>NC_044987.1:87536512-88746488 GCF_008728515.1 Papio anubis
ATGGTGTATATGTGCCACATTTTCTTCATCCAATCTGTCACTGATGGACATTTGGGTTGATTCCAAGTCTTTGCTATTGTGAATAGTGCTGCAATAAACATACGTGTGCATGTGTCTTTATAGCAGCATGATTTATAATCCTTTGGGTATATCCCCAGTAATGGGATGGCTGGGTCATGTGGTACATCTAGTTCTAGATCCTTGAGGAATCGCCATACTGTTTTCCATAATGGTTGAACTAGTTTACAATCCCACCAACAGTGTAAAAGTGTTCCTATTTCTCCACATCCTCTCCAGCACCTGTTGTTTCCTGACTTTTTAATGATCGCCATTCTAACTGGTGTGAGATGGTATCTCATTGTGGTTTTGATTTGCATTTCTCTGATGGCCAGTGATGATGAGCATTTTTTCATATGTCTGTTGGCTGTATGAATGTCCTCTTTTGAGAAATGTCTGTTCATATCCTTTGCCCACTTTTTGATGGGGTTGTTTGTTTTTTTCTTGTAAATTTGTTGGAGTTCTTTGTAGGTTCTGGATATTAGCCCTTTGTCAGATGAGTAGATTGCAAAAATTTTCTCCCATTCTGTAGGTTGCCTGTTCACTCTGATGGTAGTTTCTTTTGCTGTGCAGAAGCTCTTTAGTTTAATTAGATCCCATTTGTCAAATTCCCTTTGAAAACTGGCACAAGACAGGGATGCCCTCTCTCACCACTCCTATTCAACATAGTGTTGGAAGTTCTGGCTAGGGCAATTAGGCAAGAGAAAGAAATCAGGGGTATTCAGTTAGGAAAAGAAGAAGTCAAATTGTCCCTGTTTGCAGATGACATGATTGTATATTTAGAAAACCCCATTGTCTCAGCCCAAAATCTCCTTAAGCTGATAAGCAACTTCGGCAAAGTCTCAGGATACAAAATTAATGTGCAAAAATCACAAGCATTCTTATACACCAATAACAGACAAACACAGAGCCAAATCATGAATGAACTTCCATTCACAATTGCTTCAAAGAGAATCAAATACCTAGGAATCCAACTTACAAGGGATGTAAAGGACCTCTTCAAGGAGAACTACAAACCACTGCTCAGTGAAATAAAAGAGGACACAAACAAATGGAAGAACATACCATGCTCATGGATAGGAAGAATCAATATCGTGAAAATGGCCATACTGCCCAAGGTAATTTATAGATTCAATGCCATCCCCATCAAGCTACCAATGAGTTTCTTCACAGAATTGGAAAAAACTGCTTTAAAGTTCATATGGAACCAAAAAAGAGCCCGCATCTCCAAGACAATCCTAAGTCAAAAGAACAAAGCTGGAGGCATCACGCTACCTGACTTCAAACTATACTACAAGGCTACAGTAACCAAAACAGCATGGTACTGGTACCAAAACAGAGATATAGACCAATGGAACAGAACAGAGTCCTCAGAAATAATACCACACATCTACAGCCATCTGATCTTTGACAAACCTGAGAAAAACAAGAAATGGGGAAAGGATTCCCTATTTAATAAATGGTGCTGGGAAAATTGGCTAGCCATAAGTAGAAAGCTGAAACTGGATCCTTTCCTTACTCCTCATACGAAAATTAATTCAAGATGGATTAGAGACTTAAATGTTAGACCTAATACCATAAAAATCCTAGAGGAAAACCTAGGTAGTACCATTCAGGACATAGGCATGGGCAAAGACTTCATGTCTAAAACACCAAAAGCAACAGCAGCAAAAGCCAAAATTGACCAATGGGATCTAATTAAACCAAGGATGAAGTTTTAAAGTGAAGTCAGGCCATATTGTTTCCAAATTAAGATGGGAACTTACTATTAAAAATCTTCCACAGATTGAAAATGACTAATCAACATTAGGAAAATGAAATTGGAAGATCTGCCCTCATACTGTTTATGGCTAAAAATGTTTTCATGTTCATTTTTGACAGTGTTGTTCCAGTGTGAAAATTTCAATGATTAGAATGATTGGATTGAAAAAAGTAAATAATTATCTAGTCTCTGCAAGATGATCTTGGGCCAATGCCTTGATTTCTGTCAATCTCCAACTCCAGAGAGGAGTCTGAGATGAGTCTTAAAGGATATCAAATTTGAGAGATGTGAAACTATAGAGCTATGTATTCTTTAGAAAGGTGGAACAGTATGTACAGTAAAGGAATTAAACGTGCATTATTTCCATGGGTCCTGATTGCTCTAACCACCTATGAGTCTATGATTTTAAAAATCATTTTTAAATTTCAAAATCAAATTGGAATGTGTAACCTGTCAGTAAGTCAGTCTTCATCAGTAACTGTTACAGATAATAGGTGGACATTTATACCAAACCATATACAAAATAATTATCTTTCTTGGAGACTTAATTAACAGGTTTGAATTAAAAGACTTAAAAAATTAGATTGGTAGAACACTGGTTGTTTTTAACTGTATTGGAAAAATCATTGTATAGGAACAGTGTTTACCTATGTATCTTCATATTAAGAAAGAGAAAACTTTTTGAAGAAACAGTTGTTTATATTTCAATGTGATTATATAATTTCAGTGGGTAAGTTTTAGGAGATGATGTAGAAAGGACATAGGATCTACATTTTACTATTAGCTTTGCCCCAACTAGCTACCAGGTAACCTCTCCAGACCTTGGTTTCCTCATAAGTAAAAGGAGGGGGTGGGATAGTCTGTTATGTCCCTTTGACCTGTGAAATATGGTGTCTGTGTCTGTCCATATTTGAAGAACATAGGGGATAAAATGACATTTAGTTGCATTTGATTAAAAAGAACTAGCCTATTAGTTTTCTTATTTCAAATGTAAAGGAGAGTGATCAGCAAATAAAAACATGGTGCAAAAGAGTTAAATAATAAGATTAATAACAGATCATTAATTAATGAATCAATTGGCAATATTAGGAATACATTGATGTTAAATGACTCTCAAAATCTTGGACATCTCGAGCTGAATTATAACTACTTTATATGGTCCTGTGGTAATGAGTCTTATATTTTGAAGAATGTTTCTAGACTCAAATGCACAAATGAAAATTGTTACCTTTAACATAGTTACCTTGGGAGACTGAGCTCCTTTATTCATATCACATTACTTAGCACCTACTGTTTTGCACTGATGCTGCCATATTAAGTTGGAGGTAAAGTTGGGGGATTGTAGAAATCAGGAATCATTTTCCTCAAATGCTGGTTTGTAATTTTTTTTACTTTAATTCACTTTCATTTTGATTCTGAACCCCAATCATGTCTTACATTTTTTGTTCTCTCTTTCACTTTTGCCTTTTCTTCCTCTTTCACTCTTCAGAAAGAACAGAGAATTTAGTGTTGGCGAGACCTAGTTTAGAGTTCACTTCCCCTCACTTACTAGTAATAGGATCTTAATCAAGTCACATTTTCTCTCTGCACCTAAGTTTTCCCTTTTTTTTTTTTTTTTTTTGTAAAAATGGATATAATGCCAGTTGTCTAATTCCCTCATGGAGCATTTTTTAGTGGAGTAGGAAAACATCGATGCTCGGTAAACCATAAAGCAGTATGCAGATATAGACTTTATGACTTAATAAGACAGAGAGGTGTGTGAAAGAACACAGGTTTTAAGCCCAGATTCATCTTTATTCAATTCCTGCATTTGCCACTTACTAGTTTAGTGCAGTCTTAGTTTGTGAAATGTATATATAACATCTAATGACATCTCCTTCGTGATTGTAATGATGACATAAGGTAATCTTTATAAATCTCTGTGAGATAAACAGGGGTACCTTTTATTCCCATTTATTCTTAGATGAAACAATTGAGACTTAAAGAATTCAAGTGTTTTGTTTAGGGTTATACAGGTTGTCAGTTAAATAACCAGAATAAACTTAGTATTACAATGTGAGTTTTGTTTTATGGATAAATTATATCAGGTAATTTCAAAGAAAGAGTTCCATGTATGTTTGGAGCACAAAATATACATTTGGAATATATGTATAGATGAGATCCATAGAAGGGTTACTTTGAAACATTCAGATTTATTTGTTCTTGTGCATTTCTTTGTTAACCACACAAATTGACCAGTTGCTTTTTTTATTTGCAACTCATACAGATTTTAAACTGTGGTCTTATGTTAGTGACCTAGAGGAAGGTGAAAACTAATTGGCTCCCTTTTCAATTGTAGTGCTGGTTGGCTCATGAGGCCTAGATGTCACTATTACATGTGATGAACAATGAGTACTAGAATTGTAAAAATGAGAGTTGATGGCTCCAATCACGTATTAACTCAGGACATATGGTGGGTTTTACCTCTAGTTTCACAAATTCCATTTGTCTGCTGCTTTTTGCTTTCTGTGTTACACTTGACTAGTAGTAACAGATTTTTTTTCCCCCTGTGGAAACTTTCTTGATTGTCAGTACATCTACAAGGGCATAATCATGATATATTACAAATAATCATGTAAATTATAATCACATTTTTCAGAATATTGCTAATGATGATGATTTTTCTTTAAATACTGATTGGGACTTTCTTGTCTTGGAATAAGGGTAATCATGTCTAAATTGTTTTATTTAATCTACTTTTAGTTTAAATCCAGAGTTATAGCAAGGCTTGGTATTAATACCATGACAAGGAAGTAGTTTATAATTTTGCCTGGGAAAAAATTCTTCGGTTAAATTATGTTGAACTTCTTAAAATTTTTAAATTGATGTAATGTATAGTGGAAGATTTTACCAATTCATAGATGTATAAAATAAGTTACTGGCAAAGGAAATTATTTCATCTTGAGATTTAAGTGTTTCTAAAAATAAAAAGATATTGTTTAAAATGGTGAAAAATATATTTAGCCATGCCTTTTATGGTGACAGCGATAGAAGTACAAAGTTAAGTCACACTAAAACATTTGTGTTAAAAAGCAATGCTTGTACATTTTTACCACATTTACATCTTTTTCTATTTTATGTCCATCCTCTAATTTTGATCAGAAGATTTCTTCCATGTTATTCTTTCAATAGCAGGCTAACTTTTATGAGGACATGATCAGAGGATGGGACTCAGCATGGTAGATAGGAGCCAAAAAATCAAAGCATAATTGCGTGCCCAGTTTCCGATCACTGTCCCTGAAATAAGTGGAAACATTCAGAGCAGGGAAATATATTCAAATCTATGACAGGAATTTCCCTTCTTATGTACTATGCACATGAACTTTAAGAAAATTGTATGTTTAGGTATTTTTAAATCTAGCCAATAGACTTATGTTATTCGTCATTGTAGTCAATATTATTAGAGTAATTGTTTTTATTTTCATAACACCAATGAAGTTTGCTGAAAGGTCCCATTAAACTAAGAGCATAACTTGAAGGGAATATGTGGAGAATGTCTTGAGTTGCAAACTAGTCACAATCAACCAACTAGTACACACATGTATTTCTTATAATCCAGGTCTGGTTTCTTGCTCAACTGTGACATGACTTTTCTCTTTGGAGTGTGGCCAAATAGCCAATAAATAGATTCAGATTCAATTAACCATACTATATATCTGGAATGAGCCAAGCATTGAGTGATATGTACTCAAGTACATCCTATCCTGTTGTCCTGGCAAAATTATTACTGGCAAATGTTTCACTCTTAAAAGTATTTTGATTTACACAAGAAATGATATGTTACCTTACCAATTAGGCAGGTGGTGATAGTATCTTCTTTTCTTCTTCATTTTCTTTTTAAATGCTAAAGACACTGGAATTTTGCAGCTTTAAGTAATGATCCCAAAGACATAAATACTTCATGTCAAACCTATAATTTACCCTACGTGTTTTGACTTGAAAAGCTTTTTTTTTTCTTCTCAGTTCATATTTGTTATTTTGTTATTACAGATATAATCTGTAAGTTTGTCAGTTTTCAAGATTTTATCTGATTTATCCTGTGCCTATTTATTATTATGGATGTTTATTCTCTCTATCTCTCTGTCTTTTCTCTTCTTGAGTATCATTTTCATAGAAAGCATTAAGAGAAATTGAGATAAAATGAGCCACACTAATTGTAAGCCATCTCCAAATGAGAAACTATTGAAAATGTTATTACCAGCTGGATGCTGGAAAGTATTAAAGAGCGGGGGGCACAACAGTGTGACCAGTTTGACCTTATAGAGAGAAATATAAATTTGTCTTGAATTAGCCAGTCTGTGTCAGAGGTTATTTTACTGATAGTCTGATCAGTTCTTTTAGACTGATCACTCATAATTGAGCCAGATCTCACATATAACAAATTCAACCATAGGCAAAACCATTGTAATTATTTTCCTATTTACTGTCAACTCTGAAAATCATTGTGTGCTTCTAGAAATTGAGATAGTTGTCAAGAATAAGTTTTGTTTATGCTAAGTTGTAATTTTCTTTTTCTGTGTTTGCTAGATTTTTCTAGATATGACATTTGGTTCGGGAGGGCACACAAAAGCCATTCTACAGAAGGAGTCAGATATTGTTTTGTATGCCTTGGACAGAGACCCGACAGCTTATGCATTAGCTGAACATCTTTCAGAGTTGTATCCGTAAGTAATACCGTTGCATATTTATTTGATTTTCGTTCTTAGTTTTACAGAGCTTGGCTTACCACTTTGGAGTTTGTTCTGCTTTGCATGGGCTATATTTTACTCCATTAAATATTTTCTCAATTTTTTTCCCCAAAAATAATTAATGTAAGTGATATTTTTAGTGCCACTTAAAGTAATGCTATTTTTCAGTTATCCTTTCTGAATCCATAAAAAGAAATACAAAAATGTCTTCCACTTACAAGACTGAAAATGTTTTGGAATCCATCCACAAATAATATTTTGACAATAACTCATAGTCAAAAAATAATTTTTAAACATTTTTATGAGTTTATTTCTAAGAATTTAGCAGAGTAAATAAGTATGTGAGAATTCTGTAGAACTCATGGGGACATATACATCAACATAATATACTTGTTTGCTTTGAATTTTCCGAAATTCACAAATAAATCTAGAGTGATCCACCCTTCTATCAGAAAAAGTGATGTATAACTAAAGAACTTCTTAAAAATATAAAATATTACATGAATGGAGTGGTAAAACCATCTGCCTTTAAAGAAACATTTTGAATTAGGGAGTAGAGTTTACATGATTTGTTGTTTAAAGCCATCATTTTAAAAGAGAAAAATATCTTGGAGCTAAGATGGGTCTCTCCAAATACATAAAGGACTGTTTTCAGGAATGGGAAATTGTTTTATTCTGTCATTCATCAGAGACTGGAGTCAAGAAAATAGATGGGAATTTGAGAGGTAATTTTGAGTTGATGTGAACTATAGTTCCCATCAAAAGTTGAAGTTTTGACTTGATGTGGACTAGAGTTTTTACTAGTTGTAGCTATTCAACAGCAAAATGGTCTCTTTGGTGAAGTTCCAAAAATATGACCATGGAAAAGTTTAATTAGACACTAAGAATAGAAAGTTTAATTCGTCATCTAGAATAGTATTTACAGTCTCTTTCTGGTCCCAAACTCTTTGCACATCTAATGAATGTGATTAACTCTCCCCATAAAACTATAAATAAATACACATAAGCTTTTGTTTGCAAGATCACAGAATTTATGGAGTCCCTGAAGCCTACCATTTGACCCCAGATTATTTCATTTCTTCCAAGAATAATATGAAGATGTGGTTTAATTACATGGTACTAATTTTTAATATTTTAAATCTATCTGTCTTCTGCAGTGTAACTTAGACGTACCTTCTTTAATAAGATGTTTTATTAGAGCATTCATATTTGTGAAACATTGTATGATTTCACTTGGTTATGATGTGAACATGCATGAGGTATAGACCTCTTTTATACAGCAGTCCCTTTGTACTTGAGGACAAGTGGATACCAAAATCCATGGATGCTCAATTCCCTTATATAAAATGGTGCAGTATTTGCATATAACCTACACACATCCTCCCATATACTTCAAATCATCTCTAAGTTACTTACCTAATACAAAGTAAATACTGTTTAAACAGTTGTTATGCTTTATTGTTTAGGGAATAATGACAAGGAAAAAAGTTTTGTACATGTTCAGTACAGATGCACCTATCTTTTTTTATGATCTGCAGTTAGTTGAATCAATTGATGTGGGATCCACAGATAAAGAGGGCCAGTCATATTTTACTGTCATAGAAAAACTGAATTTTCCTAAGATATTGTTGTTTCTTAAGGCAATGATTCCCAATCCAGTGATTTCAATGGCTCTTATTCCTTTAAACACTCCACTTTCTCAAATGTAGCTTAAAGTTTATAAATTTTACGATGTGTAATTTTTTTTAACCTAACAGGAACTATCAGGCTGTATATTCTTTTTAGTTTATAGATGTGGAAACTATTAGCCAGATAGATGAAGTGATTTGCTAGAAGGCATAAGTGACTTTATGGGGACAGACCTGGGACATGTATTCTAATCCCTAGCCTCACAATCTCATTTTATTAAATATTACTGCTTTGGCTCAAATCTTGAGACTTTTTTTTACTTCATTGACAAAATGATTTCTTTGTCAAACAAAATAAATTACATAAGAAAAAGGAAGCAGATCAGAGTAAGCCGTGAAGAAGGAATTAATACAGATAAAAGCTAGAATCAAGGAAACTATAAACAACAAAAAAAAAAAAAGAAAAAAATTGAAAGGATAAAGAAATCGCAAGAGATCAGTCTTTGAAAATAGCAAAATCACTTTTGAGCCTGATTTCTAGAGCTTAAACGTGTGATTAAGATTGAGAAGGAAGACCAACCATAGATACAAGATAAGTTCATCATAAGATAATAAAACTGCAACTCTCTGGTAACTTGCAAAACCTAGATGAAATGAATGATATCCTAACAAAATATAAATTATTAAAACTTGATTAATAGTTATAAAATTTGAATGTCATCACCATAATAGAAATCAGAAGGTAGCTGAAGTATATAGAAAAAAACACCCTGACCAAATGGATTTGCAGTTATTTAATTCTTAAAAAAAAAAAGGGCCGGGCGCGGTGGCTCAAGCCTGTAATCCCAGCACTTTGGGAGGCCGAGACGGGCGGATCACGAGGTCAGGAGATCGAGACCATCCTGGCTAACACGGTGAAACCCCGTCTCTACTAAAAAGTACAAAAAATTAGCCGGGCGAGGTGGCAGGCGCCTGTAGTCCCAGCTACTCGGGAGGCTGAGGCAGGAGAATGGCGTAAACCCGGGAGGCGGAGCTTGCAGTGAGCTGAGATCTGGCCACTGCACTCCAGCCTGGGCGACAGAGCGAGACTCCGTCTCAAAAAAAAAAAAAACAAAAAAAAAAAAAAAAAAAAAAAAAAAAAGAGGAAATAGCAATGCCTTTTACACTAATCCTGACCATGGTAAATTTGGAAAATTATTTCCATTAATATTATGAATCTAGCATAATTTTAATACCCATCTTTTTTTTTTATTGGAGACAAGTTTTCACTGTTTTGCCCAGGCTGGAGTGCAGTGATGCCATCATAGCTTACTGCAGCCTCTGCTTCCTGACCCTTCTGCCTCAGCCTCTCAAGTAGCTGAGACTACAGGTATGCACTTGTCTAATTTTTTATTTTTAGTAGAGATGAGGTCTCCCTATGTTGCTCAGGCTGGTCTTAAACTCCTGAGCTCAAGTGATCATCCCACCTCAGCCTCCCAAAGGACTGGGATTATAGGCATGAGCCACCATGCCTGGCCTAATACCAAATCTTGATCGAGATAGTATAAAAAGGAAAAATGTCTAAGTTTGCTGAAGTATAGAAATATAAAAATTGGAAAGGAAATACTAGTATGTCTAATTCACCTTTCATTTAATTAAAATAGTAATACCTATGGCCTAATGAAGTTTATTTCATGAAGATGGAATGTTCCATGTCAGGTGGTTAATCAATGATAGATTGATAAGCATGACAATAATCAACTAGCTATTCTTATTAAAATTTCATTTAAGGAAACTACTTAAATGTAAAATATTCTCAATCAAGGACAAGCAGTATTTTCCTAAAATGTGAAGTACTATAACTATTTAAGACAAAATTAGGATGTAAATAGGATTTAACTTCTATAAATAATATTTCTCAATATTTTTTCAAGATCTGACAAAGTCTAATTAGAATATTCTTCTTATAATGATTTACTGAATAGTTAAAAACCCCAAAGACTTATAAAATTAATAAGATGATGTTTAGCTAAAAATTTAAAACTCTATTCAGAATAGAAGAACTCTAGGGACAACAAGAAAGTCAGCCCTTTCCTTTCTATTATAAGGGTCACAGCTGATACCCCTATAACAAAGAGAGGTTGACAAGAGAAAATAATAACAAATTTATTTGATCATAGTTTTACATGGCACAGGGTCCTTCAGAAAGAAGATGCAAAGATATAGCGAGAACTATCCATTTTTTATGTTTAAATTCAATAAAGTATGGAGAGCATGTAGAGCTATGATTGGACAAAAAGGATATATGGTCTAACACTAACTGGCTGAGTTGGGGGAACTCAATAAGGTCTCTCTATGCATCATTCCTTTCTCCTGGGTATGAAGGTAGGACTCCTGTGGAATGAGGGTCTTAATTTCTTTAGGGTCATCTATTCTGTTACACAGAAAGAAGTAGGGGAAGTTAGAGTAGTATTTTAGGCTTTGAAGCTGGCTTTGGAGAAAAAAGGTTCTGGTTTCTATGGGGGAGGTTAGAATAATATTTTATGCTTTAAATCTGGCTTTGGAGGAAAGGGATTCTGGTTTCTATGACCCACGTTGGGGAAGAGGGATTCTAGTGTGGCTTGTCTCTGAGGAAAATGAGAGACAGGAGGGAAAGAGGTGGTCAGAAGGTAACTTTGCTTCTGAGGCTGCTTCTTAGGCTTTCACTTGGGGCTATTGCTTTCTGAGCCCCAGCAGTACCTAGAAAGGGAAATGGGAAAAAATATTCTATTCACAAAAGCACCTAAAATTATATAAAATATTTAGTAATAAATTTAACAAAAAGCGCACTTCCAAGTGGGAAAACTATAATTTTTTGAAGGGCATACAAGAAGATTTGAACCAAAGGGAAGACATATTTGAGGTAGAGAGAATTAATATTATAAAAAGAGGATGGAGTGAAGAGGATCATGCCTGCAACCCCACCACTTTGTGAGGCCAAAGCCAGAGGATCTCTTGAGCCCAGGAGTTAAGAGACCAATCCTGGCAACATAGTGAGACACTGTTTCTTACAGAGAAATGGTGGTGCGCACCTGTAGTCCCAGGTACTCAGGAGGCTGTGGTGGGACTCAGGAGGTTGAGATTGCAGTGGGCCCTAGTCATGCCATTGCATTCCAACCTTGGTGACAGAGCAAGATCCTGTCTCAAGATGGATGGATGGATGCATGAATGCATGGATGGATAGACAGATCAGAAAGAATACAAATAAAAAGAGCTAATACTCCCAAAATTCATATATACATGTATTGTACATGTAAATTACTTTGTTCATTAAATTTGGATGATGTGATCCTTAGTTTATATGGGGCAAAAAGTGACAAGATGTTTTTTTAATTAAAAAGTAAGAGGAAACCTGCCTTACTAGATGTAAGATTACACGATAAAATCACTGTAATGAATCAATACAATATTGATACAAGAATAGGCAAGTGGATTAGTGGAGGAAATAATCCAAAAATTGATTCTGCTAAATAAAGGCATTTAATTGAAGATAAAAATATTTTAATTCATTGAGAAAATGGTGCATTATTAAAAAATGATGCTGTTACAATGCCTGTCAGATTTGAGGAAAATAAAATTGACCCATATTAAAATTTGGATTCAAGAATAACTTCTAGATGGTGTAAAAAATTTGTGAAAATTTGAATATACAAGTTCTATGAGAAAATTGGAGAGACTATATACACAATCTAGGAGTGAGAAACTTCTTAAGACTAGAAATCATAAATCTGTAAATATGTTTATGTAATTTTAAAAAACATAAAGCAAGAATAGTTTGCTAATTTCTAACAGCTAATTTGAAAAATAAATGTTAGTAATATAGAAGATAGGAAAAAGATTGATATCTATTATATAGGATAAGTTCTTACAAAACTAGAGAGAAGACAACAAAACATACAGAAGGGTGATTCATAGAAGATTAAACTGAAAGGATGCTCCAATTCAGTAGCAATAATGAGAGCAATCAAAATAATAATGGTGCAATACACTAAAAAGCATAATTTTGCTAGTGAGGATATGCAGAAAAAGATACTTTCATCTAATTTGGGTGGACATCTTTTAATATAAAGCACATAATCTGCCTAGAATCTATTCCATCTAAGTAAAAGAATATCTAAGGAAACATGTTTTTACATTTCCTACAAACTTTATACATACATTGCTTGTGTGTATATAATCATGGAGAACTTGAGAAAGACAGGATTAACAATTGAGGGACGTTCAGGGAAAGAGAAAACAATGATGAAGAAAAACCCAGAGATTTTATGATTACATCTCTGCATATTTATGCAAAATAGAAAATTCAGAGTAATGCTATATATATAATTTGTTCATATCCACATATATAGTAGTAAAATAAAGTATGCATGAGAGAGAAAAACACACATTTGTGTTTGGGAGTATTTCTGGGAATAATGGATAGATGGATAGCTGGTTGAAAGGGTAGATAGATAGATTACATATCTTCGTAAAAGTATTTATGTAATTGCAACCTGTAGCAGAGCACACAATGAAACATTTCGTCATTTTAAAGTAAACACCTTTTGAAGAAATATAGTAATTTTTTTCTTTTATTTATTTTGCTATTATTCTAAAAGAGGAGTTAAGTTTCTCTTAAAAAAAATCCCTTGTCCTTTACTCTGTCAAAACTAAGTCAGAAATAGAAACTAACATTTTTACAGAAAACTGAGCAATTCATGGGAAGGCTGAGTTTTAGGCTAACCCATTTTAGCTCTTTCAGAAAAGATGACATGTCAGATCACCTGTTGTTTGAAGACTGAAACTTTTTGCTATTGCCTCTGAAGACTGTATAAGAGGAAACACATTTAAATTGGAGCAGTGAGGTGTTGGTTGACTTTTTAATGTAGTGGAAGATGGATATTGGAAGACAATTTTAAAAACCAAAGTTTTTTATCTTCTGAATTTAGGAATAATACATACTATGTATACTAAGTTTACAGAATATAGATATGTATAAAGAAAATAAAAAGCATTCCATCATTTTACTATAATTTTAAGTGGTTTCTAAAAAGATAATAAGCTGTTATTTTCAACATTTCATAAAAGAAGCTATGTGTACTGGGGTAAATTTATAATAGAAAAATATAAACTCACCCATAATTCTACCACTTTAGGTAATCAGGGTTAGTGATTTTGTGTATTTCATTCCATGTTTCTGATTGTGAGTATTTCATTATGTATACTCCTTCCTGTTTGAATTTTTTTGGGGCACTTTCACTTTTTGTACTTGTAAAATGTTAGAATATCATGGCAAAGTTTAAAATCCATTTTGATTAATTGTATTAAATGCGTAACTGCCTAATAAAGAAATGACATCTTTATTCTGTATCGCAATCCAGAAGCCTGATATATCTTTCCACTTAATCTGGTATCTTGTGTTTCTTAGTCAATTTTTTTCTAAATTAAAATTATAAAATACAGGAAAGTACTGAGAAAAAATTTAAAATAATTCATAGAAGTAACACCAATGTAAACAAGTTGGAATACTTCCTTCTAATTACTTTGGTTATCTATGCATATATGTTCATATATGACACATGTATATATATTTTGCTAAATGGAGTCTACTTATATATTATCAGCACATTCCTCTTTAATTAAATTATTTTAAAACACGATTTTATTGATTGTAGGGTATTTTTATCATATAATTGTAACTTAATTTATTAAAACCCTAATTCTTATATACTCTTATCTATATTCATATTGTTGATGATTTAATAAGCAGCAAATATCCGATGTGTTTTGGGCAAACAAATCTGAGTGTGTTTTCTGTAAAAGGGTAATTATATCAGGATACACCGCTGTTACCTTCTTTTGTATTTTTAGTTTTTGTGTTTTATTGAACTTTTATAATTTCTTATGTCCATTATATATATTTGATTTTACCTCTTCACTAGTGATTTAATGACATTCCTTTTATTTTTTTAATTTACTCATCACTGACTTTAGTATTTTTTAAGATAAAAAGTATTTAAATACTTTTTTAAGTATGCTTTTAAAATAATATTTATTGATTAACCACCGTCATGTAAGGTGATAAAGTAATACTCCTTTATTTGTTTTTCTTCTTCTTCTGCTACCCTACTTCTTGGCTCTTTAAATACTATCTTGGGATTTAGATATTAATGTCTACTCTTATGATAACTGTTAGTTAGCATTTACATTTTTGGCTGTATTATCTAAAATAATTCTTTATAGTTAGGCCATTTTAATTTATTTCAATGAGCCTACTAGCTGTTTTATAATACTTTCAGTTCCATTTTGCATTCCTTATGTGGGTTCATGTCTCAGTCAATTGATTACATCTTTAAGTAGTTTTTCTGTAAACATGCAGAAAGGATACATCTGAGCTTTTGTTTACCTGAGAAAACAGTGTTTTTCATGCCTTCTTACATTTGCAATAACTTGATAGAGTATAGAATTTGGAGAATTTTATTTTATTTTATTTTATTTTATTTTATTTTATTTTGAGACGGAGTCTGGCTCTGTTGCCCAGGCTGGAGTGCAGTGGCCGGATCTCAGCTCACTGCAAGCCCCGCCTCCCGGGTTCACGCCATACTCCTGCCTCAGCCTCCCGAGTAGCTGGGACTACAGGCGCCCGCCACCTCGCCCGGCTAATTTTTTTTTTTTGTATTTTAGTAGAGACGGGGTTTCACCGTGTTAGCCAGGATGGTCTCGATCTCCTGAACTCGTGATCCGCCCGTCTCGGCCTCCCAAAGTGCTGGGATTACAGGCGTGAGCCACCGCGCCCGGCCTGAGAATTTTATTGATATCACTTATGTTCTTCTGGTTGTAGTATTGTGGAGAAGTCTGAGGTCAACCCAGTTTTTTTTTTTTTTTTTTGCTGTTTCTTGGAAATCTGTTTCTCACTTGTTCTTTTCACCCCCAGGCTGGATGCTTATTAGATACAGTTCTTTGAAAATTTTTGATATTTATAAATAGTACTAAGAAATATTACTGATTGGTCACTTTTAGTTAATTTTCTGTATACTCCATGAACAGTTTTTGTCCTGTGGATCAGGTCTTTCGTCTACAAAGATGACTTTTTGTTTTAGTAACCTCTCTACCGTTATTTATATTTTCTGCCCTGTGAGCCTTCATTATTTGTTGGTTAGATATATATTATCTATCCTGCATGTGTTTTTATCTCTTAGTGTTTTCAGCTATTTTCACTTTACTGCAGTTTTCTGCAAAATCTCTTTGAGATTATTCTCTGGGTTAAGGGTTTTATTTTCTGTAGTGTTGTTTATGGTTTTTACTGTCAATATTGTTCAAGTTTTAATTCCGCTAATTAGAAGTTATCTTTGCTTAAAATCTTTTCTTATTTAATTTGTTGACTTTCTCCTTTCTGCCAAATTATTTTTATTTCTTCTTCTGTTATCGTTTCATTTCCATGTTTTCTTTGTGAACAGAGTATATACATCAAGGAATAGGTTCCTTCTGGTGCTCTCTTGTGTCTCTGAGGCAATGGGTGTGAGTGGAACATTCTTAACCTTTTTCCTAACTCACTCCACAGCCTTCAATCAGGGTTCTAACTTACATTTGGTAAGAAGAGTTAGGTTTTCTGTATTCTGCCATATCCTTGGGGACTACTTTTAGTTATTTATACTATTTGAACTTCCATTGTTTTTTTTTGTTTTCAGAAAACATTAAACAAACAAATTATATTACTGTGGAGCAAAAAGAGGGAAGCCAGCTAACATAGTAATATAATTAGAGAGTTATAAAACTATTTATTCATATGATATGATATATTCTAAACTACCCACATTATCTAAGTTGTGTAGTCTTATTTTCTAGCACATGAAGTTTATCATTTTCCTTCTCTTTCTTTTAAGCTGCCATTTTAAATTTTCGGTCATATTTACACAGGAAGCCAGAGCAATGGCAAGTCTAGAACTCAGCATCAGGTTTGCTGCTTGTATTCTTTCTACACCACTACAATGTTATTCAAGAAGCAATTTAGTCACATTGTTGAACAGAGTCAAGACTGAAACCCAGGCATTTTGACCCTAAGGCCAGTTTAAAAATCTTATAAAAGAATACATGATCTTAAACAGCCCTATCAACCTAAAATTTAGACTTTTAGGATTAGATATGAGACACAGTTGTTATTAATCTTACTAACCATGGGAGGTCAGTTCTGTCATACACTGTCAAAAGTGAAAGAATTTTCACAAATATAAACAAGCATGAAAAAAGATATCTTGCAAAAATTAACTAGACCGTTTTGAACTATTGATGATGATCTGTTACCTGTTCATTATTTTTGGTAACACAAACATTACTAAAACAGGATATTGTATTTTGCCCCATTTAATATTATTAAATATAACCTTTGCTCAGGAGATGTTAGCCTTGTAAGCTGAAGCTGTTTGTTTGAGGAGGTAAAACTTGACTCTAGTCTACCAAACATAGTCCCAAGGCTTGAGGAATATATGTTTATTCCATAAACTTGTATTGTACTATCTACTTTTCAGGCAATCTGCTAGTTCTGACGGTTCCAGAGGGATTAAGACCTATAGCTATGCCTTCATAGAGTTTACAATGTAAGCAGAAATTAGATAGAAAACAGATAATTTTACAACTAGTTATTTAATTAAAATTGTGATCATGGCTATGAATGAGTAGATCTAAGGAATATGATACCAGGATCTAATCTAGTTTAGAACTTCTAGGAAGACTTCCAGAGTATGTGAATTCAAGTTAGAACCCGAAAGATCAATGATTGTTAGCTAGGTGAAAGAGGGAGGGATGATCTGGCAAGAGAGAGAATTGAGGTGTTGAAAACAGAATATTCAAAGATCTTTGGCAGAACTGAGAATGGCATATTGAAAGAACTGTAATGTGAATGAATGATAGAAAGGGAGAGGAATGGCCAGAGTGGTAAGTTAGGGCTAGGCTATACAGGACCTTGTTAGGGATTTTAGACTTCATCTTAAGAACAAAGGGAAAGCACCAAAGTTTTTGAAACAGGGAACTGACATGATCATATTTGCATTTTCAAAGGAATAGTCTTTTTGTTTGTGTGAAGAATGGGTAGGAGGAGGGCAAAATTGGGAAGGATTCAGTGAGATCAATTAGAAGGCTAGGAATTGCTGCTGTATCTGAAAACTGAGGATAGTTGGGCCTAGATTTTTGTTTCCTGATCATTCTATTAGAAATTCTACTTTGTCTTAATGATCTCTGGCTTCCTATTTTAATGGTATTCTAAATAATTAAAACAATTTTTTTTTTCCAAGATAAAAGTATGTTTTGTGTTTATAAGTGAAACTGAAGTTAATATTATGACACTACATTTTGTGAGACCCTCAAGAATTCCCATTCTTCTGACTTAGCCAGTATAAGGAAGGAGACAAGGAATAAGTTCAGTCTTACCGTGTTCTCAAGTCCAGCGTGTATTTTTATTCTCACAGAAGACTTTCGGTTATTATCTTTTTCTCAGAATCTCCTCCCTTGTGTGTAATCAGTAAGGCTCTTTCATGTCTACCTCAAGGCTTACCTGCTTTAGTATCTGACTGCTCTTTTCCTTCTTTTCCATATAACTCTGGAACCAGACTGCTAAGCTTTTTTTAACTTCAACTCTGCTATTTACTCAGTATAAAACTTTGAATAGGTTACTTAACCACTCTGCTACTCAGTTTTCTCATCTTTAAAAATGGAGATAATAATAGTACATACTTCCTAGAAATAATAGGATTAGGCTTAGAACACTGTCTAGCATATCTTTTTAATGAGTCATGAAATCATTTTGTTGGATCCTGATCAGAGTTTAATGGAATGGAATAAGAATATCATAGTACATCATATGAAGTTAAATTAAGTATTGTTTCTAATGAAAGAATTTTATGTATACATATATACATATACATATGTATTATAAGTTTCTGTATATATGTGACTTCAGCTAAACTTATTGTTGACTATGTGTCTTGATCAAAATTTTTTGAAAACCACCATGCTATTTGACTATATTCCACATATATTGTTCATGTTGTATATTAAATGTTCATTGAAGAAAAAAACTATGTCTAACACATGTCATATCCCTGCTTGGATATGTTATTTTTTAATTTTTAATTTTTTTGCCAAAAACTTTGCAGACTTACAAGGTATCTGAAACTTTATTCCTAGCTGGTTCCTCCCTCTTTGAACTCATCTGGATCTGGCTTATTTCAAATATCCATCCCCACAGGTGAGAAAGTAGTTTAGATTTTAGAATCAAACAGTCTTGATTTAGAGTCTTAGTTCTGCCTCTTTCTAGCTATTAGATTTTTAGATCAATGACTTAATCTTTCTAAGTCTGTATTTTTATACCTTTAAAATGAGGTACTATTAATACCTACCTTATGGGATGTTATGAAGATTGAATAAGTTTATGCAATTAGATTGTATATCATAAAATTGTTTAATAAATATTAGCTATAGTTGCTTTGTTAGAATTATCATGTAGGATAATACATAGTTATATTAATTATTGTCATTATGCTAAGATTTTGGAAAGTTTCACTGGCATACACCAAGATGATGATTGGCAATTATTTCCTGTCTTTACCTGCTTGGTTCCTTAATATGCACAGATAGAATTGTTTTAAGATTTGAGGCTTGGGACACCATTCAACTTCTCTCACCTTGCAAAGTGCTGTGGCATCTGCCTTTTGTTATAGACTTTCTTCCCTTGTCAGTGTAAATGCTGAAGGCTGTATCTGTGCAGTGGTCTGAACATTGGTGTCTCCCCCAGATTCCTGTGTTGAAACCTAATAGTATTAAGAAGTGAGGTCTTTGGGGAAGTGATTAAGTTATGAGTGTTCTACCCTCACGAATGGAATTAATGCTCTTATAAAAGATTGCAGGGAGCTGCTTTGTCCTTCTGCCATGTGAGGACACAGCAAGAGTCTCCCTTTTAAGCAGAACACATGCCCTCACCAGACACTGAATCTGCTGGCATTTTGATCTTGAACTTCCCAACCTCTAGAACTATGAGAAATAAATTTCTGTTTCAATAAATTACCCAGTCTAAGATGTTTTGTTATAGCACCCTAAATGGACTGAGACAGCCTGTCATAGTTACAGATACTCCAGCACTGAGCTGTATTATTGTCTTCTTTTAACCCCAGACTTACTTTTTATTGATTGTGGTTTTTCCACACTTCTTGGCTTTAGATAAAAATAACTAATATCATACAAATGTCATCAACCAATCAGAAGTTCTTTCTTATCTGTCTTCTATTCTTTGACTCTCTTCTATATTCATATGCTGCTGGATTTCTGAAAGCTACTTTTTTCTCAGTAAAGAAGGTACAAGATTTAATTTTTAGCCATTTCTTGTTCTGAAGCCTGAAAATTCTGCAAGGCTAAATCTTGAGTCACCTTCATTACCTGTACATTTAAATTCATTGTTGACTCTTTAGCTTATTACTGACATGAGGAGACAGAATCTGTAAGTATTTATTTTAAATAAACTCTTTTTTTGTCTTTTGACAAATACAAATTTAACTATAGACCTATATATTATTATTAACACCTCTGCATCCATTCCTAAGTACTGTTATATATTTATTCTTAGAATATTTGGCTTAAAAGTTTGAAAACTGATTCATGAAAGTCAACGTGTATATTTGAAATGCAAATGATATTTATATTATGATAACTATGAGAAAATGAATTACCTCTTCACAAACTTGAGATAATCCATTTTTATTGCCTACGTCATTTGAGCATATCCATATGGTACAGGATAAGAATAGCAGCTTGTTCAGTACAAGAATGACTATACCTAGAAAGACTTCATTTTATCTTGGGTAAATAATACATATTTAGAGATATATTTTATTACATATGAGAAAATTTTAGTAGAACCCTTCATGTTTGGGCTTCTGAGTTATTAAAAGAATGAAAACAATAGTTGTATTTTCTCTAAATCATCAACTAATTAAATCAAATGAGTTTGCTATAATTACATGTATAATCCTCCTGTTCTCGACACCCCCATTTTTGCCTGATATTTAAAGTAAAACTGAGACAAACAGCTGCTGGATTGGATTATCTACTTTAGTATTTTATTCCTTTTTTCCTGAGAGAATACAATCCAAATTTAATACACAGTTCAATGTACATTTTAGTGCCTGCTGTGTATGGGGAAATAGACTTGGCGTGGGGAATGCTCAGAAGCTCAAGATAACGCCTCTGTACCACAAGATAGAGCTCATTATCTAATAAAGAGACAAGTAAACCTCTATGAAATCAGATAAGTAAATCTCCTTGCAGGGAAAATACCAAACACACTCTAAATTCAAATTTAAATTATTTGAGGAATATACATTCTTATTTTCTCTGTTAGCATAGTTACTCATTTAATTCAATTCCAGACACTGTTTTGGGGCAGATATTAAGTCATATTCTGGTATTACAGCTGGATAAAAAGGTCAACATAATGCCTTCTTACTTTATCAGGAAAGATAGATAATTAACAAGTATTTATTTAAGATAAGTGTCAGGACCCAAAAACATCAAATACCAAGGCAATATGCTTTAAATAGCATGGAATAACTATGTTATTTAAATAAAATACCATTACAACAAATAATTACAAGAAGGAAAAGTACTCATTATATAGAACACATTATGGACATTTCATTGGACAAATAAAATAATAAGATATCGCTGATTAAGATATCATTGATCAAGTTAAGTTAGCTATTCAATGACTACTTCTATAAAACAGACTTTTTTTCCTATGGTAAAATTCTTACAGTTTTCAATGGTGCACCATTACTTTCATAATAAAGTTAAACTTTTCTACTTACCACAGGAGGCCATTGAGGATATGGCCTTTCTTTTCTTTAGAGTCATCTCTTATAACTTTACAGCAGTCTTCTCATACCCTCCTTGAAATCTAAACTACTTTCATATTAACTCACAATGTTTTGTCATACCTCTCTTCATGTCTATGTGCTGTTCATTTACCTAGTACTCACCCCACTTATGTTTCAAGACTTAGCACTATTATCTCTGCAAAATCACCCAGATATTTCCAAATTGATTAAAATTTTTCTCTTCTGTTCCTTGGCACACCCTGTGCTACCTTTATCCAAGCTTTTCATCATTCTCTTGGTTTACTTCCATATATTATATGCTCGTTGAAGTGTTGCTATGTCTTAACAGACTTTGTACTTTCAAACTTTGTATAGTCCCTGGCATATAGTACATGCCCAATATCATATGGATGGATGGTTAGATGAATAAATGAATGGATGATTTTTTTCATTTTCTATATCAAATGTATAAAATAGAAATTAGATATAATGGGCTGAGTTTATCTTAATTTGCATTTTACAATGTAAATAGAACCTTTAAAAATATCCACACTACTCTTTAAAATATGTTATAAGTCTAGATCTAAGTTCTAGAGAGAATTGTGGAGTAAACTGTAGATTCACTTCCTCAGTAAATATTTATATAGAAATGTTAAGTGATAAACCCTGATTAGATATACCATATCATATCTTCCAATGAGCTCAAATCCTTACTACTAGCTTTTACTATGGAGAAACTAGTTTTCAGTACTATTTCCACTTGCAGTCCTGTGCCAAGGGAATCTGTATGGGAATTATCTATATTATCACTAGAAAAAAGATGCTTGGATACTCTATATTATAAATAAACTTTATTTTTGAATAATGCTAGTCTCTGTTCACTGAATCTAAAAAATTCATATTTGTCATGCAGACTCCTATATATAACATAAAATTAATCATTTCTTTGAAAGAAAAAAGGTATACTATAGAATATTTAGTTATGATGTAATAATTAAAGATATTAGGATTCATGGAATAATTTTAAAAGTATTTTTTATATGAACACTTTTATTTATTTTGTATCTTGTAGCAGTTTTCATATCAGCAAGTATATTAAAAGGAACATATTGTGTGCAATGTGTAGACTCAGTGTAGGATTGTCTGCGCTAAAATTTTGCAATGATATTGGTTAATTGCTAGATTTCAGGCACCTTTCTAACATCCTTTTTAGTGAGTGTGAAAGGGTTTATTTGTAAGAGATATTGCTACTGGCAGAATTTTATCTTTTTCTCCTGGAATCTCAACAGCTACTCCCAGGTTATAGGCATCCCCAGAAAGCTCGTCAAAGGATTTCCACCCACACTCTGAATATCTAACAGAGCTTGACCCATTTTTTTTTCTCTTATTAATATAGCAGCATACACATCACGAAGAAAAATAGAGTAAGAGTTAGTCTAAGCTTGGAATTTCAAAAAGTTATCTACCTGTATGCAAGGAATTGAAGTGGACAACAAAATTTGCCTTTTTTTTTTTTAATTAAAATTACGTGTTAGCAATCTAATCACATTAAGGAATCACATCTAATTTCATGAATATAGTTTTATTTTTAGTGGCTTAAAATGTACATTTGTGTTCTTAAATGCAGTGAATATAAATACCAAAAATGGAGTGCACGTTAAATCAGGAGTTCTTTGTACTCAATTTTTAGGACACAATGTACTGCTTAATAACATAGATAATAATTAAAAGAAGACTAAAACTTTGTATAGTAATACTAGTAGAATTCTTTGGAAGTAATCAAGATAGTTATGAGACAGAATAGGAAAATATATGTTTAAAGTAATTTTGCTTGTATAAATGATTACATTTCTTTGTTTGTGTAAACCATTAGCTTTTTTTGTTTTCCTTGTGAGGAAAACCAAGTACTCATGTATAGACTGTGGCTAATTTTTTTTTTAACTTAAAGGATAAAAGTCTTTCTGGAATACAACACTACATTGTTTTCCCTCTTAAGTCTCTATTGTAGGGCAAGTTACTCCAAGCCTCAGTCACCTCATCTTCCTTATGGTGAGTGAGGTATAAGTGATAAAATAATAATTATTTGAATAAATGCTGATTATTGTTACCATAACAGTTGTTTCTCCTGCTTTTATTAATTTGGAATCAGTCACTTAGCTAACATCCAAGTACAAATACATGAGTGGTGAGGAATACTTCTACTTTGTAGTTATGCCATCAGTTGTCTATATTCACTTTTTTTAATTCTTCTCCCTCCATTCTTTCTTAGACTCTCCCAGATAAGGCCTTCAACTGCCCCACCCCACAGCTCTACCAAAACTCCTTTTGTCAAAGACTCCAGTGATATTCGCAATGCCAAATTCAGTGGTTAGTTCTCATTTCTGAACTTAGATAAACACATAAGCCATCAGCATCATGTGCCATAGTTGACTACTTCCTATTCCTTCAAATGATTTTATTTGGATTTTTTTTTTCCTGTCTGTACTGTTCCTTCTCAAGCTCTTCACATGTGCCTGCTCCTTTCCCCCTAATATTTGTTGTTCTTCAGGGCTCATTCTACAGGCCTCTTTTCTATTTATACTCATTCCCTCAGTAATCTTGCCTAGTTTCAGAGCTTTAAAAACTATCTACACATTGATGATTCCAGATTTTTATCTTCAGTCTTTTCCATCCAGCTGCTTAGCTGGCATTTCCACTTAGCTGGCTAATAGAAATCTCAGATGTAACATGTTTAAACAAAACTTTTGATCTTCTCCTCAAAACATGCTTTGCCCTGATTCCAACCCATCTGTAAGGGCAATTCTGTTTTTCTATGTGCAAAATAAAATTCTTTTAATAATAAAAAGGAATACTCATCCTTTTTATATGCCAGTACAATTCTGTTGGAAATCCCATTAACTCTACCTTCAAGGTGTATATGAAATCTGACCCTACGTATCACCTTAGCATTACCACCCTGGTCCAGGCCACCATCATCTCCTAATTGGAGTTTTGTCTTTTGACTTGTCTTCCAGCTTCTGCCATTAAAATACTTCTATAGTCTATTCTCAGCCCCAGGACAAGTTATCCTTTTTAAAAGCAAATTAGATCATGTTTTTCCTCTGCTATGTTGACCGCTGTTTTTTTACCCTGTTTTTTTACTCTGTTTTTGTACTGCTAGCATGTTTACACTTCAAAGCCATTTCCTCTTCCCAGATGTTCTGTGGCACATTCCTTTATTTCTTTCAAGTCTCTTCTCAAATGTCTTCTGTATACTTCTAAGTTTGATACTTTCTATATAAAGTATCAAACTTAGAAGTCAACTGTAGTATTTTGTAATTCGTTACCTTTGCTTTATATTTTGTTCTACAGCATTATCGCCCTTTGACATAGTACATATTTATTATAAATAATAATTACTAGTTTATTGTTTATTTACCCGAACTAGAATATAACTACCATGACAGTAGGAATATTTTTCCCTTACTGATATAGATCTAATACCTATAACAGTTGCTGGCCATAATAGGGTATCAATAAATATTTGTTGAAGAAGTAAAGGGATCAATCAAGCAACAAACATAGCAAGTAAAATAGAAGAGATGTCCACGATCTATTGCATTATAAATGATGCAGTTGCAAATATTCTTTAAATAAAGCTGCCCTGTAATACTTGACTTTTCATGAGCTGCTTCAGTTTCATTAAAACTAAGTAAAACACATTGATTCGTTCATTCAACTGTTAAGTATCATGTAAAGATCAGCTATACTTTGTTCGTAAGTATTTGTTAAACGAGAAAAATGTACTTTAAGTAACAGTTATATAATCTACAAAGATTTCTGAATAATCAAAGATTTTAATATAGGTGTCTTTTATATGGATTAGACTATGAAACTATAGTTGTAGAAATAACAATAGCTAACAAGATTTCATCAAAACTTAATCTCTAATGTGCATTCACATTCATTTATTTCATTTGATCATCACGTTGTGTAGAATATTAGGATTAAATGTAGGATTAGATTTCTATACCAGTTTTTGAGGTGAAGTAACAGAGATCCAGTCATACAGCAAATAGCTTGTTCTACTAGGATTAAAATCTTAAATTTATGCCTGAGAGCTTAGTGCTTGTTCCTTTAAAATATGCCTAAACTTTTAAATGATTGATCTGCATTGATGTATTGGCAATCTTTTAATTTGTCCTAGGTTTCCCAACATTTAACTTGACTCAGTCTTAACCAATTTCTTATCAGATGTTAAGAAAATTTAAAAAGATGGGAAACATAGATGATAGAGGAAAGGCAAAGGGGATAGCCAAGTTTTTTGAATAGCGAAATATGGATAAAAAAATTGAATAAGGGATAACCCTTTTAATTGTCTGATGTGTTTCAAACTTTTTTTTTAAAAGCCAAGTGGACTTATTTAAGAAGATTTGATTGTCAGAAAATAAAAGCTGTATTTTTAAAGAGCTTATGTATTTCTGAAAATAATGATATACTCAGTATTTTCTTGAAGTACTGTTTTATTCTAGGAAAAAGGTCATTTGCTCATTTATTTAGCATATATTTATTGAACATCTACAATGTGCCAGGCACTTTTCTCAGTGCTTGGGATAAATCAGTGAATAAACCAAAGAACCTGCCACCATGGGAGTTAACTTCTAGCAGGGCCGATCTTGTAATAAGCAGAATAGGTAAGTTGTCTAGTATGTAACAAAGTGATACTTACTATGAAAAACAGCCAGAGGACCAGGCGTGGTTGCTCATGACTGTAATCCCAGCACTTTGGGAGGCCGAGGCAGGCGGATGGCGACGTCAGGAGATCGAGACTATCCTGGCTAACACGGTGAAACCCCGTCTCTACTAAAAATACAAAAATTAGCAGGGTATGGTGGCGGGCGCCTGTAGCCCCAGCTACTTGAGAGGCTGAGGCCGGAGAATGGCGTGAACCCGGGAGGCGGAGCTTGCAGTGGGCCAAGATTGCACCACTGCGCGCCAGCCTGGGCAACAGGCGAGAGAGTCAGATTCGGTCTCAAAAGAACAAAAAAAGAAAAAAAAGAAAAAACGAGGAAAAAAAAAAGAAAAACAACCAGAGAAGAGCAAAGGGGATTGGGAACATGAGGATTGTAGATAAAGCTTGTTACAGTTTTCCAAAGGATAAATAGGGTCTCAAGAATAAGACGTATTGGCAAAGACTTGGAAGAGGTAAGGAGTTAGAATGGGATGAATCTGGGAAGATAGCATTCAGGAAGAGGAAAAGCTAGAGCAAGGTAAAGTCCTGAAAGTTATACCACGTGTGCCTGGTGTTTTCAAGGAAAAGCAAAGATGCCCATATGGGGAGCACATAATGAACAAGAAGAGTAGTAAGAGAAAGAGATGATGGCAGAAGACTAATGGGGAGTAGGGGAGGGTGGTAGTGCTCAGATGACAGATCATGCAAAAGCTTTTTAGGCCATTGAATGAACATTGGCTTTTATTCTAAGTGAAATGGGAAATCATTGCAGAGTTTTGAGTGAGTGACATTGTCTGACATGTTTTAAAAGCATTATTCTGACTGCTATGTTGAGTACACTCTCAAGGAGCCTAGGGCAAAAGCAGGGAAGCTAGAAACAGGGGTCCATTGAAATATAAATAAAAGTCTTTGTTTAAGATTATAATATTGACTAAAATTTTGAGAATGTCAGAATCAGGTATTTAGTATTCGTATAGAAGAACTGTACATATGTTTGCATGTTATTAGCATATACTTATTTGTCAATCATTAAGTATTCATGTTAAAATTCTTCTGTTACTATATTTAGATTTATTGATTTCCTCTCATGCTCCATCTCTACTCTGGAATATAAGCTCAAAGATAGAAATGATGTCTTATTTTCCACTGTATTCTCAGTGCTCAAAGTTTGTTTCTTGAATTAAATTAAAAAAGCCTGAATGCATGGTTAGTATGCAAAAATTATTGAGAGTGAACTAAAGGGCAAATTCTAAATAGTAAACTTCAGTCAATGATAATTTAGAGAACATCATTCCTAGAATATAAAAATGCTCATTTTTCTAAAAGTAAGAAAATGATTGCATCCAATTATAAAGTCATATGGTAGTTTCCTTTATTCTGAGTTTACTATGTTATTGCTTTTCACTTTCATCAGTGTCTTTCCTTTGTTTTATGGACACAGCTCTAGTTTTTCCTTACTTGGGTTTCTATATCTATTTTAATTTTAAATGATAACAACAGTTTGAAGAATTAGGAAAGATGACCTTAAAGCCTGTGGATCTGACTAGTGATTTTCAAAGCATTCTCCATGAACCCTGGAGGAATGTTTTTCTGGTTGCACTAAGAGGGAAGGGTGTGCTAAGTGGGCAGATAACTAAATCTCACAGATCTAGCCCAGCCTTCTTCAAGAGTTGGTTAGTGGCAGAGACCAAATTTCTTTTTTTTTTTTTTTTTTTGAGATGGAGTCTGGCTCTGTCGCCCAGGCTGGATTTGCAGTGGCACCATCTTGACTCACTGCAAGCTACACCTCCTGGGTTCGCCATTCTGCTGCCTCAGCCTCCCGAGTAGCTAGTACTACAGGCGCCCGCCATCATGCCTGGCTAATTTTTCTGTTTTTAATAGAGACAGAGTTTCACCGTGTTAGCCAGGATGATCTTGATCTCCTGACCGTGTGATCCGCCCGCCTCGGCCTCCCAAAGTGCTAGGATTACAGGCATGAGCCACCGCGCCCGGCCCCAAATTTCTTACATTGTCTTCTAGACATCATATTGCTTTAATAATTCTGATGACATAAGTGTCCGTCGTTGAGCGAGTGTTCTTTTGAAAGGTGCTAATAGAGATTAAACTTTCTAGCCAGAACTAACCCTATGTATTTGTATAATCTCCTTAATCATGAGAGACCTTATTGAGGGAAAAATATAATTCTGCCTGATAATTGGAGAGTTAAAAAAAAACAGTGTGGAAGTAAAAATAGTATGTTTAAAAACTGGCATTCTAGAGGGACTTTTAGATGATTTTGAAGATAAATGCCAAAGAGGAGCTTAAAATAATATGGAAACTTGTTGCCGTCATTGATGTAAGTGTAACAGTCTCCCAGCAGCACTATTCCAAGCAGAGTATGAAGTCAGCTGTGGAAATAGTGGTAAAATTAGAATTAGTCTCATGACCTCTTCTGGTCATATCTTTTTCCTTAGCAGTAGAAGTTTATGCAGTGTGATAGTTGGTGAAATTAAAGTAGTCAAATGGATAGAATACTAAAAAAAAACAAAACAAGCAAAGAAAAAAAAAAAAAAGAACCATGTTTTTTTACTTTCCTGGATTTCTTGTGTCTGAAGGCCCTTTTGTCTTCCTACCTGATTTAATAAAATTGTATGTATCATAATTATTGGCATTTCAGCTACTTTTTTAAGAGGAAAACTATTCTGTTTTATTTTTCCTTCTTTGCCCATGTTGCGGCATTCAAATACCTAAGCAAGATGTTAGTGTTAAAGTTTATTTCAAATTAAGAGTAGCATCCCAGGATCTCCAAGTACATTATGATAGCATTGTATAAAGTATATGACAAAAGGAGGAGCAAGACGGCCGAATAGGAACAGCTCCAGTCTCCAACTCCCAGCGCCAGCGACACAGAAGACCGGTGATTTCTGTATTTTCAACTGAGGTACTGGGTTCATCTCACTAGGGAGTGCCGGACGATCAGTGCTGGTCAGCTGCTGCAGCCCAACCCAGCCAGGATCTGAAGCAGGGCTAGGCATCTCACCTGGGAAAGCGCAAAGGGGAGAGGTCACTTTTCCTAGCCAGGGAACTGAGACCTAACACCTGGAAGATTCAGGTAACTCCACCCCAATATTAGCTTTTAAAGCAAACAGGCACACCAGGATCATATCCCCACACCTGGCGGGAGGGGTCCCACGCCCACAGAGCCTCCCTCATTGCTAGCACAGCAGTCTGTGCTCTACCAGGCAGCAGGGGAGAGGCGCCGCCATTGCTGAGCCAAATGCTGATGGCTCGGCTGCTGGGAAGCTCAGAACTGGGTGGAGCTCACGGCAGCTCAAGAAACCTGCCTGTCTCTGTAGATACAGGGACCAGTTTTGACTACAACAACCTTTGCTGTGCTTAACAACAAAGCAGCAGCAGAAACCTCTGCAGACACAAGCGACTCTGTCTGACTGGCTTTGGGAAGGCGGTGGATCTCCCAACTTGGAGGCTAGGGATCTGAGAATGGACCAGACTGCCTGTAAGTGGGTCCCCTGACCCTGAAGTAACAACTGGGAGACCGTCCACACTAGGAGACAGTCTGACACCCACACCTCACAGGAGGTGGGGTACACCCCTGAGGAGGCTGGCAAAATCAGATGGTGCATGGCATTCCAAATGTTCTCGCTAAGCCTCTGCTGCTGATACCAGGCAGGCAGGGGTCCCAGGGTGGACTCAAGCAATCTCCAACAACAGACCTGCAGCTGAGGTGCCTGACTGTTAGAAGGCTTCATCAGCAGAGGG
This sequence comes from Papio anubis, assembly GCF_008728515.1. Taxonomy (NCBI): domain Eukaryota; kingdom Metazoa; phylum Chordata; class Mammalia; order Primates; family Cercopithecidae; genus Papio; species Papio anubis. The sequence goes on from NC_044987.1 coordinate 87,566,014, forward strand.
AACCTGCAAAACCCCATCAGGGTACATGCATCACATCAGAGACCAGGGCGGATGAAACCACAAGATGGGGAAAAAGAAGGGTGAAAACAATTCAAAAATAAGGCATCCACAGCAAAGGAGCATAGCTCATACAGCCAGCAAGCGGATCAAAAGCTGGACAGTGACAGCCGAGATGAGAGAGAACTTCAGTCCATCAGTTATCAGAGCTAAAAGGAGGAATTACATACCAAGCACCAAAGAAACTAAATCTGAAAAGTCTGGAAGAATTAAGTGACAGAGTAGTGTCAAGAAGGTGCAAACCAAAATGAAGAGATGAAAACCATGACACGAAATGTGACAGTACCAGCTTCAGTAACCGACTGGGTGTTGGAAGAAAGAGTGCATCGGCGTTAAGCGATCAAATGAATAGAGGAAAATAAGAAGAGAGAAAGAAACTGAAAAGAAATGGTGCAAAGCACGAAGTATGGGATTATGTAAAAAGACCAAATCTCGTCGGAGTTAGGGTGCCTGAAAGTGAAAAAATGGAACCAAGTTGGGAAAACACTCCTTCGGAATATCATCCAGGAGAACTTAGCGGCGGGGAAGCGAAATTGCAATTTCAAATCCGAGGAAATACAGAGAAACGCCAAAGGTACCCGCCGAGAAACAACTCCAAGGTACCATTGCAGGTCACAAAGTTGAAATGAAGAAATCTTAGGGGCAGCCAAGAGAAAGGTCCGGGTTACCCACAAAGGGAAGCCCATCAGACTCACAGCGAATCTCGGCAGAAACTCTGCAAATAACAGAAAGTGGGGCCAATATTCAACATTCTTAAAGAACAAGAATTTACACCCCAAACCCAGAATTTCATATCAGCAAACTAGTTTCATAAGTGAGAGGAGAAATAAAATCCTTTACAGATAAGCAAATGCTTAGAGATTTTTGTCACCACTAAGGCCTGCAAGAACCCTGAAGGAAGCACTCAACTTGTAGGAAAAGGAACAGCAGTGCCAGCCGTGCAAGAAACATGCCAAAATGTAAAGACCATCGAGGGCTGGAAGAAACTGCATCAACTAGCGAGAACAAAATAACCAGTTAATATCATAATGGCAGGATCCAGTTCACATAACAATCTTAACAGCAAATGTAAATGGACTAAATGCTCCAATTAAAGACACGAACTGTAGAGCTGGATAAAGAGTCAAGACCCATCAGTCTGTATTCAGGAGACCCATCTCTACATGAGAGGCGTCATGGAAGCTCAAAATAAAGGGATGGAGGAAGATTTACCAAGCAAATGGAGAACAAAAAAGGGTTGCAATCCTAGTCTCTGATAAAACAGACTTTAAACCATCAAAGGTCAAAGAACAGAAGCCATTACATAATGAGTAGGGGATCATTCATGGGAAAGAGCTAACTATCCTAAATATATATGCACCCAATACAGAACACTCCCAGATTCATAAAGCAAGTCCTTAGAGACTTACAAAGAGACTTAGACTCCCCATACAATAATAATAATGGGAGACTTCAACTACTCACTGTCAACATTAGACAGTCCAACAAGACAGAAAGTTAACAAAAGGATATCCAGGAATTGAACTCTGACCTGCAGCAAGCAGACCTAATAGACATCTATAGAACTCTCCCCCAAATCAATAGAATATACATTCTTCTCAGCACCACATCATTACTTACTCCAAAATTGACCACATAATTAGATAAAAGCACTCCTCAACAAATGCAAAGAACAGAAATTATAACAAACTGTCTCTCAGACCACAGTGCAATCAGAGCTGAACTCAGGACTAGAAACTCAATCAAAACGGCTCAACTACATGGAAACTGAACAACCTGCTCCTGAATGACTACTGGGTGCATCACGAAATGAAGGCAGAAGCCAAGATGTTCTCTGAAACCAATGAGAACAAAGATACAACATACCAGAATCTCTGGGACATTTAAAGCAGTGTGTAGAAATTTATAGCACTAAATGCCACAGAGAAAGTAGAGGGAAAGATCTAAAATTGACACTCTAACATGCATAATTAAAAGAACTAGAAGCAAACAAGCATTGAAAGCTAGCAGAGGCAGAAATAACTAGAATCAGAGCAGAACTGAAGGAGATAGGAACACACAAAGAAACCACTCCAAAGGGACTCTAATGAATCCAGGAGTTGGTTTTGAAAAGATCAACAAAATTGACAGACCACTACTTAAGACTAATAAAAAGAAGAAAAGAGAAAAGAATCAAATCGGCCTCAATTAAAAATGATAAAGGGATATCACCACAGGTACACAATCCTGAGCTACCATCAGAGAATACTATAAGCACCTACACAAATAAACTGGAAGCCACAAGAGAAATGGATTATTTCCCTGGACGCCACATGCCCAAGGACTAAAGCCAGGAAGAAGTTGGATCCTAGACCAGGCCCAATAGCAGGCTCTGAAGTGAGGCAATAATTAATAGCCTACCCGACCAAAAAAAGTCAGGACCAAGATGGATTCTGGCTGAATTCTACCAGTACAAAGGGAGGAGTTGGTACCATTCCTTCTGAAACTATTCCAATCAATAGAAAAAGAAGTCCTCCTAACTCATTTATAGGGCCAACATCATCCTGATACCAAAGCCTGGCAGAACACAACAAAAAAAAGAGAATTTTAGACCAATATCTAGTGAACATGGGTAAAAATCCTCAATGAAATGTTGGCAAACCCAGTTCAACAACACATCAAAAACATCCACCATGATCAAGTGGGAAAAGCATACCTGGGATGCAAAGGCTGGTTCAACATTCATAAAATCAATGCATTATTAGCATATAAACAGAACCAAGACAAAGAACCACATGGTGTCTCAATAGATGCAGAAAGGCTTTGACGAGATTCAGCCAGCCCTTCATGCTGGCAGCTCAATAAATTGGGGGTATTGATGGAGCGTACCTCAAAATAATAGGCGGCCCCATGAGCAAACCCACAGTAGCCATCATACTGAATGGGCAAAAACTGGAAAAAATTCAGCGCTGAAAACTGGCACAAGACAGGGATGCCCTCTCTCACGCCCTATTTCCAACGCAGTGTTGGAAGTTCTAGCTAGGGCAATTAGGCAAGAAGAAAGAAATCAAGGCTATTCAGTTAGGAAAGAAGAAGTCAAATTGTCCTGGCAGATGACATGATTGTATATTTAGAAAACCCCATTATCTCAGCCCAAAATCTCCTTAAGCTGATAAGCAACTGTAAAGTCTCAGGATACAAAGATTAATGTGCAAGAAATCCACAAAGCATTCTTATACACCAATAACAGATAAAACACAGAGCCAAAATCATGAATGAACTTCCATTCACAATTGCTTCAAGAGAATCAAATACCTAGGAATCCAACTTACAAAGGGATGTAAAGGACCTCTTCAAGGAGAACTACAAACCACTGCTCAGTGAAATAAAGAGGACACAAAGAAATGGAAGAACATACCATGCTCATGGATAGGAAAGAATCAATATGTGAAAATGGCCATACTGCCCAAGGTAATTTATAGATTCAATGCATTCCCATCAATGCAAATGAGTTTCTTCACAGAATTGGAAAAACTGCTTTAAAGTTCATATGGAACCAAAAAGAGCCCGCATCTCCGAGACAATCCTAAGTCAAAGAACAAAGCTGGGAGGCATCCAAATACCTGACTTCAAACTATACTACAAGGCTACAGTAACCAAGACAGCGTAGTACTGGTACCAAAACAAGAGATATAGACCAATGGAACAGAACAGTCCTCCAGAAATAATGCCACACATCTACAACCATCTGATGCTGACAAACCTGGAAACAGAAATGGGAAAAGGATTCCCTATTTAATAAATGGTGCTGGGAAAGTGGCTAGCCATAAGTAGAAAGCTGAAACTGGATCCTTTCCTTACTCCTTATCTGAGAAATTAATTCAAGATGATTTAGAGACTTAAATGTTAGACCTAATATAAAATCCTAGAAAACCTAGGTAGTACCATTCCCAGGACATAGGCATAGGCTAAAGACTTCATGTCTAAAACACCAAAAGCAACGGTAGCAAAAGCTAAAATTAACAAATGGGATCTAATTAAACTAAAGAGCTTCTGCACAGCAAAAGAAACTACCATCAGAGTGAAGAGGCAACCACAGAATGGGAGAAAATTTTTTGCAATCTACTCGTGACAAAGGGCTAATATCCAGAACCTACAAAGAACTCAAACAAATTTACAAAGAAAAAACAAACAACCCATCAAAAGTGGGCAAAGTATATGAACAGACATTTCTCAAAAGGAACATTCATACAGCCAACAGACATACTTGAAAAATGCTCATCATCACTGGCCATCAGAGAAATGCAAAATCAAAACCACAATGAGATACATCTCACCAGTTAGAATGGCCGATCATTAAAAAGTCAGGAAACAACAGGTGCTGGAGGATGTGGAGAAATAGGAACACTTTTACACTGTTGGTGGGATTGTAAACTAGTTCAACCATTATATGGAAAACAATTATGCGATTCCTCAAGGATCCTAGAACTAGATGTACCACATGACCCAACCATCCCATTACTGGGGATATACCAAAGGTTGCAAATCATGCTGCTATAAAGACACATGCACCATTATGTTTATTGCAGCACTATTCTAATAGCAAGGAGCTTGGAATCAGCAAATGTCCATCAGTGACAGGTGGATGAAAATGTGGCACATATACACCATGGAATACTATGCAATTATAAAAAGGATGGTTGCATGTGGGGACATGGATGCAGCTAAGAACCATCATTCTTGGCAAACTATCACAAGAACAGAAAACCAAACGCAGCATGTTCTCACTCGCCGGTGGGAACTGAACAATGAAATCACTTGGACTGGAAGGGAACATCACACACGGAAGGGCCTATCATGAGAGGGGGAGGGGGAGGATTGCATTAGGAGTTCGCCTGATGTAAATGACGAGTTGATGGGTGCAGCAGACCAACATGGCACAAGTATACATATGTAACAAACCTGCATGTTATGCACATGTACCCTACAACTTAAAGTATAATAATAATAAATAAATTTAAAAAAGATAAAAAAAAAAAAATAAAGTATATGACAAATTATCGATTTTACTAATCATTGAAAACTCAGCTATGCACATCCTAATGTAATTCAATACATATGTTTGAGGGAACATTGTTTCCTCATGAGTCTTCCCCGGGAGAATGTCATATTCAAAGAAAAAATAAGTTTTCAGTAAATCTTTGTTTAGTTATCTTTGGCCACATAACTACTACAAAACACTGGTATAAAGCAACCATTTTGTTATATTAATGATTTTGTGGGTCAGAAATTTGGGCAGGACACAATGAGGGATATTTCATTTTTGCTCTATAATGACTGATGCCTTAGCTGATTGGGTCAATTGGCTGGAATTGCCGGGACAGCTAGTTCAAAACAGATGTTTTTTTAAGTTCCAAAACAGGCAACCTAATAATATTACTTGAAGATTTGTTCATAGATTGTAAAAAGCAAAACAAACAAACAAAAACCAAGAACGTAAAACTAAAAAGCAAGGGAATTCTTTGGGCAGAATTCTAGATCTTGGTTTCATCTTGATGTTAGTCAAGGAAATCAGATTGCAGAAGATAAGATCATTTTCTTTTTCTTTGCCTGGTAGGTGTATGCAAAAGTATCCATTTAATTGTTATTCTTTAATCTCAAAAGAAACATTTATTGTAATATTTTGTCCTGACTTTTAAAAATTCTGCTTGAATTTTAACATGACATTATGTACATAAGAGTTAATTTAACAATCATTTTGTACACTCTGTGATATTTAAGTAGTTCCAATTTCAGCTACGTAAGATTTTTTGTTTGTTTGTTTGTTTTCTTTTTTAATTTGTGTTTGTTGTCCCCAGTCTCTCAGGTCAATATAAATTCCTAGGCTCTAACTCCTGATTTTCCAGTTCAGTTTGTTTTTGGTATGGCTCGGGAATCTGCATTTTAAAAAACACCTACAGGTTATTTTGACATATATCCAGGTTTGAGAACTACTGTATCTATTATCCAAACCTTTTACTTGTTGGGATAAGTATTAGCAAGTGTCAGGAATATTCTGGGACAAAAGGATACTCTGTCAGTGAGAGTATTATATGCAGTGATTGAATAGTTGAGAAGCCAAACGGGGAGGCACAGTCAGAAGCTACTACATTTCTGGGCTGGAGGAACTAGGGCTCAAGGACCTGGGTCACGTGGCTGGGGCTAAAGCTATGGAAAAGAAGCTGAGAGGAATTTGTAGAGATATCCTGACTTTTCTCTTTTTCCTTTCTTCTGATATTTTGTTAATATCTTCTATTGGCTGACCTTGATAAAAATCTTTGTTGGTGCAGGCTGCAGGGTTTAACCCCCTGAAATACAAAGCAGAGCAGGAAGAGGATAGAAGATAGATCTGAAGACAGGCAGGTCTAGGACCTGAACTGATAAGCTAGACAGGCAATGTCTTAATTCTTAATTAATTTGCTTCTCATACTTTGGTCTGTATCTGTTGGAAATCAAAAATTCCAAATGCTAAATATTACAGACAGTGGAGCTATACAGCTTGTATTCAAAATCCAGCTCTATCCTTACTCACTGTGTGACACTGGGAAAATTACTTAATCTCTATGCTTGTGTCCTCATTTGTAAAATGATGAGAATAATTATCTACCTCGTCTCTTAAAAACTGTGCACCAAGAAGACTAAGGAAATTCCTGTGGCCATAAAAGGATATTTGAAATTTTCAAGAGAAACAGTGATACCGAAAAGCTGCTGTACACAGCCAAACTACTATTTCAAGGTGGTTAGTGGTTTTAACATTAGATCATGTATTATTTCCTTCAGTGGTGTCATATCTTTACAAAAGTTGATTTTTTTAGTGATCATGAAAAAAAAAGAGTATCACATGAAAATCAACGTAGAACAGCAAAAAAGGTGATAGTATTCAACTTGATTTTCAAAATTGGAAAAGTCGTGCAGTGTCTAACAGGCATATATATACCTATGGTAAGTATATTGGTCCATTCTCACATTGCTATTAATATAACAAATACCTGAGACGTGGTAATTTATGAAGAAAAGAAGTTTCATTGACTATCAGTTCCATAGGCTGTATAGGTAGCATGGCTGGGGAGGCCTGGGGAAACTTACAATCTTGGCGAAAGGTGAAGGGGAAGCAAGCATGTCTTCACGTGGCTGGCAGGAAGAAGAGAGAGTGAAGAGGGAAGTGCTAGATAGTTTCAGACAACCAAATCTCATGAGAACTCACTATCGTGAGATCAGTAAGGGGGAAATCCATACCCCTGATCCAATCACCTCCCACTAGACCACTTCCCTGACACATGGGGATTACAATTTGACATGAGATTTGGTGGGGGAAATAGAGCCAAACCATATCAGTAAGTAATTGTGATTATTTAAGAATAAAATTAAAATATTATTTCTTGTGAGGCAGGGATGAAGAGAGGTTGATTAATGGATACAAATATACAACTATATAGAAGAAATAAGACAATGTTTGAAGCAATATTGTGACTATAGTTAATAGTAATCTATTGTACATTTCAAAATAGCTAGAAGAAAATAATTTGAATGTTCCTAGCATGAAGAAAATATATTTAAGGAAATTGATAATTACCCTAATTTCATCTTACACATTATATGAATGTATTAAAATATCATATGTATTTTGAAAATATGTATCTCTATTATGTATCAATAAAAAGTATTTCTCCTTTTATTTGGTATGTATTTCAAATGACTGCTCCAAATTATTAAGACATATGTACTTATTAGGCCCTAACTACATAATAAATGGAACTCTTAGATATTTATTTTGGCTTGGGGGTCATGTGAAAATATTACTGAGACATTAGGAGTGCAGTGAATGAGCAGCTTTTGTACGTCATAACATTGTCAGGAGAATTAACTGAGCTAATAAATGTTAAATAATTAGAAAAGTGCCTCGCAGGTAAAAAGTGCTATGTAAGTGTTACCTATTATGGGCCAAAGTAAATGATCAATATAATTGCAGTTCTAGCTAATATATTGCTATTACCATGACAACAAGGGAAAACTGTCCTGGGGCTTTTATGGGATTGGTAGGGGATACCAAACAGTACTTCATGGTCACATCTCCTACTAAGATATATTAGTGTAACACATGGGTAATGTCTGTGAGCAAGGATTACTATATTTGAGAACTCCACTGTCCAATGTAGTAGCTGCTAGCCACATGTGGCAGCTAGTTAAGCACTTGATATGTGGCTCATATGACTGAGGAACTAAATTCTAAATTTTAATTTAAATATAAAAACAATACTTGATTTAGTTATTGGAAAACTTTTAAGCATTTTTGAACAACTTTAGCATATAAATTGCCTCTTTCAACTGTATATTTTATGAAATATAAATGCTATACTTAGTATTTCTAAATACTGTATTAGTATACTATATACTAGAATACTGTATTTCTATATGCTATATACTATTTAGAATATTATAATATTTCTAAATACTGTGTCCAGTATATCTGATGAAATGCTGGTGTTTGAATTGAGATGTGCTGTAAATACACTATTTGAGATTTCAAATAGTATAAATAAAGAATGTAAACCAATTTATATGTATGAATATGTCCATCATGGTATATCTGAATATAAAAATTATTAATGAGACATAAATTTGTTCATTTCTATAATTTATCAGGAGAAAAAATTATTGAAAATTGAATAAATGAATTAAAAAGTTCTACATATTTGAAATTGTAGATATTGCCACAGTTAGGCAATTTATAATAACATAGTTTTAATTTTATTTCGTGACTGATTTTCATAATTTGTTAGGACACAGATTTTGTTCGTGAAAAGGAATCTTTCTGAAAAATGGAGACTTTTATGCCTACCTTTCACTGGTTTATGAAATGAATTCATACTTTAATGTCATAAATGTCAATTTGCATCTTTTGTAATTTGACCCAAAAATGAAGCTTTATGTAAGTTCACAACCTAAGAACACTTAAGATTTATCGGTAATTTGAACTGAGTTGCTTGTGTGGAATGAAAGTACCATTTACAAATATGGGACTAAAAATTCATTCTCTCATTATTGGTTTGCTGATGTCTTTGTCCCATAATCAACTCTTAGAGGTACAGCAGGTGGCTTAAAGGCAAAATGAGTTAACAATTAATAAGGCTTTACAAGATTTGTTGCATTATGTTTTATTTTCAAATCATTTACTAAGAAGTTACCCGACGGTTTAGAGTCAACCATACAAGTAATCAAAGAAAAGTTGTTGAGCAACTTATTTTAACCAACAATTGCTGGTTAAAATAAATCAAAATAGGGCAGCTATAATATTGATTTTAAAGTTTTTAACTTGTCAAAGTAAGTCTTTGGGCTTTCAAATTCTTGGTAATTTGTATTTAGTTGAAGATAGCAATAAGAGTATTTGGGGAAAAAAAACACTATTGGTTTGTTCTATAAATCTTACGCACTGGTTTAAAAACCTTCAGTGACTTCTCATACTTTTCAGGATGACATTCAAAATCCTTTGTAATAGGTTGAAAGCCATTCATGATATGGTCCCTGTCTTTCTTCTCTTTGCATAGTTGCCTCCTATCCAGTATTCCTGCCCCATGAACAATGAGACCTCCTCATATTTCCACTTAATACTCACCTCAGGGAGACAAGGAAGCTCCATCAGAATTTCCCCTGGGGTAAATTTTGGGGTAATTTTTGGCCAACCTAATTGGTTTCCCTTCTGTCAACGATCACCCTTCTGCCTTGCTTGTCATTCAGTGTCTGAAATCCCTTGTTCATAGAGTTTGTCCAGTTTTTTAGTTGATTTAGGCCAGTGGTTAATTCTGCCCTCTGTTTCTCCATTTTGCCTGAAGTGAAAGATACACCTCCCTTTAATTTTAGTCCATTGTAGTAGCCTTGTAAGTAAAAATATAACATCCATGCACATTTTAAACCACTTATTCTAAACTATAATTTTTTTTAGAGAATGTGCATTTATCTTTATTTTGGCATTTTATAACAAATGACATTTATCTTTATTTTGGCATTTAAATAACAAATATTAGAGAAAGTCCCTATTTTCTTTGTTTCTTTTATATTCCACAAAATGAAAGTTATTTTTAACGATGTTTTACAATTTATTTTCATTAATCTTTACAATAAACTTTTATGATACGCATTTTTATTTCTCTTTTATTATTAGAAAAAAAAAGCATCACTAAGGTTAAGTAATTTATCTTCCAACATGCCACTCTCCTAAAAAACTCAGCACCTCTAAGTTAATCTTGAACACAAATCATATTTTGATAATCTTTTTTTCAGACTGCTGTGTCTTCACCCTTTCTTTGTTATTTTCTCTTTTACTTTCTTCAGTTACACTGTATTACACTCGCCATCCTATGAGGCTGTCTCCTACCAGAAAAAGGACCATTCTTTCCTAGAAATCTTGTAATGCTTTATTATTTGACTAGATAAGTGAGATCATATGAGGTACTAGTCAAGAATTAAGCATGGACTCAGGAGTCAGACTGACTCCCTCACAGGGTCACATGAGGAAACCTTAGGTAATTTATCTAATCTTTTCAAACTTGAGCTTTTACATCTAAAAATAAGGATAACAGTGGTACCTATCTTCATAAGCATTTTCCGAGATTTGGCAGAGATACTTATAAAGTACTTAGCTAAGAATTTTACATGTTACACATAGTACACATTCAGCAAATTAAGATAATTAAGATAAGGAAGATGATTATTGCTACTTTTACCTTATTTCATTACATACTTAGCTAAAACTTGAAATATCCTTTTGTTTACTCCAGTGACTCCACCCAATACTATATTATAATATGTAAATATATTAATTGCTAAATTAAGTTTTAGTTTCTGTGGGAAGGTTTATGCTTCTTAAATATTGTATTTTCTTGTTGTCTTGTATTTTAAAGGAGGGTCAGTAAGTATTCATGAATGGATAAGTCATGTCTTTACATCACTAAAGAGTTAATACTTGTCAGTATGTATATCGTGTTATATAATTTAGTTCCATCACCCTGTTACACAGATAATGCTGTTGTGTGATTTTGTGCTAATTTGCTACTACACTAAGGAGATTTTTTTTTTTAAGTTCAGAAGTGCACATGCAGGTTTGTTACATAGGTAAATTGCGTGTCATGGAGGTTTGGCGTATAGATTATTTCATCCCCCAGGTAATAAGCATAGTACCTGATAGGCAGTTTTTCTATCCACACCCTCCTCCTCCCCTCCACCCTCAAGTAGGCTGCAGTGTCTGTTGTTCCCTTATGTCCATGTGTACTCAGTGTTTAGCTCCCACTTAAAAGTAAGAACATGCAGTATTTGGTTTTCTATCCCTGAGTTAGTTTGCTTAGGATAATGACCTCCAGCTCCATCCACGTTGCTGCAAAAGATACGATCTCATTCTTTTTTATGGCTGCATAGTATTCCATGATCTATATATATATACCTAATTCTCTTTATTCAGTGCACTATTGATGGGCATTTAGGTTGATTCCATGTCTTTGCTATTGTGAACAGTGCTGTGATGAACATAGTGTACATGTATCTTTATGGTAGAATGATTTATTTTGCTTTGGGTATATACTCAATAATGAGATTGCTGTGTTGAATGGTAATTCTGTTTTAAGTTCTTTGAGAAATCGCCAAACTACTTTCCACAATGGCTAAACTAATTTACATTACCACTAGCAGTGTATAAGCATTTCCTTTTCTCTACAACCTTACTAGCATCTAGCATCCGCTATTTTTGGACTTTTAAAAAATAGCCTGGTGTTATATGGTACCACATTATGGTTTTGATTTGCATTTCTCTAATATTTAGTGATAGGGAGCATTTTTTCATATGCTGTTGGCCACATATATCTCTTCTTTTGAAAAATGTTCATGTAGGAGATGTTTTAGAAGTTGCTCTCTCTTTTTTTTTTTAATGATGTTTTTCCTACATCATTTGCTTCTTTCTCAGAAAAGTAGGCACAGAGTAGCCTATGTAACATTCTAGAGGCAGTGTGCATGGCTGATTCAGCAAAATTAATTATTGATTCAAAAGCCAAATCAACCTTCTCTTAGTTGGTTCTCTTTGTCCGGAAAATCATCTTCAATTCTGTTTTTTACCTGCCAGAAAAAGCATCTTCTCTCTTGTTATCAATGACCTTTGACTTGTCAGTAGCATTCAAAACTTTGCTATTTCTGCATCACTAATAAAATATATCAGGTCAACCACCTTGTCAGTTTCAGCTCTTTTTTTCCTTGTTTTCCTTGCATTATTTGTGGCTGGGAGTGTAAGAGAAGAATTTCAGGGATTTCTGTAGCTATTTTGGGGAAAGGATAATTCTTGAATCAACACTGTCATATCTGGATTTTTCTTTGTCCTTTTAAACAAAGTTTTCCTTCAATCACCTTTGAAATATATCTTATTTTTCTAAGGTTCTGTGACTTTCTAACTTGCCATTTGTTTCTCAGTAGTGCAGATCTTTGGTATTTCTATTAACTAGAGGAATATTTGAAGCAAATTTGAAGAGATGGCAAAATTACTCCCTTTTCATATTATTCTTCCACCCTACCAAATCTTATATTCTGAAATAAAGGAGTGAATGAGAATTCCTTTTTTGGTCCTGCCTCCTTTTGCTAAACAAGAAACATGCTATTTTGACTACAGTTTTACTTCAAAATTTGTAAGTAACCCTCTCAGCGGTAAATTTTATAAGTAAGAAAGCTGCTAACTTTAGGTTGAATATTCCTTTTAACTAACTCCAAATTCCTAAACATTTCTATCAAGAAATTGTTACAGGCTAATTTTATTTTTGGCTAGGTCATCAATTTTCTCATATAAATTATTCATAACTACAGGGCTCTGAGATTTCTATGCCATCTGGAATGAGTAAGACTTTTTTCATAATAACTCACAAAGCCCCATTTGTTACATATACTAGGTAGTATCAAGTGCTCCAGGAATCAACATTAGCATTATGTTGCTAACCAATCTATTCTATTCAACACAGTAGTCTCTTGGTTCCTTGGCTCCCATAACTCTATGAATTTTTCTTCTGTTCTACCTTAGCCATCTACTAACATGATTATAATCTAGATCTCTAACATTTCACACTCTGATCATCATTTCCGGTACCACTTGATCCCCTAAAGAATACATCCACTCTCCTTTAGCCCCTTGAGACCTCCCATCTCTAGTCACTGCCCAATGACTATAATTCTTTTTCACTCCATGGTGAGACACTTTGTAAGTACCCTTGACTTCCTTCCTTTTTCTTCCTCTGTTATATTGCTTGGCAAAACTGTCACATTTTGCTAAACCCACCTAACTCCATAATGTATATGTTCAGCTGAACGTTACTAGAGAAAACCCTGTGATTGTACTTGCTGGACTAACTTCAAATTTGTTTCTACAAATTCATTTGCTCAACTGATATTTATTTGGCACCAACCATGTGCAAGGCATGCTCTCAATGTGAAGGTATATTAATGAACAACAACAAAAATGTGTTTGCCTTCATAAGGGATATGCTCAAGTGGGAGACAGACAATGAATGAAATATAAAATATATGTGAAGTTATCAACAAGTGCTAAGGAAAATATAATGGAGGGAAAGGGAATAGGAAGTGTTGGTGGGAGGAGTGGTGAGGAATTGCAATTTTAGCTAGCAGGGAAGGCATCACAGATTTCAAAGAACATTTAGTATTGCCAGTAAATTGCCATTCCCGTTCTCTTAGACAACCATTTTATACTTGACTTTCTTTAAATCTCTAACTCTCTTATTTTTGTTTCTCAGCTACCTACCTAGTTCACAGATAAAAGAAATACGATAAAATATTAACTGTCTCACATTTCTGCCATTAGCTCCACCATCCTACCTGTATCTGTACGTGTTTATTATGTCTTCCCTTTAGTTTAATGAAGTATCTCTTTTTTAAAGAAAATTTCTTCAGTTAAGCACTGAATCCTATGTTTTTTTTCCTTTCTAGTGAACTTTGCTTCTAGAATTTTTCCCTGTCTGCATTATCAGTCTCTCCCTGTCTATGAGAGCATCCTCATCAATAAACTAACATTTTTAATATCACAACTTTAAAAATGCTCTCAGGATCCCACATCCCTTTGCAGCTTGGCTTTATTTTTTCTTCCACTTTATAAAAAAAAAAAAAAAACTCCTTAATAAAGTTGTCCACGTCCACTCCCTCCAGCTCTTCACTTTCTATCCACTCCTGAAATCACTCCAATTGAGTTTTCATCCTCACTACTTTACTGAAATAACTACATTTTCCTTCTAGCTATGATGTTTTCTCTGGTCTTCTGGAACTTCAGAGTCACTGGTTTCCCTCATTAACTCTGCCTCTTGGTCTCCTCCTCCTCTAACAGACTTCTAATTTTGGAGTGCCTCCAGCCTTAGTCCTTGGCCTTTTTCACTGTCTACACTTTTGCAGAATATGATCCCATGGCTTCTGAGGTCATCTCTTGACTGATACCTTTATAATTTATATCCCCAGCCCTAACCTTTCCCCTAAGCTCCACTCAAGTTTAGTCTAATTAGCTACTTGAAATTGCTACTCAGTAGGCTGAAAACCAAAAGATGTTTTCCTTTTCACCTCCATCCTCTATTTCCTATCTCAGTAGTTGGCACCCAGTTGCTTAGGCCAAGAAAGCAACAAGTCATTCTTTTGTTTGTTTGTTTGTTCAATTTTTGTGGATACATAGTAGGTGTATATATTTATCAAGGACATGAGATGTTTTAATACAGGTGTGCAATGTGAAATAAGCACATCATGGAGAATGGGGTATGCATCCCCTCAAGCATTTGTTCTTTGAGTTAAAATCAATCCAATTGTACTCTTTATTTAAAAATATACAATAAAGTTATTGACTATGTCACACTGTTTTACTGTCAAATTCTAGGTCTTATTAATTCTTTCTTTTTTTTTTTCTTTTGTGTCTATTAACCATCCCCTTATGTCCCCAACCCCCACCCCCACCTCCCACCCTCCCTCCCCCCGCCACCAGCTACCCTTCTCAGTCTCTGTTAACCATCCTTCTACTCTATATCTACACGAGTTCAGTTGTTTTGATTTTTACATTCCACAATAAGTGAGAACATGTGATATTCCTGGCTTATTTCAGTTAATATAATGACCTCCAGTTTCATTCATGCTATTGCAAATGACACAATCTCATTCATTCTTTTTTATGGCTAAATAGTACTCCATTGTGTATAAGTATCACATTTTCTTTATCCATTTATTTGTTGATGGACACTTGGTTGCTTCCAAATCTTGGCTCTTGTGAACACTGCTACAACAAACATGGGAGTGCAGATATCGCTTCAATATACTGATTTCCTTTCTTTTGGGTATATACCCAGGAGTGAGATTGCTGGATTATATGGTAGCTCTATTTTTAGTTTTTTGAGGAACCTCCAAACTGTTCTCTATAGGGTTGTGCTACTTTACATTCCTACCAACAGTATATGAGAGTTCCCTTTTCTCTACATCCTCACCAGCATTTTTTTTTTACCTGTCTTTGGATATAAACCATTTCAACTGGAGTGAGATGACATCTCATTATAGTTTTGATTTGCTCTTCTCTGATGATCACTGATGTTGAGCATCTTTTTATATACCTGTTTGCTATTCATATGTCTTCTTTTGTGAAATGACTATTCAGATCTTTCGCACACTTTTTATATCAGATTATTGGATTTTTTTCTCCATGAGTTATTCGAACTCCTTATGTATTCTGGTTGTTAATCCCTTGTCAGGTGGGTAGTTTGTGAAATATTTTCTCCCATTCTGTAGGTGTCTCTTCACTTTATTGATTTTATACTTTGCTGTGCAGAAGCTTTTTAACTTGATGTGATCTCATTTGTCCATTTTTGCTTTGGTTGCCTTTGATCATGAGGTATTACTCAAGAAATCTTTGTCCAGGTCAGTGTCTTGGAGAGTTACTCAGATGTTTTCTTTTATTAGCTTCATAGTTTGAGGTCTTAGATTTAAATCTTTAATTCATTTTGATTTGATTTTTGTATGTGGCAAGTGATAGGGATCTTCATCATTCCACAAATGGATATACAGTTTTCTAGCACCATTTATTGAAGGCTCTCCTTTCCCCAGTATATTTCTTGGAACCTTTGTATAAAAGGAATTCACTGTTGATGTATAGATTTGTTTCTGGATTTTCTATTCTCTTCCATTGGCTTGTGTGTATGTGTTTTTAGGCTGTTTCAGTTACTATTATCTCTGTATTGTAATTTGAAGTGATATAAGGGTGATTGCTTTAGTTTTGTTCTTTTTGCTCAGGATAGCTTTGGCTATTCTAGGATGTTTGTAGTTCCATATAAATCTTAGGATTTTTTTTTCTATTTTTTGTGAAGAATGTCTTTGGTATTTTGGCAGGGATTGCATCGAATCTGTAGATTGCTTTGGGTACTGTGGACATTTTAACAATATTGATTCTTCCATTCCATGAACATGGAATATCTTTCTATTTTTTGTGTGTCCTCTATAATTTCTTTCATCAGTGTTTTATAATTTTCTTTATAAAGATCTTTCACTACTTTGGTTAAATTAATTGCTAGGTATTTAATTTTATTTATAGCTGTTGTAAATTGGATTACTTTCTTGATTTCTTTTTCTGATTGTTTTCTGTTTCTATATACAAACATATAGAAATGCTATTGATGTTTGTATGTTGATTTTGTAGAATGTGTTTATCAGTACTAGTAGTTTTGTTGGGTGGAATCTTTAGGATTTTCTAAATATAAGATCATATTATCTGCAAACAAGGATAATTTGACTTCTTTCTAATTTGGATGCTCTTCATTTCTTTCTTTTGTCTCACTGCTCTATCTAGGACTTCCAGTACTGTGTTTAATAACTGTGGTGAAAGTAGTCATCCTTGTTGTGTTCCAGATCTTAGAGAAAAGGCTTTCAGTTTTTCCCCATTCAGTATGATACTAGCTGTGGGTCTGTCATATATAGCTTTTATTATGTTGAGATATGTTACTTCAGTACCTAGTTTTATAAAGGGTTTTTATTATAAGGGTATATTGAATTTTATCAAATGCTTTTCAGCATTGATTGAAATCATCATGTGGTTGGTTTTTTTTTGAGACAGAGTTTTGCTCTTGTTGCCCAGGCTGGAGTGTAATGGCGTGATCTTGCCTCACCACAACCTCCACCTCCCAAGTTCAAGCGATTCTCCTGCCTCAGCCTCCCAAGTGGCTGGGGTTACAGTTATGCGCCACCACGCCTAGCTAATTTTGTATTTTGAGTAGAGACGGGTTTTCTCCATGTTGGTCAGGCTGGTCTCGAACTCCCAACCTCAGGTGATCCGCCAGCCTCAGCCTCCCAAAGTACTGGGATTATAGGCATGAGCCACCATGCCTGGCTGATTGATTTTCATATGTTCAATCAGTCTTAAATCCCAGGAATAAATCCCACTTGGTCATGATGAATGATCTTTTTAATGTATTGTTAAATTCAGTTTGCTTGTATTTTATTGAGGGTTTTTGCATTAATATTTATCGGCCATATTGGCCTATAGTCTTTTTTGCTGTGTCTTTCTCTTGTTTTGGTATCAGGGTAATACTAGCCTCACACAGTGAGTTTGAAAGTATTCCCTTATCCTCTTTCTTTTTCTTTTTTTTTTTTTTTAACTTTTTTTTTTTTTTAATACTTTAAGTTCTAGGGTACATGAGCATAATGTGCAGGTTTGTTACATATGTATACTTGTGCCATGTTGCTGTGCTGCACCCATCAACTCGTCATTTACATCAGGTATAACTCCCAATGCAATCTCTCCCCCCTCCCCCATGATAGGCCCCGTGTGTGATGTTCCTTCCTGAGTCCAAGTGATTCATTGTTCAGTTCCCACCCATAAGTGAGAACATGTTTGGTTTTCTGTTCTTTTGATAGTTTTCATTAAGAATGATGGTTCCCCCAGTTGCATCCATGTCCCTACAAAGGGACACAAACTCATCCTTTTTATGGCTGCATAGTATTCCATGGTGTATATGTGCCACATTTTCTTCATCCAGTCTGCCACTGGTGACATTTGCTGATTCCAAGTCTTTTGCTATTAGAATAGCTGCAATAAACATACGGTGCATGTGTCTTTATAGCAGCATGATTTATAATCCTTTTGGGTATATCCCCAGTAATGGATGATAATATATGGTACATCTAGTTCTAGATTCTGAGGAATCGCCATACTGTTTTCCATAATGGTTGAACTAGTTTACAACTCCACCAACAGTGTAAAAGTGTTCCTATTTCTCCACACATCTTCCAGCAACGTTGTTTCCGACTTTCAATGATCGCCATTCTAACTGGTGTGAGATGGTGTCTCATTGTGGTTTTGATTTGCATTTCTCTGATGGCCAGCGATGATGAGCATTTTTTCATGTGTCTGTTGGCTGTATGAATGTCTTCTTTTGAGAAATGTCTGTTCATATCCTTTGCCCACTTTTTGATGGGGTTGTTTGTTTTTTTCTTGTAAATTTGTTTGAGTTCTTTGTAGGTTCTGGATATTAGCCCTTTGTCAGATGAGTAGATTGCAAAAATTTTCTCCCATTCTGTAGATTGCCTGTTCACTCTGGTGGTAGTTTCTTTTGCTGTGCAGAAACTCTTTAGTTTAATGAGAATAGTTTGAGTAGAATTTGCATTAGTTCTTCTTTAAATTACGTTTGGTAGAATTCCGTAGGGAAGCTATTGATAGGGTCTTAGGCTTTTTGTTTATTGGGAGACTTCTTTATTATGGCTTCAATCTCATTACTTTTTATTTGTCTTTTTGGGTTTTGGATTTATTCTTGGTTCAATCTTGGTAGGTTATATGCATCTAGGAATTTATCCGTTTCTTCTAGATTTTTCAATTTATTAGCATGTAGTTGTTCATACTAGCCACTAATGATGCTTTGGATTTCTGTTGTGTCAGTTATAATGTCTCCTTTTTCATTTCTGATTTTATTTACTTGAATCTCTCTTTTTTTAATCTGGCTTAATCTGGCTGAAGATTTGTCTATTTATGTAACTTTTCAAAAAACCAACTTTTTGTTTCATTGATCTTTTATATTGTTTTCTTTATTTCAATTTCATTTATCCCTACTCTAATCTTTATTATTTATTTTCTTCCACTAATTTTGGGTTTGGTTTGTTCATGCTTTTCTAGTTCTCTAAGATTCATCATTAGGTTAGTTATTTGAAGTTTCTCCTCTCTTTTGATGTAGGCATTTACAGCTGTAAAATTCCCTCTTAGTACTGCTTTTGTTTTATCCCATAGGTTTTGTTATGTTGTGTTTCCATTATAGTTTGTTTCAAGAATTTTTCAGTTTCCTTAATTTCTTCATTGGCCCACTGGCCATTTAGGAGTATATTGCATACTTTTAATATATTTGTATAGTTTCCAGAATTCCACTTTTCTTTCTGATTGAAGTACTCCCTTTGGCATTTCTTGTAGGACGGGTCTGATGTTCATGGAATCCTTTGGCTTTTGTTTATCTGAGAAAGTCTTTCTTCATGTATGAAGGATATTTTTACTGGATATACTATGCTAGGATAAAAGTATTTTTTCTTTCAGCACTTTAAAGCTTCATGCCACTCTTGCCTGGTTTGTAAATTTTCGACTGAAAAGTCTGCTGCTAGTTCTATTGGATACCTCCATTGTATATTATTCGCTTCTTTTCCTTTGTGGCTTTTAGCATCCTTTTTTAAATCTTTGTCCTTTGGGAGTCTGATGATTAAATGCCTTGAGGTAGTCGTCTTTGGGGTAAATCCGTTTGGTGTTCTATAACTTTCTCATACTTGAAAATTGATATCTTCCTCTAGATTTGGGAAGTTATCAGTTACTATCCCTCTGAATAAACCTTCTATCCTTATTTGTCTCTCTACCTTCTCTTTAAGGCCAGGAACTCTTAGATTTACCCTTTGGGGCTATTTTTTACATTCTGTAGGCATGCTTCATGGATTTTAATTCTTTTTTATTTTGTCTCTTCTGTGTATTATCAAATAGCCTGTCTTCAAGCTCACTAATTCTTTCTTCTGCTTGATCCATTCTGCTATTAACAGATTCTGATGCATTCTTCAGTAGGCCAATTGCATTTTTCAGCTCCAGAATTTCTGCTTCTTTTTAGTTATTTCAATCTCTTTGTTAAATTTATGTGATAGAATTCGGAATTCCTTCTCTGTGTTATCTTGAATTTCTTTGAGTGTCTTCAACATAGCTATTTTGAATTCTCTGTCTGGAAGGTCACATATTTCTGATTCTTTAGGATTGTTCCCTGGTGCTTTACTTTATTTGGTGATGTCATGTTTTCCTGGATCATCTTGATAATTGTAGATGTTCTTCTGTATTTGGCCATTGAAAAGTTATGTATTTATTATAGTTTTCACAGTCTGGGCTTGTTTGTACCCATCTTTCTTGGGAAGGCTTTCCAGATATTTGAACAGACTTGTAAGTTGTGATCTAAGCTATATCAGCTTAAAGGGGCACCCCATGCCAAGTAAAACTGGTTTTTGCAGGCTTAAAGAGGTACTGCCTTGATGGTCCTGGACAAGATTCAGAAGAATTCTCTGGATTATTAGGCAGAGACTTTCACTCCCTCCCCTTACTTTCTTCTAAACAATGGGGTATCTCTCTCTGTTCTGAGCTACCTGGAGCTGGGGGTGGTGTGATATAAGCATCACTATTGCCACCACCACTATGAGTATGCTGGATCAGACCTGAAGCCAACACAGCACTGGATGTTGCCCAAGGCCTCCTATAACTACTCCCTGTCTACTGCCTATGTTCACTTCAGGCCCTGAGGCTCTACAGTCAGCAGGTAGCAAAGCTACCCAGGCCTTTGTCCTTCTCTGCAGGGAAATGAGTTTCCTCTGGGTTGATCCAGAGGTGCTATGTAGGAGCCAGGGACTATGGTCAAAAATCTTTGAAGTCTGTCTGGTGTTTTAGTGTACTGTAGCTGAGCTGGCACTCAAACCCCAAGACACAGTACTTCCTACTATTTCTCCCCTTTCCAAAGGCAAAGGAGCCTCACTCCATGGCCACCACAACCATGGACCCATGGGAAATACTGCCAGACTACCGTGATATTCCCTTAAGGTGCAAGGGCTCTTTTGTCAGCTTGTGCTGAATGCTGCCTGGCTTAGGACTCACCCTTCAGGGCAGTGGACTCCCCTTTGGCCCAGAGCAGATCCAGGAATGCTGTCCAAGAGCCAAATCCTAGAATGTGGGACCTTAAGAGCCTACTTACTGCTCTACCCTCCTATGGCTAAGCTTGTACCTAAGGTGCAAAACAAAGTCCACTTTACATTTATGTCTATTTTTCTCAAGCAGCAGGAGTCTAGTCCCATAGCCAACACAGCTGGGAATGTGCTGAGTCTCAGCTGAAGCCAACAAGTCTCACAGTTTTATCCAGGGCTCTCGACATAGTACCTGGGTATCATTGTTTATTATTCAGGGACCAGTGGCTCTCCAGTTAACAGGTGTGATGAGTCCTGCCGTGACCGGGTCCTTGCCTAAGGCAGCGGGTTCCCTTCTGGCTTACAGTGTGTCTAGAAATGTCATCCAAGAGCTAGAGCCTGGGAGGGTGGCCTTATGACTGACCAGTACCCTATCTTGCTGTGACTAAGCTGGTTTCCAAGATGCAAGACAGTCTTTCCCATTCGTCCCGTCCTCTCCTCAAGCAGAAGGGATGGGTCTGCTTTAGAGTCATGAGGTATGCAGCCTGGGGTTAGGGGAGGGATGATGCCAGCAGTCCCTTAGCCGCCCTGGCCTGTGTCTGAGTATACCATGTACCTCCCAAGTTCAGTGATTCTGGGCCCAGTTCAGCACTAGGACATGCCTAGGAGTTGCAGTCCTTGTGGCACAGACTGCCTTTCAAGTTCACGTAGGGGCCCAGAGCACTTTATCCCTTGTTGGTGAGACTTGTGCATAGGTACTCAAGTTCTGACCTAGCTATAGCTGGTTTAAATGCACTCTCCATCGCACATGTCAGCTGAGTTTGATCTGGTTTCACTTTCTGCTATAAAAGGGCAGCACTGATTTCAATGCCTCATAAATGCTGCGTTTTCTTTCTCCCCAGAGCATAGAAACACTCCACACCACGCCTTTACTGCAAGGGCGTAGGGGAGGGGTAGTATCGGTGATTCAAGACTGTTTTTCCTACCTCTTCAGTGCCTTTTTCAGTGATATGAAGTCACAACCAGGAACTGTGAGTATTCACCTGACTTTTGGTTCTTATGCAGGTGTTTTTCTTGTGTAGATAAATTGGTGCCCTTGCAGTGGGGGAACAGCGGTAGAACCTTCTGTTCTGCCATCTTGCTCCACTTCCCCAACAAGTCCTTCTTGGCTCCTCTTCCTCACCAATACCTCTGATTACTTTAAAATATACTCCTTATACAGCCACTTCTCACCATCCCTGCTGCTGTAAATTTAGTAAAACTACCATCATCTGTAGCCTGGCTTACTGCAAATATCTTCTAATTTTTCTGTCTGCCTCAGTTGGGCTTTGGCTATCTGTTCAACCTCATCTTTCTCTAAGCTTCTTCTTGTTCATAGTGTTCCAAACACACTGTCCTTTCTGTACGAAGAACATATCAGTTTCATTTCCATATCAGGCACTTAGCTCTTGCTATTCCTTTTGCATAGAACATTCTTCCCTGTTTCATAGATGTCACTTTCTGGTCATTCAGGCTCAGACATTTCAGTCTTTCGCTAAGGGCTTTTTCTTCATACTGCAGCTGAAATGACCCCTGTTTTCACTTCCTCCACCATCACTCTTCTCCATTTACCATATTTTATATTCTCTATAATAGTTATCATTACCTGGAATTATCCTATTTCTTTATGTCTTTAAATACTTATTACCTCTTTCCTCCCACTAGAATTACAGCTGTCGGGGGGAATAAGTCTGTTGTCTTATTTACTTCTTCCCTCTGTTTTCTGGGATATGGTAAGTGATCAACAACTATTTGTTGACTGATCGCTTTCCCAGGGCAAACTAAAGACAGAAAAGAGCTACTACCCCTAGTCTCTCTACAGGTGAGCAGATAAATGCATTCGAAGAGGAAACTAAAAGTATTGTAGACACAGAAAACCTTTTCTAAGCAAAAGAGCAAGATTTTTGTTAAAATAGGGAAGAATTGGGGGCTCTAGGATTATGAGAACGCATGTTATGCAACTGGAGCCTTGAGGAATCATAGATGTTGTGCTGTCAGGCTCACTTCTTACCCAGGGATTACCAAAAGAATCTGAAATTTACTTTGATTGAGCCATAACCATAGGACGTAGAGTAGGAATGGCAAGTAGACAAGTAGACTATAGTTTGAGTTAAGACCTGTTGGTTGGTAGTTACTGCACCTGGGTCTCTTTTTTTTTTTTTTTTTCTTAAAGGTTTGTGGGCTTCGAAGGAAGACCTGCTGTAAATATGGGAAGCAGGAGTGGCAATAGAAAACCCATATGTTTGTCTTTTATCATCTGGAATCCATAAACAAAATGGCATATTTCACACCATTTCTTGATCAGAATATAACATCTGAAGATTCCTTGAACTTTGAATCTCTGGCATTTTAATTTACTTGCTGGTAAAGCAGACTGTAGTAAATCCCAATTAACCAAGACCTGTGTTTTCTCTTGCTCAAAGAAATAAAGAAAAACACCAACCAAAATAAAACAAAATTACATTAGAAGCTCCCTACTTTGAGAGCTTTGGAGGTTCTAGTAGGGAAGCACAGCTACTCATATACCCTTGACTATGGAATGGTCCTCCTTTTTCAGGGAAAATTGTCCTCTTTGACTAAGTACACAGATCTAGGTGGGACACACATGGAGCAGTGAGGGAGGAAGGGGACTCCCACCTCCTCTGCCAGATGAGCTGAATCAACTCTGGTGATCAATGGGTTGACGTGTTAGAGCCAGATCATCCTCATGTTTCCTATTTTGTATATTATAGCTCTTTAAAATAATTAAAATAGTATTTTAGTAGTAGTAGCAAAGTATTTTTCTTTAATGTCACTCTCTGTGCTCATGATGTAAGAGATAAATATTTTATACTACCCTTAACTGAAGATAACTTTTGAAAGGAGCAACATCGACTACAGTTCTTAATACTTATTTAAGTTTTCTAGAGTCAGGAGTAAAAATAGTTGGCTATTATAATTACACCCATTTCTCCTATACACTGAAGACATTGACATCTGATGTCTTAATAATAATAATAGCAACTACGTACTAACTGCATACTATGTGCTAATCAATGTTCGTAACACTTTGCAAGTGTTATTTAATCTTCATAATAAACTTACCACATAGACCACTATTGCTATCTATGTTTTTATAGATGAAAAAACTAAGACATAAAGAGGTTCAGTAACTTATTCAGGTCGCAGAGAACTGATCATTGGCAGAGCCAGAATCTAAACCAAGGCAGTCTGGCTCTAAAGTCTACTCTTAAGCCACTATAATGTCTTGCCTATTAGAAGAACACTTAAGAAAGGCGGGCCATAAGAGAGCAGATTTAATACAAATCACTAAACCAGTGGATTTGTACATTTTTGTAAAAAGTAAGTCTTGACTGTTTACTGTATTGTAGGAATGACCTAGTGCTAGAAAGTTTTCTGATTTTGAATGGCTCACAGTCTATCAAGGGAAGATTAACATGTGAACTGACTATGCAATAACTATAACTATACACCGATAGATGTATATGTATATATACATATATATGACTACTATGTAATAACTATACATACAGATATATATACACACTAATAACTACACACAGATATATGTGTATAGTATAACTGTATAGTATATATTATATATATATGCTATATACACAGATATATATTTTCATAGTCATAGTTACTACATAGTCATATGTATATGTGTGTACATAAACATTTGCTTCACTGTGGAGTAATGAAAGATGGCATAATTCTGCTAGGGTGAAAAAGTATTGTGTTTGAATTCACAGAGATGACATTTTCAGGACTGAGATGTAATAGAAATTCAAGACTAAAAATTTGTCTTCCCACTTTCTAGGTTAATCAGAGTTACTGGATCCTACTTGCCATATTCTTTAGGAAGAAATAACTTTTCATTGGGCAAGTATTGTTATAGGATGTGCCATCTTTCCTGAGCCAAAACAGTATATCTGCATAGTAGTAGCCCTTGTCATTCAGATTAAGCACTATAGTTTCCTTCATATTTCTGGATCCTTTTCTTGCTATTGTGACTTTTCATTGGTCACAGGGAAGAAAGGCAGAGTCATCCAGACGTCCAGGTCTTGGTCTCACATACATGAAACTTCAAAACTACATTCACAAAGAGGAAACTAATGTACAATGTTTTTATAGATCTTGAGATTTTAGTATTTTTAATGTTCATGGGTAGAGTACTTCAATCCATGTCTGTTTTCTTTTTTAAAATTAGGTTATTTCCACTTTCTTCTGTTTTAATCTCTTAATTTCCAAACGCTTTACTTCACTGACCTCTTGGTCAGTATGTTTTTTTTTAAATGTGCTCCGAACTGAACATAGTATGTTCAGTAGAGTATATACGGTATGTTGACATCCTGTCTTCCTGTCCTCTGGAATTGAGCCTCCTGTTAGTAAGAAATGGAGAAATGTCATTGATTCATTTTACGTAGGATGTAACTTCTTATTAGCTATTGCCACTTCTGTCAAGTTAGATGTAATAATATAAAATGAGGCTCTCTATCATTTACATGTTACTGGCATACCTTTTACCTTTTGGTCTTATAGGCATAGATAACATTGATGAAGTGTAATTTAGTTTTGTAGTCAAGGTGATAAAGAAAAATCTAAATCAGAGAGAAAATTGGTTAAATGTATATGTCTTTTTAAGCTTCAGTTTTATTGAAACCTGAATATGTGATTTGATTTATTTTTATAGAGAATAGGATAAGAAGTTAGGTGTCTCTGAATTTTGAAATATTATTATATAATCATTCTGTATTGTAATTGCATTTCTTTCCACTAGAAAGATGTGTTTCATCTTTTTGTCCATAATGTCTTGCCCAGTTTCTGGAACTTAATAGATGTGCAATATTTTTCATGGACCTTTTTTGAATTGAGTAGTTGTTCAAAAGTATATTTTTGAAAGTGCTTTATCAGATTTAATGAAAACAATAATTTTTAATATAGCCTTTTTATATATGTGAATATCTCTGATACTTGGCTTCATTTTTACCTTTCTTTTTCCTTCATTCTGTTTTCTTTACATATTAAATGTATGGTTGTATTCTGTCATATAGTGTTCTTTACTATAAACGTAACTTATTATCCCCCCAAGATGATGGTAAGTGTTTTGAGAGCAAGGATCATGTAATATGTCTCCTATGTGTCTTTCACAGGGCTCAGCTCAATGCTACACATGTAGTATTTAACTTTGTACACCTGAATTGTATTCTCAGCTGTTTAACTACATAGAATCTTAAAATTTAGGCCTACACAGTTTCATGCCTGTCACACAGCTTGCTGACTCTCTGCCACCATAATCCCCATTCAAATATTGTGGTTCACATTGTGGAAAAAAAACTCTTTTAAAAACATGAAAGCATTTTGTTTGTCTTAATTCTCCAGTATAGTATTTTGGATAAAATCACCATAGACTATTTTGTATTTATGTTACTATTTATATTGCAATTCACTTTTACTCCTTACCTGAATTGGTACTTTACATTTGATAAATCCTTATTGTCATTTTACTATTTCCCCCATTGATTATAATGAGAATTTTCTGTGCTTTGGCAATTAAAGCAATGTAATTAGTAGTTGTCTGTTTTTAAAAATGTAATAATTACTCAAAAATCAAAGTAGAATGAGAACCCTACCTTAAAATATATATATATATATATATTTTTGTGAAGAGCCTCACTCCACTGTCTTCCCAGATTCTATAGTTACATGTCACCTGATTATCAGTCAATTTAAGGATCAGTTGTGATACAGGAATCCTGTGATGCAGAAGCCAAGAAAAATCATTATGTATCAAGATTTTCCCCTGGGTACTAGAGGATAAACATGTAAAACATTATAGTGCCCTAGAATGCAATTTCCTTACTATATTCATTTTTGTACCCTCTTCACAGCCCTTTCTAATAATACTGCCGACCTCATTTCTGAATAGAGTTGATTCTTCCACAAATTAACGATTTGAGCTTGGGCAAATTACCATTCCTGTCTGAATTTCTCTCCTTATGTGTACAATGAAGAGTAACTTCGGCCATATGATCAAAGAGATCTTTTGTAATATTTAAGTTGTAAATGCTGACTGTAGAAAGATATGATTATGCATAAGTGATATATATGGGAGGAAGTTTTTTTATTAATCTAAGAACTTATAGTATTGTTTCATATAAATAACAGCTATAATTTATTCATCACCTATATACAATTCTATGTGATTGACGGTGGCCAAGGCAATTATAAAATATGGAATGAGTCAATCAGAGACTTTGTGAAATGATTCTATGGTGTGATAAGAGTGTGTAAATGCAAATTACCAAAGGTGGCTAATACCATAGAATACAAGGACAAAACAACACATAAATTTTTAAATCTATAAATAAAAGTTTAGAAACAAATCCTGTTTAGTGGATCATAGGGAGGCTTGATCCTCATTCTCATCACACTTCTCCCCCCTTTCTCCTTGTCTCTTTCCCTAAATTCACAAGGTCTCAGCTACTCAATTAAACTGATAATCTATAGAATATGACGATGAAGCCTATGCCTTGCTAAAAGTAGATGCTTACTGGCATCATCATAGAAAGGATAGAAAGAACTTTGAGAAAAGCATGAAAGAGGTGGTCAGAAAATGAAATTGTCAGTCCTTAGGCCTTCTCTTTATTGTCTTTTACATGGAGTGTAGACACACCTGCATGAAAGCCCCAAATACAGTAGTATCTGGGTGAGCATCTTAATGAATATTATTATTTTTATAATTAATAAATATTAAAACATGCATGCACCATGTTAATCATAATTTCATCAGCATTTCTTCCTCAGTATTAATATTAGAATTTCTTCGCTCTCTTTTCTTTCTTACCGAGATTCACACTGTTAGTGAAGTCATCAAGTTGAATGATTTCAAGCACTGTCTTCGTACAAATCTTTTCTCTTGAACCCCACACCTGTATACCCAAATATCTTCTTGACATCTCCACATTTGATAGATATTGGATATCTAAAGAGATCTTAATTTTAATATGACTGAAACTGAACACCTGATCTTCACCTGAAACCTGCTTTACTTACCTACCGCTTTTCTCACATTTTCAGTTGCTCTGCCCAAAATCCTTATAGTCATCCTTGATTTCTCTTTTTTTCTCTCACTCTACATCCAGTCCATCAGAAATCTTACTGCCTCTAACTTCAAAATATATTATTAGGACATAAACTGCACCACCTCTTCTGGTACCACCCTAGTCCCATCTACCATCTCTTACCTAGATCAATGTGGCAGTCTCTTTCCCAGACAATTATGTCTCCTTAAACTATTCTCAACATGGCAGCCATTAATGATCCTTTCAAAACATGTCAGATTATGCCACTCCTTTATTCAAAACTCTGTAGTGGTAACTGTTTTACAAAGAAGGAAGAATTGGCTGGGCGTGGTGGCGCATGCCTATAATCCCAGCCCTTTGGGAGGCCAAGGTGGGTGGATCACTTGAGGTCAAGAGTTCGAGACCAGCCTGGCCAACATGATGAAACCCTGTCTGTACTAAAAATACAAAAATTACCTGAGCGTGGTAGTGGACACTTGTAATTCCAGCTACTCAGGAGGCTGACACAGCTAAATCGCTTGAACCCAGGAGGTGGAGGTTGCAGTGAGCCAAGATTGCACCATTGCACTCCAGCCTGGGCAACTAGAACGAAACTCTGTCTCAAAAAAAAAAAAAAAAAAAAAAAAAAAAGAGAATGAAGAATGTACAGTGGCTTCTAGGGCCCTACAGTGTCCAGCCTCTTCCTACTTCTTTGTCCCTTGTTCACTTTGGTCGCTCTGGCTTCCTTGTTCAACTCCTCAAAATTGGCAGGCATGCCTCTGAATTAAGGTGAGTGCATTAGCTGTTTTTCTCTATCTGGAATGTTCTTCTCTCACTTTTTCTTCCCTTTCAGTATTTGCTGAGACATTACCTTCTCAGTAAGGTACACCCTACCACCTTATTAAAATCATAATTCCAGCACTACTGATCTCACTCTTCTCTACTTTATGTTACTTTGTATCTTTTGATATTACTTGTCACTTATTAAACTCTATGATTTTCTTATTTATGATGTTTACTATCTCCCACTCCCATTAGAATATTGGCTCCATGAGGGTAGAACTCTGTTTTGTAGCCTGGTACAATGCCTAGAATATTGCGTGTTATGGGCTCTGTTCTACAGACTTCAAATATTATTTCATTTCATTGTCTTCTCTACATATATCCATGAAACAATATGACTCACAGAAGTTACCTAACCTGGCTGAAGTCAGTATCTGGTAAAAGTGGAACTGAGATTTACATGTATACATCTCCTGCTCCTTGCCTTCCTTATACAAAGTATGTGAAAACAAGGGAAAAGAATAATGCATGTATATGCGTGAATTTATATGATATTTTATAAACACCTTTATGTAAATGTCTACATATAAGAATAAAATATTTTCTATTTTAGCATAGAAATAATAACTATATAATACTAGAATTTAAATGTTTTTTACACAGAAATTGCTGTATTTATCAGCAACTTAAATATAATTACCATTTTTTGATATTATTTAAATAAGTATTGATGATGAAATGATTAGGAGTTTTTTCTTGCTTCACCTACACAAATATATCCTCTTTGTAGTTCATAGCAAGACACTGGTAGAGAGAATCCATTATCATTCTGATTGTACATTGTGTTTGATGGAATTGTTCAAGCTGTGTAAGATCTAATTTGTACTCTCTTTAAGATAACACTGACTGCTTCAGTTAGCATCTTTTCATTATTATATATACTATATAAATGGGGCACATCTTTCAGGACCTTTTTGATTTAACAGTTTCAAGTCTAGTTTTAGGATAAGATAGTACAATTGTTGTGTTTTGATTGTAAATTTATATGTTTATTTGAGAAATATCCTTTCTGTAAAATGATTGATATTCTTATATGAAATAACATAAATCATTTTTTGTATTCTGTAGACTTACCTTTTCTTATTGTCTCATGTCCCGAATTAGGATAGTATTATTATATCTATCAGGGAAGATTTAGCAGTGTAAGAATCATTTTGTCTTGGGATATGTAAATATTCCTAATTTGACACTTGTGCTAGCAGTGGATAACTCAGTTGTATACTGCTTTAGAACATGAGAGAGTGAAATATTGATATTTTTCATTTGAAATTTAGAAAGCTGGGCATCTTAAACTACCAGGTACTATTTTGGTATAATCTATCACTTCTGTTACATTTTATTGGATATAAATCATATTGTATCAGGTTGCATAGCGACAATATGGTTCACCAGGCATTCTATTTTTATAGCTTTATTTAAAACTGACATGTAACTTGCTGTACCTGAAACCCCAAGTGAGCCAGTTATTGGAGTGTAACAAAGTTTTGACGTCAGAGTAGCTATTTATTCTACTGGAAACCATTAGCGATGCATTACCCTTTGGCACTGCTGTTTTTGCAGAAACATGGTTAAAATTTTATGACTGATTTTGACCAATTAGATTTCTCTCCCTCTTAGAACTAAGCAATTATATATATAAAACACATGAATATATATGCATGTGCATATATGTAACATGCACATGCTTTATATCCTTAAAATGTGTAATATATTTAAATATATGTTTATGTATGTATATTTATTTTAACATTACACATATCAAGCTTTTTTAAAAGTTTCTTTTCAAAAACTGAGTGTCATAGTTTTATTTTTCTTATTTTCACACCTGATTATTGTTTTATGGAAATGAATTAACTGCATGTTGTTGTTATTACTATAGATATGGATGTTGATTAGCTGCATAGTGCTACCATGTTTGTTGGTATTAATGCTGTTGTTATTATTTTAAAAGGGCCCCTTAACATTTGTTTACTATCAGCAGTAGATTCTTTGGGAATTCATAGGGGCAATACTATTTTGTACACATTTAATATAATCAGTTAAAGACAGGATTTTCTCCTGCTTAGCTTTGAATGTTTTTCCCCTGAAAATATTAAAATATGTGCTGTGCATCCATGCATGGAGTTAAAGTCCCTTGACTCCTGAGCCAGCCTAGTGCCAGCTTACATGCTGATCTCTGCCAGTGTATTTTAAATTAGATCTGATGGGACCACCATTTGGAATTAAGCAGAGGAAAAGATTTTAGATTTTTATTTAGTAAGCCAGTTGTTCTTCAAACCCTGTATAAAAACATTGCTAAACTTGTGTTTATGGAATAACTAACTTCTGTCAGCTTAGGAGATGCCTGTGTATAAGGAGAGAATGTTAATTCTCTCAAATTCCTGAGTGACACCTTAAATTCAATAATTATTACTACTGTTATTGTTATGAATTATCTACTTAGTAATCCTCACATGTTGTTGAATTATTTTTCTTTGGAAAATTCAAATTTTTATGTAATTTTTAAAATATGGCATCTGATAATTATTTCCCATATTGGCGTTTTTATATTTTGACATATTTATTTTTAATTGACAAAATTGCATATAACTTTCATGGACAACATGTTGTTTTGAAATATGCATACATTGTGGAATAGCTAAACATTATACATATATTTGATAGGAGAACTCCATACTGGTAACTCCTTCAGCATGTTATAACCTTTTCCAGCTCCATCTTTTTCCCTGAAACCTATCAAGAGTCTTTTGAGGTGCAAAATACGTAGGATGAGTTCCAACTCTAAAAGTAGTATATTGCTTCCAGAACATTGTAATATTCTGCAGTGATCCGAGGCAATGAAATGGAACAACCAGGGTTAGAATCTCAGTCTGCCACTACCTGTAACAATAGACAGATTATTTCAACATTCTGAGTCAGTTATCTGATGTATAAAATAGGTGTAGTTGTAACTACCTCAACAATTTTTGTTTTTATAAGGATTCAATGAAATAAGCAGAAAGCCCTTAACTCAATGTCTGGCACACAGTAATAACTCAAATGGTAGCTATCAATCATTTGTGGTATTAGACCTGGTAATTCTCCTTGTCTGCAGGGGTCGTATGGCATAGTGCTTAATAGTACAGGTTTTAGAATTATACTACCTGGGTTAGAATCCCAGCTGTACTATTTACTAGCTGTGTAACCTTCAAGAAGTCTCTTAACTTCTCTGCCTCAGTTTCTCCATCTGTAGAATAGGGGAATATAATATCACATATTTAATACATGTATCTGAAGATTATATGCATCAGAACAAGGAAAGTGCTTAAAACAATGCCTGTCACATAGTAAGGGCTCAATAAATGTTAGCTATTATATCAAAAATCACTGAATGTGAGCTTCCTGGTATTTTAGAAATCCGTTTAAGTCTAGCCCTGGCATTTTGTAATTATTAAACAGGCCCAACTGCAGAAAAGATTTCTCTGGTCACACAGCATTTCTGGACATTTTGACATCCTACCTAGCAACCCTACAAATACCCTTATGATAAATATTTATTATAAGGCTCATTTTAACACAAATTAACCCAAATAATTGACCCTAAATCTGAATGAATTCATTTAAATACTTGTATAAAAAATCATGTTGTTTCAGATTTTGTCGTTGCTCTTTTTTAAGATATGTGGTCACGCTAGGAAACCTAGTTAAGTTGGCATAAGGCTAATCTGGTTAATTCTAATTTAAGATTGACATTTGGTTGATACTAATATTCTCGAGCACACAATAAAGTTTGTTATCAGGCAGATGATTGCTGTTTTATAATTTAGTGGCCTAACGATCCACACTGGTGACAAAAATGCAAGAGCTCTATAATTTCTTTTTATTTCCCGCTGTCTTCTGCCCCCTCCGCCCAAGGTTGGATGCTGAAACTAAATCAATCAATAGACTTTTTCTCCTGGCATGCCATTCTACCTTTTAAAATAATAAATATATAGGTCAAGAATTACTATATTAAAAGCCAAAATTGAAAAATGGGATCTAATTAAACTAAAGAGCTTCTGCACAGCAAAAGAAACTATCATCAGAGTGAACAGGCAACCTACATAATGGGAGAAAAGTTTTGCAATCTATCCATCTGACAAAGGGCTAATATCCAGAACCTACAAAGAACTCAAACAAATTTACAAGAAAAAAACAAACAACCCCATCAAAAAGTGGGCAAAGGATATGAACAGACAGTTCTCAAAAGAAGACATTTACATGGTCAACAAACATATGAAAAAAAGCTTATCATAACTAGTCATTAGAGAAATGCAAATCAAAACCACAATGAAATACCATCTCACTCCAGTTATAATGGTGATCATTAAAAAGTCAGGAAATAACATATGCTGGAGAGGATGTGGAAAAATAGGAACGCCTTTACACTGTTGGTGGGAATGTAAATTAGTTGAACCATTGTGGAGGATAGTGTGGTCATTCCTCAAGGATCTAGAACTAGAAATACCATTTGACCTAGCAATCCCATTACTGGATTATAATGGGATTATAAATTATTTGGCTATGAAGGATTATAAATTATTTGGCTATAAAGAATTATAAATTATTTGGCTATAAAGACACATGCACACATATGTTTATTGCAGCACTGTTCACAACAGCAAATAGTTGGAACCAACTCAAAAGCCCATGAGTGATAGACTGGATAAAGAAAATGTGGTAGTTACAACTACACCTATTTTATACATGTATGGAATACTATGCAGCCATAAAAAAGCATGAGTTCATGTCCTTTGCAGAGACATGGATGAAGCTGGAAACTGTCATTCTCAGCAAACTAACACAGGAACAGAAAACTAAACACTGCATGTTCTCACTCATAAGTAGGAGTTGAACATTGAGAACACATGGACACAGGGAGGGGAACATCACACACCAGTGCCTGTCAGAGGGTGATGGGCCAGGACAGGGATAGCACTAGGAGAAATACCTGATGTAGATGACTGGTTAATGGGTGCAGCAAACCACCATGGCACATGTATACCTATGTAACAAACCTGCACATTCAGCACATGTATCCCAGAACTTAAAGTTTATTAATAAAAGAAAAAAGAATTACTATATTAAGCAGTTGTTGAATCAGGTTCATCACAGAGGGGAGTGCAAACACATTCCCTGAATCAACCTCTTAAAACTATCTATAGTAATACTTTGACTTCATGGTTTTGGAATTAACTTGACCTGAGTTTAATTCTTAGCTTTACCACTACTAGCTGTGTGACCTTGAGCAACTTTTTCACTCCATCGTTATGAAATATTTATTGAGCACTTATTCTACCCCCTATTACTAACTAACCTAATACAAAAAATATTCTCTAAGGCAACGTTTCTATAATGATAAAAATGTTTACATTATATAATTTATAGAATTGTGATACAGGTCAAAATATGATCATCTCTCTTAAAATATTCTGTGAATTATAAAGTTGTATACTAGTATTATTTGCTGTGAGCTGTATGAGAATAGGGACTATGTCTTCCTTTGTTACCTCATTATCTAACATAGTACCTGACACATAGAAGTATTCAGAAAATGTCTGCCGCAGACTGATTTTCTTAAAGATCTCAAAAATATCTATTTGTATTTAGGATATTATTACCAAAATTAAGCTTAAAATACAGATGATTTATTCTTTTGATTTTGTAATGGTATTCATATATAGTTTGAATTATGTGGAACATTTCTGAGGTACTTACTGCAAGAAAATGTGTTATTAGATAAAATCATTTTTATATGTGCCCTATTATCAGCAGGCCCTATTTTCTGCAAGGTAGTGTAGGATTTGAATTAAAAGAAATTGTTAAAAGTTGATTAAGTCTACTGTGGCCAACAACTGGTGCTATTTTTGTACATCTAGAGCTGTAGTTAATCTTCAGATTTTTGAATAATTTATTTTAGGTATCACATATATATATTGAGTGGCTGAAAATCTATTTTGTACCTAAAATTAATAATAATTGAATAATAAAACCTAGTTAGTTGTCACAATAGTCAACTACCTAAAATGTTTCTAATTATTGGGACACTGTATATATTTATTAATGTTAGTAAATGGACTAAAGATACAGATTCCAGTACACTGGACCACATCTGAAAATATTTCATGATGTGTATTTTAGTAATATAGGAAGTGAAATCTTAGAGACCAAAAAGTAATGCTGTATTAGGTAACATTAACTCAACAAAAATACCAGATCCTAAGGATTATTCTTGCATTGCACTTCCAGGTTTCAGTCTAATTACCAATCACCCTTTTGCAAAATAATGGCAATTAAGATCTACATAAACGAAACTAATGCCTAGTTGGGGAGATTATTTCATACTAATATACACTTGCATATTCTTTTAAAATGAGAAATAATACACAGTATTCACAGGAATAAAACTCAGCAAATGGAAGGCACATAACCCTTTCAGAGAGAGGTCACTACAATACAGTGTGGGTAAAAGAAATTTTCTTCTGAAACACACCCAGACAGAAACACATTCAGAAATTTTCTTCTGAAACAAATGCTAATTAATTTGCATTTACAGAAGGAATGAATTTTTCTTACTGTTACTGAACTTAAAAAAAGAAATGAAAATCCACTAAAACTCGTACTACCAATTTTAAGTTTTAATGAACTTTTTTCAGAGATATAAAAGGGTATATTTTCTTTTCCTTAGACTAAAACCATTAGCTATTTGCCATAGTATTCTTCTTATGTAATAACTTCAGAGTTTTAAAGCTAATGAGAACCGCCAACAGGAGAAAAGGTTTGTCATAGTTTCTGTTCTTTCTCTGGATGCATCATTTCAGTATTCTAGTACTTTTTAGCAGCATTGTCAGTGAGTATTCAAGGCTAAGGAAAGACGTATGTCTTCCTGGAGCATCAATTTGACTTGCCAACAAGTAAATTAAACTTATTTTAAATTAAAATGAATACATATATAGAATAGAATAAAAAATGTTCATTAATTTTAAAATTCAAACCACAGACTGTATGAGCTGTAATTTTGAACTAATGTATGGTTTATTTGAATAGCACTGCTGACTTCCATCATACATCTTCCTTTCATTTTTAGATACTTGGTTGTATGTAGTTTTGCTTTTTCTTTATTTAAATTGAATTTAGAGTGCCATATTAAAGTCCATCCATTATTGGATACTAGGGTAAGATTTAGTCATTTCAGACTTGTACACTAGAGTTAGGGCCAAGTTGATGCATGAAGGCAGATTAGTGCCCTCACACCATTTCTTCTTTGTCCGTGACCTTATTGCTTACTGTCAGTAAGTGCAGTTTCTCTCTTCTCTCTGGGAGGTGGATCTCACACACACACCCACTTTCTGTTTTTTTGTTTTTGTTTTTGTTGTTTTGAGACGGAGTCTCACTCTGTTGTCCAGGCTGGAGTGCAGTGGTGCGATATCGGCTCACTGTAAGCTCCGCCTCCCGGGTTCATGCCATTCTCCTGCCTCAACTTCCCAAGTAGCTGGGAGTAAGGTGCCCGCCACCTCGCCCGGCTAATTTTTTGTATTTTTGGTGGAGACGGGGTTTCACCGTGTTAGTCAGGATAGTCTCGATCACCTGACCTTGTGTTGCACCCACCTCAGCCTCCCAAAGTGCTGGGATTACAGGCGTGAGCCACTGTGCCCGGCCACACACACCTACTTTCTGAGGCTCCGTGTTTCTAGCAGCTGCCGTCTCTAACTTTATGTGACAACTGTTATCCTTTACCTTAATAGTTAGCATTTAATTTTTTTTTTTACTCAATTACTTCATGTTTATTGTGCATACTTACTCTATGAAAACTATCATCAGCCTTAGAACTATGCTGTTCCTGATGGTCTTGACAGACCTGCCAAAACCTCTTCTTCTTTTTGGTGTACTTAACCATGGCTCCTTAGAAGGAGATGAATGAGAACGCCACAGGAAAATCCCCAGAATACAGCTTGCTGTATTAATGTTGATTCTTTGGGTCAGTAGTGAAACATCCACAATTTATAAACATTCCCCAGATGATTGTACTGTTCACTGTTATTTAGAGACCGCTGGTTTAAATCATCCAGTCCCTTCATACTAGGATTCAGGCAGTCATCCAAACACCCTGCTTCAACAGTGTCAAGCACTCAAAACTATTAGTATGTAAGTTGTGATATAATTTCCTGAATAACTGATAGATTCGGTGGGGTTATCTTGGCAGTTTATATGCATAGTGATTATTTAGAGGTTGAATTTACCTAAACCACTTTGGAAGACATGAGTATTAGAAAGTGATGCCTCAGAAAGATGGACACTCCTTATTCTTATCACAGTAAGGCTTATAGAAAATTGGATAAGAGGATGATATGAAGGTAGCAAGGTTCCAATATACAGGAACCAGACATATTAGAAATCAGAGAAGAATCAGTTTAAAGGCCTTTTTGCAAATATTGTCTGATAATTATTACTTGGAGAAAATCAGATTATACATAAAATAAACCTTTCTACATATGAAAAAATGTATTTTTTCCTGGGAAAAATATACTAGCAAGAAAAAAAAGAATACTCAAAAATGAATTTTGTTTAAATGGTGTATTGTGATTATAATGCCATTCTTCAAAGTAAAATCCCACAAAGCTTTTTTCTTCAATGTATTAATTAACTTTAATTGAACTTCCTGGCTTTGGTTGGTATGCATTTGAATTTTATTTTCTTTGTTAGTGGAACATGCTAGCATTTTTCCTTTGAGTGTATTTAAGTTTTTCCATGATATTGTAGGTGGCAATATATCATAAACAAAAATTTTAAACACATACACTCTTTGAAACTGATTGTGTTTTTAAGGTAGCTTCATAAAACTTCTCATAACGTGGAATTGTAAAAGATAAATTTCTAAGACTATGTTCTTGTAACAATTATGAGATACATACTGCATAACTATATATTTGCCCCTCCAAAACAACTGTTATGCATATGCATTTGCTTATGTCTTTTCCTTAGCACTCTGATCACATCAAAGTATGGTGAAAAAAAAACTTTGAAATTCAGAAATTTTTTATGCCTCTCAAAGTCATCACAGTCTCCATCATTAGAAAGTACTTATTGAACACTTACAGTCTTTTCAGTGCTAAAGACATAGTAGAAGTGTATGATATGGTCCACAGTACCCTTAAGAGATTTTTGTACTAGTTGCAGAGGCAGCAGAATGGATGAAAGATAAATAGAAGCATGACAAAGTAGCATATAAGGAGTGCCAAATGAATCATCAATAAGCTCTATTGAGGGTCTTCAAGATGGCTGACTAGAAGCATTTCATGCCTGCCTCCTCTACTTAGAAGAATCAAAATAGTGTATCAACAAGCGTAATTTGAATACATTTGTCAAGAGAGAACTCAGGAATTCAACAGAAAAATGACAGGAAACACGAAAAGCAAGGAAAGAGAAGAAAGGCAGCCTGCTTGTACGAGATTGGCTGGGAGCCAGGTAACTTCCCAACATGGGGAAAGGTTAAGTGAGAAACATCCTGCAGCTCACATCTCCATCCTCGAAACATGCAATCCTGGTCACAGGAGAGCCCCTTGACCCTCCCAGTCCCAGAAACACAGGGAGCTGCCAAGAGACCATGGGATAGAATTGCTCCAGGGAGGGAGCTAATGCTGGGTCCTGCACTCTTTCTGAGACCTACATGGCTATAGAAAGGTGCCATTTTTAAAACTGTCCTTTGGCAGACTGCATGCTGTCCTGGAGCCCAGAAGTGTTAGATGTGAGGCATTAGGATAACTTGGGCTGTTGCTACTAAAACTTGGAAGCAAGGTGGGAGCACTGCTGCAGCCAAGGCTGAGAAGAGAGAACCAAGCTGGGCTGCAGCTAGTAGTACTGGGAAGTGAGCACCATTGGAAAGGTGAGAGGGGCACTAGTTGCTGTTGGGACTTAAGTTATTTTCTGGCTTGGGACTCCTGCAGCCAGGGCTGGGATGCAAGATAGGTGCTACTGCCTCAACTGGCACCTACCTGGAAGCACCACCTGAAGGCCTGGAGATTTGCCCGTCCAGCCCATTGAAGATGTTGCCAACATCAACACACACCATGTGGGACCCAGAGAATTGTTCTACCACTGCTACAACCATGGCCTATGTCATGCCTGCTGCCCAAGGGCCTAAGAACCTGCCCTCCCACCTGGTCTTTTGCTGCTGCTACCAATATCCAAGCAAGCCACCTGTAGACCAAAGAATCAGCCTACCAGTAACAGCCAACACTAATGTGAGTATAAACTGCACTGGGGCGCAAGGATAAGCACACCCAGCTCACTGCAGCCACCACTTGAGCCTGAAGACTGGCCCACCTGGCATCCCAGTACCCAGCACCCAGTACCACTTAACCACCACCTCCAACTGTACCCTAACCCACTGAGGAAATCACAGAGACTGTACTACTGCATATACCCAGAATCAAAGCCAAAGTGCCCTACCCAACCAACATCATAGATATATCTTTAGGAAAAAAATCTTCCGCTACGAAAGTATTAGGTGAGTGCAAAAGTAATTGCGATTTCTACCATTTAAAAGTAATGACAGGCTGGGCACAGTGGCTCACGCCTGTAATCCCAGCACTTTGGGAGGCTGAGGCGGGTAGATCACGAGGTCAGGAGCTAGATACCAGTGGGAGGCTGAAGCAGGAGAATCACTTGAACCTAGGAGGCATAGGTTGCAGTGAGCCGAGATCGCGCCTCACTGACTCCAGCCTGGGAGACAGAGTGAGACTCCGTCTCAAATAAATAAATAAATAAATAAATAAACAAACAAATAAATAATTGTAATGACAAAAACTGCAGTTATTTTTCCACCAACCTAATAAATTCAAAAATAGGAGGAAGTGACTATCAGTTGAGATGTGCAGATAGCAACATAAGGACACAGAAAATATGTAAAAGCAAATAAATTTGATAACTCCAAAGGAAAATAATAATTCACCAACAGTAAATCTTAATCAAAAATAAATTTTTGAAATCCCAGATAAAGAATTTAAAATATAGATTTTGAAGAAGGTCATTGGGGATATGACAGAGAAACAATGCTGAGAAACAATACAAAAAAATCAGAACAATTCAGGATATGAATGAGAAGTTTACCAAAGAGACTTTTTTTTTTTTAAAGAAGCGAATAGAAATTTTGGACTGAAGATTTCATTGAAGTAAATACAAAATACATTGAATGCTTTAACAATAGAGTAGATCAAGCAGAAGAGAGAATCTTAGAAGGTGAAGACAGCTCTTTTGAAATAACCCAATCAGACTAAATAAATAAATAAATAAGCCAAGCCTTTGTGGCATTAGTGACAACATACAGCAACTGAATATTACAATTATTGGTATCCCATGGAGCAAAAAAAATGAAAGGATTAGAAAATCTATTTAATCAATAATATCTGAAAATGTACCAAGTCTAGCATGAGATTTAGACATTCAGATACAGGAGGCTCAGTGATCCCCGGGAAGATACAAAACAAAAAATTC
The DNA here is from genome assembly GCF_008728515.1 of Papio anubis. NCBI lineage: Eukaryota > Metazoa > Chordata > Mammalia > Primates > Cercopithecidae > Papio > Papio anubis. The sequence goes on from NC_044987.1 coordinate 87,606,714, forward strand.
TTTATGGCACGTTATTGTCAGACTGTCTAAAGATAAAGAAGGAATTCTAAAAACAGTAAAAGTGTCTATTCACCTATAAAGGAAACTTCATCAGACCAACACTGGATTTCTCATTAGAAACCTTACAGGCCAGAATAGAATGCGATGATATCATCAAAGTGCTGAAAGAAAAAGAAAACTCAACCAAGGATCCTATCTCCAGCAAAATGAGCCTTCATGAATGAAGGAGAAATGGCCTTTCTCAGATAAGCAAATGATAAGTGAATTTGTTACCACTAGAGCAGCCCTGCAAGAAGTGCTCAAGAGTCCTAATCCTGGATGTGAAAGGACAACATCTACCATCATGAAAATATGAACGTGTAAAGCTCAACTAGTAAACCACTCACACAGAGGAAGAAGAGGAAGGATTCAAATAGTACCACTATAGAAATCCACCAAACTGGAACAACAAATAATAAGAAAAAAAAATCAAAAATATATAATACAAGTAGAACACTATTAACAATGTGTTGAATGAAGCCTCACATATCAATAATAACCTTGTACATAGATTAAATTCTCCACTTAAAAGATATAGAATGAGTGAATGGATTTTAAAATGAACCAACTATATACTGCTTACAAGAAACCAGTAAAGAAATATATTGCACGTTCTCATTTATAAATGGGTGCTCAAAGATGAGAACTCATGAACACAAAAGGAACAACAGACACTGTGTTCTACTTGAAGGTGGATGGTGGGAGGAGAAAAAGGAGCAGAAAAATGTAATTATTAGATACTAGGCTTAGTACCTGGTTGACAAACAATCTGTACAAGAAACCCCTGTGACACGAGTTTACCTATATAACGAACCTGCACATGTACCACTGAAGCTAAAATAAAAGTTTTTTGTTAAAAAAAGAAATAAATATATAAACTGAAAGTAGAGGTATGAAAAATATGTTCCACACAAAAAGAAACCAAAAATGACTAGAATTAGCTACTTATATCAAATAAAACAGGCTTTAAGTCAAAAACAGTAAAAAATAAGTCAATCAAAAAAGTCATTACATATTGATAAAGAGATCATCAGTAAATGATTCTTTTTTTATTTTTTTAGGATAGACCATATGCTAGGCCACAAAACAAGTCTCAACAAATTTTTGAAAAACCAACATCATATCAAGTGTCTTCTCAGACCACAATAGAACTGGAAATCAATACCAAGAGGAACTTTGGAAATGATACAAATACAGGGAAATTAGACAACATGCTCCTGAATAACCATTGGATCAATGAAGAAATTAAGATGGAAATCAAAAAATTTCTTAAGCAAATAAAAATGGAAACACTACATACCAAAACTTTTGAGATATAGCAAAAGCAGTCCTTAAAGGGAAGTTTATAGCAATATATGGCTTACATCAGACAATCAGAAAGATTACAAATTGACAATCTAATAATGCACCTCAATGAACTAGAAAAACAAGAACATACCAAACCCCTAACTAGTGGAAGAAAAAATATAAAAATATCAAAGTGAAGCTAAGTAAGAGATTAAAGAAATAATATAAAGGATCAGTGAAACAAAAAGTTGATTCTTCAAAAATATAAATAAAATTGATAAGCCACTAGTTCAACTAACCAAGAAAAAAAAGACCCAAATAAAACCAGAAAGGAAAAAGGAGACATTACAACTTATAACACAGAAATAAAAAAAAGATCATTAGAGACTTATGAACATCTTTATGCTTGCAAACTAGAAAACCTAGAAGAAATGGATACATTCTGAGAAACATACAACCTGAGATTGAACAAGGAAGAAGTAGATATCCTGAACAGACCAGTAATGTGTAGCAAGGTTGAGTCAGTAATAAAAAGTTTCTCAACAAAGAAAAGCCCAGGACTATATGGATTCATAGCTGAATTCTGCCAACACAAAGAAGTACTAGCACAAATTTCCCTAGCACTATTCCAAAAAATCAAAGAGGACATAATTCTCCCCAACTAATCCTACAAGATCAGAATTACCCTGACATCAAAACCAGACAAAGATCCAAAAAAAAAAAAAAAAAACAGCCTACAGACCAGTATCCCCAATTAGCATAGATGCAAAAATTCTTAAGAAAATACTAGCAGATAATGCAAAAAACATCAAAAAGATTCACCATGATTAAGTGAGATTTATACTTGGAATGCAAGAATGATTCAATATACACTGATCAATAAACATAATACATGACATCGACAGAATGATGTACAAAAGTCATATATTAATCTTAATATACACAGAAACAACATTTAGTAAAATTCAGCATCCCTTCATGATAAAAACTCTCAAAAATCTAGGCATAGAAGGAACATTCCTTAAAATACTAAGTGCCTTCTATTACATACCTACAACTAACGTCATACTGAATAAAGAGAAGTTGAAAGTCTTTCCTCTAAGAACTGTTAAAAGACAAAGATGCTCACATTCACCACTGCCTTTCAACATAGTACTGGAAGTCCTACCCAGAGTAAGCAGGCAAGAGAAAGAAATAAGTCATCCAAATGGGAAAAAAGGAAGTCAAATTATTCTTCTTTGTTGATCATATCATTTTATATCTGGATCAAGCTAAAGACTCCACCAGAAACCTTTTAGATTTAATAAATGAATTCAGTATAGTTTCAGGACTCAAAATTAGCATACAAAAGTCAGTAACATTTTTATACAGCAGTAGTGATCTAACTGAAAAACAAATCGAGAAGGCAATCCCACTTACAATAGCTAGAAAAAAATGAATACGTAAGAATAAATTTAACCAAGGAGCTGAAAGATCTCTATAAGAAAAACTGCAAAACACTCATGAAATAAATTGAAGATGACACAAACAAATTGATAAACATCCCATGCTCATGGATCTAAAGAACTAATATCATTACAATGACCATATTGCCCAAAGCAATCTACAGATTCACTACAATCTGTATCAAACACCAATGTCATTCTGCACAGAATTAGAAAAAAACAATTCTAAAACTCATATGGAACCATAAAGAGCTTGAATAGCTGAAGCAATCTTGAGCAAAAGGAACAAAGCTAGAGGCATCACATTACCTGACTTGAAAACTGACTTGAAAACATGTTACAAAACCAAAACAGCCTGGTATTAGTATAAAACTAGACACATAGATCAATGGAACAAAATAGAGAACTCAGAAATAAAGCCATATATTTACAGCCAGCTGATCTTTGACAAAGCTGTAGGAGAAAGTATACCCTGTTCAGTAAATGGTGATAGGAAGATTGGATAGCCATATGCAGAAGAATGAAACTGGACCCGTCTCTCTTCATATATAAAAATCAACTCAGTATGAATTAAGTTAAACGTGAGAGCTGAAACTATTAAAAAGGCTAGAAGAAAACTCCTGTACCTTGGTTTAGGCAAGTAATTTGTAACAAAGACCTCAAAAGTACAGTCAACAAACCCGAACATAAATAAATGGGAATTAAATTGAAAAGCTTCTGCACAGCAAAAGAAATAATCAATAGAGTGAAGAGACAACCTATTGAATGGGAGAAAATATTTAACAACTATTCAGCCATAACGGAAAACACTAAGGAGATTTCTTCAAACACTACAAATAGAATTACCATTCAATCCAGCAATACCCCTGCTAGGTATCTACCTAATGAAAAGAAATTAGTATATCAAAGGGATACATGTACTGGTATATTTATCACAGTGCTATTCACAATAGCAAAGATATGGAATCAACCTAAGTGTTCATCAGCAGATAAATGGATAAGGAAAATGTATGTATATACATAATGAAATATTATTTGACCTTAAGAAAGGATGAAATTGGCCAGGCGCGGTGGCTCACACCTGTAATCCCAGCACTTTGGGAGGCCAAAGCGGGCAGATACCTGAGGTCAGGATTTCGAGACCAGCCTGGCCAACAATGTGAAACCCCATCTCTACTAAATATACAAAAATTAGCCGGGCAAGGTAGCACACGCCTGTAATCCCAGCTCCTTGGGAGGCTGAGGCAGGAGAATTGCTTGAACCCGGGAGACGGAGGTTGCAGTGAGTCAGCACTGCCCTCCAGCCTGGCTGACAGAGCAAGACTTGGTCTCAAAAAAAAAACAAAAACAAAAAAAACAAAAAACCAAACAACAACAACAAAAAAACAAATAAAATGGAATCATGTCATTTGAAGTAATGTGGATAGAACTAGAGGTCATTATCTTAATTAAAATAAGCTGGGCACATAAAGACAAATATTGTATGTTCTCACTTATATGTAGGAATTAAAAATTTTGATCATATAGAGGTTGAGTGGAAAGATAACAGAGACCAGGAAAGGTGACTGCGTTGCGGAGGAGAGAGGATGAAGAGAAGTGGGTTAAAGGGTGCAAACATATAGTTGGAAGGAATAAATTCAGTGTTTGATTGCAGAATAAAGTGAGTATAGTTTAAAAAAAAAATGTACTGTGGTGCTGGACACGCGAAATGCCCTGACTTAAGGATATGCATTATATACTTGTAACAAAATTTCACGTCTGCCCTATAAACTTGTACAGAAACAACAACCCAAAAAATCTCTATGGGTGTCTAGAAGGAGAAATTATCACCAAGCATTGTATAGACTTTATATGAGAGAGAATTCGCGTGGGTGTCAGAAGCAGGCACACACTGGGGCAGTGGAATTTAAGCACAGAGGAAGTAGATATTTTTATGTGACAATTATGTGGAATAAAAGATTCAGCATTTGAACATCATGTAAAAAGAATAAAATTAAATGTTAAAAAAATCAAGGGATAAAGCAGTTCTCACCAAGGAAATTTTCTTTTAAAAATTCTTTCTTATTCATTTTCTAATCTGTTTTATAATATTAAAGTAAATAAACTTCCCCATGAGGGCCCAAGAGTAATGAAACCTCTAGGCCTTGTATTTGAGAAAATCACATTTTTATTTGATATTTCTTTTAGTATTAGATATCTGTCTCCTGAGGGTGTTGACCTAAATCTAAGACCAAAGAATTCTTCCATTTAAAAAATTTGTTATATATTCATTTAATAAACCTTTACTAAGTCTTACTATTCTAAGGCAATTACAAAAGCTCTCTTCAGTTCTCACCTCTGTCCTGTCTTCAGTACTGCATACTTAGATCTTGCCATGTGGATGTCAACCTGATAATATCATCTTTTGTATAGGTTGTTGAATTTCGTTTGTACATATTTTGTTAATTTTCATTACTTTGTTTTATCCATGAGAGAGATTGGCCTTTAGGTTTGTTGCTCTTGTTATTTGAGATAGAGTCTTGCTCTGTCACCCAGGCTTGAGTGCAGTGGTACAGTCTTGGCTCCTCACTGAAACCTCCGCTCCCCAGACCCAAGCGATCCTCCCATCTCGGCCTCCTAAGTAGCTGGGACCACAGGCACACACTACCGTGTCTGGCTATTTTTTTTTTTGTATTTTTGAAAGAGACAGGGTCTTGCCATGTTGCCCAGGATGGTCTCAAAGTCCTGAGCTCAAACAATGCTTCTGCCTCGGCCTCCCAAAGTGCTGGCATTGCAGGCATGAGCTACTGTGTCTGACTGACCTTTAGTTTATCATGTAATGTCTTTCTTGAATTTTGTGTCAGGGTTATGATGACCTGGTGAATTGTATTTTGATAATACAAAGATGGTGGTGTAGCTCCGCCATCTTTCCTTTGTTTAATATTTGCATGACATCTATTTCTGTCTTCTTACTTTCACCTTTTTTTGATACTAACATTTGAATTGTGTTATTTATAGGCAGTCTATAATTTGATTGCTAAAATTCAATCTGATACTCCTTTGTCTTTTAATTATTTACTTAAGTAATACTTGGTGTAATTTCTTATGTATTTGGGTTTAAATCTACCCACCATGTTTCTGTTTGTTCTCCATTTGTTCAACCTGTTCTATGTTCCTTTTTCTCTCCTTTCTTGTCTTTTAAAAATTAGTCCATTTCATCATCTGCTTTCTTATTTGTTATACATTATTTTATTCATTTTGAGGTTTCTTTGGGATCACAACCCACATGATTGTCTTAGGAAAGACTAACATGGCTAGGTGCAGGGGCTCATGCCTATAATCTCAGCACTTTGGGAGGCCAAGGCAGGCGGATCACAAGGTCAGGGGTTCAAGACCAGCCTGGCCAACATGTTGAAATCCCATCTCTACTAAAGATACAAAAAATTAGCCGGGCATCGTGGTGCATGCCTATAATCCCAGCTACTCAGGAAGCTGAGGCAGAGAATCACTTGAACCTGGGAGGCAGAGGTTGCAGTGAGCCGACATCACGCCATTGCACTCCAGCCTAGGCGACAGGGTGACACTCTGTCTCAAAAACAAAACAAAACAAAACAAAACAGGAAAGGCTAACATAAATTAGTAAATAGTAATTTTACCTCTTCCAGGACATTGTAATTGCAAGGACCTTGGATTGTGTTAACTACATTAATTCTACTCTTTCCTTTTGTGCCACTACCATATATTTTAATTCTACATATGTATTGAACTCCCAAAAAAGTATTGTTTTGTACAGTCTGTATTAATCTGGAATTAGCATATATTTACACTTTCCATTGCTTTTTTTCCCGTTATTCATTAATTTGGTTGTATTTGTGATTATTTTCTTCTGCCGGAAGAAAACTGTTTTTAATATTTCTTTTATATAGGTCTCTTGCAGGTGAACTAACTCAATTTTCTTTAGCTGAGAATATCTCTATCTGCCTTTAATTTTTGATGGAAATTTGATTGTTAGTCTTCTGGCTTCCATTGTTTGAGTTCTGACTGTTGCTCCCTTGAGTGTAATGTATCTTTTTTCTTCTGGCTGTTCCTTAGTAATTTTATTTCCCGTTGTCTTTTCAAATTTTACTATGGATGGTCCTAGTTTTGCATTTTTGCTTTTGTATGTATGTTTATCTTCTTTGTAGTTTATTGTATTTCTTTAATCTGTGGTTTGAAATCTTGAATCATTTTGGAAAGCTTGGCCGTTGTTTTTAAATATTGCTTTTACTCCATTCTTTATTTCCTTTTTTTTTTTTTTGGAGTTCCAGTCATATGTATGTTAGGTTTTCTCACCATGTCTCTTTTGCTCTTTTTTTTTTTTGTGTATGTGTGTGTGTCTTCCAAATTATTTCCAATCTCTTCCTCAATCTGAATAGTTTCTAATGAACTGTCTTTCATGTCCCTAATTCTCTCTAGCTATTTGTAAGCTACTCTTAAGCGCATCTATTGAATTCTTAATTTTGACGATTATACTTTTCTGTTTTCCATTTGGTCTGATTTTTATTTTATTTAACTGTTTTCTATAGAGCCATTTCTGGGATAAAATTATCTAGTTTGTCCTCTGTTTCCTTGAGTATATTAACCAGTTATCTTATAGTCCGTTTTGATAACTCTATTCTGTATTCTGTATGTCCGTTTCTATCATATATTCCTTAAGCTTGGTATGTGTTCTTATCCCTGTGTCTGTCTAGTAATTTTTATTTTATTTCACACATTGTTTTTAAAAAATTATGGAGATAATTTGAGAGTCTTGAAGGTGTCTTCCTCCAGATACCACTTAATGTTACTTCTGGCAGGCAATTCATCTAAGACTATGTTACTCTAATGCAATAAGGCTTGAGTTGATTGGAAACTGAATTTCAGTACTTGTATAATGATCTATTTTTTTGTTGACCCTTCTACTAGTTTAATCCCAGTTTTAGCCCTTTAGCACCCCAACTGAAATTCTAGGGCTATTTCCTGGTCATATCCACGTGGATGGGTCCTGAATTCTAATATTTATCTCCTATATCCTATGAAGCCGCCGAAAGTTCTTGGTTTCTTCAGCTCTCAGCATCCACTTGCAAATAAGTAGGCCATTAGTGGAATACCTGCTCCAATGTTGGGCTCACCTGTTTTCACTTTTCTTTTTTCCCTCAGGTCTTAGCTGTTTTTATAGCTCTCTGATTCCTTCAAATGGGTAATTATAATTGTCTTATCTAGCTTTTCTAGTTTTGTTCCGTTGAAGAGTTGGTCTGATCAAGTTAAACTGCTGTAAACAGAAATAGATGTTTCCAAATGTATTGATTTTTATTGTTTCCTGGAATATAAGTTCTACAATCATTGGTACTTTATTTTCTTTGTATCTCAGGTGGTTAGAAAAGTGCCTGACATTTTAGTAGTAGCTCAGTAAATATTTATTTGTTGTTTGTTTTTATAGTTGAGCACTGGACAGTCTTAACTCCTGAGCTGACTCTGTCTGCAACTCAGTGGCCATGGGACTATTACATATGAGTGAGTGGTAAAGGTTTGGGACCTGCTAGATTGTTATTCCAGAACAGGGAAAGATTACTTCACTGAATAAATTTTAAAAGGGTTACTGAGACAGAGAAATATAATTGTGTTTTATTATTTCTAAAATATATTTTGTTAAAGTCAATGTATGAGCTACAAATGAATGACTAAATCAATTTTTAAAAAAATGTTTCTTGAAGGGAAGGAAGGACAATGGTTAGTAAAGATAATGCTTTCAGAGTATTACTTGTTGCTAACATGACTAGGTCTATACACATTATCTTCTTATAGAACCCTTACTGCTAACATACTGCTCTCTCCCAGGTTATCACGTATTCACCTTTGACAGATCCTTTTGCCACAGTCTTCTGTTTGGTTTCTACCCAGATTTATATTTCTGGCACTGGAACCTTGCCCTTAAGTCTACTTATGAGTTGTACTGTCAATCACCAACCAACACTGTATGTTTCTCTTAATGCTTTTAAAAAGAAGCTACCTTATAACAATAAAAAGTCTCAATCAGCAGAAGTGAATCTAGATTAGAGGAAAAAAGTACACTTTCTCCTTCCTTATTACAAATTAACTGCTAAATATGAAAAGAGTATGATATATTATTTACAAAAATGCTCCCTAGAATTTGTCTGTTTTCTGTATGCATTCCTTTCATGATGTCCATCAACGCTTTCCATCAAGAGGTGAAGTTTGTTACTATAGCCCTTGAATCTAAACTGAGCTATTTGACTTGCCTTGGCTAATAGTATATTCGAAAACAGGGCACAGTCAGAAACTTTAGAAGTTCTTGTGCATCGGAATTGCCCTACATTGCTACTTTTGAAACAACAACATTCTTTTTTTGGAAAAACTTGGGTTAACCTGCTAAATGCTGGAGACATATGGTCCAGTCATCATCTTTACCCCAACCAACTTCCCGATGTGTAAGTGAGGCCATGTGGAACCAACTAGACCTCAGTCAACCCACTGTCAAAAGAATCACCAAACTGAGCCCAACTTAGATTGCTAACCCATAGAATCAGAAGCTACTAAATTTTAGGGTAGTTTGTTACACAGCAAAAATTAAGTGATCCAGAGAGAATCATGACCATCATTATTAATTATTTTCATGGACTGTTTTTATGTTTTTGTCAGTTGAGTATGTCTGCATTCTACATTTGTTTGCATATTATAGTAGTGTTCATTACTGTGCGTGAGATTAAAGATATATAATTACTTAAAGCCTTTATTTAATACTATTGGTTAGGCTGGAAGAGTGTTACATCCTAGTAGGATAAACATAATAGATGTTTTTCTTCCTGTGCTGTCTCAGAAGGTTAGTACCAAATTCAAAGTTTTTCTTGAAAATTTGTGAACAGATTTTATATTTTTAAATTGCTTTATCCAGTAGCCCTGATTCTACATAAATAAGTCTTCTGTCCGTGAAGCAAATTTATTTATTCCTGGACAGCAAAAGTACCCTTTTATATCAAGCACCTTAGAAACCATGGGAATTTTGGATTTCTGTAGCCAAGATGGATGAGCACTTATTAACTACAGGATGCTCAACCTTGTGAGTGGATTGACTTTATAATTTGTGAAGCTGTTTGTTCTTAACTCCTCTTATTAGATTGTATGCCATTAGAAGAATGATGAAGTTACATGTTCCATGTTCAATTCTAATAAGTACACAGTGAGTGGTAGCCATTCTTATATCACCAGTCTTAGGTATATACTAGAGCACCTTAGTCATTTATAGCAAAATAGATTCATAACTTGTACTACCAGTGCAAATGACTTGCCAGTGTCGGTAGTAACAATACTTATTATAGTCAGAGAACCTCAGAAATGGCTGCCTAGAACCAAGATATTGTTTGCATTCTACTGCTGCGTCCCTTTACTTTTATTGGGGTTGGATTGAGAAAGCGTTCTCATTTAGCAGGTGTTCTGGATCACAAGCAACATTCTGCTTCCATCCTGGAGAACATAGAATGATACTTTTCTGTTACTTTTAACACTTGTTAAATGCACGTGCAAAAATACTGAAAATTAAAGCTTGAAAGGAAAAATGAAGAATGGAGGAAAAGAAGAAGTAAAAGAAAGAAGAGAGCAATGGAAGGGGAGTGAGTGAGGGAAAAGTGGGCATGTAATCTGCCTATCTAGGAAAATTAGCCTTGACATAATTGCATATATGAGATAAAGAGCAGAGTCTAAAGTTGTGGCTGACTTTTTAACAACTGGTCAGAAAACTTCATGGATGTTTCCTTTACTCTGAGAACAGTTCAGTTCTAGAAACACATAACTGATATAGCGTCAGAAAACTGTCTTAAACACATTTATTTTGTGGTGGTGCATCATTTTTTTTTATACTTTCGTACTTGTACATTATAATGTTGAGCTTTGTACCACAATGATTATTACAACTTCGTTATTTACTCATAGTGAGTTCTGAAACTATATGAATATTTTCTGTTAAACAGCTAAGCTTGAGGACATCCAAGAATGCAAACATCCTCTATAAGATCTTATGTTTATTTTACAAGTACATTAGCTGTAAGCAGGATAATAGCTATAATGTCTAAGGAACAAAGACAGTAGTGATTTGTTATAGGCTTTTGCTGCAGTATGAAGATTTTTGTAGTTGAAGATAATCTGTGAATCCTAAAAGGACTGTAGAAAATGCATAAGCCAAAAATTATACTTACATTAAAAAAATAGCAAAACTGCCCAAGTACAGTATGGAGGAAATAGGCTTAGCAGCAGTGTACATGAAAAAGACTAAAGGGATTTAGGCAGTGTAAGTCAACAGTGTCAAATAAATTCTAAAACTAATTTCGTCTTGAGCTCTATTAATATAACTAGAACAAGCGGAGCAAGAATTTACTTTATTCTTGCTGATCATCGTGGAATTCAGATCTAGGGACATAGGCAGACTGGAACACATTCAGAAAAGAGCAGCCAGCATGGAGAAGATTTTTTTTTACAGGGTATGTCTAAAGAAACAAAATATACATGGTGATGTGGTTTGGCTCTGTGTCCCCATCCAAATCTCACCTCAAATTGTAATCTCCATAATCTCCATTTGGCAAGGGCAGGACCAGGTGAAGGAATCCGGTCTTGTAGGTGGTTTTCCCCATGCTGTTCTGGTGATAGTGAGTGAGCTCTCACAAGATCTGATGGTTTTATAAGCATCTGGCATTTCCCTGGCTTGTACTCACTCCATCCTCCCTCCCACCCTGTGAAGAAGGTGCCTGCTTCCCCTTTGTCTTCCACCATAATTATAAGTTTCCTTACAATCAGGAGAACTGTGAGTCAACTAAATCTCTTTCCTTTATAAATTACCCAGGCTTGAGCAGTTCTTTATAGCAGTATGAGAATGGACATGGTTTAAAGCAAGCTTGTCCAACCCGCAGCCCAAGGGTCACATGCAGCCTAGGACGGCTTTGAATGTGGCCCAACACAAATTTATAAACTTTCATAACACATTATGAGATTTTTTGTGATTTTTTTTTAGCTCGTGAGTTATCCTTAGTCTTAGTGTATTGTATATGTGACCCAAGACAATTCTTCGTCTTCCAGTGGCCCAGGGAAGCCAAAAGATTGTACGCCCCTGGTTTGGAGTAAAGAAGACTTAAAGAACATGATAGCTATAGTACTTAGCATGTTTTCAATTACAAGTAAAATAATAACCCATCAAACTGTTTTCAGCAACAAAGATAATTTATGGGTTCTTATAACTTAAAACTTCAAGAGTATGTTGTATTTTAGGTGAGGCTCAATTCAGTGGCCTGGTTAATCTTTCTCTCTACTTTGCTTTCTATAATGTTGGCCAAAATTGGCTGCCACTCTCTCCTTCTTTGGGACAATTTAGCTGCTGGTTTACTCGCAGTCATCAGAGCTATGTGCTGCTTCTTTCATATCAAGCAAGTGTTAGAAAAACCTTCTTTCCCCAGTAGCTTGCTGGAAAAAAGAAGAATCTTCTTTCCCCTGACCCCAGGAAGTATCTCTTGTATCTCACTGGCTACAGTTGTGACTTTTGCCAATTTCTGAACCAATTATAGTGGGCCATTCGGATAATGTACACAAAGTAGTGTAGCTAATCAAAAATCTACCTCTTGAGCAGAGATATTGTATCTGTCAGACTACTAGGAGAAACAGAATCAATAGGAAGTAGATAAATGCATATATATCACATATATATATATATATGATATCTTATTACATGAAGAAATTTATTTCAAGGAGTTGACTCACCTGATTGCGGAGTCTGACATATGTGAAATCTGTAGGACAGTCCAGTAGGCTGGAAACTATCTGGTAGAAGCTGATGTCGTGGTCTTGAGGCAGAATTTTCTTCTTCCTCTGGGAAACTTCAGGGCTTTCAGCTGATTGGATGAGGCATATCTACATTATTAAGGATAATTGCCTTTAATTAAAGTCAGCTGATTGTAGATATTACACATATTTACAAAATACACATAAATTAGGGTCTGATTAAATAACTGGGCATGAAAGCTTAGCCAAGTTGATGTATAAACTATCATGGATATGATCAATCTTTCCCAAAATATTTAACTGAAATTATGAGTTCCTTTTGGAATTGACAGATTGGAAACTAAGGTAGCCAACAAATATCCTTTACAGTAGCTAACAGTACATGTATGAACAGCTGCTCTGGGAAATAGGTTTTCAACTTGCTTGACATAGGGGAATACTAGGGACAAAAGTTATAGAAGTAGTGATAAAATAGCTATCAAGTAAAAAAGAACTGTTTAACAAAACAGTAGTGAGTTCCTGTTACTGAAAATGTTCAAATGTGAACTAAGGACTGTGGTGTAACACCCCAGATTAAGGCCCAGTTATTATGTGTTCCTTAACTTTTGGGGAAAGTACTGTTTTACTTAAGTGGAGTTCACTAGAAAACAGGCATAATTTTATTTTACTCTTATATTAATATCAAATAGTACCTGAGATATTATGTCTGCCAGGATTCTCCAGAACAAGTAGTATGTACACACACACACACTATGTATATATGTGTTTGTGCATATATGTGTACTCTCCACATTTTATATGTGTGCATATATATACACACACACACCTATATGTGTATATATGTGTAAACATATGTGTGTGTGTGTATATATATAGAGAGAGAGACAATGCGTGTGTGTGTGTGTGTGTGTGTGTATATAAGGCATTTTATTTGTAAATATGTATTACATGTCTAGAAAAAGAATCCCAGGATTTTCCTCTGTGTGTTTTCTTCTTGCTTCATCATGGTCCATGAGGCCAGCTGAGGTTGTCATTACAATGAAACCAAACTGGCAGGATGGAAACAGATTATTCTGCCATTTTTCTAGATCTTTGAGTTGTATATCAAATCTGTGGCTGATCACTCCACACTTGTTTAGTGATGAGGGATCACCTCACACTTGTTTAGCCTGCCTGCGAGGTTCACAACAATTTTCCCAGCATTATGATCATCAGTGATTTCAAATTCGCCAATGTAATCATGCTTCATCATCACAGTGAGAAACTGGACAATAACTTTGGAACTCAGCCTAATAAGAACCTGGTGTTTGCCTCTCTGTCTGGCATTGTTGATGCTCTTGAGAGCATCAGCCAGGACACCCATGTGCACCATTGTGGTGGTGTGGAAGGAGCTATAATTTATGTTTTTAGTATATATAAAGAAATTAATTTTTCCTCAAATAGCCTAGCCACGAGTTCCTCTCCCCACTATATTCTTGCAGATAAAGTTACCTAGCCAAACAACCCTTTCTATCAAAGGGATCAGGCATAATTTTTGCTTATCCCTCATTAGCAGGTTCAATTCCTGCCAGCTCAAGGGATTATCCAAACAAACCAATCACATTCTTCTGGGAACTAGGGGGCAACCCAACCTCTTAAAATCTGCTTCTCACAGCCCCTGGTTTTCCACTCTCTTCCTGAGTGCAACCCCTATGTGACCCTGTATGGCAAGTAATGGCTTCTTCCCTTTGGCTGGGAGGGGAATATATGTGATTAATAAACTTTTGACTCAGAAGACTTGCATGCAGCCAACAAACCGTATGGAAAAATACTCAACACCACTGATCATTAGAGAAATGCAAATCAAAACCACAAATGAGATACCACCACACACCATTCAGAATGGCTATTATTTAAAAGTCAAAGAATAACAGATGCTGGCGAGGTTGCAGAGAAAAAGGAATGCTTATACACTGTTAGTGGAAGTGTAAATTAGTTCAACTATTGTGGAAGACAGTGTAATGATTCCTTAAAGACCTAAAGTCAGAAATACCGTTCAACCCAGCAATCCCACCACTGGTATATACCCAAAGAAGTGTAAATTGTTGTATTATAAAGACACATGTGCACATATGTTCATTGCAGCATTATTCACAATAACAAAAACATGGAATCGACCTAAATGTCCATCAGTGGTAGACTGGATAAAGAAATGTGGTACATCTACACCATGCAATACTAAGCAGCCATAAAACAGAATGAGAACATGTCCTTTGCAGGAACATGGATGGAGCTGTAGGCCATTATCCTTAGCAAACTAACGCAGGAACAGAAAACCAAATACCACATGCTCGTGGTTTTAAGTGAGAACTAAATGATGAACACACATGGACACATAGAGGGGAACAACACACACTGGGGCCTGCCAGAGTGGAAAGGGTGGGAGGAAGGAGAGGATCAGGAAAAATAATTAATGGATACTAGGCTTAATACCTGGATAATGAAATAACCTGTACAACAAACCCCCATGATACAAGTTTACTTATATAACAAACCTGCACATATACCCCGAACTTAAAAGTTAAATAAAATTAAAAAAATAAATAAAATAAAACAAACTTTTGTTTCTTCTGGCCTGTGTTGGGTCAAATGAAATCCTGTGTTTGCCCATCTTCACAGACTTAGAATTGGAAGCCCTCTCTCACCAATGGTATATACAGGAGGTAGTTAAAACAATGACTTTCCTTTCTGTCCACTCACCTAGCAGTGATGTTGGATTTGGGAAAAATTCAAATATCAGTTATGTGATAGTAATAATTGACTTGTGAGTTGCCTTTCAATAGCAATATTCTCTTATTTCTGTGTTTCCAGTGCTAGTATTAGCATTTTTATTTTCCAAATAAGAACAGGGCAATTTGTTCATCATTCTGTTAGTGGCACCCATCAGAGTATTTTGTAAACTGTTTGTACGTCTTTTCCTCTCAGCTCAAAGCACAGAAAGTCATGCTTTATTAATCTTTATGTACACTCCAAATAACATCATGCCTGACCCATAGCAGATATTCAATTACTTTCTCCATCGGAATTTTATTAAAAAATTACTATTGAGCTGTGAAGTTCACCTTAAACAACATACATATAAGTAAATATCATCAATGTAAATTATCCAACACTGTTGAAATCCAAACTCACTCTACCCACCTTTAGACAGAAGGAATGACGTCTTGAGAGTATTGCCCAATTTTCTCTTCTCATTCACCTTCCAAAATGCATGCTAGTTGCCTTAAGGCTTCTAAAGAACCCTGAAGGCAGCATCTCACTGGAAGAATTAGTATAGCTGCGAGGTGATCCCAACTCCTGCCTGTCTGTTGGTTCTGAATGCTCCATTCACTTCAGAATCCCGGCTGAGAGATAATCCCTTCTGCAAGAAGGCATTTATTTTAGTCACAGTTTCATTCCTCAAGTTTATAGCTGCATAGCACCATATTCTAAATTATAGGAAAAACATGGAGAAAGCTAAAATGATTGGTTTGAACATATTTGACATCTTTTTTATGATTTATATTATATTATTTACTGTATTTAAATTGGCTTACTTGTTATTTTTTTGATAGAATGACATATACTTCTTTCTCTACCCATAGATGTAAGAATTTTTTAAGATGAAAGACCTGGTTTGACAAAGGAATTTTTCTAACTTATGAATATATTGTATCCCTTCACAAAGATACACAATAAATTGTGTTTATCAGCAGTAATAAAATTCTATTAAACTAGCTCTGGTGTTTGAGACCGAAGATGTATAGTTTCCATATCCATGTCTTTATACAACACTAAGCACTCGGTAAATATATATTAGTTAAATAATGTAATAATAGAATGTGCTCCCTTCCATTGATCATAGACTTTAGAAAGACTTTTATCTAACAGAAGTGTTTTCTCTATCTCCTGGGTTTACTCACAGTAAACAAATCCGAGCTGTGCTGGGCCAGTTCAGCCAGGCAGAAGCCTTATTAATGAAAGCTGGGGTGCAGCCAGGAACTTTTGATGGAATTCTTATGGATCTTGGGTGTTCCTCCATGCAACTTGATACTCCTGAAAGAGGTTTTTCCCTTTGGAAAGATGGCCCCTTGGACATGAGAATGGATGGTGGCAGGTGAGTATTCATAAAGCACTTCTCACAACAATAAATCAATTTGTCAAAAACACTCTGAATTTATTTTTTTTAAGACTACAGAATTTCCATTACATGCCTACACCTAAAACTACCAATACATAATAAACCAGTTTGTTTGATACTCATTATACACATCAGTATTTCTCTGGATTTAGGATTTTTAAAGAAAAACAATTACTGCCTTTACACAAAATAGTGAAGAGTATAATTTTCATACTGATTATCTTTTTTACTTATACAATATGGGTTTTAGAGTGTTAACCAATGTCAGTAAATATCACGATACTGCAATAACTATTTCATTTTTATTCATGCCCAACTATGCCTCTTGTGAGAAGCAAAAAGAACTATATATATTTAAGGCATCCTCTTTTAGAATACAAAAAAAAAAAAAAAAAGGCAAGATCTTAGAGTCAGTAAGTGTGTTTTGTCCTGTCTTATACAATCACTGTGAACCTTCTCCAGAAAAACTGTAATTTATGATATGATATCAAACACAGTACTATAATAAGATATCCTCTATACTTCCTCTTCCTGGAAATACCAACATTTATTCTCCATTATTCAAATAGATTAAATAACACAAAAACAATCATATTCTAGGAAAGTATAGAAAAAATTATTTTCTTTCTTTCTTTCTTTTTTTTGAGACAGAGTCTCATTCTGTCACCCAGACTGGAGTGCAGTGGCATGATCTCAACTCACTGCAACCTCCACCTCCCGAGTTTAAGCCATTCTCATGCCTCAGCCTCCTGAGTAGCTGGGATTACAGACATGTACCACTATGCCTAGCTAATTATTTTTGTATTAGTAGAGACGAATTTTCATCATATTGTCCAGGCTGGTCTCGAACTCCTGACTTCATGTGATCCACCTGCCTCAGCCTCCCAAAGTGCTGGGATTATAGGCATGAGCCACCATTACCGGCCAACAATTTCTTTATATTAATTGTCTAAATTAATGTTAAAAGCTTAGATTAGGACCTGTGTCTACTCTCAATACTGACCTAGGGAATGGACAGCCTATACCTGTAAAACTTAACTGTGGTTTTTCTGTCTCATATCATGCCCCACCACAAACTGCTTTGTTTTGTGGTAATTATTCACATATAGCCTTTTCCCCTATGTTGTGATACAACCTGTTAACTTGGCTTGTGACCTATATTTGTTGGGACTCTGTTGTTCCTAAATGTTATACCTTCTTTTGCACATGTTGTTGGCATTCACAGAATGAAGAATGTAATGATGAAAGAAAATAATAAAAATACTTTTAAAACAACTAACTAATAGTAAAAGTGAAATATAGTCTCATGTGTGGAGATGGAGGTGGTTGTGCAGAGGTAATAAACATCAAGCCAATTTCTGAAATACAATGAACCAAACTTCTAGTTACTAGTAGTAAATCCCATATTGTTAATTTAAAGACTTATCAGGAACTTGTAGTTTGTGAATCAGGGTCCCTGTGGTTTTCCCAAGAGCTTGAAAATAACGTTGACACTGAGAATTAAACTCTTAAATTAATACCTAATGGATGAAATTAGAATTGAGTAAATATATCTTAAAATGTTGAATGGCTTTCGGGTAGATGTTATAGACTGTAACTTAATCAAATATTTTAACAGCTCTGAAGAAAGTATTTAACATTTGAAAAGGGGGAGTTGATTCACATGAATTCATTGAAGAAGAAAAGTCATAGATTCAAACACGTGCAATGCTAATCCAAGTGATATATGTTTGCCTTGGCTAATCCAGGCCAAAAAAATATGGCCTGTTACTTCCTGCAGGGAGATTATCCCTGTGATGAAGACGGATGCAAGAGGCTTCCTTAACCAGTTGTCATTTACCACTGGAGTCTTAAAAAACATAATTTATTCTTTGCTGATTCTAATTTCAACAGCAGCTTTCAGATTATAGTAAGGTTTCTCATGTAGAAGCCATAGAAAGAAATTCATAGCTTCAAGAATTTGAGAGTCTAGTTCTGTTGGCAGTTATAGTCTTCACTAGAAGGTAATTAATTATCACTTGTGTTTATATTTTCTTTCTAAGTTTAGTCACTGTAAGTCAGTGAACTCTGGAGGACTGACAAGATCAAATCTATTAGTTGGGGGGCAGCTCTTGGATCTTGACTCGTTTACCACATGAATGCCTATTCTGAAGCTGCCTAGCAGCCTGCCAAACCTTCCAGTGTTGCACCTTTTGCACTGTAGCACTATGGAAACTTCTACACCATCAATCATTGTTAATATAAGAGTAAAATAAAATTATGTGTATTGTCCAATTACTTGTTTAAAGTAAAATTATGTGTATGGAACAAAATGCTTTTTAATTTTCTTATTTAAAGATAGAAAAATATCATTAAAAACTGCTAAGTACATCTATACTCATCATAAAATTCTCTTGGTAAAGCTGGACTGTATCCCATGGATAAATTTCTAAATTTCACGTCATTAACACAGTTCATTCAGATGCTCGCTGGTTTAAGCAGTTGAATTCACAAATAGGTCAGGTTTAGCAGGGATTTTGTCATTTAAGCCACAAATTATGCTTTGCAAATTTATGAATGGGGAAGATCTAAAGGCCAGTGGCATGCATTGAGCATCTTTTATATTGTAGGCATTATATTTCTGTTTTGCAATTGCGTGCACCAATAATTATCCAAACCATTCTGTGAGTTAAGAATTGTTACTTTCATTTCACAGGTTAAAAATTGAGGCTCTAATAGGTTAAAAATCTTACTCCATATGAGTAAAAAGGCCAGGATTCTAATACAGATCAATTGAACTCCAAAAACCAGATCTTCATCCTGAAAGCTGAAGAAGCAAAGCCTACTGAGATAGAAATAGGGCTACCTTATAAGACGTTCATTGTTCTGTGAGTTTAATGGCAGACTGACATAAAAACAATTATTGTAAGCTATTTGGGAGGCTGAGGCAGGAGAATCGCTTGAACCCAGGAAGCGGAGGTTGCAATGAGCCAAGATCCACCATTGCACTCCAGCCTGAGCAACAAGAGCGAAACTCCGTCTCAAAAAAAAAAAAAAAAAAAAAAAAAAAATCTGAAAAGCGAGCTATGGATGAAAAAAAGAGACAAAGAGACATCAGAAGAGATGAAAGTCATGACAAATCTAGGGACAAGCCAAAGACAGCAAAAAGATTTTCTCCTGGAGGCACTAGGCATGTTAACAATGTATATTTTAGTATTTTTAAGGAGAGTTTCAGGTGTTTCTTGGCAGCCCCACTCTGGTTGGACCCTCAGTTCTTAAAGCTACCATACCGTTGTTACTTACAGATCCTCACAGTATGTTACCAACAATCAATCCAACATATTAACTGTAAGAGCAGTAACTGCACCATTAGCAAAGCTATTTTTCTAATATGTAAGGTCACAATTAGCTCATCACTTAGAATTCTTTGGCCTATTTCCCTAAGGTAAACAGGAATGGTCTGAACAGAGTAAATGCTGTGTCTGACTATAATTTATTCTATTTGACCAGAGGTTGGTAATTTTTATTCCTCCTCCACCTAAAATTACTATCTAGGCTTGTTCAATACTGCTTATTGATTACCTGGTTTTGTCATATTGTGACCTGTGTTATGGATGAATGACCAAATATTGTTAAACATTTGAATAATATGCATTATTGCCATTAAGGTTGTATGAGTTTTTTTGAGGGAAACTGACCAGCAGTATCTTTTTTTTAAATAGATTTTCTAAGTTTAATTTGTGTCTTCACAGGTAATCAGATATTTTACAGCCTCAGATTTAGTCAAGTTATTGAGATTTAGCCTTGTTTAAATATCATCTGCAAACCTTCTGTCTTCTATACTGAAAAAAAACATTCAAGCAGTAATTTAAATTTTGAACAACTTAAATTTAACCATTTTTCAGTGTTTTAGTTCGAGAAAAATACACAGGAACAATAAACATTTCTTTGTGAATTATAAGTTTAAGGTTATTATAATATTTTAACTTCCTGCTGCCTTGACCTTGATGAATGTTACAAACCATCACCATTTGCCATAATGATGGGTATTTGAAAAAGAAAGTCTATTTCATTTGTTTAGTGTTTCAGTCTCTGACTTTAAAACCTCAGTTCTCCTAGACTATGTGTATATGTCTGACTTTATGTCTCAGTACTCTGAAGTTTCACCTCTTGTCAATGAAAACTGACGTCAGTGAGCTAATTGGCTCTTCTTGTGCGTAGGTACCCTGACATGCCCACTGCTGCTGATGTTGTGAATGCTTTAGATCAACCGGCACTTGCATCTATCCTAAGAACATATGGGGAGGAGAAGCATGCCAAGAAAATCGCTTCAGCAATTGTTCAGGCACGCAGCATCTACCCCATCACCAGAACCCAGCAGCTTGCCAGCATCGTTGCAGGTAGCCTCATTAGTTCTCGACAGTGTCTAAGAGAAAAAATTATATTTACGTGTGTGCATGTGTTTGTGTGTGTGCACTCATGCACATGTGTGTGTGCATTAATCCCCCAAGCTCCCAGAGGGGTTCATTTGTACCTGAAATCATGCAGGATAGAATCTTGCCTGTCTTTCTTTAATGTCAGCTTTCTTTTGCTTGTGCAAGCTTCTCCCCTTCAAAACCTCTCCCCCAAATACAATTTTTAAAAAAGTATACTGTAGTTTACTAATTTGTGTAATAGTAGATTTTTATTTTACACAAGATAATTTATCATTTGTGCCTACCAAGGTGAAACATGAAATGATGAGTGAAAGGATTTCTTGATCCATCACAATGGTTGATAAGCACCCTGTATAAGATCTGACATTACTTCTCTTAGTTTCACATTTCTGCATTTTAATATTGTGGGCAAAAGGAGAATTGCATTGCCCAAATGCTAAAATAAAATCCAGTGACTCATATATCTATTCCAAACAACCAACTAACAAAGGGTATATGATGTATAGGTTATTCCACTTTGTGAATGCTAACTAAATCAGCCTGAGGGGCTTATTGAAACATTTCATCTTTTCTGCTATTTCGCTATTCACCACCATAAACCTCTTGAACCTAACTCTAGCTAGGAGGCGCTTTATTATAGCCTTTCTGTTTGAAGCCAAAGTTGTTTCACAGCTGTGTTCCATGATGAAAGTTTTCCAAGGCAAAAATATAACTCCTGCAGTTATTTAACAGAATTCCAATGATAAATTCTTCGTCTTGTTGGACTGTCTGAAACCCTGTATCATTTTTATTTACCAAATGTATTAAGATTTGTTTCCAGTGATTCCTATTAAATTACTTAAGTAAATTTTAAGAAGTTTTTTAAAAAGGAATATTTGTGTAACTTATAAATAGAACCTGATATTGGCTGTCTCTTTCTTAATATTATCCATAGTTTAAAAAGTAAAACTTAATTATAAATTCATTTAGATCTTTAGTATTTACAGATCATGTAGCAATTGTTTTATGATATAATTAAATAAGACTATATTCTACCTAGTTATCATAATGAAATATAAAGAGCTGTCTAGCCTTTAATTTTTTAAGCCACATATCTCAGGGCCCTTCGAACTTACTATTGAGATTTCTTTATGCAAGTTTAAGAGGAGAATTCTTGTGGTTATATGAACATAAAATATTTCATTTCTTCCCCCCTGAAAGAGTTTATACCAGCATGCTGATATTAAATTCATCTTCTGTCTGGTGTTCCTTTAACCACTCCGTACTCACTATTATGTCTCCACCGTATCCTTTCTGTAATTCTTTACCTACGTATTATTTTCTGTCTCCTGTACTGGAAAGAAAAGCAGTGAGAAGTGATACTTTTTATTTATAAGCAAATCTAAAATTCATGCTAAAAATGAGGGGTTGGGGCTGGAGAGCATCCTAGAAATTATCTAGTCAGAAAACCTCTTCTGATTAATAAGGAAACTGAGGCTCAGGGAGTAGTTTGCAATAGTAATCTAGAATTTGGAAGCTCATGAATTTGAGGCATAACTGGGAATCTGCCTTCAAGCT
This sequence comes from Papio anubis, assembly GCF_008728515.1. Lineage (NCBI taxonomy): Eukaryota > Metazoa > Chordata > Mammalia > Primates > Cercopithecidae > Papio > Papio anubis. Next base: position 87,629,393 of record NC_044987.1, read on the forward strand.
ACCTTTTCTGTCTGTGCATCCTACCTTGTAAACTTGCAGAAATAACACTTTGGCATTAAGTAGAAATTATGTGAAGGTGCACAATAGGAACAATGTAAGTACTTTCAGAAAGATTATGATATGAAAAGCATATTAGAGCTATGAGAAATGATACAGTAAAAATGAGAATACTCATATATGGTAAATAAAACCTCATTTTAGTAAGTGCCATTAAAACACTGAGTTATCTGGAACTAATCCATTTTTATATCATAAATATCAGTCTGTAATAATACAACTTTGTTAATGATAATATGTTTTTTTGGAAAAGGGAAAAACAAAAATGTGTTTTCATTTTGTGCTCATTTATTCAAAAAATATTTTGAGAGAGGCTGATTTATACTAGGCAGTATCCTAAACACTAAAGTTAAAGTAGGAGCTAATCAGATATAACCTCTGTGTTTACAAAGTTTATAGACTAATAGATTATAGAGTCAGGGAACTGAATGAAAACATCATGTAATAACCTGTACTGACAGTGAAAATTCTCTTTCCTATTTATTGTAATGAAGAGTTGTGATAGTATGGTCAATAGAAAATTTGATAAAAGCAGAGATTTATAGAACCTATACAAATCTACATATATTTGTATGCTTGGGTTTTAATTGCAGTTCCACAAAATTCATTCTTAACAAACCACACCCATGGCATATGTCCTGTAAGTTCTGGTTATAGTTTTAGTAAAATGAAGTAAGACTTGAAAGGCATTTGCAAATCCATCTGAATGAGAAGTTTTTCTAGATTTTCATGATTTCATTTTAGTCTTTTACAATTGCCTCACTCATACCTAATTTGATTGAATTTTTTTAAGTGATTCACCTTTAACAAGAGTTTCCAAAGTTTCCAACTTAGTTTTCTTGGACACTGCAGCTGTCTTTCCTTTTGCATTCATATTTCCTCAGTTTATGTAATATGTAATTAAATTATGTAATGACAACAGTGAACATTCTGGGCTGTAAGTGCACAGCTCTTTTGATGGGACTAGAACTGTATAGAAGTACCAGAGAATCCAAAGAATAGAATCCAACCCTCACACAATTTGTTTAACAGCGAAAAGGGTTAAATCTGTCAAGTCCAATAAATCAAGAGGTACTACATAAAGAAAATATGAGATGTAATTGGAAGGGCACAGGTTCCTGTATGGGTTTCCTAGGGCTGCTGTTACTAAGTACTACAAACTTCATGCCTTAAAGCAACAGAAATTTATTCTTTTACAGTTTTGGAGATGTGAAGTCTGAAATCAAGATGTTAGAAGGGAGCTAGGGGAGAATCCTTCCTTACTATTCCTAGCATCTGGCGGTTGCCAGCAATCCTTGGTGTTCCTTGGCTTGTCACTGTTTCTGCCTCCATAGTCACTTGGCGTTCTCCCTGGGCATCTGTCTTTGTGCCCAGATTTCCCTCTTCTTATAAGGACACCAGTCATGTTGGATTAAGGGCCCACACTTGATCCAGTATATCCTCATCTTAACTTGAAATCATCTGCAAAGACCTTATTTCTAGGTCAGATCACATTTATAGGTTCTGGGTAGAAATGAATTGTGCTGGGTAGACATGAATTGTGGGGGACTCTATAAACCCAGTACAATTCCTAAGCAGTATCTTTGTTTAACAAATATGTATTTTGGCAAGCTATAATATGCAATGACTATATTTAAATGTGTTTTCTGATTCTGATAAATTCATACTAAATATGTTCAAAACTATCAAGCACTCTAGGAAATATGCAGCACAGTTCCTGACACATATTAAAATCCATATCGATGGAAATATAAATCACTTTCTTTGCTTTCCAAAAACTAATAATTCAGTAGGACAAGGAAGAACAACACACTTGGAATCACACCCTCAGTGGGATCCTGTCAGTCACATGATTAAGTTGTAAATTGTAAAATCTAAAGTTTGGTGCCTTTTGCTGGTATAAATAACTACAGTTCCAGTACTCTTCCATATCATGGGAGTTCCAAAAGACAGGTTCAAGGCTCCAAGTTGGAACAGAGCACTTACAAGCATTGTGAATTACTTTGCAAATTATCAAAGCAGTAATTTATAAGCAACTTACAAGAGAATTCCAAAAACAACCTGTAGGATTTCACTGTTCTTACTACCACACATGTTCATACATATACTATTCAGAACTACCAGCCACGAATCTTAATATAAATACTTAACACAAATGCAGTGTTAGATGCAGTGTTCCCTCCAAAAATGATTCATAAATAACAAATCCACATTTTATTAAGCATAATGTTTATTCTAATGTTCTAGCTAAAGAGTTGGAGTTGTAAAATCTAAGAGTTGAAAATGGCCTAAGGGACTCATCTAATCCAGAACTAGATTCTTCATCACCTCTAATAAATGGTCATCTAGCTTTAGCCTCTTCATCTTCATCTCTCTTACTCCCCATTGTATTCCAGTGAAGACGAGCACATTTCAGCCTGAAGTTGCCAGTTGCATACATATAATACAGGCCTAGAGACTTTAGAAAGGATAGATTTCCTAGAATAAAAGCATAACTCCTTTACATGGTTTGCAACTTCCTCCATGAACTGGCTCCTACCTGTCTTTTCATCTTCCCCTTTCCACATAATAGTCTTTGTTCCAGCCATATTGAACTTCTTGTAGTCTTCCCAGCACACCATAGTCATTCACCTGCAGGCCTTGGATGTCCTTTTGCCTGGAATATTGACCTTCCTGTTCTCTCATCTCCCTGCCCTACCCCTACCCTTTTCTCTGGCTAATTTCAGCTCATCCTTTAGAGCTCAGTTGAAATGCCACTTCCTCACAAAGTTTTTTCCAACCCTACTCAGATTGGTTGAGATGGTCTCCTATGTGCTACCATTGCACTGCATTCCCTTGTCTGGCACTTATTATGCTATATTTTATTGCTTGCTTACTATTTAAATATTCCCTTAGATTTATATTGTGCAACACCAATGCCAACAGCCACATGTGGTTATAAAGCACTTGAAATGTAGTTACTCCATATTAAGAGGTTTCATGAATCTAAAATATGCACCAGATTTTGAAGACTTAGTTTGAAAAAAAAAATTACAAAAATAATTTTATCTTCATTACATGTTGAAATGGTAATATTTTAGACATATTGGGTCAAATATGGTATTAAAATTAATATTTTGCTTTTTAAATGTGGCTATAGAAAATTTTAAATAACATGAATTACATTACATCTTTATTGGACAATACTGTTCCAGACTATAAGCACCAAGATTACAAGCGCTGCTGTGACTTTTGTATTAATCACTGTGTCCTAGCATTTAGCCTAATGTTTAATACTTGAAAGGTATTTAGTAAATACATTTTTAAAGATTTTTTTATTAAAAACCTTTTTTTCAAGTGACAGTGTCACCTTCTGTCGCCCAGGATGGAGTGCAGTGAGCAATCATAGTTGAAGGCTACAGTGAGCTGTGAGGCTCAAGCTGCCCTCCTGAGTAGCTGGGACTACAGGTGGCCAACATCACAGCAGGCTAATTTTTTTAATTTTTATTTTTAGAAATAGGGTCTCCCTATGTTGCCTGTGCTTGTCTGGAACTCTTGGCTTCAAGTGATCCCCAACCCCCTGGCTCAACTTCCTGAGTAGCTGGGATTACAGGTGTAAGCAATTGTTCCTGGCAATACTTTTTCAATGTTAATTTATACAGTTAACAAAATGCACATTCAGTCAGAAAAGCCTTGCTTTTAGAATGTTTGGATTCAGTAAAATAACTTCAACATTAATTTTAAAAATTGATGTTCAGTCTTGTAGGTCATAAAAACCAAATGTCCTCTTACATGGTTTGGCTCTGTGTCTTCATCCAAACCTCATCTTGTAGTTCCCATAATTTCCATATGTTGTGGGAGGGACCCACTGGGAGATGACTGAATCATGGGGACAGGTATTTCCTGTGCTGTTCTCATGATAATGAATGGCTCTCAGGAGACCTGAGTCCCTAACACAAGCTCTCTTTGCCTGCTGCCATCCACATAAGGGTGACTTGCTCCTCCTTGCCTTCTACAGTGATTGTGAGGCCTCCTCAGCCATTTGGAACTGTAAGTCCAATTAAACCTCTTTCTTTTGTAAATTGCTCAGTCTTGGGTATGTCTTTTTCAGCAGCATGAAAATGACTACTACGTCCCCCACAACATTAACACTAACATATGCAGGTAAGTTAGGAAAACTCCATTGCCCTCTAGTACTTTATTCATCTTTGTAAGTTGAAATGATAGCAATTCCTATCTTATTCTTTAGGAATGCTGTGAAGAATAATAATGCTTTGATAGAAATTTTTATTAATTAAAAATCATTCATATGATGAATGACACATATAAAAATTCTTGATCTCTTCAGGAGAAAGAAAATTTATGCACTTAATTTTGAAAAAATGGCCATGGTCTGGATTTTGCAGAATTGATGTATTTGACGTATTGATGTTTTGCATAGTGTTAAAAATGAGATGGATTCTAGACATCCCTTTGAATAAAGAAATATGGGTATTTTCCTCAAGAGGCCGGCTGCCCATATTTTATATTTGAGCTTTTTCATATTCTAGTGCTCTTTTCATTCTCTGGTTACATCAAGGAAATTGCCAGTTAAATGCTAACTAGTTTAATGAAAACATCTTCGTTCCAGTCCTGGTTCTTCAACTTGCTGTTTGTGTAAACTTGTATAATTCTAGACCTTATCTTTCTCATCTTAAAATGGAGACAAATAATAGTTGTGATAATAATCATTATTTTTCTTTAATAAACATAACCATACCATTTATGTTTTGCTTAAACCAATGTTGAAATTCACTTGTAGTCTCAGAGCTTATGTTAAAAATCAAAGAAGTATACCAATCACTTTTCAGATCATTGAGATTTAGATTAAATAAAAATGAAATAATTGATAAAATAGATAATTGATCTCTAAACAATCAAAAAGTGACAGAAGTCTTATAATTATTTGAATGAGAGAAAAGAGGGGGAGACACTTTTTAGATATTTGTGACTTATATTGATTAATGTATAGATTGATTCCTTTCCCGAAACTTCTGTATAACCTTTATTCTGACTCATGAATTGGGTACATAGCCAGAGCTCAGTGAATGCTTGCTGAAAAATAAATCAATAAAAAGATGCGTACATTCGCAGCCAAAGTAAAAATGAAAATTCAAGGGAACAAATATATAAGTTCTTAGGTGTTATTGAGGATAAACTGTACTTTTTCCTTCACGTTGAAGAGGGAGACAACCTGAGCATCAAAGTCTTCAGTATAAATTAAAACAGCTTGAGGAATAGGTGATACTCTCCAGGATATGGAATCAAAAATTCTCAAGTTTTGTTTCTGGTTGTACCACTTATTTGTTCTGTGAACTTGAGTAAGTTCACTTATCTTCTCTGACCCTCAATTTCCTCATCTGGAAAATAGGAATAACAAATCTTGCTATGACTAATAAATGAGGTGGCATATAGGAATATTATCTGTGAAATTTAAAATGCAAATGTTCTTGTAAGCATTTTTTTTTTGCTCCTCTGTATTCAGAACTAAGGTAATGCAGACAGTAAAGGAATGCGGTAGTTGGAACTCTGAGTGTGGACTTCCATTTCCAATTCTATTTTCCTGTCCATGACCAAATAGTGTGATTTGTGATAGATTGATCACTTCATTCCAAGATGCTTTTCCCTTAGGAGTTATGTGACTTGTAGGAAGGAGAAGAATAATTATCTTTTTCTGCACTGGGACATGTAAGGTATATCTTTCCACAGTGGCATTGATGGCTCATGCCTCAACCTGTATCTGAAACCATCATCTGTTTTCAGCATCATTTTGTTAATCCAGAGAGAACCTTCAAAATAAAAGATAATGATAAGATAAAATTTATGCCAGGTGCAGTGGCTCACTCTATACCCCAAGCACTTTGGGAGGCCAAAGCAAACTGATCTTGAGTCCAGGAGTTCAAAACCGGCCTGTTCAACATGGTGAAACCCTGACTTTACTAAAAATACAAAAATTAGCCAGGTGTGGTGGCACATGCCTGCAGTCCCAGCTACTCAGGAGGCTGAGGCAGGAGAATCACTTGAACCTGGGAGCTGGAGATTACAGTGAGCTGAGATTGTGCCACAGCTCTCCAGCCTGGGTGACAGAGTAAAACTCTGTCTCAAAAATAAGAAAATAAAATAATAAAATTTATTAAGAAATAGTCATTATCATTTTAGTTGGAACATAAACTTATTCCTGATCAAGATAATTTTTGACATCCTTTTATTGTTTAATAGCCTACATGTTGCTTCCTTCATTTTTCTCAAAAAGTACTCTTTACACTAACTTTGCTTTGATTAAGAAGTGGAAGGAAAAGTGTTAGAGTGTTCAGTTATCACTCTGATGGAAAATGGTATGGTCAAACCTACAGTTGAATTTGGATGGCTCGCCATCGCCGATGTATCATAGTTGTCATTGCCGCTGCTATGAAAATTACACTTATTCTTCTGTCATTTCAAATTTCTCAAATTCAGTCTATTACACATTGTGTATATAGTGACATGCCAACTAAATTAGCAAATGGCATTTCTTAAGTAAACTCATGTTTTATTTCTTATTTTAATAAGTAATCCTTTCAAAAGACATTCTGTACATGAACTCAGAAGGGAATGGAATGTGGAAAAAAAAAGAAAGAAAACCTGAATAACTTTTCCTAAAAAAGTCTAGCTGTTCTTAGTTTGTAGCACCAAATGGGGAGCAGGGAATGTTCTAATCGCAACTGACTGTAGCCCAACCCTAATTTAATGATAATAATAATGATAAATAATAATGCTAGCTACCATTTACTGAGCAAATACTAGGTACTATGTGAAATCATTTTCCTGTATTAACTCACTTAATCTTCATAGTAACCCATGAGGCCGGTACTGGTTTTATCCCCATGTTACAGATGAGGTAACTGAAGTATAAAAAGCTTAGGTTACTTTCCTCTTCTCAACTAGAGCTGGGATTAGAAGCTAGTAATCTCATTTTACACTCTCTGCTTTTGATTATAACTCTGTTCTAGATCCCTTTCTTATGATTAAGGTATGGCAGTGTTGCTAGAGAATGCTGACAGCTCAGTCTTCAAGGATATCACATACTTTCAGCACTTTGCATCTTGTGATAAATACCATAAATAATGGAGCCATGAACAAAAAGGTATGGGAACCCAGAAAAAAGAGAAATTTATTTTAATATAGTGAGAGGACTTAATGAGGAGAGGAGTCAAGTAGAAGTTATAGACAAGGAGAACTTTGAGTTAGGCCTTTTAGGGGCAGAAGTGATGCCTATTTTTGGAAGAGTTCCTGGTAACTAATAGAAACTCATGAATTGCAGACATGAGAAGATGAATGAACAAATAAATGAAGAAATAGGTGGGATTTCAGGGGGCTGAGGAGAGTAGAAGACAGGCAATTCAGAGTCCGATTCTAGGACCTAATATAATTCCAAATTCCTGAAATTCCTCATTATCTTAGAATCCCTTTTTCTAAATGTCACCTTGAGCTGGATCAGATTTTTGGGACATTAACCACGTACTCTAGATCTTCCTGATTCTGGATGAATTTCAGACTGCTTCTAGGGAAAAAGAGAAAAGAAAATGCATCCTGTTACCTCATTGCTCCATTTCTTGTTATTTTATACTTTTAGTACTTCTGCAAGTGAAAATTAGAGGGACCTGCTGGCATTGTATGTTTGACACATCAGCAGTTTTCACATTGATATTAATTTTGTGAAGATATATATGACTAGCCAGGCCACCTTTTTCTCCTTTTTATTTGCTAAAAATGAAGAAAGATTATTTGTTCCCATAACTAGTTATTCAGAAGGCTTAACAAGTTGGTGGCAGATATTTATCTGAGCTCTCCATTTGAGAATTTAGATCAGGCAGGTTTATATGTTATTTGTACTATCTTGTTTTTGATATTTACATGGATTGAGATCTTGTCTAGGTGGTAGATACAATAACATGTTCTTCTCACTCAAAAATATTGAGAGAATCAACAGTATGCAGCTCCACTCCTTAAAGTAGTAGTGTCACGCATCAGCTATTATATTTGTATGTTTCAGAATGTTCTTTGAAGACAAGCATATGCTTTCATTTTTAAAGTTTAAAATGTTCAAGTTATTTTAAAAGAATGTCAAAGAGAGAGAATTCCTAATTTTAATGGATTGACAAAGATCAAAGATTATATTTTTGGGGCTGGGAGGGGAATAATGGAAGAAAGAATAGTTTTGGTGTTTAAACTTTGTTACTAAAAATTAAGAATAGTACTTCCAAATTATTATATATTATGTCTTTTGCTTTGTATCTTTTATATATTGTATCTTGAATTTGAAAAATTATGGAATATCTAGGAAATGTGTTTCTTAGAATTTTTAAAATAGGAATTTATTAACTTTTAATATTTTTTATCTTTCTTGTAACTCTTCACTTTTGTCAAAAATATTAGCAGTTTCATAATTTCACAAACATTTTAATTTATTTTATCACTGTAATCTTCAGATGACTGTATATTGCCTCAAATATTTCTAATCACTTAGAGTCACTTCTGCTGTATTATAAATTGTAGAATAGATCACCTCTCTTTACATTTTTTGTGTGCGATAGCATATAGAACACAGTAAACAACAAGAAATATTTGCTGACTTCCTACCTCTCCTAATACATAATTATTTATTTAATGACTTTCTTATCTATTGGACTACAATACTATATGAGGGGAAGGATTAGATGTGTCTTCTTCATTGGTGCATCATCAAACTTGATATGTTATTTGTCTTAAAATAGATGCTCAATCAATATTTCTTTAATGAATAAATGAATGGCCTTTTTGTTCATAGTTTTGATGTTTATACAATGAGCTCAACTAGGGACAACTAGTAAAGAAGGCCTTTTAATCAACTAGTTTCCGCAGCATATATAGGCACTTACTATTAGGTAGACTCATACCTACAAAAGGAAGAGAAAATGTAATAATTGTCTTTGCACTTGTAGTATCTTTCCTGTTCTCTTAAAGGGCAAATCAAGCTAAATATGTCATAAAATACGGGATCAGTCTTCTGTAATTTCAGTTTTCTCAGTAGCAAAATAGTGAATTTGACCTAGAAACACCTATTTCATGCACACATTATGTATCCATTTAACCATCATGTATTTATTCTAAGTCTACTTTGTGCTGGGCACTGATGAAGATGAAGACAAAGGTTTTACTTTCTAAGAACAAAAAATGATCTTTCCTAGTTACATAGCAGACGTCATAGTATTTATTTGGCTACATATATATGTTTACTGATTTCTTAGCTTATAATATTTTCATGAATCCCATTAATTTCTGGAATTAATTTTCCTCATACTCAAATAGATATTTTAAGATATTTTCAATGAAGATAAAGATACAGACAAATTATGAGAGTATGTTGCTACATTTGTCTAACTGTATTTTTATTTTCTCTAACTTTTGAATGATGCTTAGTTGGGTATAGAATTGATAGGTTTATGATTATTTTCACTTAGTACTTTGCAGATATCATTTCATTATCTTTTGACATCTATTATGGCTAATGAAAAGTCTGCTTGTCTCTATTTTATAGTTATTATTTCTGTTTCTCTGGTTACCTTTAAGATTTTCCTGTCATTCATATTTAATTGTGATGTGCTTGGTTGTGACTTTGTTTTTATTTGTCCTTCATGGAACAGAATGAGCTTCTTTAATATTTCTATATTCCTGAAAATGTCGGACTTTATTTCTAGCCATATTTTTTCCTCTCGTTCTCTCTTCTCTTTTGCCACACTTAGTTTCTTGTATTTCCCATGTCTTTCTATCTCTGTGTTATAATCTAGGTAAGATACTTTACTGGTTCACTCTTAAGATGTATCTAATCTATTGTTTGACCCATTTGTTAATTTGTTTAATTGATACAGTTCCACTCATAGAATGGACTCCTCCCCAGGGTTGTAATTGTTTATGTAGTGCTTCAAAGAAGAGATAGTTCTTGAAATTAGCTATAACTGATCATAAAGTTCTTATTCTCCTTTAAAATAATTCAGCTTTCTTATATGAGCCAGATGCACCCTATAATTTATGTCTTTTTTAGCAATCTTTTGTTGACAGAGCTTTTTAAATGACAGTTGTTATGGTATATCACCAAAGCATGATAACATTTAGTTTCCTCAAATCTCCAGGGGCAAAAAACCACTCTCTTTCCCCACTGTTTACCATATATGAGGCTGCATTGAAACTTCTTCATCACTGAAGTATCTCCCTTAGCAGGTTCATCAGATAGAAAGAAAGATTAGATAGATGGATGGATGGATGGATAGATAGATAGATAGATAGATAGATAGATAGATAGATAGATAGATAGAATGTCTCCCTTAGCCAGGTTCATCGATAGAGAGATTAGATAGATAGATAGATAGAATGTCTCCCTTAGCAGGTTCACCAGAAAGAAAGATTAGATAGATAGACAGATAGACAGGGATGGCAAGATGGATAGCCATTCTATATCAATCAGCCAGTAGATAGATTAATCATAGGTAGATCGATAGATAATAGATAAATGACTCTGGTTCAGACTTACATTTCCAAGCTGTACTCCTTCATTTGTAGTGGCCTGCTCTGTATGTCTGCCGAAATTCCATGTCAATACTTCAATCTCAAAATATATAATGTTGAAATTTTCATTATCTTCTCCACCAAAATAATCTCTTCCTGGCTTTGGTGTCCTTACAGTAATATCTGGCTTCCATTTGGTTGCTGCCACCTGCCTGGCTGATCACACAAATCTCTCTTTTGACTCATCACAAATCTCACTTTTGATTCACCCCACCATTGTTGACTGACAAACCTCCTCTTTAAAAACTGTTCTTGGTTCCCAGCTAACTTATTTTTTCTCTTGTTCTATACCTGCCCAACTGTGACTAACTCTAGTCCTGACCAACTTCTACTTCATCTCTTATTATTTAGTGCCTAATCCTATTACCTTTCATCTTTGCTTTACTAACATGGGTACCTTTCACTTTGCATTTTAAATTATTCCCATTGAGTAGTATTCTTTTCCATTGCTTTGGGGATCTTGAAGCACAACCCACAACCTGTGGTCCAGATTTTTTATCACCATCCTCTAGCCAAGTCCGGTTTCCCTAAGTCTGATTCCTCTTTTGCCAATAATTAACTATTACTCAAGACAAATAACTTTTTCTCTCTGGTTCTCATTTAATTTTCTTTCTTGTAAGGGGTAAGTGTATTATTAGACCATTTGATCTCCTGTGTTTTATGATGTTACAACAGCATTTTCCTAGTCTCTGGGATGGAAACCAGAGATATCCCTGAGTAATTTTTTTTCTGTGCCCCCCTCCCCACACACAATTTTTCATTTGATCACTTAAGTTCTGTCCTGATGGTGACTCTTAATTCAGTCTTCTCTTGTCCATATCCACCATTACCATTGTTTATCTGTTATTTAGACTATTACAATAGACTTCTTAGAGGCCTACTCACATCCACTTTTTCCTCTCAGATCCATCTGCATTACACATATTTCAGAGTTTCTACCAAACCCATACTTCTTCCCATTGAATTTCATAGACCACCTCCCATCAACTCCTGCTACCTGATAAAGAAACCTAGGCACCTATGTTTATACCAGTTTACTCCAGAAGCAACTAATTGGAGAGTCATGTAAATTAGATACTTCTCTCAATATGTGAGCCAGGAAACTTAGAAACTGTAAGTTGATGATACTGGAAATACAGATCTGGGGACAGAATTGCCTCATTGTCAGTCCAAAGCAAGGTGAAAGTCAGAGTTAGGAAAACTGGGACAAGAGCAGAATGAAGGAAATTAGTTTGAGGAAAGAATAAATGTCTAGAAAATGGAGGAAATGTTCAGATACACACACACACACACACACACACACACACACACACACACACACGCATGCACCCATGAATATATAACCAAATGCAGGCATGGAAAGAGTGCTTGTCTGATTGCTTCTCAGTTCCCTAAAGGCCTAGTAATATTTCCTGCAGTTGGCTTTTTGTGATTCCTATACCTCCTTTTAACAATTTTTTAGAATCTTAACTTAATTTGAGTGGGCTTTATTCCTTTCCTTAATATCCAACCAATTCCCTAAGATATCACAGCTTTACTAATCATATCATTTACTTGCTCAAAACTTCCAATGACTCCAGTTACAGATGCATTTGATCCCAGACTCCTGAGCTTGATGTTTGAAGGCTTGTTTTCTAGTCTGAGCTATTCTTGTTTCATATTTTCTGTTATTATTCTCCTGCATTCTGGCTTAACTGTTCTGTCCTTTTCCCCTAAACATGTCTTACATTGTATTTCATGTATCTTTGCTTGTGATATATCTTCCACCTGGAAAAAAATATCTTCCTGTCTCCACCATTGAAAACATTTTCATCTTTAAGACCTTGCTTAAATGCTGCTGCTGCTACTGCTGCTGCTGCTGCTAGTGGTGGTGATGGTAGTGGTGTGTGTGTGTGTGTGTGTGTGTGTGTGTGTGTGTGTGTGAGAAAAAGAGAGAGAGAGAGAGAGAGATTCCATCCATTATTTCCCAAGTTGGGCATGGTCTTTGATTTAAACTAGCACAGCAGTTTGTTCATCTTTTATCTTTCTCTTGGCAATGTGGCATGGCAGGCTTTATACAATCAGAAAGAGCAGCAATTAAATCTTTGTTTTGCTACTTAATGGTTATGTGACTTTGGAAAGTTATTTAATCCTTTCTCTTTCTCAGTGAGAGAAACAGGCAATAAACATTCAAATCATCATTCAAATAAATGTATAATTATCAATTGTGGAAATGTCATGAACAAAAAGTACAGGGTAAATGAGAAATTCATACTCACTTTCAAGATTCAGTTCATATATTATTACTTTAGATCCTGCCCTAAACTTTTCCTTCTTGCCATCCTTCTGAAGTTGCTTACTTTTTCTTTATGTGTTCATATGCCTAACTAGCCTTTGCTTCATTACACTTTGTCTACCTTATAAACTGTGTGAGCTCTTCAAGGATAGAGCAATCATATGTAATTTACTTGAATAGTTTACATCTCTTAGAACACGTGTTAAAGGAATCAATAGACTGCCCTTGAAAAAGCAAGAATTGTTGAGTCACATAGATTTGAGCTGACTCTGTAATTTACTAGCTTTGTAAATTTATCTTCTCTGAATCTGTTTCTTTATGTGCAAAATATAGATAGTAATAGCTACCTCAGATGATTCTTGGATAACTAAATCCGATAACATATTTTAGATGTCTACAGATATCTTTTTATTTTTAACCTTTGTCGAATGAACACATAAGAATGAGTGAGTTAGTGGGTAATTGAGTGAATTGGATAGTGCTATACAAATTTCATTAATGGATTCGTCAGTAAAGACTTCCTATACCACTAGCAGCTACATTGCTCTTTGAAGGGATGGTTAAGATGTCAGCAAGCAGAGGTATCAGTGGCAGTCAAGGGACTGAGAACCTAAATCTTAAGAAGCAATGTAAGAAAACTAAGACAGAGGAAAGCATTCCTTTTTTGTTGTTGAAGTTGTTATTCCCAGCTGCTACTTTATCCTCCCCACCCTTTTCTTCATCACATTAAAGAACTCAGGATGGGCTGCCAACTCATTTGAGGTACACCAGCAGCTCATTACCCAGTTAACATGTTAAACCTCACACAATAAGCTGTAAGCTTGGAATTTGGCAAGATAATGTGGTTTATTATTAATTATAATTTAAGTTATGATTGTTGAATGGAGATTTCTGTTGCCCAATTATTATTATTCATTAAATGTTTTATAGACAGCATATATATAACAATGATATTGAAAGCTACTACATTTGTTTCCTAAAAAGAAGAAAAAATGTTGACAGTTATGCATAGTCTCCTGGAAAACATTAGTCTAGAGCCCTGTGGGCTTCACGTGTCTATCTCAGAAGTTAAAGCTGTGAATGATAATCTACCAGGTAGGACCTAAAAGTTGTTGACTTCATCGGTATACTCCTTTGATGAAAAATGGACTTTTCCTTCAAACTACCAAGCCAATATGCTGTATTGTTTTATTGCTTTGTTCTTTTCTCTTGTTGTCTTAGTCAATTTTGTGCTGCTATAGCAGTATACCTGACACTGGATAATTTATAATTGACAGAAATGTATTTGGCTCATGGTTCTGGAGGCTGGGAAGTCCAAAATCAAAGAGCAGCATCCAGTGAGTGCCTTCTAGCTATGTCAGCTCATGGCAGAAAGGCAGAAGGTCAAAAGAGCATGCATGCAGGAGAGGAAAGGGGACCAAACTTATCCTCTTATCAGGAGTTCACTTCCTCAAAAACTAACCCACTCCTGAGATAGTGGCATTCATGAGGACAGAGTCTCATGACCTGATCATCTCTTAAAGGTTTCATCTCTCAATACTGTTGCATTGGGCATTAAGTTTCAACACATGAACTTTGGGGAACACATTCCAACCATAGGATTTGTCTTTGTTTTTTCTTTTTTTTAAAGCCCCTTCACTCTCGTATTATTAGTCAAAGTCCATGTCCCTGTTTTCTATTATATCACTGAGTAATAGTAAAATAAGTTAGTTTTGGAGTCATACAAAAACCTAGGTTCAGATTCCATCTCAACCATTTACTAGCTTTGTGAACTTGAACAAATGACATAACTATTCTAAGCCTCTCTAAAATAAGATAATGGTTTCTGATTTACAAGATTATTGTAATGCTTAGAGATTACCTTTTAAAACTACCTATGCTAGTTCTGGGCATGTGATAGGTACTCGACAAAAGAAAAACAATATAAAGAATTTACCTTGTCTAGTTGTTCATAAAATCTATATCACAAACACATGCAAAAATAATTAATACTCATGATCATTGAGATCATGAATTCATAATCATAAAGATCATGAATTCATAAATATGAATTCGTTATTAATAATTAATGAGTAATGAATGTATGATTTAGTAATTAAAATTCAAGATTATAAAGTACAGGAGTTTTATTTTTCTATTATAAAAGTATCTTTGTTTATATGTCATAGAAAATTGTTAGGGAATTAAAAAAAAAAAACTTAAAAACCTGTAATACCATTCTACCACCAAAACGTAAATATGCTTTTGCATTTTACTTTTATCTCTTTATTTATTCTCACATTTTTTGTGAATGATTGGATGTATATAATTTTAGATTTCTTTACATACTATTTTATTATATTACTTAAATTTTATGCTAATATACCAGATATCAGTAGAGATACCATAATTTATTCATTTACTTATCATTAGATAGTTGGCCCCCAAGTGGGAGCTATTATTAAAAGCCATATAATAAATAATTTGGGCATATTTAAGGCATTTTTTTGAGAAGTAGGATATTTTCTAAGCTAAATTCCCAAAGTGCATTTAATAGCACATATATGCCTTTAGCCCTTGAAACATGGTTTTCAAAATGTATACATGTCCTCTAGAAACCAAAAGCCTTTACTGGGCATTATTTCTAGAACAATTTAGTGGTATAGAGCAGGTAGGAAAATAAAAATTGGAGGAGGAAGTTCAGTATTGAATTTGGATGTGAGTGAAAAAATATATTTATAATTTATGATTTAATTAAAATCCATATGCCATTGGATGTCGGAGAATTTTATATGTAATCTTTAATTCAGTCAGATAGTCTATTTGTCTTTCAACAAGCCTGTTATGAGAAAAATGATGAAAACCTATGACCTCTACCTTCTGGAAGCTTATATGTCAGTAGGAGAGATAAATACTTTTTGAAGAACATTTGTAATACAATTGAGAAGTGTTCTATTGCAGGTAAGTATGCTACAGAAAGGCAGACAACTTTATCTTTGAGTGCAAGGATTGATTATGATTATGTGCTAACCTCAAGAAAAAGGCAGCACTGTTAATCACCTATGTGTTACCATCTTCCAACTCTGGGAAGTGCAAATGGCCCAACTCTGGGAGCAATAATGCATGCCCTGTAGAATATTCATAAAAGGTGCAAATAAAATATTTTGTAATGAGTCTCAAATATGCTAGAATCTCCTGGTTAGACTTCTGCATCTGGCAAATACACCTCAATCACTCCGTAAATATCCAGTAATTAAATATAATTGTGACCACCTAAATAGGTAATAGGAATCATGATTCAATTTGAGGTATCCCATCTATGCTGAACAAATTAAGACACAGGTAGTTGATATGGTTTGGCTCTGTGTCCCCACTCAGATCTCATCTTGTAGCTCCCATAATTCCCGTGTATTGTGGGAGGGAACTCAGTGGGAGATGATTGAACTATGGGGGCAGGTCTTTTCCATGCTGTTGTTGTGATAGTGAATGGGTCTCACAAGATCTGATGGTTTTAAAAAACAGGAGTTGCCCTGCAGCTCTCATTTTGCCTGCTGCAATCCATGTAAAATGTGACTTGCTCCTCATTGTCTTCTACTATGGTTGTGAGGCTTCCGCAGCCACATGGAAGTGTAAGTCCAGTTAAACCTCTTTCTTCTGTAATTGACTCAGTCTCAGGTATGTCTTTATCAGCAGCATGAAAATGGACTAATACAATAAATTGGTACTGGGAATGGGGCATTGCTGAAAAGATACCCAAAAATGTGGAAGCAACTTTGGAACTGGGTAACAGGCAGAGGTTGGAACAGTTTGGAGAGCTCAGAAGAAGACAGGAATATGTGGGAAAGTTTGGAACTTCCTAGAGCCTTGTTGAATAGCTTTGCCCAAAATGCTGATTGCGATATGGACAATAAAGTCCAGGCCGATGTGGTCTCAGTTGGAAATGAGGAACTTGTTGGGAACTGGAGCAAAGGTGACTCTGTCATGCTTTAGCAAAGAGACTGGCAGCATTTTGCCCCTGTCCTAGAGATTTGTGGAACTTCAAGCTTGAGAGATGATTTAGGGTACCTGGGGGAAGAAATTTCTAAGCAGCAAAGCATTCAAGAGGTGACTTGGATGCTGTTAAAGGCATTCAGTTTTAGAAGCAGAACATTAAAGTTTGGAAAATTTGCAGCCTGACAATGTGATAGAAAATAAAATCCCATTTTCTGAGGAGAAATCCAAGCTGACTGCAGAAATTTGTATAAGTAATGAGAAGTCAATCCCCAAGACAATGGGGAAAATGTCTCCAGGGCATGTCAGAGGTCTTCACAGCAGCCCCTGCCATTGCTGGCCCAGAAGCCTAGGAGGAAAAGATGGATTCATGGGCCAGGCCCAAGGTCCCCTTGCTCTGTGCAGCCTGGGGACTTGGTACCCTGCATTCCAGCCACTCCAGCCATGGCTGAAAGGGGCCAAGTTATAGCTCAGGCTGTTGCTTCAGAAGGTGGAAGCCCCAAGCTTTGGCAGCTTCTATGTGGTGTTGAGCCTGTGGGTGCACAGAAGTCAAGAATTTGGGTTTGGGGACCTCTGCCTAGATTTCAGAAGATGTATGGAAACACCTGAATGCCTAGGCAGATGTTTGCTGCAGGTCTGGGGCCCTCATGGAGAACCTCTGCTAGACCAGTGCAGCAGAGAAATGTGGGGCCCCCACACAGAGTTCCCACTGAGGCACCACCTAATTGAGCTGTGAGAAGAGGGCCACCATCCTCCAACCCCAGAATGGTAGATCCACCTGACAGCTTGCATCATGCACCTGGAAAAGCCACAGACGCTCAACACTAGCCTGTGAAAGCAGCCAGGAGTAGGGCTATACCCTGCAAAGCCACAGGAGTGGAGCTGCCAAAGACCATGGGAACCCACCTCTTGCATCAGCGTGACCTGGATGTGAGACATGGAGTCAAAGGAGATCATTTTGGAGCTTTAACATTTGACTGCCCTACTGGATTTCGGATTTTCATGGGGCCTGTAGCCCATTTGTTTTGGCCAATTTATTCCATTTGGAATTGCTGTATTCACCCATTGCCTATACTCCCATTGTATCTAGGAAGTAACTAACTTACTTTTGATTTTACAGTCTCATAAACAGAAGGGACTTACTTGCCTTGTCTCAGATGAGACATTGGACTGTGGACTTTTGAGTTACTGCTGAAATAGGTTAAGAGTTTGGGGTACTGTTGGGAAAGCATGATTGATTTTGCATTGTGAAGATATGATATTTGGCAGGGGCCAGGGTGGAATGATATGATTTGGCTCTGTGTCCCCACCGAAATCTCATTTAATAACTCACATGATTCCCATGTGTTGTGGGAGGGACCTGGTGGGGGATGACTGAATTATGGGGGTGGGTCTTTCCCATTTGTTCTCCTGATAGTGAATGGGTCTCGTGAGATCTGATGGTTTTATAAAATGAGAGTTGCCCTGCACAAGCTCTCATTTTGCCTCCTGCAATCCATGTAAGACATGACTTACTCCTTCTTGCCTTCCACCATGATTGTGAAGCTTCCTCAGCCACGTGGAACTGTAAGTCCAATTAAACCTTTTTCTTTTGTACATTGCCCGGACTTGGTTAATGTTCCTCATTACCTTTCTGTTCAAACTTATGACTTTATTTTTTTCCCTATTGTATGAGGATTTGTAAATCTCAACCACCCATAGTGAGATCATGTTGTCATCAGACTTAACCTGGTAGGAGTTGGGGATTAGATGAGACTCTGAAGAAGTTTACAAAGAACCTCACTGAGTAAAGCCAGTTTTATCCGGAACCATTTAAGTTCACAAATTTTAATTAACAGTTTGAAATTTGTAATATTACTTGAATTTCAGATGGGTGAGAATTTAACACTATATTAGAGGAGCCTAGGCAAAAGGACATGAGTTGCGTCACCAAGACTTATTAAATGTGATGGAAATTCAACAGCTGAATGCCGGCAAACAGGTGCAAGAGCTGAATTAATATTTAAACCGTACCACTCAGGGGGAATTGCAATGCATCACGTTGACAGCCACAGCACGTTGCTAATTTCATTCACAAGCTTAAAAATCTCAATACATTTAAACACGTGAATGTATTAAATTTTAAAAAGTGTAAGTAGCATAAGGGTATCCCAGAACTAAAAATTACAATTTCTTTCTGGGACTTCAAATCATTTATCTAGCCAGAAGCATGGTGCTTTTTATGAATGAAATATATCTTACTACTTTCACATACTAATTGTGTTCTATTATTATATGTAGTGCAGACTGTTACTAAGCAAGATTTTCTCTTACTTTATGTGAAATTCTTTGAGTCATAAGAAAGCCAAGGAATCACTGATAGAGTTTCCAACTTCTGATATCATACATGAAACAGGGTTTTCAATCAGTGCTTCCAGTAATGCTAAGTGGTAGAATATTTCTGGAGGTAAAGAAAAACAAAACTAAATAAATACAGAAGGCTTTTGGGTGATATCATTAGAAGTGGTAAGTTGTAAGCTAAAAACTCAGCTAACTCTCAATTTGCTTTGAAATTTACCTACTGTGGGTCATTTAAGAATTTGATGGAAGCAGCAGAGCATCTCCACATAAAATTGCATGTACATGCAAAATCTTACGAAGATTTCAGGGAGTTCATGAATTTCCACATTCAGAATATTGTTTATGATACATCTTGATCTTTGTCTGGGACTGGAAGGGTATCCCTTATTGAGAGGACCTTTTTCTTTGCCACCTACTGTGCACCAGGCCTTAAAACTGGGATTGGGGAAGTAAAGGAAAATAAGAAAAGATCTCTGGACCTTTTACAGCTTAGTAGATGTTGATAGACAAGTAGTACAGGGTGGTACATAATTTGATTATATATATATATAAAATATATATTATATATATCATATATTATATATAAAATTTATATAATATATAATTATATGTAATATATAATATATATTATGTATATAAAAATTGCAAATTGGAGAAGACAGCACATCAGTGAGTATTAAGTGATGTAAAGTACAAGAAGAGAAACATTCTAGGCTGAAGGAACAGTAAGTGCAGAAGCACAGAAATGACAACAAGAAGCACTGTTCTTTCATTGCTAAAATACTGTATAAGAAATGTATAACAACAAATGTATTCTGAAAGTCTTCTCTATCAACATTTCTTAAGAAGCTTTAAATAAAACAAAAATATAAGAAGCTGGGCCTAATTTTTTAAGGTTTTAGCCATCTCAACCTTTTATTACATTTGTGTACAAGCTTGTTCTCCTCATCTTGCTTAACTGGGGAATATTAAGCACTCAATTTTCAAATATAAAAACAACTGTAAAAGGCTCCCTTCCTAGTAAATGAGTCAAGAAAAAGGCTCCCTTCCTAGTAAGTGAGTCAAGAAAAGCCCATATGTACTGCATTGGATGAGTCTAGATTCTTAGTCAAATACATGTAATCACTACCTGCCCAAAAATCTTGACAATGGCAGCAGTAGCAGCTGATTCTTTTTTAAATCCACTATCAAGAAAGCAGATGAAAAAGAGACAAATGTACAGTCAATAACCTGAGCTAACAATAAGTTGTTTTCAATAGAGCAAAAAGGACAAAAGCCAAAGGTATTCATTACCATTCCCAGAATGAGAGACCAGGGCACTTGCCGCCTTCACCAGATGCGCTGTCTTTAGGTCTGACAATGCACATCTCCCCAAGGGAAATGTAGGGAGAAAGCAAAACTCTTGCAATTCGATGCATAGTGATTTGGCTTCCATTAAAACATCTCTCAGTAAAAGCCTATTCAGGTTTAAAGATTCCACACTCATTTTCTCCTAGAAAATGAGATCATTGTATAAAACAGCAGACATGGAATTAGAGCTTCTGGAAATCACTCTAAGCCGTGTGATCTCATCTTAACTTCCTTAAATTCTGATCAGGAAAAAGATGAGATGGCTTGGTGAACGTATCATCTTAAAATTGTTGCTTTATTTTGAGCATCTATAAACAGAAAGAAGCTCAACAACATTCTTAGGACACTGAAAAAATACATACATATATATATATGTATGTATGTATAAAATAAATAAGAGTTTTTTTTGGTGAGAAAACTCATACTGATCTAGACTTCCTAGAATGTATCTGAGATGAACTAGTCAAATAAGACTACTTACAATCCCTGCGAACTTGAGAAGAGACATTTAACCCCTCAGTTTGGTACCTTTGAATGAAAATTAGAACATCTATTTCATACCTCTCAGAATTTTTGTAAGAATTAAATACGTGGAACGTGATTAAAACAAAGTTTACCTCCAGTATTTTCCCAAGTGTGTTATCCAGAAAATAAATACTATGGAATGGTTATTAAAATTAAAACAGTTTCTTATCAAAAAGTTGGGAAATTCTGGGTAAACAAAGTTATATAGTTATCTTAAGAACTCTACCATGTTAATGGGCATTGTGAATCCTGGAAAAAGGAGTGTAACATGTTGCATTTCCCAAACTTACTTGACAACAGATACACTGGTATTTGGTTGGGGACTGAAGTTTGGAAAATGCTGTGCGATACAGGGTCAATGTTCTTCTCTCTTTCTTCTTCACTCTCATAAGAGCATGTAAAATTCTTTATAGCACTTAACACAATATTTACATATCATTCTTTTCATTAGGTTTGAATTTCATGAGAGCAAGGACTATGTATTCAGAAATGTTTTAATCCCCAGTGTTTAGTACGTTGCGGGTAATACACTTTTTTAGTCTATACAATTTCTGGGTAACCTCAGATGCAATTCAGTTACTAAATAAGTAGGTTTTTTTTTTTTTTTTTTTTTTTTTTTTTTTTAACCTGTGAAAACAAAGGGAGTGGTTTAAAATCACTCCAATATATTTTAGCCTTGTAGAACATGCTTAAAAAGTAAGGCTAGGCATGGTGGCTCACTCCTATAATCACAGCACTTTGGGCAGCCAAGGTAGGAGGAATAGCACTTGAGCTCAGGAGCTCAAGACTAGCCTAGGCAACATAGAAAGACCCTATCTCTACACAAAAATTTAAAAATTAGCTGGGTGTGGTGGTGCTCACCTATAGTCCCAGCTATTCAGGGGGCTAAAATGGAGGATCACTTGATCCCAGGGTTCAAGGCTGCAGTGTGAGCTATGTCATGCCATTGCACTTCAGCTTGGGTGATAGTGAGACCCTGTTTCTTAGTATAAAAAAAAATACCTGTGCAGAAAGGTGCTCTATGAAAACTAGGCACAGGGGTAAAAAAAGAATAGAGAAAAAACAAAAATGCATTCTTAAAATGCCCAAATACAAGTTGTATAACTCAGGTGGCAAGAGAAATCTAGAAGTTTAATTATGGAAAATAAACTTCTGACTAGATACTAGATGGTTTAAATACAGCCTGGAAGGTTTAGGCTGATGAAATTTGGTCTGTTAAAATCCTTAGCATCAGTTACTAAATAGGATAAAAGTAACATTTTTGTTTGTTTGTTTGTTTGAGACGGAGTTGCGCTCTCACCCAGGCTGGAGTGCAGTGGCCTGGAGAGCAGAGGCGCGATCCCTGCTCACTGCAAGCTCCATCTCCTGGGTTCACGCCGTTCTCCTGCCTCAGCCTCCCGAGTAGCTGGGACCACAGGCGCCCACCACCACGCCCTGCTAATTTTTTGTATTTTTAGTAGAGACGGGTTTCACCGGGTTAGCCAGGATGGTCTAGATCTCCTGACCTAGTGATCCGCCCGCCTCGGCCTCCCAAAGTGCTGGGATTACAGGCGTGAGCCACCACGCCCGGCCTACATTTTTTTTTTAAAGACAATTTTTTTCATACTTAAGTCATTCTAAGTCTTTATATTTTTAGAACCTAAGTACTACTTTGTAAATTCGAGAATGTTCCATTATTGTATACATAGGAAAATTTTATACTTCATTTCGGATGCTGAAATCTTTTAGTCCAATACCTAACTTGAATAAGCATTACTCAGATGCTTCAGGGGTTTTCAATAACCCTTTATCTTACCCACTCTCTTTAGTCCAGGCTGAAACTGGAATAAGCTTGGCAGAA
The DNA here is from genome assembly GCF_008728515.1 of Papio anubis. Taxonomy (NCBI): domain Eukaryota; kingdom Metazoa; phylum Chordata; class Mammalia; order Primates; family Cercopithecidae; genus Papio; species Papio anubis. The sequence goes on from NC_044987.1 coordinate 87,652,348, forward strand.
CCTTTAAGTTAACATATCAAATCCCCTTCCTACCTACTCCATTTTACAACTGAGAAGAGTAAGTAACTGTATTATGCCACTCATAAAATGACTACTTTATGCCAAGTATGCACTAAATGCTTCTGAACATTTTTTAACCTGATTTTCACAATAATCCTGTGAGAAGTGTTATGATTTCATCCTAGAATGGAGAAACTCAGAAGTAAAGTGTTTTACCCCACATCAAATAGCCATAGAAAAAGTGAGTGATCTGAAAAATTGAACTTAGAGCCCTTTCTCTGAAGGTCAGCAACATTTCCATTACACAATGTTTTATTAGCAGAAGTATTGTCATTTTTTATGCTTTTTCATAGGAGTGAATACAATGTATATGCATAAACATAGTGCTTGCACATAACATGACCAAGACTTAAGTGAAGACAACTATTAAACTTCAATAACAGACACATAAAATATTAATGGAAATACTATGTTCCCTGGATGCATTGCTTCAACATTATAATTACATTTTACATAAATAAATTTACCCACTTACTATAATTCCAATCAAAATTTTTATTTTTATATACTTTGATTCTGAATTTAATTTGGAGCAATAAATATATTGGAATACCCAAGATAATTTTGAAAAGAATGTTGAAAGATGATTGTGGGCTGGTGGCGGAGAAGATGATAGGGAGAAGGTTGTCCCACCTGATAGCAAAACTTACTGGAAAAAATATTTAGTAATAATTAAAATAACCTGGTATTTACAGAAAAATAGAAGAAATGCATCAATGGAATGCAATTGAAAATCCAGAAGCAGATCCATCTATGTATAGAAATGTAGTATATGATCAAGAGGGTACTTCACATCGGTACAAAAGGAATGTACTGCTTAATAAATAGGATAGTTGACTATGTCATTTTTTAAAAAAAAAAGTTAGATTTGAACCTCATATACTAAAAAACAAATTTTGTGTGGATTAAATATTCAAATGTAAGAAATAAAACCAGAAATACATAAAAAAATAGAGTTGATTATATCTGTAATCTTAGAGTGGGGAAAGCCTTCCTAAATTTAATAAAGCCTAAAACTACTATAAAAAAAGTCTGTATAAAAATGTTTAATTTTTGAATGGCAGAAACTCTACAAAATTAAAAGACATTCACAGTTCAGGAAAAAATATTTTCAACTATATAAATAGTTGACAAAGGGTTAATATCCTTATTTTATAAACAGCTCTTCCAAATCAATAAAGCAGAGACCAACATCACATCAAGAAAATGGACAAAGGATTTGTTCAAGCAATTTCTAGCTGGAATCAACTGGCTATTAGATTTGAAAAGATGTCCAACCTTACTAATTACCAAAGAAATGAAAATTAAAACAGTAGTAAGCTAAGACTTACCTACTATCAGACTATCTATCTGATAGACCTACTATCAGAATTAAAGAGTGATAGCTTCTAGTACTGGTAAGGGTGTGAGCAGAAGGACTCTCTCATATACTATTGAAGGAAGTAAATTGGTATAATCTATTTAGAGAGTATATTTGGAAATATTGATCCAAATTTAAGTGGGCATAACTACCCTTTGACCTAACAGCTCCAAGAGACATGTAAGATTCACGTACAGTTGCAAATATTTTTCCCAGACTGTGACTCTCATTTTACTTTGTAGAGTTTTTCTGCTATGTAGAATTTTAAAATGTACAGTTCACCTGTTTATTGCATCATTTTTTGTATGTGATGGAAAAAATAAAAACCATCCTAAATGTTCCTGCTGTGGTGACAACGTGAGCTCCACCAGAGACCACTTCTATCTTATTTACTATTGTGTTTCCAGTTGGCTGGTACTTGACACTACAAACATTTGTTAAATGAACAAACAAAATGAATTATAATGCATTTATACAACTGAAATTATTTGTAAAGATAAGTAAACTAAGTTGTAGATTATTTTACAGATGATTCTCGTCTTATAAATATATGCTTATATTTTTTATATATGCACATATACTCATATATATATATTTTTTCATACATGTGTATGAAGAAAAAAGGAAGTATGCCTTTTGGTTGCCTCTTGAGGTAGAATGTAAAGAGTAGTGACATTAACTGTTGACTTCATATACAAATGATAATATTTCCTTTGGCTTTCTTTTTTTTTTTCTTTCTTTTTTCTTTTTTTTAAACAATGACTATGTTTATAACTTGGAAGTACAAATGTAGTCATTCTTTCAATCCACCAACTGTTCTTGGTGCAAAGGTTTTATAGCAGTGAATACAGTCTCTATTTTCCCTGAGTCTGTATTCTAGTAGAGGAAGACAGATGGCAAAGAAATAAATATTTGTTTCTGATAAGGTATTACAAAGAAAAATTAAACCAAGGTAAGGGGACTAGTGACATGGTGCTGTTTTTCATAAGCATAGTTAGAGACTGCCTTTTGAATTATGTAGTATTTGAAAAGATACTTGAATAAAGTAGGGAGTAAGCTACCCAGGGCTATGAAGGTAGATCTTCTAAGTACAGGTCAAAGGACTTAGGCAGGACCATGCCAAGGTTCAGTGAAGAGCAAGGTCAGGGGATGTTGGAGGTGTTGACATGATTAATTTTTGTATTTAAAAGGATCAGTCTGGTGGTGGATGTGTGGAAAAGATGATGATGGCTTGGACTAGGGTCATAGTGGTAGAGCTGGTAAGAAGTTGTGGGGTTCTGGATATATCCTAGATAGAGAGGCATCAGAATTTGCTGATGTGAGACAAAGAAAACAGAAAGGATATCAAACTGTCAGGAGTCTTAAAATACACCACCATCAACAAACCTGATCTGCAATGTGAGAATGGAGTGCCTCTAATAAGGCAGAACTCTAACAATTTTCTTTCACAGCTAGGATCAATCCCTTATGTCATGAATTTTCCCAGCATTACTGTGAGAGAAGTAAGTGCCAAATAATGTCTCAAAATTGTATTGAAATTAGAACTTGTTCCCATGCTGGGTTTAGTGTATGCTTTCTTTTGAAAGTGTATTTAACATGAAAACATCTTCCCATTAAATGTTCCTTAGCCTTTAATTTCCTTTTGTAGTCAGTTTTACTAAGAAATTTTTCTATTTTAAAGTATAAGGAGGAAAACAGTTCTGCTCTTTTGAAGAATTGAGAAAATTTGTGGTTTAGGATTTTATAGTTGTTAAGTGAAAAAAGTTTATATAAAATCTCAACAATATTGTACATTAATCTTTGGGGAAAAACTTGAACTTAAATCACTGAAGATATTGAGGACTTTTTAAAATTTAAATTTCGAAATTTTAACATTATATTATCATGTCTCATTTTATTCTGCAAAAGAAATATGCAAAACTAAAGTTCACCTTGCACATTTCCCCTATGTCAGGTAATAAAGGCTTCCACGCTTGGATTTTCTGAGGTTAAAATTATTTGCAGGTGCTCCGTTGCATGTACAAATAATTGATTAATTAAGTATGTTCTCAATCATTATCAGGTATAATTAAGTGCATGCAATCAGTTATATTGAGACGGTGAAATTGCTGGCAAATTTGAGAGTTCACTTGCTCCAACAAAAATCATACTTTGGTTCCCATGATCACATGGACTGGACCTATATCATGACATTTAAAAAGTATTTTCATAATGCTTTTTGTGACTAAAATTATGATGCTGCTCATTTAGTCACTTACTGATATGACTGAATATTATGCTCTTTATAGACCCACCCTGTCAGGTTCACGACTACACCAAATGTCATGTTGAGATCTGAAGGGAGTGGGTGGATAAGCAGAAAGACTACTCGGGGCCATAGGCAGGTGAAAGATGATTTTATTTAGCAGCAGCTCTCATCGATAGCTTTCTTATACTTGCACTCTACACTGTTCGCCTTTATTTCAGCTGTTTGCTCCAGCTCTGTGGCTCCTGCTGCCCCCATGCCTGCAGCTGCATGGCTGACTCTCCCTTGGCTTCAGGGTCAGCAGCTTAACTCTTTCTCTCTCTGGGCACAAGTGAGCCGAGCTTTGTCCTGGCTCCCCTCTGTCCGTCTGCAAGGATGGATAGCTCTGACTCTCTCTATCTTTCTCTGGGTGCCTACACCTGCACAGTATCAGCAGGGCAATTATACCTTTTACAGACAATATTGGCATAGAACCAAGTGATGGCCTTCCCATGTTACGGCTACATGGCTGTGATAACAAGTGGAGTTATACGCGTTTTCTCTGAACTCACTGAGTAATGCAGGATGTAAACATCCTACCTCGGCCTATCCTTGACCAAAGCACAGCCATGTTCCTTAAACTCCACCCTCTAGGCTGAGGAAGACACAGGTCTTGGATACACAGGTTATATATATAAGCTTTGAGTACATAGGTGTGAAAGACACACACAGGCTTTATACATAAGTTTTGGGCACATAGGTTTAATATACAGGCATGGCACACAGGGCGTACACACCCGATGATGTGAATGAAACTGCACTAATGATCCTGGATTTTTACCATTTTTTAAGTTTATTATCTATTCATTATCTTCTCAACAAACATTTATTGAGTGTTTTCTAAAGTAGTTTTTAATCTTGGCTGCATGTCAAAATTCTCTGTGAAGCTTTTTAAAAGTAGTGATTCCTGAGTAATAAACCCCTGAAACTGATTCAGTAGATCTGGAGTGGAGCCAGGCATTTTTGTCAAAAGCACCACAGGTGACTGTGATGTACAGTCAGAATTAAGAATCACAAGCTTCTCTGTCAAGTACTAGGGTTATAAGAGTAAACATGAAATGGTTCTTATTCACAAGGAGATCGGAGTCAAATGAGTGAGATAAACAAGTAAATGAGTAATTACAGAAGAGTATAGTAAGTGCTCTACTAGGGGTAAGCACACCTATTCTCATATACATTGGTACTAGGTTAACTAAGTCCATTCATGGACTATAACACACAAAAAGGAGGTTTTCTCTCATCATCAAACCTAATGACACAAATTGTGATTTTCCACCTTACCTACTCTATTCCTTAATCAGATGAATTAGCCATACTAGACTCTGTGGTGAAACTCAGCAGACGAAAAAGCAGAACAACAAGTTTCTATTTCTGATAGCAGTATATGAGGGATGAGAAGGAAGTGAAGAATTGCAAAACAGTGAGCTCCTCGAAGGCAGGGACCATTTTTCTGTCTTACTAATATTTTTCTCCCTGTGGCCTCATTCAGAGTGCAGCATAAGAGTAGGCATTTAATCTGTTAGTTTTTTTTTAATCTTGTTTTCTTGATTAAATCAGGAGCCAGCTCTTCTTACATAGCTTGTGCATTCCTAAGATAACTCTGTTCCTTGCTCTCTGAACAGTGACTTTCACAAGAAAACCATTTTCGCTTCTTCAGAGGCACAGGACTTTTATTGTCTTTAAGCTTAATAATTCATAGAACCTTGCTAATCCTTTATGGTTGGATTGTTTTTTCTTATCCATGTGTCCCATTGCCAGTTGATGTTTTGTTCTTACTACTGTAATTTCCATTATCACATGCCATTTTATTTTTATGTATTTTGAAACAGGGTCTCACTTTGTTGCCCAGGCTGGAATGCAGTGGTGCAATCATGGCTCACTGCAGTCTCAACCTCACCAGACTCAGATGATCCTCCTGCCTCAGCCTCTGGAGTAGCTAGGACTACAGGCATGCACCACCATGCCTGGCTAAATTGTAGGTGTTTTTATTGTTTATTTTGTTTTTTTGGTTTTTTTGTTTTTGTTTTTGTTTTTGTTTTTGAGAGACAGGGTTTCACCATGTTGCCCAAGATTGGTCTTGAACTCCTGGTCTCAAGCCATCTGCCTGCGTTAGCCTCCCAAAGTGCTCCCAAATCCCTCCCTCCTAAAGGGATTACAAGCATGAGCCATCGTGCCCGGCATCATATGCTGTTTATATTCTTTTGTTTCTTTTTAATTTCATTTTACACGATCTGCTTTGACAACCTTTCTTCCTAAAAATTAGAGACATGAGGTACCAGTATAAAGGAGAGATGGCCCTGGAAATTTAACCTATCTAAAATAAGGGAAGATATGTGCCTTTGATCCCCCCAGAGAAGTACCGAAAAAGCTCCACAAAACACATTGCTCATTGCAGACCTCTTGTCATCTCTTGGTCCCTAAAGATGAGATTTAGCGAGGTTGACAAGACCACATCTAGAAATATCTTCCAGGAAATCCATCAGATATAATCCAGGTCAGAATTCCCCAAATAAGAGTAAGAAAGCCCCAGAAGGAAAGCTTCATAAATTAAGGTTCCCCTATTATCCTGAAGACCATCTATTCCCAAATATAGCTGAGAGTTGCTATGTCCATTCTGCATGACTTTATGACATTGGCAAGGCCAAATTAGATCTTATAAAGAAAAGCTTGTCTGATTGCAGTGGTTTTGTCAGCTGCAGATTCATATATACTAGGGGATATACTTAATGTGAACATGATTTATATAAACTTGAAATTGTGTAATATAAAATACTAATAAAATCTCACTTTGGGTGAATGCTTTGAAAATAGATTTCATCAAATGAAAGGAATTAGGAATGTCATAGTTTCACAGCTAGCTAACTAAATGAATTATAAATTATGTCCATCCTTCTGCCACAAGAAGGTGCTATTTTAGCTAGTAAGCCAAAATGTCTAACAAACTTTAATGTCAAATTAACCAATGCTGTTGTTTATATTACAACTACGTGGTGATTTCAGACATTTTTTGTTGTTTTTTTGGTTTTGTTATGAAACATTCCATTTTCATTAATTTTAAAAAATATATTTGCTGACAATAGTATGCAAACATTTATTGAGCTTTCTGCCTTTCTATTATTTTATGAATTAAGAAATTCTGCATTAAAATGTCAAGAAAGTTAAGCAGTTATGTTGAACCATGCTTTTAATTTATGCAAAATGTTAGAGATAATGCTAAGAAATTAAAAAAGTATATATATAGCAAAAATATCCTACAGTACTTATTGATTTATGTGCTCTATGAATGTTTACTTCCTATTTTACATGAAAATATATGTACATTAAAATGTATTTTATATTACATTTCTTCTTTGAGAAAAGTAGTTTAGAATTATGCAAAATTTGAATTATGCAAGGTCTTCAAGAATGCAGCTGGTACCAAGACGGAGATATAGACCAATGGTACAGAACAGAGTCCTCAGAAATAATACCACACATCTACAATGATCTGATCTTTGACAAACCTGACAAAAACAAGAAATGGGGAAAGGATTCCCTATTTAATAAATGGTGCTGGGAAAACTGGGTAGCCATATGTAGAAAGCTGAAACTGGATCCCTTCCTTACACCTTATACAAAAATTAATTCAAGATGGATTAGAGACTAAAATGTTAGACCTAAAACCATAAAAACCCCAGAGGAAAACCTAGGCAATACCATTCAGGACATAGGCATGGGCAAGGACTTCATGTCTAAAACACCAAAAGCAATGGCAACAAAAGCCACAATTAACAAATGGGATCTAATTAAACTGAAGAGGTTCTGCACAGCAAAAGAAACTACTATCAGAGTGAATAGGCAACCTACAGAATGGGAGAAAAGTTTTGCAATCTGCTTATCTGACAGAGGGCTAATATCCAGAACCTACAAAGAACTCAAACAAATTTACAACAAAAAGACAACCCCATCAAAAAGTGGGTGAAGGATATGAACAGACACTTCGCAAAAGAAGACATTTATGCAGCCAACAGACACATGAAAAAATGCTCATCATCACTGGCCATCAGAGAAATGCAGATCAAAACCACAATGAGATACCATCTCACACCAGTTAGAATGACGATCATTAAAAAGTCGGAAACAACAGGTGCTGGAGAGGATGTGGAGGAATAGGAACACTTTTACACTGTTGGTGGGACTGTAAACTAGTTCAACCATTGTGGAAGACAGTGTGGCAATTCCTCAAGGATCTAGAACTAGAAATACCATTTGACCCAGCCATCCCATTACTGGGTATATACCCGAAGGATTATAAATCATGCTGCTATAAAGACACATGCACAGGTATGTTTATTGCGGCACTAATCCCAATAGCAAAGACTTGGAACCAACGCAAATGTCCATCAATGACAGACTGGATTAAGAAAATGTGGCACGTATACACCACGGAATACTATGCAGCCATAAAAAAGGATGAGTTCTTGTCTTTTGTAGGGACATGGATGCTGCTGGCAACCGTCATTCTCAGCAAACTATCGCAAGAACAGAAAACCAAACACCGCATGTTCTCACTCATAGGTGGGAATTGAACAATGAGAACACTTGGACACAGGAAGGGGAACATCACACACCAGGGCCTGTCGTGGGGTGCGGAGATGGGGGAGGGATAGTATTAGGAGATATACCTAATGTAAATGATGAGTTAATGGGTGCAGTACACCAACGTGGCACATATATACATATGTAACAAACCTGCACATTGTGCACATATACCCTAGAACTTAAAGTATAATAAAAATAACAGTAAATAAATAAAAAAAGGAATGCAACCTTTCTGACACTTCCTCTGAGTCCAGGCTTCAAAATGTAAATAGTTGCATGTTTGTTCAGATTCTTAGAATACTCTGAAACACATTTCCCAGTGACCCATACTCTATCAGGAAAATGGAGGAATTGAATAGCAAGTGGTAAGAAGCTGACCTTCCTCTTCAGTTTTGATGTTGACTTCATGTTCCTGAGAGACCTCGTTGTTGGAAGATAAATCCCCTAGTGTCTAACATTCTCTACACTTTTGGCAAAGTAATTCTTGTAGAGGAAAGAGAGAACCATCACACCAATTTGGTTTACTTTAAACCACCAGGTTCTCAGTTCTCGGATACATGCAAGATTTCTCTCCTTCTCTGATTTACTTCCCATAGAAGATTAATCTGCTATGTCTGAACTTTACTACTAGGTGTTCAGATTACTGAAATGTGAACTAAGGTGCCAGCCTTGTATAATTAACTTTTCTTTAAGAAACATGCTAAGGAGATTAAAATGCCAAGATTGAAGTTATCTTCTGAGATGTTCATTAAGAAAAATTTGTACTAGAAACATTGCTTCTCTACGGGATAATACTCTTCAGGAATATGGTTCAAAATCAAGGAAAAATTTGTGTATAAATCTATTGAACATTATACTTTAATATCTTGTTTGTGTGCCAGTGGTTATAAGCTTAAGGAAAATTATATTTATGGGTTTATTCAGAAATTAGTAATTTTTGCTTATCTCAATTATTGAAGTAGATGGAACATATCTATTTTGATATGCATGTTTTAAAATATGATATAAATAATATACATGTATTCTGCAGTTTACTTCTTTTATATATTCTAGATATATGTCCCTTATTAGACTTATGATTTGCAAATATTTTCCCATTCTCTGACTTGTCTTTCATTTCTTGATGGTGTCATTTGAATGAGAAAAGTTTTTAATTTTGATGAAGTCCAATTTATCTATATTTTTCTTTTGTTGTTCACAATTTTGGTGTCATATGTAAGAATCTTTTGCAACATTCAAAGTCATGAAGATTTAGCCTTATGTTTTATTCTAAGATTTTTATACTTTGTATTTTTACAGTTAGGTCTTTGATCCATTTTGAGTTTGTTTTTGTATGTGATGTAAGAGTCTAATTACATTCTTTTACGTGTGGCTATCCAATTTTTTCAGCATTGTTTGTTCAAAAGACTTTTCCCAATTGAATGGTCTTGGCACTCTTGTCAAACATTAGTTGACTGTATAGGTATGGGTTTATTTCTTGACTGTCAATTACGTTCTCTTTTTCTCTATATCTACTGCTTTGCCAGTACCACACTGTCTTATCATTGCTTTGTAGTAAGCTTTCAAATTCATAAATGTAAGTCCTGCTACTTTATTCTTTTTTTTCCAAGATTATTTGGGCTGTTCTGGATGCCTTGTAATTTCATATGAATTTTAAAATCAGCTTGTTAATTTGTACAAAGAAGTCAGCTGGAATTCTGATAGGGATTACGTTGAATCTTAGATCAGTTTGGGTAGTATTGCCATCTTCCAATCTTTGAACATACAGTAGTTAAGTGTTCCGATCTTTGAACATTCAGTAGTTTTCCATTTATATAAGTCTTTAATTTATTTCAAAAATGTTTTACACCTATGGCCTTATCACTTCATTCTCATCTGTGTATCCAAATGATCACCTGCCCTCATTTTATTTCAGCTTAACGTATTTCCTTTCAATTTTTTGAATGCAGACCTGTTCACAGTGGTTGTCTCACTTTTTATTTCTTTTAAAATGTCTTCGAACCTTTATTTTTGAATAAATATCTTAGTAGACTTAGCCTTCATGGTAAACAGTTTTCTTCTCAACACTGTTTATGTTATTCCACTATCCTCTGGCCTCCAGTGTGCTCATAAAAATTTAGCTGTTAATAATATTTTTGTTCTTCTTTATGTAATGAATTTTCTTTTCTGTTGGCATGATTTTTTTTTTGTTTTTATCTTTGGCTATAGTAGTTTTATGATGTGCCTATGTGCAGCCTTTTTTGGTTTATTATATTTGTGGTTCATTGAGCCATCTTTGAGTTAATGTTTTTCACCAAATTTGAGAAGGATTTTGTTATCATTTCTTTAAATATGTGTCCACCATTTCTCTTTCTGTGCTCCTTATTAAATTCCAATTATCCTTATGAGTTATGAAAGGTTTTTTTTGCCACATAGTTTTAAACCTTGGAAGAATGCTTGGGAATAATAGGGGAAAGTATGAATGAAATGCCACCACAATTTTCTAAGAAAACTTAGTTCACTAAATATGCACACAACTACGCAATTCATTAGATTTACAGTGAAAAATATTAATATTACCGGTCTTCTTTTCCTATCTTTACAAAATGTGTTCCCAGGTGCATTTCCTCCCTCTGCTATTTATGCACGGAAAGACTTACTACAGCGATCTACCCATATTGCCACCAAGACTTTCCAGGCTCTTCGCATATTTGTGAACAATGAGCTCAATGAACTCTACACAGGACTGAAGACAGCTCAGAAGTTTCTGAGACCTGGTGGTCGTCTTGTTGCCCTCTCCTTCCATTCACTAGAGGATCGCATCATCAAAAGATTTTTGCTTGGAATAAGCATGACAGAAAGATTTAACCTAAGTGTTAGACAGCAAGTGATGAAAACATCGCAGTTGGGTTCTGGTCACGAAAACACAGAAGAAGTCTCTATGAGAAGAACTCCTTTAATGTGGGAATTGATACACAAGAAGGTACTTAGTCCACAAGATCAGGATGTACAAGATAACCCCAGAGGGCGCTCAGCCAAGCTTAGAGCAGCTGTCAAATTATAAGTTACAATCATCTTATTCTTCAAATTTTTTCTCACAATTTCTCTAATCTTTACTCATGTTGTGCTCCTGAATGTCTTGATATAGGTTTAAGTGTGGGACAGTCTGAAAATTGATAGCATTTAGCATTTTTTTTTCCCTCAAAAAGAAACTGTAGGAAATACATGACAGAGAAAGTTACACTCAGGGAGCAGCAGCACCTCAAGACTGGAAACATGTGTTAATCTTTGCATCATATTGGATTCTTGAAATGCAATCCTTCCTCTGGCCAGTAACATTTTTAAAAAATAATAGTTGGGTTTATTTAAATATGTAAACTCAAGCTGCCAAAGAGAAAGATATTATAATCATATCTGCATGTCCTAAATTTTGAATTTAGATATTCCAATTTGCATCAGTCTTTCTCTGGCTCAAATAATGATGATTATGGAATGAATTTTAATGTCCTTACTTGTGAATAATTACTATAGCTTTCTCAAATGTACGCTTTTTACAAATTTTAGATTTTAAAATAGTAGTTTAAATATGTGTTATATTGATAAAATTTCATCTTTCAAATTATAGTCTATTATTTTAAAGGGATTTTTCCGTATGATATGGGCCATTTTGTTTGTATATCTCAAGGTAAACATGTAAAATCCTTACAAAGAGTTGTTTCACAAAACTTGTATTTCATGTCAATTGTATTTATTTTAATAATAGCTCACAATGCCTTTTGTAAGTAATAAAGTCTCTTATTACAATCTTGTATTTTTTAATTGAGCTAATCAAAATAATTCAGCCAAGTCTATTTGAAATAGAAAACTATCTATTTAATATAATAAAATCAATGCTCCCTTAATGTTGTTACAAAGATATTATAACTGTAATAAGGGTATAAGTTTATTTAAGAAAAGAGTACTTGGTAGAAGATTCTTTAACAAATTGATGAGATTGATTCATAATTCACATGTCAACTTTTTATAGTAATATGTACTTCTGATTTATTCAGTAATTCAGCAAGTACTTCACTTGTCATTAGAAAAGCAAAGGTAAGTACAATATACATGGCCCACAATACATGTCCTATAGAGTTTAGTAGAGGAAAATTATGTTAGTTATAACCACAAAAATCAATATAAAATGGACACAGTGGTAAATACTACAAACAGGTCGTATATGGTACTGTAAGAGCATCTAGTAAGGATTTCATCCATTGTCAGAAATGAAGTATGAGAACATGATACTTGAATTGTGACCTGAAAGATGAGTTGGAGATAATTAGTCAAAGGGCACATGGGGTATGGAAGGGGGCATGTTGATTAACCGTACATAGAAATAAATATTCTCTTAAATAGTTATCCTTGAAATAATATTTATACTATTAATTTGCTCAGTGCACTTTTTTCAAATACAGAAAAAAGATTCTCCACTATGGTTACAAATTTTTGGTTGGTGAATCCAAGTGAATGAAATATCAGCATAACTGCACGGGCAAAATAGATAAGAATTAAATACGTGAATTTTCCTCAGACTTATTTTATCTACCTCTGTAATATTTAACTTTAGTACCCAGGCTTGTTCACTACTTCTGCTTTACAGGCTTTATTTAAATCTGAACAATCCTACAGGGAAATCAGAATTCGAAAAAAAGTCTGGAGAACAATATGGTTGAAAGAGAAACAAGAGAATGCACCTAGGTTAATTCCCTGAATCCTACTTGAACAATAAATTTCTCTTTGCATATAATACGTGTTTGTGAATGAGACATATTCCCAAAAAATTCTTATCTCTGTATGTGATTGGAAAATAAAAGATCATATTTGTATGTTCAACAATCTTTCACCTATTTCTTAAGTCATTTTTTTCATCCAGTATAGTATGGGAATTATTTTTTATGTTAAATAGAAACTGAAGGTACTGGGTTGAACAGTGTCATCCCCAAAATTCATCTACTTCCTGGAGCCTCAGAATGTGACCTTATTTGAAAATACTGTGATTGTGGTTGCAAGTAGCTAAGATGAGGTCATATTGGAGCAGGGCAAGCCCTTAATCCAACATGACTCGTGTCCCTTATAAGAGAAGATAGGTCGGGCATGGTGTCTCATGCCTGTAATCCCAGCACTTTGGGAGGCCAAGCCAGGCAAATCGCTTGAGGCTCAGGAGTTCAAGAGCAGCCAGGCCAACATGGCAAAAACCCATCTCTACTAAAAATATAATTAGCCAGGCGTGGTGGTGTGTGCCTGTAATCTCAGCTACCTAGGAGTCTGAGGCACAAGAATCACTGGAACCCGGGAGGTGGAGGTTGCAAGGTCACACCACTGCACTCCACTCTGAGCAACGGAACGAGACTCTGTCTCAAAAAAAAACAAAAACAAAAACAAAAAAAGAATGAAAGAGAAGATAGAGACACAGGGGAGAATGCCACATGATGCTGGAGGCAGAGATTGGAGTGATACATTGTGGGAACCCTCAGAAGATAGGAAAAAGGCGTGGAATAGATTCTCCCTCAAAGTTCCAGTAGTTGCCAACCCTACTAACACGGTTTTGCACTTCTAGCATCCAGAACAGTGAGAGAATATATTTCTGCTCTTTTAAGGTACCCAGTTTGTGGTAATTTGTTATCGCAATCCTAGGAAGCTAATACTCTGACAGAAAAAAATCTTGAATAATGTGCATGAAAAAAATCCTTCAATAAACACAAAATTGGTTTCAAAATGTTTTCTTGTAAAAATAAATTAACTTTTCTGTAATTAGACTGTGTTTTATAGTAATTCTTGCCTGCTTCTTAGTCTTTATTGTAGGATGCATAATAAAATACATGAATGAGTTTTAAATGGTTAGCTTTGGAGAATGGTTTTAGGAAGTTCATAGAGTACACAGAAATAAAAGCTAACGTTGCTATGAATGCGCATTACTTTTCTAATAAAATAGTTCTGAATCTCTGTCTTGACTGCCTTCTATGAATCATTTTAACATAGTATCAATGTCATTGTGTAGTACATCAGTTCTTAACAGTTTTTAGTTCTTTACTTAAGAAATAAAATTTAATAACTACAATTTTTAGATAATATCCCTATTTTTATTTTATTTTTGAAATTGTTTATTAATTACTGTGTTCTTTGAAGTTTGTAGAGGTGTTCTTGAAAGACACTAATTATATCTATATGTCTTTTCTATTTCATGTAGTATATGATATATTATTTGTGCTTAAATTCATTTGTAGTAAACTATTTGTTGTGCTACAAGCAGTAGTTTATAAGAGAATACAGTATGCCTAATTAGATTTTTGAAATGAACTAATATTTCTTAAAATTCACTTGCAAATATTTGAAAATCATATTTTCTTTAGTCTTTGCAGAGTATTAAGTACCAGAGGTTTTTAAAATGTTTGTTTCTAATTTTTGTTTTTAAGAAGTAGAGATAATGAGTCTGTACTGCAGACTTTTAAAAAATAATTTTACTTTCATTTGAAATCTCTCATTCAAAAAGTATGGGACAGTTCTTAATGGGACTTAATAGCTAAAAAAGAGAAAAATATATGTATATACTCAAGCATATATTAGAAGCTAACTATTTAGGAAAAAAAAAAATACCTTTCTAACCACTCTCCCTCATTTTATATACCATCCCTTCTCCTTCTCTGTTCACATTGGTATGTAAATTTGAGGTGACATTAATTATGTTTCAATTTATCTCTGGAAAAAGAAGTATTAGGTAATTTTGGCACATACCATGACAAACTAAGCCTTACATGTTAGAATCTTTTTAATAGATTAAAAACTAAATTAAAAATTGCTTCTGGTTAAAATTTTGTAAAATTTATTGTATTGCAATTATTTTTCTATTTAGTTTTCATAACTGCTTCAGTATTCTAATTGATATTTTTGTGTAGCAGCATTCTATAATAGAGAGGGATAAGCATTTAAACATAAAGAGAATTTTGTGAGGTGCTTGATAAATATAAATTTGAAACTCTGATCAACGATATATTTTTCTCATAACCACAATGTCATATGTTTGATGTAGATTGAAGCATGGTTTGTAAAAATCAACACTATTCTAAAGATGCTGGGTTGTATAATAAACACAACTGTTTTTATATTATTTTCTCAAATTTTATCTGTTTATAGCTACTATCTCCAGCTAATGTTTGGTAACACAGGATGATCTGCAGGAATGCTAAGAGAAAGTTTACATATAAATTATTTTTTTAAAGTCTAGTTACAGCATAAATTTTAAAAAACATTTAAAATGCAGAATTGCACAACATACAATGGTCATAGTTTATAAAGCTTTTCACTGACTTTTTGACCACCTCACTTCCTTCTCTTATAATCTGCCCAAATTATTAGGCAACAAAGTAAGGAAAATTTAGTATTTCAATATTCACAGCAGGAGATTGTCTCTTTGGTAATGTTACCTTAAATACTGAACAAGTTTTCTACCATTGGCAGTTGTCCTATCAAATATATCATTGCTCAAATGTTAGACTACAAAGCTGAAATCAAGCAAGAGGACATGCTCCATTTCTGATTCTTGAATAATTATTTCTGTTCATTAAACCCCATCTTTATGCTTTGACCAATAATACTTGTCTGCCTTGCACAGGTGAAGATTTGTATTATTAAGCCATCAAATGATATGATTCCTCATAATTTCACAAGGAAAACTATTATTATTCAAGTCTTATAGGTGCTAAGTTGAGGAGAAGAGTGTGTAGTATTGTGAATAACACTATTGACTGGGGACTCAGAAAACACAGGGTTTGAATTCGGGTCTGCATGTAATAGCTGAATGTATGAACTTGGACATCCTATTTAATCTCTTGAATTCTCATTTGTTTCATTTTAAGATGTGGATATTATTGGTACTTTCTTATGTTTCTGTGAATCAAATAGAAGATAAATTTTTATCAACTGAAACTTGTAAGAATGAAATGAGATAATGCACTGCTGTATTTTGGAGATAGTTTATTTGACCCCTCCAAATCTCATGTTGAAATTTAACCTCCAGTGTTAGATATGGGACCTAATAAAAGATGTCTGGGTCATGGGAAAGAGTCCTTCATGAATGGCTCAATGCCGTCCTCATAGTAACAACTGTTTTCGCTATATCAGTTCCCAGAGAGCTGGTTGTTAAAAAGAACCTGGTTCCTCCCTCTTCTCTCTCGCTTCCTCTCTTGCCTTGTGATTACACACCAGCTCCCCTTTGCCTTTGGCCATAAGAGGATCCACCCTGAAGCCCTCACCAGGAGCTGATGGTGCCATGCTTCTCGTATGACCTAGAAAACCATGAGCGAAATAAATCTCTTTTCTTTGTAAATTACTCAGCCTTAGGTATTCTTTGTAGAAATAAAAATGGACTGAGACATGCATGTAAAGCAGTTAGCACAATTCTGGGCATATAGTAAATACTCAGTGAGTACATAGTGCTATTCTTTTGCTGAAAAAGATTTACCAAAATGTAACTTACATTTCTGAACATTATGGTTAAGGATGTCTTCTTTTTTCCTTGGTAGTTTTAAGTGCAGCCTCTGCATCACTAGCAGCAATTGATAGGGTTATAGTCTGTTTTATTATTTGGGAATTTCACTCCTATTTATTATTTATTAAACACTCCCAGTATTCGCTACACCTTGACAGGGTATATAAAACACAGTCATTGCTCTTGTGGAGTTTCCATTTATAAGAAAAAAATGGGATAGAAGGAACCAACTGCTGAAGTTATTTGGCATTCATTTAGGTAAGAGAAAGTATTTGTCCTCCTACATCTTCATATCAGTAAGTGGCCAACCTACAGAGTCTTTATAGTAAGATTCTCCAAAATACATATTGAGGGGGAAAAGGAAATTAGTGATTTGTGAGATATTAGATGGAAGATTGTTGCAGGACTATGAAAAAGTTTTCTAGTTCTGTACTCTAAAGCCAGTGAGAAGAGGCCAATAAAAAGGACCAATAAAAGTGTGTGTTGCAGGTCTTAAAGGGAAAATAACTGTGAAAGGTAGGTGGACTACACTCATGCACCACTTAACATTTTAGTCAACGATGGACTACATATACAATGGTGGCCCCATGAAAGTATAATGGAGCTGAAAAATTCCTATCACCTTGTGACATCTTAACCATTATAATGTCACAGGGCAATGTAATAGTCACATATTTATGATGATGCTGCTGTTAACCTGCATTGCCAGTCAGTACAATACATAATACTTGGTGATAAATGACTATGTTTCTTTTTTATGTATTTACTATATTTTATCATATTTTAGAGTGTACTCCTTTACATATTTTTTTTTTAGGTTACTGTTAACCTCAGGCAGGTCCTTCAGGAGGTATTGCAGAAGAAGGCATTGTTACCTTAGGAGATAACAGTTCTATGTACATTATTACCCCTGAACACCTTCCAGTGGGACAAGATGCAGAGGTAGAAGATAGTAAAATTGATCATCCTGACCCTGTGTACGTCTAGGCTAATGTGTGTGTCTGTGGCTTAGTTTTTAACTAAAAAGTTTTAAAAGTAAATTTAAAAAATTAATACAAAAATTATAGAATAAGGATATAAAGAAAATGTTTTTGTACAGCATGTTTGAGTGTTAAGCTCAGTGTTATTACAAAAGAGTAAAAAAGTAAAGTTTATAAAGTAAAAAACTTACTTTAAGCTAATGTAGTTTATTATTGAGGAAATAAAATTTTTAGGTTTTAATTTTAATTTTTTTTAAGAGACAGAGTCTAGCTGTGATGCCCAGGCTGGAGTGCAGTGGTGGGATCATAGGTTGTTGTAGTCTTGAACTCCTGAGTTTTATATAAATAAAATTTGTGTAGAAATAAAAATGGACTGAAACATGCATGTAAAGCAGTTACCAGGCCCAATACCCTTATCAACAATCAAGCAATCCTCCCATCTTAGCCTCCCAAGTGCTAGGACTATAGGTGCAAGTCACCACACCAAACCAGAAAAATATTTTTTTAATATATTTAGTGTAACCTAAGTATACAGTGTTTATAAAGTCTACGGTAGTGTGTAGTAATGTCCTAGGCCTTAACATTCACAACTCACTGACTCAGAGCAACTTCCAGTCATAAAAGCTCTATTCATAATAAGTGCACCTTTTTTTATCTTTTATACAGTATTTTTAGTATTTTTACTATATCTTTAATATGTTTAGATACACAAATACGATTGTGTTACCGTTGCCTACATTATCAGTACAGGAACATGCTGTACAGGTTTGTATAGGCTATATACCATTTAGCCTAGGTGTGTAGGAGACTATATTATCTAGGTTTATGTAAGTATACTGTTCACACAATGATATTGTCTAATGACACATGTCTCAATTTATTTCCTATCATTAAGCAATACATGCCTGTACTTATACTTAAAGCTGATCTTTCCTTTTACAGACCACAGAAATAGATGTTATCAAACTGGATTCCTCTAATTCCCACCCCCTTAACCTTCATCTGGGCATTTATAAATCTCTTCCTTTATCCCTACTTTGTACTCCTGTATTTCAGCAGAAAGCTATCTTTGCTTCCTTTTTTTTTTTTTTTTTTTTTTTTTCTGTCTTCACCAAGACTTGGTTCAGTAAATTTTACTTGTGCCTACAGTCTTTAAGCCTTTCTTTGCTAATGTCTTTCCCTCAGTCTGCAAAGATTTTCGAAAGGGCCCCATGCTAAAAGAAAACCATTGACTGTTTTTCTTACCAAAATACCACCTATTTTCTGTTTTCTTTCATAACTTGATTTCTTAAAGAATCTTCACTGCCTCCAACTCTTCATCTATTTTTTAATTCATTCTAGGGTATTCTTTGTAGAAATGTTCTCTTAATAGTTAATGTTGGCTTTTAATTACCAGGCCCAACACCCTCATCACCGTCTTTAGCTACCTGATCTCTACAAGATTTGATAGTGTTTATCCTTCCATAAAAATGTTTTATTCCATTGCATCCTCCAAAATCAGTTTGTCTCTCTAACACCGATTCTTTCATGGAATCATCTTCTCTCTATTCCATAGCCAGACCATGACTTATGTGAATTGTTTACAAGGTAGTTAGTCCTAGGAATGGGCATGTAGTGAGGGTAACACTGTGAAATCCCTCCATGATCATCCAAAGAGTGGATGAGAGATATCAAGACAATAATGGAAGAAACAGAGTTTGGAGTCTTCCTAGATTTAAATAAAAGAAACTTTTTATTATAGTGTAGGTATTAAACCAGCAAGAATCAAGGTGTTAAAATTGACATCAAATTACAAACCAGGACTTCAACTTTGGTAATGACAAGGTAATTCAGGTTAACCATCTCACTTACAACAACTAGAAACCCTGGACAAAATATTCTTTATAAGAAGTCTAGGTGAAAGCATCAGAGAACTAATAAGGAATGAAAAAGATCTTGGAGCAGGAAAAAACCTAGAGGTTAGATCAGCATTTGTAGCTGCCATTTGTGAGTTTCAGAAGAGGCAGCTGAGAAACTAAGAGGAACTTTTGATAGTCTTTTGGGAAGTACATGTAAACTTGCAACCAAACTGTACCTTGAAGGAATTGGAGCTCAGTTTTAAATCGTCTTAGCCCTTGAAGTTGGATTAAATTGATCCTAGATGCTAGAGTCCCTAAGTGCCTTCAAAAGCTATTTAAAATCTTCTTTTGGGGAAAAGTTCTAGTTCTAAAATAATTTCTGTAATTGTTCATATTTAATGTCTATCACTAAATTAAAAAAAAAAAATGA
Source organism: Papio anubis (assembly GCF_008728515.1). Lineage (NCBI taxonomy): Eukaryota > Metazoa > Chordata > Mammalia > Primates > Cercopithecidae > Papio > Papio anubis. The sequence goes on from NC_044987.1 coordinate 87,672,387, forward strand.
CCAGTCACGAAGAAATGTGATGTGATTTTTAAAAGGTGAAGAATACATGTAATAAAAAATATACCCATGAGGGATTCACACACAATGCTGTAAATATGTTCAGGGAAATTAAAAAGCTGAAAACTATAAAAAATAAAAATTCTAGAACTGAGTAGTACTCAACTTTAAGAACTCCATGGATTGATTTAAGAGCAGATTAGACACAACTAAAAATCATCAACTAAAAGATATTTTGGAAGGAAATATCTAGAATAAAGCATAATGAGACATGAAGAAAAAGGAAAAAAAATGTACAAAAGACATAAGAGTTACCATGAGAAGTCTAACTCAGGTGTAATTGGCATTCCAAAAAGAGAGATGACCAAAATCAACAGCAACAATGTAGCAGAAGCCATATTTGGAAAGAAAGTGACAAAATTTCCTAAAACTGATGAAAGACATCAAATTACAGATCCGGGAAGCTCCCAAACTTTCGAGGAACAGCATAGTAAAACCTGCTGGAAATCAAAGTTGAAGAAAAAACAAAAAACAAACAAACAAAAAAACCCTGTGAGTGGAAAGGCAAGAGGCATTCTCAAGGAATTTAAGTCACATTAGCCATGACGAGGAGAAAGCCGGGCAGGGAGAGGGGAACTATTTGATGATGAAATCCAACAAATCAAGATGTGAAAAACAAAAAGTCAGTAAGGGAGAAGTTGTCTGATAAAAGGAACTGTGATAAGCTCAGAATCCCTGTAAATATGGAAATAAGAGTAAACAATCACAAGAATTATGGTTACAAAACAAAATACAAACATAAGGCTTGAAAATACAAAACTAACAACTCACTGAAGGGTCAGGAGATAGAGTAGTATACATACACTAATTTATTTTTAGGAAGCAAGGATTCAATTCTGTCAAAATGTTCCAACATCTTTGTGCATTTTATAATTTTTGTGACAAGTCATTGTTGTACTAAAAATCTAGATTCAGCAATCCATTACTCTCTAATGTCAGTTAAATTCAAATTAAAAGTTATGCTTCTATTCAAAAATAAGCTACATATTCTGACGTGCCCTCTCTATAAAAATTTTTGGTGTTCTAAAAGAGACTATCACGTGAATAGGCAACCTACAGAATGGGAGAAAATTTTTGCAATCTATCCATCTGACAAAGGGCTAATACCCAGAATCTACAAGGAACTTAAATTTACAAGAAAAAAAACAACCCCATCAAAAAGTGGGCAAAGGATATGAACAAGACACTTCTCAAAAGAAGATGTTTATGTGGCCAACAAACATACGAAAAAAAAACCTCATCATCACTGGTCATTAGAGAAATGCAAATCAAGACCACAATGAGATACGGTCTCATGCCAGATGGAATGGCGATCATCAAAAAGTCAGGAAACAACAGATCCAGGGGAGGATGTGGAGAAATAAGAACACTTTTACACTGTTGGTGGGAGTGTAAGTTAGTTCTACCATTGTGGAAGACAGTGTTGCAATTCCTCAAGGATCTAGAACCGGAAATACCATTTGACTCAGCAATACTATCACTAGGTATATACCGAGAGGATTATAAATCATTCTACTATAAAGGCACATGTACATGTATGTTTACTGCAGCACTATTCACAACAGCAAAGACTTAGAACCAACCCAAATGCCCATCAGTGATAGACTGGATAAAGAAAATGTGGCATATACACACCATGGAATGCTATGCAGTCATAAAAAAGGATGAGTTCATGTCTTTTGCAGGAACATGGATGAAGCTGGAAACCATCATTCTCAGCAAACTAATACAGAAACAGAAAAACAAACACCACGTATTTTCACTAATAAGTGGGAGTTGAACAATGAGAATATGTGGACACAGGGGGGAAAACATCACACATCAGGGCCTGTAGGAGGTTGGGGGGTTAGGGGAGGGATAGCATTAGGAGAAATACCTAGTGTAGATGACTGGTTGATGGGTGCAGCAAACCATCATGGCACATGTATACCTATGTAACCTGCACGTTCTGCACATGTATCCAAAAACTTAAAGTATAATTTAAAAAATTTTTTTTGCTGTTCTATTTACTTTTCTGGCATTAGTGATACATTAAAGATATTCTTTATTAATGATGTTTAATTCTAGGTGGAGGGATTTGGTATGTTAAATCATTCTTTGAAAATGTTTTTCTGTTTTAAAATGTTTGTAGTGAACATATATCCATTTTACAAAAGCAGTCTAATTTCAGTGTTATTTTGAAAGCACAGATTTTGGAATCAGTCTCTCAGGTATGTGGCACCAGGCTAGACTAATTTTTTTTTTTTTTTTTAATTTTTTGTAGGGACAGGGTTTCTCTATGTTGCCCAGGCTGGTCTTAAATTCCTGGGCTCAAGTGATCCTCCCACCTTGTCCTCCCAAAGTGCTGTAACTACAGGCATGAGGCACCACACCTGGCCCCATTCTTGGATTTTATAAGCCACGAAATTCCTCTGTCCTCTCTCCCCCTTTTTAGAAAATGGAATAAGTTCAGATTGGATTTCTGTTATTTATAACCAAATCAATAGCAGGTTTAGAATAGGTGACTTTAAAGGCTTCTTTCATCTGAATATTAAGTTAAAGTATGTTCTTCACCTTTACTTGGTAACTGATTCACCTAAAGGGAATTTTTCAGTATCCTAATAAAGCTTTGTGAAATTGTTTTGTATGCACAGGTGTACAATTCATATCCTAGTCTGTAAGTAATACAGTATGCTCCGTGACATATCTTTGTCATTAGCCTTAGTAACCAACATTTGATAATGTGCTTTTGAAAGAGATTATTTGACTCATACAACTTTCACTTAATCATGGCAAACATCTTACATTCCTACAGAGTGCTGCTTTGGTAAGAAATAGAGAATATGTCCTCTTCCTGAATTTATGTATATTCTTTATGATTCTGCTTTTCTCTTTTGGATGAAAGTGTACTTCTAACTGTAAAATTATTGTTTTCATACAAACCCCTTTGATGATGAAGAAAACCATGTTTAAATGCCAGCCAGATGTTGTTTTCATTTCCCATTGTAAACATACATATATAATATTTTTTCATGGGGTGGGGAAGGTCAGGGAGAAGAAAAAAAAACAAAAATTTATGGTGAATGTTGAACCTATCTAGTTATTCTAGAATCTATTTTTGTTCCTTAGAAGAAATTCAACATTTGCCTTACAACCAGAGAGTAAACATCAACTGCTAGAGAAAGCTATTGAATTTCAAAATCCCTTTGAAATGTCACATTAACCTGTTTAACTTTCAGTCAGTTCTTTAAAGTAGCAAACATTTCCTGATGACTCCCAGATCTACGACTGCTTATACTTCTCTAACTTAAAAGTTTGTTTCCTGGCGGGGCGTAGTGGCTCACGTCTGTAATCCCAGCACGTTGGGAGGCCGAGGTGGGCGGATCACGAGGTCAGGAGATCGAGACCATCCTGGCTAACACGGTGAAACCCTGTCTCTACTAAAAATACAAAAAAATTAGCCGGGCGTGGTGGCAGGCATCTGTAGTCCCAGCTACTCGGGAGGCTGAGGCAGGAGAATGGCATGAACCCGGGAGGCTGCGGTGAGCCTTCATTGCGCCACTGCACTCCAGCCTGGGCGACAGAGCTAGACTCCGTCTCAAAAAAAAAAAAAAAAAAAAAAAAGTTTGTTTCCTTCACTCACAAACTAACTGTGGTGAATGACTCAATGCTGTTTGGGCCTAGGAGAAGTATATCGCAGCTGCGGTCCTGCGTGCAATCTTTCTTCAGATCAGTTCAATTTTTGAGCATTGAACAGGGTCAAATGCTAAATCTAGTCAGTTTGACTAAAACCTATACAGCTCTAGCCTTTTATTTAGCCTTCCAAATAAATTCTAATATTTAAAGTTGTATTTGTTCATAGGTTGTCTTTTATTTTGAAATGTATAGAAATCAAGCAACAACCATTATTTTATTATTTTACTCAACTTCTATTGAGTGTCTATTTGCAAGGCATTGGTGACAATAGAGTAAAAAAAGTGCTTCTTGTTCTTGAAGACCCCTGTTTAGTATAGGGTGAGACAGATATGTCAATTTTGAAAAGGTAGTATGTAAACAGGGAAAATTCTGTAATAGAAGGTAAGTACTATGGCAGTCCAAATAAAGAAATGAATGAAGTTTTCTTCCAAAAAGAGCTGGGTTTATAACATTCTTTTAGGGTGAGAACTATAAGAGTTTTTTTGCTGAATCATCAATAGCTTACTTTCCTGGGACATAATTCAATGAGGTGGCCTTTTCTTGTAATGCCATTGATAGTCTACTTGTCTCACCCTTACTGTTAGTTATTCTTGTTCACCAATAGCCATGCACTTTGACTTCCATGACATAGTTTTCTCCAAATGCTCTCTCTAGGAAGACCAAGCACCATTTAGGTCTCCATGACATATGAATGCATACATTCACATTATTAAGAATACTAATATTCAGAGACATGGATGACTATATAACAGTAATTATGAGATAATAACCTGTCTGAATGAGCCATATCTTCCTGGAAGTAAGATTCTTAATATTTTTAAAGCCATGGTTCCTGAACCTTTGAAAAATCTAATTGAAAGGACAGGCTCACTAATGAAAACAGCACATGCACACTAATTTTGTTTATAATATCAAGAGGTTTATGAAAACTCTTCAGTTCTATCATGGGCTCCAGTCCAATAACTCCTGTACTAGAGAAACTTCTCTCAATTCAAGTCACATTTCCCACATGTGACTCAGTGATATGTCAACGAGCAAAGGCTAAGATTTCTGCCTTTTAACCTCATCTGGTTCTTTCATACCTGGGTGCTTCAAGCTCCATACACTGTCTTAGAGGATTTCCATCTTGTCATCAATTAACATGGCCAGTGTCCCTGCAAAGCTAAGCTGGACCCTCACAGAAATTTTGTGCTGGGCACAAAGAATGGAAGAGATTAAGTGATGTCAGGATTTGAATAGACTGAATATTCTAGACTAATGCGGTCTAATATAAATATAATGCACGCCACAAATTTTAGCCACGTTGTAATTTTACATGTTTGAGAAGCTACATTGAGAAAAGTAAAATGAAACAGGTGAAATAAATTTTAATAGTATAGTCTGTTTAATATATTCAAATTTTTTTTCAGCATGTAATCAATATAAAAATGGAATGTTTATATTCTTTTTTTGTTCAAGGGTTCAATATCCAGTGTTTATATTACACTTACAGCACATCTCATTTTGGACTACATTTTAATAACTCAATCACTACAGGTATATCTGGCTTTCTTAAAGAAATAATCCATTTTTCACCTTTTGAAAATAATTCCACTCCCCCACCATAAGTATCTGGCAATAAATGAATAGTTTATCTTTTCTTTTTTTGTTGTTGTCATTGTTATAGTTGAGACAGAGTCTCACTCTGTCACCCAGGCTGGAGTGCAATGACGTGATCTCAGCCTACTGCAACCTCCACCTCCCAGGTTCAAACGATTCTTTTGTCTCAGCCTCCTGAGTAGCTGGGAATACAGACGTGCACCACTACGCCCGGCTAAATTTTTGTATTTTTCGTAGAGATGGGGTTTCACCATGTGGGCCAGGCTGGTCTCGAACTCCTGACCTCAGGTGATCCGCCCGCCTCCGTCTCCTAAATTGCTGGGATTACAGATGTGAGCCACTGCACCCTGCCTAGTTTATCTTTTCTAACTCAGCATAGTCATATGTAATTTTGGGAAATACGATTCTAGCTTGAAGAAAAAGGAGTATAATACTTTGCTGCATCACACATGGAATAAGATGGAATCTGTGTTCTCTGAACTGCAATGCAGCAACCCTGACCTATGAAGAAGCTGCATCTTTTCATTCCTTTTCTCTAAAGGACCAGTGGATTTGGTGCACCTACAAGACAGCCTTTAAAATAAAATAACCAAAGTAGACCTTTGTACCCACATCCAAAATCAAGAAAACTCATAGCAACATCCTCTAAAAATTGCTTCAGGCTGACCACACCAGGATTGCTTTTCAGATTCAAATTAAAAGATGAGTGTCTATTCTGCATAAATCAGTGCATTCCTGACCAGGAACAAGTAACCACGGCATATATGAGGCCAGGAATGACATTTATAATGAAAGCTATTAAATGATTATTTTCTAAAACATAGAAATTCTTCACCGCCTTCATCACACAAAAAATATTGCTACACTATTCAGATATAGTAGAGCATTTAACAGAGTAGTCTTGAAGACCAAATGTCAAAGCTATCACTCATATGCAGCAGCTATTTTAAAGACACATCTTTAGCATGATTCTTCAGTTAAAAGCTACCTCCTATATGCATCTCATTTTTGGAATAACAATTTTCTTGCCATTGAATGAAAATATGTTCTGAAATTTAGGCACCAGTTTTTTACCCAAATAAATGCTCTGTTGTGTTTTTAAATGGAATCATTTGGAACAGACACATTATCTTTTTAGGAAAGGGCACATTGTTAAGTTTTTTTGAATCTACACTGGGCATCTTCAATCTGTTTCTCAGAGTTAAAAAAAGTTCTCAACGCTAGCAGTTAATGAATGTAAATAAAAATTTTTAAAATATAGCTAACATATTACAGTGTTAATTGCATTACTCACCAAAAATGCAATGAGTCATATTTTATGGGTGTTTTTTATGCAATTTGGAGGACTTTTTAGGCACTTGATAAAGAAGGAAGATACTCCAAACCTGATAAAATGAGTCTAGCAAGACCATTTCTTTAATGGGGTTTAGAAAATTTGCAATTAAGAATAAGTTAAAGCAACTTGAAATTTTGTTATGGATTTATAGTCTTTTCAACTTCATCAGAATCACAACAAAATTTGTTGATTTCAATTTTATCAACCTTTTCAAAATCAAAAATACTTTTCTGTGCAACAATAACAACATTTAAGAAGAAATGTGTCTTCCTATTAAATAGAAGTCAAATTTATTTTCCTATTTTTATTTAGGGCATATGTAGTTACTAACCAGCATGTGTTTTGTGTACAACAACTTGTGTTCCATAATAAATCAAGTAACTCCAGAGAAAAGAGAATTATGTATTATTGAGATTAGCCTCCACAGGTGCACCAAAGACTAAAAACAGAAGACTAACCATATTAAGCAAAGCAAAATGATAGACTCTCCCAGATTAGATGTCCGTGTTTACTAACCACAGATTGACAAATGTAGTCACGGCTCAACTCAAAAATGTCTATGACTCTTGTAACTAAGAGGAAATTGATACTTAAATAAGAACAAAGGTGAAATACGAAATATTTGCATTTAAACTCTTTCACACATTTCCCTGGAATTTCCTTCACCTCTTCTTCTAAAAGATGTGGTGGTGTAACCAGTAGTCATTCAGGAGCAGGTTGTTCAGTTTCCATGTAGTTGAGCAGTTTTGAGTGAGTTTCTTAATCCTGAGTTCTAGTTTGATTGCACTGTGGTCTGGTGAGACAGGCTTTGTTGGCAATTTCTGCTCTTTACATTTGCTGAGGAGTCCTTAACTTCCAAACTATGTGGCCAATTTTGGAGCAAGTGAAGGGTGCTGAGAAGAATGCACATTCTGTTGATTTAAAGTGGAGAGTTCTGGTAGATGCCTGGCTAGGTCCACTTAAGTGCAGAGTTGAGTTCACCCTGGATACCCTTTGTTAACTTTCTGTCTCTGATCTGCTCCAATGTTGACAGTGGGTGTTAAAGTCTCCCATTACATACAGGGAGTCTAAGCCTCTTTGTAGGGTCTCTAAGGACTTGTTTCTTTATGAATCTTGGTACTCCTAGGCTTGGTGCATGTATATTTTAGGGATAGTTAGGTCTTCTTGTTGTATTGATCCCTAATTATTATGTAATGGCCTTCTTTGTCTCTTTTGATCTTGTGTGGATTTAAAGTCTGTTTTATCAGAGACTATGATTGTAACCCCTGCCTTTTTTTGTTTTCCATTTTATTGTAGCTCTTCCTTCATCCCTTTATTTTGAGCCCATGTGTGTCTATGCATCGAAATGATTCTGTTGAATACAGCATTTACCGATGGTCTTGACTCTTTTTTTATATATATATATATGTATATTTTTTATTATACTTTTAAGTTTTAGGGGTACATGCATAACATGGTAGTTTGTTACATATGTATTTCTTGTGCTATGTTGCTGTGTTGAGACCTATCAACTCAAGCCAGGCACTCCATCAACTCGCCATTTACATCAGGTATAACTCCCAGTGCAATTCCTCCCCCTTCCCTCCCTCATGATAGGCCCCGTGTGTGATGTTCCCTCCCCAGTCCAAGATCTCATTTATTCAGTTCCCACCTAAGGGAGTGAGAATGATGCAGTGTTTGGTTTTCTGTTCTTGTGATAGTTTGCTAGAATGATGCTCTTAGCTGCATCCATGTCCCTACAAAGGACACAAACTCATCCTCTTTTTATGGCTGCATAGCATTCCATGGTGTATATGTGCTACATTTTCTCTATCCAGTCTGTCACTGATGGACATTTGGGTTTATTCCCAAGTCTCTTTGCTATTGCACAGCCTAATAAACATACGGTGCATGTGTCTTTATAGCAGCATGATTTATAATCCTTGGGTATATCCCCAGTAATGGATGGTTGGTTATATGGTACATCTAGTTCTAGATCCTTGGAGGAATCAGCTTATACTGTTTTCCATAATGGTTGAACTAGTTTATAATCCCACCAACAGTGTAAAAGTGTTCCTATTTCTCCACATCCTGTCCAGCACCTAAGCTGTTTCCTGACTTTTAAATGATCACATTCTATGGTGTGGAGATGGTATCTCATTGTTTTGATTTGCATTTGATGGCCAGTGGATGATGAGAGCATTTTTTCAAGCAAAATTGCTGGCTGCATGGGAATGTCTCTCTTTGAGAAATGTCTGTTCATATCCCTTTGCCCACTTTTGATGGGGTTGTTCTTGTTTTTTCTTGTAAATTTGTTTGAGTTCTTTTGTAGGTTCCTTTGATATTAGCCCTTTGCCAGATGAGGACAAAAAATTTCTCCCATTCTGTAGGTTGCCTTGTTCACTCTTGATGGTAGTTCTTTTGCTGCAAAGTAGAAGCTCTTTTAGTTTAATGAGATCCCACTTTGTCAATTCTTTGGCTTCTTGCCAAGCATTGCTTTTGGTGTTTTGTGACATGAAGTCTTGCCCATGCCTATGTCCTGAAATTCTGGTAATTTCACCTAGGTTTCTCCTCTTAGGTTTTATGGTATTAGGGTCTTAACATTTAAGTCTCCTAATCCATCTTGAATTAATTTTTGTATAAGGAATATGAAAGTATCCTAGCTCTCAGCTTTCTACTTATGGCTAGCCATAATTCCTCCTCTAGCAATTCATTTATTAAATAGGGAATCCTTTCCCATTTCTTGTTCTCCCAGGTGTCAAAGATCAGGATGGCTGTAGATGTGTGGTATTATTTCTGAGGGACTCTGTTCTGTTCCATTGGTCTATATCTCTTGCTTTGGTACCAGTACCATGCTGTTTTGGTTACTGTAGCCTTGTAGCATAGTTTCAGTCAGGTAGCGGATGCCTCCAGCTTTGTTCTTTGACTTAGGACGTCGAGGATGTGGGCCTTTTTGGTTCCATATGGTTCCAAAGCAGCTCTTTTCCCAATTCTGTGAAGAAACCCCGCTGGTAGCTTGATGGGGATGGCATTGAATCTATAAATAACCTTGGGGCAGTATGGCCATTTTCATGATATTGATTCTTCCTAATAAATGAGTATGGTATGTTCTTCCATTTAACTAACCAGCAAAATAACTTCACCAGTTAATAATTACAATGGCAGGACTGGCGCATACATAACAATCTTAACCTTTTAAATGTAAATAGACTAAATGCCCAATTAAAAGACTACCAGACTGGCAAATTGGATAAAGAGTCAGACCCATCAGTCTGCTGTATTCAGGAGACCCATCTCACACACAAGAGACATACATAGGCCCAAAATAAAGGGATGGAGGAAGATCTACCACAAAATGGAGGAAAAAGCAGGCTGTACTACTAGTCTCTGATAAACAGACTTTTAAACCACCAAAGATCAAAAAGACACAAAGAAGGCTTGGCCACATAATGGTAAAAAGGATCAATCCAACAGGGAAGCATTTTAACTATCCTAGGGGCCATATACACCCAATACAGGGAGTACCCTAGATTCATGCCAAGTCCTTAGAGACTTCATAAAGAGAATTTAGGACTCCCATACAATAATAATGGGAGACTTCAAGACCCACCGCCGGGCTAGACAGGATCAACAGACAGAAAGCACAAGGATATCCAGGAATTGAACTCATCTCTGCAGCAAGCAGACCTAATAGACACCCATAGAACTCTCCACCCCAAATCAACAGAATATACATTCTTCCTTAGCACCACATCACACTTATTCCCAAATACACTACATACCAAAGTAAAGCACTCCTCAGCAAATGTAAAAGAACAGAAATTGTAACAAACTGTCTCTGAGACCACAGTGCAATCAAACTAGAACTCAGGACTAAGAAACTCAATCAAAACTGCTCAACTACATGGGTCTTGACTCTTTATCCACTTTGCCAGTCTGTGTCTTTTAATGAGAGCATTTAGCCCATTTACATTTAAGGTTAATTTTGCTCTGTGTGAACTTGATCCTGTCATTATGATGTTAGCTGGTTATTTTGCTTGTTAGTTGATGCAGTTTCTTCCTAGCATCAATGGTCTTTACAATTTGGCATGTTTTTGCAGTGGCTGGTACCAGTTGTCCCTTTCCATGTTTAGTGCTTCCTTCAGGACCTCTTGTGCGGCAGGCCTGGTGATAACAAAATCTCACAGCAATTGCTTGTCTGTAATGAAATGAAGGCAGAAATAAAGATGTTCTTTGAAATCAATGAGAACAAAGACACAACATACCAGAATCTCTGGGACACATTTAAAGCTGTGTGTAGGGCCGGGCGCGGTGGCTCAAGCCTGTAATCCCAGCACTTTGGGAGGCCGAGACGGGCGGATCACGAGGTCAGGGGATCGAGACCATCCTGGCTGACACGGTGAAACCCCGTCTCTACTAAAAAAATACAACAAACTAGCCGGGCGAGGTGGCGGGCGCCTGTAGTCCCAGCTACTCGGGAGGCTGAGGCAGGAGAATGGCGTGAACCTGGGAGGCGGAGCCTGTAGTGAGCTGAGATCCGGCCACTGCACTCCAGCCTGGGCGACAGAGCGAGACTCCGTCTCAAAAAAAAAAATAAATAAATAAAATAAATAAAGCTGTGTGTAGAGGGGAATTTATGACTCTAAATGCCCACAAGAGAAAGCAGGAAAGATCTAAAATTGACACCCTAACATCACAATTAAAAGAACCAGAGAAGCAAGACCAAACACATTCAAAAGCTAGCACAAGGCAAGGAATAACTAAGATCAGAGCAGAACTGAAGGAGATAGAGACACAAAAACCCTTCAAAAAAATCAATGAATCCAGGAGATGGTGTTTTGAAAACATCAACAAAATTGATAGACCACTAGCAAGACTAATAAAGAAGAAAGAGAGAAGAATCAAATAGATGCAATAAAAAATGATAAAGGGGATATCACCACCGATCCCACAGAAACACAAACTACCATCAGAGAATACTATAAACACCTCTATGCAAATAAACTAGAAAACCTAGAAGAAATGGATGAATTCCTGGACACATACACTCTCCCAAGACAAACCAGGAAGAAGTTGAGTCCTTGAATAGACCAATAGCAGGCTCTGAAATTGAGGCAATAATTAATAGCCTACCAACCAAAAAAAGTCCAGGACCAGACGGATTCACAGCTGACTTCTACCGGAGGTACAAGAAGAAGCTGGTACAATTCCTTCTGAAACTATTCCAATCAACAGAAAAAGAGGAAATCCTCCCTAACTCATTTTATGAGGCCAGCATCATCCTAATACCAAAGCCTGGCAGAGACACAACAAAAAAAGAGAATTTTAGACCAATATCCCTGATGAACATTGATGCAAAAATCCTCCATAAAATACTGGCAAACCAAATCCAGCAGCACATCAAAAAGCTTATCCACCACGATTAAGTGGGTTTTATCCCTGGGATGCAAGGCTGGTTCAACATACGCAAATAAATAAATGTAATCCAGCATTTAAACAGAACCAAAGGTAAAAACCACATGATTATCTCAATAGATTCAGAGAAGGCCATTGACAAAATTCAACAGCCCTTCATGCTAAAAAACTCAATAAATTTGGTATTGATGGGACATATCTCAAAATAATAGGAATTGTTTATGACAAACCCATAGCCAATATCATACTAAATGGTCAAAAACTGGAAGTATTTCCTTTGAAAACTGACACAAGACAGGGATGCCCTCTCTCACCAATCCTATTCAACATAGTGTTGGAAGTTCTGGCCAGGGCAATCAGGCAAGAGAAAGAAATAAAGGGTATTCGATAAGGAAAAGAGGAAGTCAAATTGTCCCTGTTTGCAGATGACATGATTGTATATTTAGAAAACCCCATCGTCTCAGCCCCAAATCTGCTTAGGCTGATGAGCAACTTCAACAAAGACTCAGGATACAAAATCAATGTGCAAAAATCACAGGCATTCTTATACACCAATAACAGACAAATAGAGAGCCAACTTATGAGTGAACTCCCATTCACAATTGCTTCAAAGAGAATAAAATACCTAGGAATCCAACTTACAAGGGATGTGACGGACCTCTTCAAGGAGAACTAGAAACCACTGCTCAACGAAATAAAAGAAGAAACAAAGAAATGGAAGAACATTCCATGCTTATGGATAGGAAGAATCAATATTGTGAAAATGATCATACTGCCCAAGATAATTTATAGGTTCAATGCCATCCCCATCAAGCTACCAATTACTTTCTTCACAGAATTAAAAAAAAAAAAAAAAACTACTTTAAAGTTCATATGGAACCAGTAAAGAGCCCACATTGCCAAGATAATCCTAAACCAAAAGAACAAAGCTGGAGGCATCACGCTACCTGACTTCAAACTATACTACAAGGCTACAGTAACAAAAACAGCATGGTACTGCTACCAAAGAAAAGATATAGACCAATGGGACAGAACAGAGCCCTCAGAAATAATACCACACATCCACAACCATCTGATCTTTGACAAACCTGAGAGAAACAAGAAATGGGGAAAGGATTCCCTATTTAATAAATGGTGCTGGGAAAACTGGCTAGCCATATGTAGAAAGCTGAAACGGGATCGCTTCCTTACACCTTATAAAAAAATTAATTAAAGATGGATTAGAGTCTTAAATGTTAGACCTAAAACCATAAAAACCATAGGAGAAAACCTAGGCAATAACATTCAGCACACAGGCATGGGCAAGGACTTCATGTCTAAAACACCAAAAGCAATAGCAACAAAAGCCAAAATTGACAGATAGGATCTAATTAAACTAAAGAGCTTCTGCACAGCAAAAGAAACTCCCATTAGGGTGGAACAGGCAACCTACAGAATGGGAGAAAAGTTTTGCAATCTACTCATCTGATAAAAGGCTAATATCCAGAACCTACAAAGAACTCAAACAACTTTAGGAGAAAAAAAAACCCCTTCGAAAAGTGGGCAAAGGATATGAACAGACACTTCTCAAAAGAAGACATTTATGCAACCAACAGACACATGAAAAAATGCTCATCATCACTGGCCATCAGAGAAATGCAGATTAACACCACAATGAGATACCATCTCACACCAGTTAGAATGGCGATCATTAACAAGTCAGGAAACAACAGGTGCTGGAGAGGATGTGGATAAATAGGAACACTTTTACACTGTTGATGATACTGTAAACTAGTTCAACCATTGTGGAAGACAGTGTGGCGATTTCTCAAGGATCTAGAACTAGAAATACCATTTGACCCAGTCATCCCATTACTGGGTATATACCCAAATGATTATAAATCATGCTGCTATAAAGACACATGCACACGTATGTTTATTGTGGCACTATTCACAATAGCAAAGACTTGGAACCAACCCAAATGTCCATCAATGATAGACTGGATTAAGAAAATGTGGCACATATACACCATGGAATACTATGCAGCCATAAAAAAGGATGAGTTCATGTCCTTTGTAGGGACGTGGATGAAGCTGGAAACCATCATTCTCAGCAAACTATCACAAGAACAGAAAACCAAACACCGCATGTTCTCACTCATAGATGTGAATTGAACAATGAGAACACTGGAACATAGGGTGGGGAACATCACACACCGGGGCCTGTCATGGGGTCGGGAGAGTGGGGAGGGGTAGAATTAGGAGATATAGCTAATGTAAATGACGAGTTAATGGGTGCAGCACACCAAGATGGCACATGTATACGTATGTAACAACCTGCCCATTGTGCACATGTACCCTAGAACTTAAAGTATAATAAATAAATAAATAAATAAATAAATAAATAAATAAATAAATAAAATAAGTGGTGGTAATGAGAATGTGCTTTGTTTCCCTTCTATTGCAGACAGCATAATGGACCAACGGTACCTGCTACTGCACTTTGAAGTCCAGTCTTGTGTTGCCACTGAGGCCTACCAAGGGGTAGTTCCTACCAATGATAAAGTGAGGTAGGAATAGTAAGGCAGCCTGATTCTTGGGAGAGAAGGGGACTACTCTGTCATTTACTTTGGCTGAAGGATTCATGAATAGTTTTGCTGAACATACAACCCAACCATCTTTACCTCTCATCTTCACTTGGGGTCAGACTTACATTACAATCTCATGACTCTTCCAGCCCTCTCCAGCTCCTGTCATATATTCTTTCATGCATGCATTTCTCTTAATAAACTGCCTCTGTATTCAATCCTGACTGGGCATCTGCTTCTCAGACATGGACTAACCCATCAACTCTAATGTCTTTTCCAACTCCTCCAGGATTTATCACTCAATTTCTGTGTACTCATTTTACTGTGCAAAATACAGAGGAAAGTGATCCTTCATAATTTGGCTCCAGCCCATCTCCCTGGCTGCAGCTACCATCTTTCTATTCTTTCTAGGCACCAAACTCACTATAGTACCCAGAATTCCACACCTTTGAAAATGCTGTCTCCTGTGCCTAGAATGACTTCCTCTCTAAGTTATGACAACTGCTTCATTTTATATATCTAAATTATCTCTAAGCCTTTCCTAACATCTCTAAGCAGAATTTAGACAGTGTTCTCTTCTTGAACCGATACTTTAGCATTTTTGAAGATCAGCCAGTTGTGTTTCAACATATCCTTCAATTTGAGTTTGTCAGTGGTTCCTCATGATTAGACCCAGGTTATGAGGTTTTGATCAGACTGTCACACTTGCTATTTTGTTTTCATTACCATCCTATCAGGTTGCACATGATATCTATGTGTCCCATTACTGATGGTGTTTGTTTCGATCACTTGATTAAGATTACGTCCACCAGGTTTCTCTACTTCTTGTTCCCTTTGTAATTAACAAATATTTTGAATGGAGATACTTTGAGACTATGTAAAACTCTCTTTCTTTACCTCATTTTGACCTACTAGTTTTAGTATCTGTTGAAGTTTTTTACTTGGGTTAATTATTATTATGTTTATTGCCAAATGGTGAATTTTTAAAACAATATTCCTTCCACATCTTATTGGAAGCTTTCTGCTGTGAGGAAGAGCTTACTCTTCTACCCATTTATTTAATTTCTTCTTCTTATTTTAAGACAGGGTCTCACCCTGTCACTCAGGCTGGAGTGCAGTGGTGCAATCATGGCTTATTGCAGCCTCAGCCTCCTGGACTCAAGCGATCTTCTCACCTCAGCCTCCCAAGTAGCAGGGACTACAGGTGCATGCCGCCATGCTCGGCTAGTTACTTTATTTTTTGTAGATTCCGGAGTCTCACTATGTTGCCCAGGCTAGTCTCGAACTTCTGGACTCAAGTTACACTCCCGCCTCAGCCTCCCAAAGTGCTGGAATTACAGGCATGAGCAACCACTGCACCTGGTCTATCCATTTATGTATGTATGTATATATGTATTTGTTTGTTTGTATCAATGGGGTACTAGATTATTCAATGGGTTATAATTTGTTCTTTTAGCATTATTTTAATGTTTCATTTGTACTTTGGTCACTGGGAGCCAGTTCCTTCAAGCTTGCTTCTGTGTTCTTTTAATATGTCCGCATTCTTTGAGTATTTTCTTTCTTTCTATTATGAAAGGTGTTCCAGGCTCATCACATTCTCAGCTGCAGCCTTGGATTCAGGCATTTCTTCAAGGAGTCTTTGTTTATTTAAGTATTTCAAACGAAGATATGATCATTAGGTGATCATTACTACTGGAGTACCATTACTCTTAGGCTTTTTCTGCAGATAACTAGGAACCACATACATTTGTATTTATATTTATCTCTATATACATCTACAACTAAAACTAATAGCTCACTCTGGTACCTTCAGTTTTAATCTAGTATTGGTTGGGTTTATTATTCCTTTATCTTTTCCTTAATTGTAACTCCCTTTCCAATAGTGAAAAACCTTGTTCTCATTATTCGCAATATATTTATTATCTGCTCAATCTCCTTGGGCGTGGCCAATCTTCTGATAGTGCTGGGCCACCACACTCTTGGCAAGCGGACTTGCCCTGTGTTCAGATTAGCCTCCTCTGCACAGGTCTGCCTTCCTTATCTGAGCAGCCTACCTTTTCCGGCCTCACATAGGGCTATTTGACAATGGAAGGCAAGATACTAATATATTGCCTAAATAAAGGAAAGGGAAGAAGAAGATATAGAGCTACTAACATGTCTTTATTCTTTTTTACTTGCTTACTAATTTGTTTTAAAAAGAGAAAGCAGGTATCAGGTTTAGAGCCTTCTCTAAGGAGTAGTATCTAGAATTTAATAACACTATTTGCTTTAATTGTGAGTATCTTTAGTTACTTGACCAGTTTATTTACCTTCAATATATTTTAATTGCAGAAAAAATTAAATTATTTAATCTGCCCATTTCTTAAACACGTAATTCAATGAGTTTTAACAAGTATGTTTTCCACATTGAGATTTAGAACATTTTCATCTCCCCAGAAAGTCCTGGTCAATCTCCATCTTTTGTGGGCAGCTACTGTTCTGATTTGTGTCAGAATTGCTTTTGCTTTCTTTGTAAATATTTTTAGAAAAAAAAGTTAATAAAAAAATTAAATAAAATTACAAATGGTAACAATAATGTAAGGAGTATAGAATTGCACAGAAGGTGTTACATAAATGATGAGAGTTGGGCACAATGACTTGTTTCATGGATGTCTTACAGAGTTTTTTTCTTTCCCTTAAAAATATTTCTGTTGCTAAAGTGGAGATGGCCACCCATATTAGACATGCTATTAAATAAAAGCTCTGGCCTTTCCTCTCTACTCTTTCCATATATACTTTTCTTTTAAGCACTATTTATATACCTTCTATATGCTATGTGCTCTAGGGCCTGTAGAAAAATAAGAAACAGTTCCTGTATCCAAAAGAGAGATGGCCACCATAATCTGATCCATGGGAATATTTACAAATCTGGGCCACAAATTCTTGTTGCTTCCTTATGGATGATGGCCAAAATTCACAAATCCATTGATTTGCAAGAGGATAATTTTAGAGGAATTTGAAGGAAATGAGAAAAAGGAAGAGCAAAGAGGGTAGAATTCCTATTTCACAATTTGAATGTGGTTTTTAAATAAACAAAAATAGTTTTACTACAAAATTACATCTGGCATTAACAAAACAAAAAGGCCACCCATACTCTACAATTTGAGCACGTTGACTACTGAATCAATCCAAGTAAACTAAAACAATTGTTCCTCTAATGGAAAAATTAAGTTATAAACAAAATTACTTTGGGTTGAGGACTTTTGGATAAGAGCCTGGTCTTTCTAAATTTTAATACACTCCTTTTTCTCTACTTGTTTTTGACTTCTTGTCTTTTTATGGGCAAGCACCTGACCCCAAATAGGGAATTCATTTTGTACTGCAGTTGGCACATTGTGAAAAGGGATAAATATAATTCAAAAATTGATGCTATCAATAGGTGTTCACTGACTGAGCACTATAAGGCAAAAATCTGTCCCCAAGAGCTTCTGCTGTATTGGGGAATTTTGTGAAGCAGAAATGACAAACTCCCACATAGACATTCTTTGCCTTAACTATTAAAATATATTTATGCTATGTCACTGGTTACCAAGCAACTTTTCAGAGCAAAGATCTCTCACTCTCCCATATCGTACCCGGATTTGAGAAGTTTATCCAGTGGGAAAGTAGAATGAGCTCCATTAATTTCTACCTAGAGAGTAGGGCAATAGCAGCAGAGTCTACTTTACTTGTAAACTAAATGGAATTTGAGATAGATTGCTTAAAGCCATGAATTTTTAAAAATTATTATTATTTTTTTTAAAGACGGAATCTTGCTCCGTTGTCAGGCTGGAGTGAAGTGGCTCAATCTCAGCTCACTGCAGCCTTCACTTCCCGGGTTCAAGCTGTTCTCCTGCCTCAGCCTCCTGAGTAGCTGGGACTGTAGGGACGCACCACCATGCCCGGCTAATTTTTGTGTTTTTAATAGATACGGAGTTTCACCATGTTGCCCAGGCTGGTCTCAAACTCCTGAGCTCAGGCAATCCAATCCGCCCACCTCAGCCTCTCGAAGTGCTAGGATTATAGGTGTGAGCCACTGCACCTGGCCCAAAGCTATGAATTTAGAAACAATTATTTATCAACACAAACAAGGAGCATAAACTTCTGGAATCTTCTTTTTAGCTCCCTGCCCCACGTCTCTATAGCAATATCTGCTTCACTGGGAAGTCAATGAGTTAATTCATGTGAGAAAGTGTTTTATAAACCTTGCCATACTATCCAAGTGAAAGGTTGTACACAATTCCATCAGTCTGAACAGCTTGCTGCCCATGCCCTAGTATGATACATGTGTCTTTGCATTTGAGTATAAATTAAGTGTAAACTTAAGGCAATTTAAGTATGACAAGAACAACATTCACCAGTCATGTGTAATGATGAAATAAGATGTGGCACGAAATTTACAACTGAGCAAAATCATAGGCAATATTGACATGTCTTAAATAAAGGAAGCTTATGGCTAGGAAGGCTTTAAAGCCAAAGCTTACAAGTTTAAGTTTTGCAGCTTTACTGTTTAAGTTTTATAAACTTAGATAGGCAGTTCACTTTGCCTGAAACCATGAAGCAAATCATTTACCCATTCTGCCTTAATTTCCCCCAATCAGGTATCATAGTTACAAAGGTGAAAACAGGCACTGTAGAAAAAAAATTGTGAGGCAAGTGTATATAGTATAGGTATTGTGATTCTGGGTAATGTAACTTATTATTCTGTATACCTTAAATCTACTTACTTTCTTTGCAGGTTGCATTGGAGAATCTAAAGTCTTTTGGAGATGTCCCAAGGCTTAACCTGCACCTCTTCACACCATAGGCAAGAAAATTCTGTCTGACCTTTCTGCTGGGAAGAGGGTAGGTTTAGGCAAAAATGAGTGACCCACAAAATCAGCCACCAACATGGCTGTGTCACTTTGGTGCTCCCACAACAACTTGAAGCATTTTTCATATTAAACTTAATAGCCGACCTGTCTACCCCCTAGTCTGTGAGATCCTTCAGGGAAAGACTTTCCCTCATGTTTTACTCACCTCTATCACTCTAACAACTAGGGCAGGAGAGTAGGGGAGCCACTCAGTAAATATTTGTGAACCTGAATATGAATAGAGGGCACTCAAGGAACAGCAAAGGCTTAGAAGTATCATAAACTTCATGTGTCCAGGATGGAAAGAACAAAATTTAGTGCAGACATTTTTACATAGTGAGTCAAATGTGAAACATTTTTCAACCACAAAATATTATATACATTCCTCTTCCTCTTCCCATCCCAAAGTTTCACCTTATTCCTGCTCCTTGCCCTGTCTTTGAACTCTTCTATCTCAGAATCGGATTTCTCCCAGTACCTCAGCCCTTCCTTTCCCTCACCCCAATCTTCACCCCACTGCCAAGGGTCATGGATGTATTGAGGTCAAGATGAGGTGAAGCTCATTGAGGGAGGAAAGATAATTGGGCATCCAGGCAACAGCAAAAACTGACAGCTCAATGGTTCGATGTTTACAGTAAAATATCCTATAATCAAAATGGTCACATCAAAATATGTATTCATAGAACAATGGCCTAGTTTATAATATCAGTTGCATGATATGGAAAAGCAGGAGAAAAGGCTAAAGTGTTAAGAGACAGTCAGATATGAGTCTAGAAATTTTGTCAGGCATCAGTAGGAAAACAGGCTTTTGAGCAGTAAAATTAGAACATCACTATGAAAGCAGGATTTAAGTGTCATACAGCCATATTCAGCCTAACTTAGAAAAGAAAAGCCCAAATTCTGGGGCTCCAGTTAGAAGATTACTGCAGCTCTTCAGAGTGAGGTAATGTGAGGCCTAAAGGAGAAGAGCCCCAGAAGTATGAATGGGGTTGATGACCAACTGCGCTTGGCAGATAGCAAAAGGCTCAAAAAGTTGACCGTTTTTGATCATAAATGCCTGGAAGAATATCTTACCTATTGACAAGGAGCCATTTTGAAGGGAAGAATGTTGTTTTATTTTTTTTTATTATTTTTTTATTTTTTTATTTTTTAATTATTTTTTATTATTATACTTTAAGTTCTAGGGTACATGTGCATAACGTGCAGGTTTGTTACATATGTATACTTGTGCCATGTTGCTGTGCTGCACCCATCAACTCGTCAGCACCCATCAACTCGTCATTTACATCAGGTATAACTCCCAATGCAATCCCTCCCCCTTCCCCCCTCCCCATGATAGGCCCCGGTGTGTGATGTTCCCCTTCCCGAGTCCAAGTGATCTCATTGTTCAGTTCCCACCTATGAGTGAGAACATGCGGTGTTTGGTTTTCTGTTCTTGTGATAGTTTGCTGAGAATGATGGTTTCCAGCTGCATCCATGTCCCTACAAAGGACACAAACTCATCCTTTTTTATGGCTGCATAGTATTCCATGGTGTATATGTGCCACATTTTCTTCATCCAGTCTGTCACTGATGGACATTTGGGTTGATTCCAAGTCTTTGCTATTGTGAATAGTGCCGCAATAAACATACGTGTGCATGTGTCTTTATAGCAGCATGATTTATAATCCTTTGAGTATATCCCCAGTAATGGGATGGCTGGGTCATATGGTACATCTAGTTCTAGATCCAAACAAATTTACAAGAAAAAAACAAACAACCCCATCAAAAAGTGGGCAAAGGATATGAACAGACATTTCTCAAAAGAAGACATTCATACAGCCAACAGACACATGAAAAAATGCTCATCATCACTGGCCATCAGAGAAATGCAAATCAAAACCACAATGAGATACCATCTCACACCAGTTAGAATGGCGATCTTTAGAAAGTCACGAAACAACAGGTGCTGGAGAGGATGTGGAGAAATAGGAACACTTTTACACTGTTGGTGGGATTGTAAACTAGTTCAACCATTATGGAAAACAGTATGGCAATTCCTCAAGGATCTAGAACTAGAAGAATGTTGTTTTACTTTGAGAATATTAAGTTTGAAGTGACAAGAGATATCCAAGTGGAAATATACAAGAGGGCAGGAGTGCATCAAAATTTTAAAGGGTGTGCCACCAGAGCTTGATTAATGTGTTACATTTACTTAGCTCTAACAGAGGCTCATATGATTATGTCTGAGGAAGTATCAAAATAAGAGTGCCTACCATGTGATAAACAGCAGGTAGCCACTGAATGAGGGAAAGATGAGGTAAGAGGTATATAATCTTTGTGTAAAAATGGGGGGCTTAACTGGGATGCAAGAGATCTTTTCCTCATAAGTATGTAAGTTTAATAAGATGTCAAGCGAGACTTTTTCTATCTTGCAATTGCGATTGAAGACAATAGCTGAGAAGAACCCCATATTCTAAGAGAGAAGCTGGACATATCTCAGGACTTTCCAAAAGGCAGCAAAGAAATGAGACTACGGAATGTACCATTGGAGCAGGAGCTGAGAGGGAAATAGAGAGAATAGGTTAACAATGCATCTATGGGGCTAGGAAACGTTCCACCAGAACTCTGAAGGACCCACAAAAGCACTCCCATAGAGCACAAAATAACTGCAGAGCACACCAGTACCGGATAACAATAGCACTCTCCATGGATGAAACCTTTCTCCCCTTTGCCTCTTCATCTTTTCCCTGTCCCAACCTGGTGTTACCAAGAGTAACATACTGGGGGAGAGAAGAATAGTATGTTGGAGCAGTGGAAAAGTGGGCTTTGCCAATTTTTTAACTGCTAATATATAGAATTTTTGGGTCATGGCACACTAAGAGAGGAACCTAACATTGTGTGAGGATTGGATGTCATTTTAGATTTATTTTTAATATCTGAAATGATTCTATTCTGTTATTATTCAGATACGGCTAAAAAAGCTTATTGAATTGATCTGAGAGGACAGAGAATAGAGATCTGGCAGAATGGCTTGAGGGCAGCAGTGGATGAAAAAAAAACCTGACTTTATTGTATCCTACTTAGTTCAGCTCATTCAACAACAGAAGCAAGAAAGGTCAGGGCAGTGAATATTTCTACTCACATAGTGACATAAAGCTTAAGGGAAATCGGTGAGTGGTGTAATAATTGGGTAAATTTATGTTTTCAATTTACAAAACTTATTTTAAATCCAGTATTGAACTTTTAATCCCTTCGTGTATGTTTTGAATTATGTCAAAGTATGTTGCCAACAAAAATGTGTAGAGAATCACTGTGGAAGGGAGGAGACATGGAACTAGAAATGGGTGGGATACTGAGGCTGAGCAGTTTTTTAAAATCATCAGTACAGAGGTGAGTGGGAGGACCTTTCCCTTAACAAAGAAATAATGAGAGAGCAGGTGAAGAGTGCATCTCTGGGAGTAGGAAAGGTCCCTACAGGAGAACTCTGAAGGACCCACAAAAGGACTCCCACAGAGCACAAAGTGTCCACATGTTCCTGGGTCACCCCCAAAGTACTTGCCTGCTACTACACAAAGACAAGGCTCAATGGCACCTTCTCCCTTTATCCCAACTTGTGTTACTGTTTTCAACTACTACCTTTAGGTAGAAGTTAATCATATAACCTTATCCCTAGGTCACTGTTCTAAAGGTGGCTCTTTTGAAAAACTGCAAAAATTCATACATTTCAATAAATGTTGAGGTTTTTCTAGGCCCACTCAATCCAAGAGCCTGGGGGGAAAATTTTATTTAAAGTATGTCAGTTTGGAAATTTTTGGAGGTTAATAGTAGTTCCGCAAAGGCCAGGTCTTCTTGGTCTTTGGAGAAAATTCACCATTACATTAAATTCCCCACACCTCTGTTTTTTCATTGAAAGAAAAGATATATTAATACAATTGACTCTGTGTATCCATGAGTTCCATAACCATGTATTTAATCAAACACAGATTGAAAATATTTGGGAAATAAACAGTAAAATATACAAATTAAAAACAATACAGTATAACAAATATTTACATAGCATATGCATTGTACTAGGCATTATAAGTAATCTAGAGATTTAAAGTATAGAGGAAGATTTGCATAACCTATATACAGTACTACATTATTTAATATAAGGGACCTTAGCATTGTTGGAGTTTGGCATTTGCCAGGGTCCCCCAGGGATACCAAGGGACAACTATACTTAACAGGTTTGTGGAAGGATTGAATAAAATAATATATATCATTGCTACAGGGCTTCAGATGATTTGGAGTCCCCATACCTTTCCAACTTTATCTTATACCATCTTTTTCCTTTGCCCATTATCTTCCTGGAACTTTAGCTGTCTTCTCTTGCTCAAACATACAAAGCTATTTTCCACCTCAGGGCTGTTGCATGTGTTGTCTCTGCATGTAATTTTTTGTTCCTAACCACTAGGCTGCTAGGGAACATACAATTTTGTGACTTCAGCTCTTTGCTCCCTCTTGTCTCTCAGCTTACATGTTACCCTCTCAAAGAGGTCTTCCCTGGCCTTCTACCTAAAGTTGCCTTTGCTGGATATTTGCTATCTCATAACCTTGCTTACATCTCTCCTAGCGTTGTTTTACAATCTAATTATTTTGTCCATTTATGTATTTGCTTCACTATTTTTGGTCTCCCCCCACTGGATTTCAAGATCTTTGAGATAAAAACTTTGTTGATCTTGTTTACCTACTGCTCAAGGTAGCTAGCACAGTGCCTGGCATGCAGTAGACACTCAATATTTGTCAAATGAGTGGCATGAGTCTTCTCTGTATACAAGTATATGGGACGGTTAGATTGAACATTTCAAAATAGTCAACAAGTTAAGAAATATGGGAGAAAAATTGTTCAAGCTTATTTATATGGAGGCACAAAGTGGAGGCAAAAGAAAACTCTCTGAAGGAAAAGTTTCAAAGGCCAGGATTTGTTTAGAAAGAAAGCCAAGCCAGCCGTTCTAATTGGGGCAGACAATAGCCTGGCATTCTCTGACCCCAAAGGTGACTCTATCAAGGCAGTGGCATGAATTCTTATTTGGCAAAACATTTTCAGACCAGATGAACTATGCCAAACCGGAGGCCTAGAAACAAAACACCATTTGAATTATGTCATTTCATAGGACAAGCTGAAATTATTTCACAGGTTAATACCATCATTTCTTGGTATTTGGAGCTAAAACATCTTCAACCCATAATTTTTCATTTTCAAATTAATCGGAGACCCATATGGCATCCTGGCTGAACCAGGATGTGCTCCTGGGAAGAAGAGGCATTATCTGGGTTGGCCCTGGCTGACACAGGCCCAGGTGTGCTGGCCTCAGGACTTATTTCTCGAGGAGACTGGGCACAGTTAGCCACACACTTGGGCCTGACTCCATAGGCATATCCAGAACCTCACAGTTGCTATTAACATCCTGGCTCAGTGCACACAGAACAGTTCTTTGCATTTTATTTCCTGCTCTTGGTAGGCAGAACCTTTGCTTTTTACTTTGGAAGGGGTGTGTCACTTGTAAGGCTGAGAGAGTAGACTGGAAGGACAGTATACTTTCAGTTTACAAACAGTTCTTTGGCTTTACCACGTATGAATTCCAGAATCTTGGCAAAATCACTTAACCTTACTGAGTATCAGTTTTCTCCTCAGTAAATGAAGAAGATATTACCAAATAGAATACTTCTGAAGATCCAATGAGATAGTACATGTGAATGTGCTTGACACATAAATATTTCCTTCTCCTCTCCCTTTCTTCTTTCTTTTCCACCTAGTTTTCACATAAAAGAAAGTTCCTTTCTGATTACCAGGAGACAGCACTGGGTAGTGATCAGAAACTTTGGCTCTCAAGCCAAGTGGACTTTGGTTTATATCCCAAAGTTTTCTGTCCTAGCTTACACACTTGAACAAGCCATTTAAACTCTTTGTACCTTCATTGTTTTCTCGGTCAAATAACCACAGTGATAATCCTACTTTATAAGCGTATTCTAAGAATCTCATGATTTGAGGTGCCTGACTCATGGTAAGTGCTCAATAAATATCAGTCATCTCAGTCCCCAACCTGTACCTTCACTGACTACCCAAAGACATGGAGGGAGACTTTAATGAAGGCAAACTACAAATTAGGAGTAAGTGGCTTTGATTTTCTGATCTGGTGCACAGAAATCTTCATTTCTTTAGGCATTGCCTTGGATTTAGTATATCCTCTCTCCAAGGCCCTGATCTTTTTTGTGTATGTGTGTGTAGTGATTCAAAAGAAATGAAAGAGCAAAGAGAGAATAACAATGTAATATGTCAAGTGTTATAGGCAGAATTTGGGCCCCCATGACCTTTTCTCTATCTAGTGTTACACTCATGCAAATGTTAACATTATGTGGGAAAAGAGACTTCACAGATTTAAATAAGGTTACTAATCAGTGGATATTAAGATAGAGAGATTGAATGATTCCTTTCAAGCAGAGGGGGAAATCTGTGATATTAAAAACATGAGAAGGATTCTATCTACTGTTCTTAGCTTGAAGATGAAGGAGACATGTTTCACAGACATAGAGACCTCAATTCTACAACCACAAGGAACTAAATTCTGTCACACCCAATAAGCCTCTAAGAGGATTCTGGTCCTGGAGAGACTGAGAACCACAGCC
This sequence comes from Papio anubis, assembly GCF_008728515.1. Lineage (NCBI taxonomy): Eukaryota > Metazoa > Chordata > Mammalia > Primates > Cercopithecidae > Papio > Papio anubis. Next base: position 87,698,537 of record NC_044987.1, read on the forward strand.
CCAGCTGACACATTGATTTTACCCCTGTGGTACCCTAAGTAGAGACTCCAGTCATACTATGATGGACTTCTGTCCTACTGAAACTGCAAAGTAATAAAGGCTCTTGTTTTTAAGCCAGTGAGTTGATGATAATCTGGTATTGAATCAATAGAAAACCAAATACATCACGTTTGTAACTCCCGGAAGCATAAAATATAACAATGAAAAATTAAACAGAACAGAGAAGTGTCCCATGATGAATGTAGTACTTTGGATCTGAGGTGGACAGTGGAACACTTCTACCCAGATTCCCAGAGATTAGGATTTTGAAACCTTCCCATTACTCTTTGCTACTGCCTCCTCTGAACTCCCTCAATACCATTATGTAGTTTCAGTGTAGTACTTTTCAGTCTCTTGTAATTATTTATGTGATCATCTTCACAATGTATGAACGTCTTAAGGGGAGACACTATGTGATTTCCTTTTGTCTCTCCAAAATCTGTCACAGAATCTCACACAGTAAAGATACTCAAGATGTGTTTGTCAAATGAAACCATGAATGAATATGTGAAAGGATAAATAAACTATACGAACCAAGACCCTAAAAGCTAAAGTATTTGTAGCATGTGTTAGGGTCACAGAGAAAATGTTAGTTTTAAATTTACATGCATAAAAATTATTGGTGGTTTTTTTTTTTTCAACTTTTATTTTAGATTCAGAGGGTACATGTGTAGGTTTGTGACAAGTATATTGCAGGATGCTGAGGTTTGGGGTATGAAATGATCCTGTCACCCAGGTAGTGAGCATAGTAACCAATAGGTAGTTTTTCAACCCTTGCCCTCTTCACCCTCTCCCTACTCTAGTAATCCCCAGTGTCTCTTGTTCCCATCTTTATGTCCATGTGTACCTACTCTCACTTATTTTTTTTATTCCTAAGATCACCTTTATTATTATTATTATACTTTATGTTCTAGGGTACATCTGCACAGCGTGCAGGTTTGTTACATATGTATACATGTGCCATGTTGGTGTGCTGCACCCACTAACTCGTCATTTACATTAGCTATATCTCCTAATGCTATATTTCCCCCCTTCCCCACACCCCACAACAGGCCCTGATGTGTGATGTTCCCCTTCCTGTGTCCAGGTGTTCTTATTGTTCAGTTCCCACCTATGAGTGAGAACATGTGGTAATTGGTTTTCTGTTCTTGAGATAGTTTGCTGAGAATGATGGTTTCCAGCTGCATCCATGTCCCTACAAAGGACATGAACTCATCCTTTTTTATGACTGCCTAGTATTCCATGGTGTATATGTGCCACATTTTCTTAATCCAGTCTGTCATTGATGGACATTTGGGTTCGTTCCAAGTCTTTGCTATTGTGAATACTGCCACAGTAAACATACGTGTGCATGTGTCTTTATAGCAGCATGATTTATAATCCTTTGGGTATATACCCAGTAATGGGATGACTGGGTCAAATGGTATTTCTAGTTCTAGATCCTTGAGGAATCGCCACACTGTTTTCCACAATGGTTGAACTAGTTTACAGTCTCACCAATAGTGTAAAAGTGTTCCTATATCTCCACATCCTTTCCAGCACCTGTTGTTTCCTGACTTTTTAATGATCGCCATTCTAACTGGTGTGAGATGGTATCTCATTGTGGTTTTGATTTGCATTTCTCTGATGGCCAGTGATGATGAGCATTTTTTCATGTGTCTATTGGCTGTATAAATGTCTTCTTTTGAGAACTGTCTGTTCATATCCTTTGCCCACTTTTTGATGGGGTTGTTTGTTTTTTTCTTGTAAATTTGTTTGAGTTCTTTGCGGGTTCTGGATGTTAGCCCTTTGTCAGATGAGTAGATTGCAAAAATTTTCTCCCATTCTGTAGGTTGCCTATTCACTCTGATGGTAATTTCTTTTGCTGTACAGAGGCTCTTTGGTTTAATTAGATTCCATTTGTCAATTTTGGCTTTTGTTGCCATTGCTTTTGGTGTTTTAGACATGAAGTCCTTGCCCATGCCTGTGTGCTGAATGTTATTGCCTAGGTTTTCTCCTATGGTTTTTATGGTTTTAGGTCTAACATTTAAGTCTCTAATCCATCTTTAATTAATTTTTGTATAAGGTGTAGGAAGGGATCCAGTTTCAGCTTTCTACATATGGCTAGCCAGTTTTCCCAGCACCATTTATTAAATAGGGAATCCTTTCCCCATTTCTTGTTTTTGTCAGGTTTGTCAAAGATCAGATGGTTGTAGATGTGTGGTATTATTTCTGAGGGCTCTGTTCTGTCCCATTGTTCTATATCTCTGTTTTGGTACCAGTACCATGCTGTTTTGGTTACTGTAGCCTTGTAGTATAGTTTGAAGTCAGGTAGTGTGATGCCTCCAGGTTTGTTCTTTTGGCTTAGGATTGTCTTGGCAATGCGGGCTCTTTTTTCATTCCTTAGGAACTTTAAAGTAGTTTTTTCCAATTCTGTGAAGAAAGTCATTGGTAGCTTAATGGGGATGGCACTGAATCTATCAATTACCTTGGGTGGTATGGTCATTTTCACAATATTGATTTTTCCTATCCATCAGCATGGAATGTTCTTCCATTTGTTTGTGTCCTCTTTTATTTCATTGAGCCGTGGTTTGTAGTTCTCCTTGAAGAGGTCTTTCACATCCCTTGTAAGTTGGATTCCTAGGTATTTTATTCTCTTCGAAGTGATTATGAATGGGACTTCATTCATGATTTGGCTCTCTGTCTGTTATTGGTGTATAAGAATGCTTGTGATTTTTGCAAATTGATTTTGTATCCTGAGACTTTGCTGAAGTTGCTTAACAGCTTAAAGAGATTTGAGGCTGAGATGATGGGGTTTCCTAAATATATAATCATGTCATCTGCAAACAAGGACAATTTGACTTCTTCTTTTCCTAATTGAATACCCTTTATTTCTTTCTCTTGCCTGATTGCCCTAGCCAGAACTTCCAACACTATGTTGAATAGGAGTGGTGAGAGAGGGCATCCCTGTCTTGTGCTGGTTTTCGAAGGGAATGCTTCCAGTCTTTGCCCATTCAGTATGATATTGACTGTGGGTTTGTCATAAATAGCTCTTATTATTTTGAAATACGTTCCATCAGTACCGAATTTATTGAGAGTTTTTAGCATGAAGGGCTGTTGAATTTTCTCAAAGGCCTTTCCTGCATCTATTGAGATAATCATGTGGTTTTTATGTTTGGTTCTGTTTATATGCTGGATTATGTTTATTGATTTGCATATGTTGAACCAGCTTTGCATCCCAGGGATGAAGCCCACTTGATCATGGTGGATAAGCTTTTTGATGTGCTGCTGGATTCGGTTTGCCAGTGTTTTATGGAGGATTTTTGCATCGATATTCATCAGGGATATTGGTCTAAAATTCTCTTTTTTTGTTGTGTCTCCTCCAGGCTTTGGTATCAGGATGATGTTGGCCTCATAAAATGAGTTAGGGAGCAGTCTCTCTTTTTCTGTTGATTGAAATAGTTTCAGGAGGAATGGTATCAGCTCCTCCTTTTACCTCCGGTAGAATTCAACTGTGAATCCGTCTGGTCCTGGACTTTTTTTGGTTGGTAGGCTATTAATTATTGCCTCAATTTCAGAGCTTGTTATTGGTCTATTCAGGGATTCAGCTTCTTCCTGGTTTAGTCTTGGGAGAGCGTATGCATCCAGGAAATTATCCATTTCTTCTTGGTTTTCTAGTACTTTTGCATAGAGGTGTTTATAGTATTCTCTGATGGTAGTTTGTAATTCTGTGGGGTTGGTGCTGATATCCTCTTTATCATTTTTATTGCGTCTATTTGATTCTTCTCTCTTTTCTTCTTTATTAGTCTTGCTAGCGGTCTATCAATTTTGTTGATCTTTTCAAAACATCTCCTGGATTCATTGATTTTTTGAAGAATTTTTTTGTGTTTCTATCTCCTTCAGTTCTGCTCTGATCTTAGTTATTTCTTGCCTTCTGCTAGCTTTTGAAGGTGTTTGTTCTTGCTTCTCTAGTTCTTTTAATTGTGATGTTCGGGTGTCAATTTTAGATCTTTCCTGCTTTCTCTTGTGGGCATTTAGTGCTATAAATTTCCCTCTACACACCACTTTAAATGTGTCCCAGAGATTCTGGTGTGTTGTGTCTTTGTTCTCATTGGTTTCTAAGAACATCTTTATTTCTGCCTTCATTTTGTTTTGTACCCAGTAGTCATTCCGGAGCAAGTTGTTCAGTTTCCATGTAGTTGAGCAGTTTTGAGTGAGTTTCTTAATCCTGAGTTCTAGTTTGATTGCACTGTGGTCTGAGAGACAGTTATAATTTCTGTTCTTTTACATTTGCTGAGGAGTGCTTTACTTCCAACTATGTGGTCAATTTTGGAATAAGTGCAATGTGGTGCTGAGAAGAATGTATATTCTGTTGATTTGCGGTGGAGAGTTCTGTAGATATCTATTAGTCTGCTTGGTGTAGAGTTGAATTCAATTCCTGGATATCCTTGTTAACTTTCTGTCTTGTTGATCTGTCTAATGTTGACAGTGGTGTGTTAAAGTCTCCCATTATTATTGTGTGGGAGTCTAAGTCTCTTTGTAAGTCTCTAAGGACTTGCTTTATGAATCTGGGTGCTCCTGTATTAGGTGCATATATATTTAGGATAGTTAGGTCTTCTTGTTGAATTGATCCTTTACTATTATGTAATGGTCTTTGTCTCTTTTGATCTTTGTTGGTTTAAAGTCTGTTTTATCAGAGACTAGGATTGCAACCCCCGACTTTTATTGTTTTCCATTTGCTTGGTAGATCTTCCTCTAACCCTTTATTTTGAGCCTATGTGTGTCTCTGCACAGGAGATGGGTCTCAGCACACTGATGGGTCTTGACTCTTTATCCAATTTACCAGTCTGTGTCTTTTAATTAGACCATCTAGTCCATTTACATTTAAGGTTAATATTATTGTGTGTGAACTTGATCCTGTCATTATGATGTCAGCTGGTTATTTTGCTCATTAGTTGATGCTGTTTCTTCCTAGCATTGATGTTCTTTGCATTTTCGCATGTTTTTGCTGTGGCTAGTACCGGTTGTTCCTTTCCATGTTTAGTGCTTCCTTCAGGATCTCTTGTAGGGCAGGCCTGGTGGGGACAAAATCTCTCAGCATTTGCTTGTCTGTGAAGAGTTTTATTTCTCCTTTACTTATGAAACTTAATTTGCCTGAATATGAAATTCTGGGTTGAAAATTCTTTTCTTTAAGAATGTTGAATATTGGCCCCCACTCTCTTCTGGCTTGTAGAGTTTCTGCCAAGAGATCTGCTATTAGTCTGATGGGCTTCCATTTGTGGGTAACTCGACCTTTCTCTCTGGCTGCCCTTGATATTTTTTCCTTCATTTCAACTTCAGTGAATCTGACAATTATGTGTCTTGGAGTTGCTCTTCTCGACGAGTATCTTTGTGGTGTTCTCTGTATTTCCTGAAGTTGAATGATGGCCTGCCTTGCTAGGTTGGGGAAGTTCTCCTGGATAATATCCTGGAGAGTGTCTTCCAACTTGGTTCCATTCTCCCTGTCACTTTCAGGTACACCAATCTGATGTAGATTTGGTCTTTTCACATAGTCCCATATTTCTTGGAGGCTTTGTTCATTTCTTTTCACTCTTTTTTCTCTAAACTTCTCTTCTCGCTTCATTTCATTCATTTGATCTTCAATCACTGATACCCTTTCTTCCAGTTGATCGAGTCAGTTACTAAATCTTGTGCATTTGTCATGTAGTTCTCGTGTCATGGTTTTATCTCTATCAGGTCGTTTAAGGAATTCTCTACTTTGGTTATTCTTGTTAGCCATTTGTCAAAAATTTTTTCAAGGTTTTGTTTCTTTGTGCTGGGTGTGTACTTCCTCCTTTAGCTCTGAGAAGTTTGATTATCTGAAGCCTTCTTCTCTCAACTTGTCAAAGTCATTCTCCATCCAGCTTTGTTCCATTGCTGGCGAGGAGCTGAGTTCCTTTGGAGGGCGAGAGGCACTCTGATATTTAGAATTTGCAGCTTTTGTGCACTGCTTTTTCCCCATCTTTGTGGTCTTTGATGTTGGTGATGTACAGATGGGGTTTTCATGAGGATGTCCTTTCTGTTTGTTAGTTTTCCTTCTAACAGTCAGGACCCTCAGCTGCAGGTCTGTCCGAGTTTGCTTGAGGTCCATTCCAGACCCTGTTTGCCTGGGTATCCGCAGCAGAGGCTGCAGAACAGTGAATATTGCTGAACAGCAAACATTGCTGTCTGATCGTTCCTCTGGAAGCTTTGTCACAGATGTGTACCTGGCCATGTGAGTTGTGAGGTGTCACTCTGCCCCTAGTGGGGGATGTCTCCCAGTTAGGCTACTCGGGGGCAGGGACCCACTTGAGCAGGCTGTCTGTCCATTCTCAGATCTCAAACACCATGCTGGAAGAAGCACTACTCTCTTCAAAGCTGTCAGACAGAGACATTTACATCTTCAGAGGTTTCTGCTGCCTTTTGTTTGGCTATGCTCTGTCCCCAGAGGTGGCGTCTACAGAGGCAGGCTGGCCTCCTTGAGCTACGGTGAGCTCCATCCAGTTCGAGCTTCCAGGCTGCTTTGTTTACTTACTTAAGCCTCAGCAATGGCGGGTTCCCCTCCCGCAGCCTCCCTGCCGCCTTGTAGTTAGATCTCAGACTGCTGTGCTAGCAATGAGGGAGGCTCCGTGGGTGTGGGACCCTCCAGGCCAGGTGCGGGATATAATCTCCTGGTGTGCAGTTTGCTAAGACCCTTGGTAAAGTGCAGTATTAGGGTGGGAGTGACCCGATTTTCCAAGTGTTGTGTGTCACGGTTTCCCTCGGCTATGAAAGGGAATTCCCTTCCCCCTTGCGCTTCCTGGGTGAGGCGATGCCTCGCCCTGCTTTGGCTTTCACTCGTTGGGCTGCACCCACTGCCTGCACCCACTGTGTGACATGCCCCAGTGAGATGAACCCAGTACTTCAGTTGGAAATGCAGAAATTGCCTGTCTTCTCTGTCACTTATGCTGGGAGGCGGAGGCTGGAGCTGTTCCTATTCGGCCATCTTGGTGCCACCTCTCTACCTCTCACTTATAAGTGAGAACATGTGGTATTTGGTTTTCTGTTTCTGCATTAATTAGCTTAGGATAATGGTCTCCAGCCATACCCATGTTGCTGCAAATGGCATAATGTTATTATTTTTTATAGCTACATAGTATTTCATGATGTATATGTACCATATTTTCTTTATCCAATATACCATTGATTGGCACCTAGGTTAATGCCATGTCTAAATAGTTCTGCAATGAACATATGAGTGCATGTATTTTTTTGGTAGAACGTTTTATTTTCCTTTGGGTATATACCTAGTAATGGGGTTGCTGAGTTGAATAGTAGTTGTAATTTTAATTTTTTGAGAAATCTCCAAACTGCTTTTCACAGTGACTGAACTTATTTTCATTCCCACCAACAGTATATAATTGTTCCCTTTTGTCTGCAGCCTTGCCAACATCTGTTATTTTTTGACTTTTTAGTGATAGTCATTCTGACTGGTATGAGATGGTATCTTATGGCAGTTTTTATTTGTATTTCTGTGATGATTAGTGACAATGAGCAGTTTTTCATACACTTGTGTGTCCTTGTACAAGAAATTCTTAAATGCTCTGTTCTGTTTTGCAGCCCATCAGAAACATGCCCAAGTATGTTTTCTGTAATATAACAACTCTGGTAGTGTTACCAGATCATTTGCACTGTGATCTGAAGTAACTTTAATTATATGAGTTGTTTATATAGATATTAACTTCTAAGCTGTGTTAATATCATTTCACTTGAGTGGTTTTTGAGAGGTTCAAAACTGTTACTCTGATGCCTGTGTCCGTTTACCTGCTGGGTACAAAACAAATTTAATTCTGGGTATGTTGTTAAAGGACTTACAAAAGAAGCCCAACCCCTCAGGAGAGAAAATGCAGGATTCTTGAAATCATGGAACTGGATGGGGCCTTAAGAGAGTGTTTTGCCTTTAAGGAAGTGACTAAACTACAAGATCGGCTTCTTTAAAATCTCCGGGGATACAGACAGTATAACATTCCTTCCTAGCTCATCTACAGTGGTCCATTCATTCTTTCACTTGCTATTTGCCTTCTCTTAAAAGTGCTTTCTCAATACACAAGTGTAAGATGGGCCTACCATCCAAATTTGCACTGCATAATTCTGCCACCTCACCTCCCATCCCACTCCACTCCCCAGCCATGGCAGATTGGAACAGGCTTAAAAACAGGGCCCAAGAGGTGCCAAGCAGATTCTTCTTCCTAATCCTTCTGATAAGAATTGATATTTGGAACTGAGAGGCAGCTCCTTAGTTTGTCCTGTAACCATACAATGTAAACCAAGGATCGATGAGATAGTCACTTCCCCTTGGAAGACAATTAGTGGAGAAAGCTAGTCTGCAGAGAAATGGAATTAGTCAGAGCTACAGAAAGAAACTCAGGCTTGATTTAGAGAAGGAACACTGCCTGGGTTCCAGAGGCTCTCTAGAATCTAGGAAGCCTGATTTCATGGTGCTTTCAGGAAGTGTAAAGTGTCTCTTTATCCTTAGAAAATATCGCCAAACTGTCATGTCAGTTATTTGAGAACATCCTGCCTAATTTTCTGATATAGCGCAGAAATTTTATTTAAAATAAAGTGAACTTTGATTTCTCAAAAAAAAAAAAAAAAAAAGAAAGAAAGAAAGAAAATATCTCCCTCTGCCTTTTACTCTTACTTTAGCTAGATTTGGTTTCTGTTACCTCTTAATAAGGAGTTCTAATGAATACACTACCTGAAATTTCTCCTTTTAATCACATAATTCTTTTCTGGGTAGGGGGAGGGATATAAAAGCCCCATAGTACTGCTATTTATTTAATAAATATTTATTTAATACTTATTATATATCAGTAAAGACTACCAAACCATTCATGGCTCCCAAGAGTTTGGGGTCCTGGAGCTTACATATTTCCCCTGAACACAGGACTCCTCTAATGAGTAGTCTTCACTCTAGAGCTCCTCACTGGGTTAGACAAGCCTTTGTAAGACTGGCCTTAGTATCAGAGGCTCTCCCTGTGCAGTTCTGCTTCTTTCTTATATTTCTTATGTTTTAAAGGCATTTCCCCCCAATAAACTACTTATTCTTCCAACTTCATCTCAGTGTCAGCTTCCTAGAAGACCCAAACAACGTGGATGGCCTTCAAAGAAAAGTGGAGGGAGCATTTTCATTTATTTGCTAAATACATATTGGCTGTCGATAATGGTTGGGCACTATCCTAAACACCAGTTGTATCAGCAAACAAAATATACTTCCTTTCATTATGAAGCTTACAGCCAAGTAGAAATAGCATTAGACAAATAATTACACAAATTGCAATTAAACAAACAGTCCTGATTGTGATATTAAGAAAAACAGAAGGCAAAAGTAGAAGGAAAGGTGTATCAGGAAGATCACATATCATAGTGCACTGGGTATCAGTGAAACATTAAAACCTACTGCTTTCTTTTTTTTAAATTTCAACTTTTAGTATAGATTAAAGGGTACACATAGAGATTTGTTACGTGGGTAAATTGTGTGACACTGAGGCTTTGGGTCCTACTGATCCCATCACCGGGGTCATAAGCATAGTACCCAAAAGGTGGTTCTTCAGCTCATGCCCCAATCCCTTTTTCCCCCACCTAGTGAACCCCAGTGTTTATCGTTCCCATCTTTATGATCATGTGTATTCAATGTTTAGCTCCCACTTATAAGTGACAACATGTGGTATTTGGCTCTCTGTTTTTGCATTAGGTCACTTAGAATAATGAATGGTCTTCAGCTTTATTCATATTGCACAATGGTCTCTAGCTTTATCCATATTGCACAAGGGGCATGATTTTGTTTTTTTTATGGCTGCATAGTGTTCCATGGTGTATATATATACCACATTTTCTTTATCCAATCCACTGTTGTTGGGCACTTAGGTTGATTCCATGTCTTTGCTATTGTGAACAGTGCTGCAACAAACATATGGGTGCATATATGGGTGCATGATAAAATGAATTCTTTTCCTTGGAGTATATATACCCACAAATGAACAGAGATTCTATTTTAAGTTCTTTGAGAGATTTTCAAACTGTTTTCCACAGTGGCTGAACTAGTTTGCAATCTCACCAATGTAGTATAAACTTTCCCTTTTCTTTGCAACCTCACCAACATCTATTGTTTGACTTTTAATAATTGCCATTCTGACTGATGTGAGATAGTATCTAATCGTAATTTTTATTTCCAGCTCTCTGATGAGTAGTGATGTTGTGCATTTTTTAAATATGTTCATGGGCCACTTGTATGTATTTTTTTTTTTTGGTCTTTTTTTTTTTTTTTTTAGACAGAGTCTCACCCTGTCACCAAGGCTGGAGTGCAATGGTGTGATCTTGGCTCACTGCAACCTCTGCCTCCTGGGTTCAAGCCATTATTCTGCCTCAGCCTCCTGAGTAGCTGGGATTACAGGCTTGTGCCACCAGGCCCAGCTAATTTTTTGTATCTTTAGTAGAAACAGGGTTTCACCATGTTTGCCAGGCTGGTCTCAAACTCCTGATCTTGTGATCTGCCCGCCTTGGCCTCCCAAAGTGCTGGGATTGCAGTCATGAGCCACCGCATCCAGCCATCACTTGTATGTCTTCTTTTGAGAAGAATCTGTTCATGTCCTTTGCCCAGTTTTTAATTTGATTGTTTGTTTTACCTTGTTGCTTTAAGTTCTTTGTAGATTGTGGATATTAGATCTTCTTCAGATGCATAGTTTGCAAATATTTTCTTCCATTCTCTAGGTTGTCTGTTTTCTCTGTTGGTAATTTCTACTGCTATGCAGAAGCTCTTTAGTTTAATTAGGTTCCATTTGTCAACTTTTGTTTTTGTTGCAATTGCTTTTGGGGACTTAGACATAAATTATTTGCCAAAAGCCAATGTCAAGAAGTGTATTTCCTAGGTTTTCTTCTATGATATTTATAGTTTGAGGTTATAGATTTACAACTTTAATCCATTTTGAGTTAATTTTCATATAGTGAGAGGTGGGAGTCCAGTTTTATTCTGCATATGTCTAGCCAGTTATCCCAGTACCATTTATTGAATGTTAAGTCCTTTCCACATTGCTTATTTTTGTTGATTTTTGTCAAAGATCCAATGGTTGTAGGTCTATGAGTTTACTTCTGGGTTCTCTATTCCGTTCCACTGGTCTATGTGCCTGTTTTTGTATTAATACCATGCTGTTTTGATTACTGTAGGCTTCTAATATAGCTTGCAGTCAGGCAATGTGATATCTCCATCTTTGTTCTTTTTGCTTATGATTGCTTTGGCTATTTGGGCTCTATTTTGGTTATATATAAACTTTACAATATATTTTTCTAATTCTGTGAAAAATGATATTGGTATTTTGATAGGAATAGTGTTGAATCTGTAAATTGCTTTGGATAGTGTGGCCATGTTAATTATATTGATTCTTCCAATCCATGAGCATGAACTATTTTTCTATTTATTTTTGTCACTTCTGATTTCTTTCAGCAGTGTTTTGTAGTTCTCCTTATAGAGGTTTTTTACTTCCTTGGTTAGATGGATTCCTAGATATTTCATTTTCCTCATAGCTATTGTAAATGGGATTGTTTTCTTGATTTGACCCTCAGATAGAACATTATTGGTGTATAAAAATGCTACTGATTTTGGTACATTGATTTTGTATCCTGAACCTTTACTCAATTCATTTATCAGATCCAGGAGCCTTTTAGCAGAGTCTTTAGAATTTTCTAGGTATGGAATCATATCATCAGCAAAGAGGGATATTTTGGCTTATTCTTTTTCTACTTGGATGCCTTTTATTTCTTTCTCTTGCCTGATTCCCCTGGCTAGGACTTCCAGTACTATGTTGAATAGGAGTGGTAAGAGTAGGCATCTTTGTCTTGTTCCAGTTCTCAAGGCGAATGGTTCTAGATTTTGCCCAGTCAGTATGATGTTGGACTTTGTCATACATGGCTCTTATTATTTTGAGGTATATTCCTTCAGTACCTAATCTGTTGAGGGTTTTGATCATGAAGGAAAGTTGGATTTTAAAGAAGGCTTTTTCTATGTCTGTTGAGATAATCTTAAGGTTTTTGTTTTTGATGAGCTTTTGTGGTGAATCACATTTATTGATTTGTGTTTATTGAACCAACTTTGCATCCCAGAAATAAAGCCTACTTGATCATGGTGAATTAACTTTTTGATGTGCTGCTGGATTTGACTTGCTAGTATTTTGTTGAGGATTTTTATACATCTATTTTCATCAGGGATATTGGCCTGAAGTTTTCTTTTTTCATTGTGTCTCTGCCATGTTGTGGTATTAGGATGATGCTGACTTCATAGAATGAGTTAGAGAGAAACCCTTTTTTCTTGAGTTTGTGGAATAGTTTCAATAGGATTGGTATCAGTTCTTTGTACATCTGGCAGAATTCAGCTGTAAATCCATGTGGTCCAGGGCTTTTTCTTATTGGTAGGTTTTTTATTACTGATTCAATTTCTGAACTTACTATTGGCCTGTTCAGGTTTTCAGTTTCTTCCTGATTCAATCTTAGGAGGTTATGTTTCTAAGAATGTAGGCATGTCCTCTAGATTTTCTAATTTGTGTGCATAAAGGTGTTTGTAATAGTCTCTGAAGATCATTTGTATTTCTGTGAGATTGGCTGAAATGTCATCTTTGTCATATCTGATTGCACTTATTTGAATCTTCTTTTTTTTTCTTTAAACCTGCTTTCTATGTTAATTACATTCCTCATTTTGGATTCTGGGTCTGGAAATTGTGGGAATCCATTCATAAGTATAGGATGAGGAAGACTTGAATAGGCATAATTGTATGTGAAAAAAATGTATTAGGGATTTTTGAAAAAGCAGATTTAACTTGAGCTAACTGCTTTGAAATAATAAAAAATGGGCCTGGTGCGGTGGCTTACACCTGTAATCCCAGCACTTTGGGAGGCCGAGGTGGGCGAATCATGAGATCAGGAAATCGAGACCATCCTGACTAACATGATGAAACCCTGTCTCTACTGAAAATACAAAAAATTAGCCAGACGTGGTGGCGGGTGCCTGTACTCCCAGCTACTTGGGAGGCTGAGGCAGGAGAACAGCATGAACCCAGGAGGCGGAGCTTGCAGTGAGCGGAGATTGTGCCACTGCACTCCAGCTTGGACAACAGAGCGAGACTCCATCTCAATAAATAAATAAATAAACAAATAAATAAAGATCCCATTGTCAGGAGCACAATGAGTTAATTTCAGACAGTAATTGTTCCTCTCCACTTTGCAGTGGTCATACATCATCTGGAATCTTGGATTTAGCTCAGGGATTCTTTTGTAAAAAAAAAAAAAAAAATTATTAAGAACAGGAGCAAATTTGACTCAGTGGAGAGGTAAAGAATGGAGAGAAGGCCTTGAATCCATATGGCAGAAGAGCTTATGGATGTTAATACAAAAACAGACCAGAGTATGGTGAGGCATTATATCCATCTTTAAATAAAATACTGCCCTGTGTAATTAACAATAAAAATAAAACCTCAAATAAGTTTCATTCTCATTTCTACTAAGGGTAGAACTATGAGCAATGAGTAGAAACTATAAAGATCCAGATTACAGCTCAAGAAAGAAGAAAAAAATTCATTTTTTGAAGACTACGACTGCCATCAATTGAATGAGCTCATTCATGAAGCAGTGAGTCCCTTCACCCATAAGAGGAGAGGAGCCCACCTAGTAGGGCTTCCTGCAAGTAGTATTTAATACTGTATTTTCAAAGACTAAAAAATGTGGATATAAAATGTCTGTAGGAGCCTGTAAGAATTCTCTGTATCATTTGAGGCTATATATAAGACAAGAGGAGGAATGAAGGTGGGGCTAAATTGGCACAGCATGCTCTGCCAACCCATATTTAAATAGAGTTTATCTTAAAGCTCTATGTCAGAGCAAGATGGCAGAATAAAATGCCCCAGACTTCATTCCTCCCCAGAGACCCTGACAACAATATATAGTCTAAAAGATCTTTATGATAACTCCATAAATCAATTAAGAAGTTACAGTACCCCAAGCAAGCATAAAGCCAAGAATAGCTGTATTTAAATGGATAATAAAAGCCATTGCATTTCACCCATGATAACCCTTCCTTCCAAGCTAGCACAGCCAAGTGCTTAGTGTAATCAGAAAAAAAAAAAAAAAAAAATGTCCAAACTGTGGCTTCTGTCTCAGGAAAGAGAAGACTGAAATGTAGTCCAATGTTTCAGCTTTTCAGGGGACTGTGTGAAGGACTGGTTTCTGTCTCATCTGACTCAGACTGTTGACAGGGAACTGGTGTACTTTAGATGTCTCGGAGCCACTGAGAAAAAAAAGAAGAAAAAGAGAGACAGAGCTAGGCAGCTTGTTGCTACATCTTACAAACCTGCAGTACACAGACAGATACCATGGAAATATATATATATTGTGGGCACCTAAAAAAGAAACCAGAAAACCTCTCTAATTAGGAAAGTAAATGCACAAGATAAGAGAAAACACATTCATGAAAAATGTTTGAGAGGACCCTAGAATCTCTAGCCAGACTGATTGGTGAATATCTTCCTCTTACAAGGGATGTGAAGGACCTTTTCAAGGAGAACGACAAACCACTGCTCAAGGAAATAAGAGAGGATACAAACAAATGGAAAAACATTCCATGCTCATGGATAGTAATACATAGATTAAATGCTATCCTCATCAAGCTACCACTGGCTTTCTTCACAGAAATGGAAAAAACTACTTTAAACTTCATATGGAGCCAAAAAAGAGCCCACATAGCCAAAACAATCCTGGGCAAGAAGAACAAAGTTGGAGGCAACATGCTACCTGACTTCAAACTATACTACAAGGCTACAGTAACCAAAATAGCATGGTACTGGTACCAAAATAGATATATAGACCAATGGAACAGAATAGAGGCCTAAGAAATAACACCACACATCTACCGCTATCTGATCTTTGACTAACCTGATACAAACAAGCAATGAGGAAGAGATTACCTATTTAATAAATGGTGTTGGGAAAACTGGCTAACCATATGTGGAAAACTGAAACTAGACCCCTTCCTTACAACTTATACAAAAATCAACTCAACATGAATCAAAGACTTAAACGTAAGACCTAGGACCATAAAAGTCCTAGAAGAAAACCTGGGCAATACCATGCAGGACATAGGCATGGGCAAAGATTTCATGTCTAAAACCACCAAAAGCAATGGCAACAAAAGCCAAAATTGACAAATGGGATCTAATTAAACTAAAAAGCTTCTGCACAGCAAAAGAACCTAAAATCAGGGTGAACAGGCAGCCTACAAAATGGGAGAAAAGTTTTGCAATCTATCCATCTGACAAAGGGCTAATATCCAGAATCTACAAAGAACTTAAACAAATTTTTAAGGAAAAAAAACAAACAACCCCATCAAAAAGTGGGCAAAGAATATGAACAGACACTTCTCAAAAGAAGATATTTATGCAACCAATAGACATATGAAAAAATGCTCATCATCACTCTTCATTAGAGAAATACAAGTCAAAACCACAATGAGATACCATCTCATGCCAGTTAGAATGGTGATCATTAAAAAGTCAGGAAGCAACAGATCCTAGAGAGGATGTGGAGAAATAGGAGCGCTTTTATACTGTTGGTGGGAGTGTATATTAGTTCAACCATTGTGGAAGACAGTGTGGCGACGCTTCAAGGATCTAGAACTAGAAATGCCATTTGACCCAGCAATCCTATTACTGGGTATGTACCCAAAGAACTATAAATCATTCTGCTATAAAGACGCATGCACACGTATGTTTTATTGAGGCACTATTCACAATGGCAAAGACTTGGAACCAACCCAAATGTCCATCAATAATAGACTGGATAAAGAAAATGTGGCACATATACACCATGGAATACTATGCAGCCATAAAAAGGATGAGTTCATGTCCTTTGCAGAGACGTGGATGAAACTGGAAACCATCGTTCTCAGCAAACTATCACAAGAAGAGAAAACCAAACACCGTATGTTCTCACTTATAAGTGGGAGTTTAGCAATGACAGCACATGGCCATAAGGGGGCGAACATCACACACCAAGGCCTGTCAGGGGGTGGGGAGCAAGGCGAGGGATAACATTAGGAGAAATACCTAATGTAAGTGACGGGTTGATGGGTACAGCAAGCCATCATAGCACCTGTATACCTATGTAACAAATCTGCACATTCTGCACATGTACCCCAGAACTTAAAGCATAATTTAAAATAAATAAAAATAAATAAAAATGTATTAATGGGGTCCAACAGAAAATTTAATCAAGCAGAAGAAAGAATGAACAAAAGCACAAAAAGAAAAAAGAATAAAGAAGAAAAAGCAAAGGAACTTGTGGGACACTATCAAGTGAATAAATATTGCATTATAGAACTTATACATTGAGAAAAGAGAGAGAATAGTGAGCTTATGTGAGGAAATAATGGTTGTAAACTTCCCAAATATTCAAAAAAAAATATATATATATATAGAGAGAGAGACATCCAAATTCAAGGAGCTCAAAGGACCTGATTAGGATAAATTGAAAGAGGTCCACAATAAGATACATTATAATCAAACCGTCCAAAGGCAAAGACAATGAGAATCTTGAAAACAGAAAGAGAAGATTGACTTGTCATATACAAGGTTACTCTGTAAATTATTAGTAGATTTTTCAGCAGAGGCATTAGGGAGTGGGGTTATATAATCAAGGTGCTGAAAGAAAACAACCTGCCAAATAAGAATACTATAACTGGCAAAAGTGTCTTTCAAAGATGAAGGAGAAATAAAGACCTTCCAAGATAAACAAAAGCTGAGGGAGTTCATCAAAACTAGACCTGCCTTGCAAGAAGTGCTAGAGTCCTTCAAGTTGAAAGAAAAAGACATGAGACAGCAACACCAAGGCATAAGAGAAAAATAAAGATCTCTGGTAAAGGTAAATATATCAACAAATACAGAATCCTGTAATACCATAATGGTAGTGCATAAATCACTTTTGAAAATTTTATTCCCTTATTAATACTTAATAGGTATACATATGTTGGAGGTACATGTAACAATTTAATAGATTCACTTAACTTATAAAGATCAAATCAGTGAAATTGGGATATTCATCACCTTAAATATTTGTCTTTATGCTAGAAACACCTGAGTTATATTCTTCTACCTATTTTAAAATATAGAATAAGTTATTATAAACTGTAGTTACATACTAATCTATCAAACACTATGTCTTGTTTATCAAACTGTATGTTTCTACCCATTAATCAACCACACTACATCCCCCCATCTCTCCTACCTTTCCTGGCCTTTGGTAACCACCAATCTATACTAAAGCTTCAGGAGATACACTTAACTCTCACATATGAGTGAGAACGTACAATATTTGTCTTTATCTGCTTGGCTTATTTTAACTAGCATAATTACCTACAGTCCCATTCATGTTGCTGCAAATGACAGGATTTTATCCTTTTTATGGCTGAATAATATTCCATGATGTCTATATATCATATTTACTTTATTCTTCCACTGATGAACACTTATTTTGATTCTGTATTTTGGCTATTATGAATAGTGCTGCAATAAATGTATGAGTACAGATATCTTTTTGATACATTGGTTTCTTTTCTTTGAGATATATACCAAATAGTAGAATTGCTGTATCATACAGTAGTTCTATATTTGTTGTTTTGAGAAACATTCATACATTTTCCATAATGACTGTGTTAATTTGCATACCCACCAATGGTGTACTAGGGTTCCCCTTTCTCCACATCTTCATCAGCATACATTATTCCCTGTCTTTTTTATAGAAGCTATTTTAACTAGTGTGAAATGAGATGTAATTGTCATTTTTATTTGCATTTCTCTGATAGTAAGTGATGCTGAACATCTTTATATACCTGTTGGTCATTGATATATCTTCTTTTGAAAAATGTCTATTCAATGTCCTTTGCCCATTTTTAAATTAGATTATTTGTTTTCATGCTGTTGAGTTGTTTGAGCTCCTTATGTATTCTGGTTATTAATCCCTTGTCAGATGGATAATTTGCAGGTTTTTTTCTCCTACTCTGTGGGTTGTCTCTTCACTTTATTCATTGTTTTCTTTGCTCTATAGAAGCTTTTAACTTGATGTAATCCTATTTATTTTTGATTTAGCTGCCTGTGCTTTTTAGGTCTTACATGAAAAATCTTTGCTCAGACCAATAGGGGAAGCACCTATTCCCCAATGTTTTATTTTAATAGTTTCATAGTTGTGAGTCTTTAATCCATTTTGATTTGATTTTTGAGAAATAGGGGTCTTGTTTTATTCTTCTGCATATTGTTAACCAGTTTTCATAGCATCATTTGTTAAAGAGATTATCTTTCACTGTTGTATGTTCTTGGCACCTTTGTGAAAAATAAGTTGGCTATAAATGTATGGACTTACATCTGGGTTACTTATTCTATTCCTTTGGTCGCTGTGTCTGTATTTATTCCAGTACCATGCTTATTTGTTTACCATAGCTTTGTAGTATATTTGGAAGTCAAGTAACATGATGCCTCCAGCTTTGTTATTTTTGATCAGTATTGCTTTGGCTATTTGTGCTCTTTTGTGGTTCTGTATACTTTTTAGGAATGTTTTCTTCTATTTCTGTGAATGACATTGATAGGAAAGCTATTGCATTGAATCTGTGTTAATTCTTCTAATTCATGAACATGGAATATCTTTCCATTTTATTGTGTCTTCCTCAATTTCTTTCATGAGTCATTTATAATTTACTTTGTATAGAACTTTCACTTCTTTGCTTAAATTAATTTCTAGGTAATTTATATTATTTGAAGCCATTGTACATGGGTTTGCTTTCTTAATTTATTTTTCAGATTGTTCACTGTTGGTGTATACAAATGCTACTGATTTTTGTATGTTGATTTTGTTTACTGCCACTTTACTGAATTTATCAGTTCTAACAATTTTTTGTTAGAGACTTTAGGTTTTTCTAATTATAAAACTATGTTATTCTCATATAAGGATCCTGTAACTTCCTCTTTTTCTATTTGGATTCCTTTTTTTCTTTCTCTTGCCTAACTTTTCTGGTGAGAACTTCCAGTACTATGTTGAATAAACATGGTGAAAGTAGGCATTCTTATCTTATTCTGGATCTCAATGAAAATGCTTTCAAGATTTCCCTGTTCAGTACAATGTTAGTTGTGAATTTGCCACATATGGCCTTTATTATTTTGAGGTATGTTCATTGTCTGAGATTTTTATCATAAAGAGATGTTGAATTTTATCAAATACTTTTCCAGCACCTATTGAAATGATCATATGGTTTTTGTTCCTGGTTATGTTAATGTGATGTTTTATGTTAATTGATTTGCATATGTTGAACCCTTACTTGCATCCCTGGGAAGAATCTCACTTAATCATGGTGAATGATCTTTTAAATCTATTGTTGAATTCAATTTGATTGATTTTGTTGAGGATTTTTGCATCTGTGTTCATTAGTACATTGGCTAGTAGTTTTCTTTTTTTGTTGTGTTCTTATCTGGTGTTGATATCAGGGTAATGCTAGTGTCTTAGAATGAGTTTGAAGTATTCCCTCCTCTTCAGTTTTTGTTGTTGTTGTTGTTTGTTTGTTTGTTTGTTTGTTTGAAGATTTTGAATAGTGTTAGTATTAGTTCTTCTTTAAATGTTTAGTAGAATTCAGGTGAAGCCATCAGGTCCTGGGCTTTTCTTTAATAAGTGACTTTTTATTACAACTTTTATCTCATTACTAGTTATTGGTTTGGTGAGGTTTCTTATTTGTTCATAGGTCAATCCTGGTAAGTTGTATGTGTCCAGGATTTTTCTATTTCTTCTAGGTTTTCTAATTTGTTAGCACATAATTTTTCATAATAGTCTCTAATGATACTTTGTATTTCTGTGGTTCCAGTGGTTATGTCTTCGTTTTGTTTCTGATTTTATTTATTTTTGTTGTACTCTTTTTTTCTCCCTAAATGTTTGTTAATTTTATCTTTTCAGAAACTCGCCTTTAATTTTATTGATCTTCTGTATTGTTCACTTAGTCTAAATTATGTTTATTTCTGCTTTGATTTTTATTATTTATTTTCTTCCACTAATTTTGGGTTCAGTTCATTTTTTATTTCCTAGTTCCTTAAGGTGCATGAGCTACTTATTTGAAGTGTTTCTGCTTTTTTGATATAGGTGTTTATTGCTATAAATGTCCCTCTTAGTACATCGTTTGCTCTATACCATAGATTTTGATCTGTTGTATTTCAATTTTCATTTGTTTTAAGAAATATTTTAATTTTCTACTTAATTTCTTCATTGAGCCATTGATCAATCAGGAGCATGTTGTTTTATTTTCATGTGTTTGTGTAGTTTCCAAGATTCTTCTTGTTATTAAATTCTAGTTTTATTCCATTGTTATCAGAAAAGATACTTGATATTATTACTACTTTTTATAACTTATGTGAACTTATTTTGAGGCCTACCATGTGTTCCATTCTGGAAAATGTTTCATGTGCTGATGAAACTATTGTTATTCTATTGCAGTTGGGTGCAATATTCTGTAAATATTTCAGTTACATTCTGTAAATATGTCAGTTAGGATTTCTTTGTTCTAAGTGTGTAGTTTAACTCCAATATTTCTTTGTTGATGTTTTCTGTCTGGATGACCTGTCCCTTACTGAGATTGGATTGTTGAACATCCTACTATTATTGTATTGCAGTCTATCTCTTTCTTTAGATGTATTAATATTTGCCTTATGTATTTGGGTGCTCCAGTGATGGTTGTGTAGATATTTATAATTGTCATATTCTCTTGCTGAATTGTCTTTTTCATTATATGGTAACCTTTGTCTCTTTTTACAGTCTTTAACTTCTAGTATTTTTTATCTGATATAAATATAGCTATTCCTGCTCTTTTTTGGTTTATTTGCGTAGAATATTTGTTCCCACTCTTCATTTTTAGTTGATGTGTATCTGTACAAGTGAAATAGGTTTCGTGTAGGCAACATATAGTTAGATCTTATTCTTTATCCATTCAGCCACTTTATGCCTTTTTTTTTTTTTTTTTTTTGAGATGGAGTCTCACTCTGTCATCGAGGCTGAAGTGCAGTGGCATGATCTCGGCTCACTGCAAGCTCCACCTCCTGGGTTCACGCCATTCTTCTGCCTCAGCCTGAGTAGCTGGGACTACAGGCACCCACCACCATGTCTGGCTAAGTTTTTTGTATTTTTAGTAGAGACGAGATTTCATTGTGTTAGCCAAGATGGTCTTGATCTCCTGACCTCATGATCTGCCCACCTCGGCCTCCCAACAGTTTATGCTTTTTAGTGGGAGAATTGAGTCAATTTAGATTCAGTGTTATTATTGATAATTAAGAACTTATTACAGCTATTTTGATGCTTGCTTTCTGGATGTTTTGTAACTCGTATCTTCTTTTTTCTTTCTTTCTTTCTTTCTTTCTTTCTTTCTTTCTTTCTTACTGTTTTCATCTGTGGAAAGTATTTTCTCTAGCAGCATGTTTTAATTTGTTAATTAGTTGCTTTTTATGTTTAGTAAATCTATTATAGGTTTCTGCATTGTAATTGTGATGAGTCTTATTTAAAACATCTTATTGGTATAAAAATTATTTTTAAAAGATGACAGCGCATCTTGGATTAAAAAGAATGGAAATATACAAAGAAAAAACAAAAATACAACTCTACACTTTAACTGTATTTCTCCATATTTTGACTTTCTGTCATCTTGATTTACATATTTTTAATTTGTCTCTTTCTTAATAGGTTCCTGTAGATGTAATTGTTGACAGATTTGCCTTTTGTGCTTCATACTATACTAGGGTTATGAGTGGATTGCATACCTACTCCAATTACAGTATTAGAGTATTTTGGTTTTGTCCATTGACCTAATTTTACCTGTAGGTTTTGTACCTACAAATGTTTTCATTTTGTATGTTAGCTTTTTTTTTATTTCACATTGAATAATTCCATTTAGCCTTTCTTGTTAGACAGGTCTGTTGGTGAATTATCTCAGCTTTTGTCCATCTAGGAGAAACTTTCTGTCTCCTTCACATTTGAAAGAAAGCTTTGCTAGACATAGTATTATTAGATGAAAGATTTTTTTTTCCCTTCAACGCTTTAAAAATGTCATTCCACTACCTTCTGACCTGTATGGTTTCAGTTGAGAAGTCTGTTGTCATACAAATTGGAGTTCCATCATATCTCATTCACTTCTTTTCTCTTGTTACTTTTAGTGTCCCTTTTGTCTTTGATCTTTTTTGTTTTGAGATGAGGTCTTGGTCTGACATCCAGGCGGAATTCCAGTGGCATGTTCATAGCTCACTGAAGCCTTGAACTCCTAGGCTAAAGAAGTTAGCCTGGAGATCCTCCTTCCTCAGCCTCCCAAGTAGCTATGACTACAGGCATGTGCTTGGCTAATTTTTATTTTTTATTTTTGTAGGGATGGGGTCTTGTTATGCTGACCAGGTTGGTCTTGAACTCCTGGCCTCAAGTGATCCTCCCATCCTTGCCTCCCAAGGTGCTGGGGTTACAAATATGAGCCACTGTGCTCAGTCCTTGTCTTTGTTGTTTGAGAGTTGTATTATTATATGACTTAGGATACTCTGATTTGGTTGATTGTCTTTGGTGTTCTCTGACTTTCTTGTAACTGGATATTTATCTCTTTTGCAAGTTTTGTAGTCTTCCTAATTATTTTTTTGAATAAGCTTTTTATTACTTGCTCTTGCTCAACTCTTTCTTGTACACAAATAATTCTTAGCATTGGTCTTTCAAGGTGATTTTCTATATCTTATAGGCAATCTTTGTTCTTTTTCATTCTTTTTTCTTTTTTCTCCTCTGACAATATTTTCAAGTAGGCCATCTTTGAGCTCACTGATTCTTTCCTCTGCTTAGTTCATTCTTCTGTTGAGAGCCTCTAATGAATGTTTAAGTTCAGCAAATGTATTTCTCTATCGGGGGAACCAGCCCCCAATATTTCAACGTAGGTTCTTTCTATTTTCCCTAAGTGTCGACAAGTCTGAGAAATAAGGAGAAAGAGTACAAAGAGAGAAATGTTACAGCTTGGCCTCCAGGGGTGCCATCACATATTGGTAGGACCGTGATGGCGACCCCGAGCTGTAAAACCAGCAAGTTTTTATTAGGAATTTTAGAAGGGGAGGGGATGTACAAACAGGCAGTAGGTCACAAGGATCACATGCTTCAAAGGGCAATAAAAGATCACAAGGCAAGGGCAAAATTAGAATTACTGATGAGTGTCCATGACCCACTGTGCATGCACTGTATTGATAAACATCTTAACAGGAAACAGGGTTCAAGAGCAGACAACCGGTCTGACTAGAATTCACCAGGCTGGAATTTCCCAATCCTAGCAAGCCTGAGGGCACTGCAGGAGACCAGGGCGTATTTCATCCCTTATCTCAACCACATAAGACAGACACTCCCAGAGCAGCCGTTTGTAGACCTCCCCTAAGGAATGCATTCCTTCCCCAGGGTTATTTCTTACTGGGAAAAGAATTCAGCAAAATTTCTCCTACTCGCTTTCTGCAAGAAGAAAAATATGGCTCTATTCTGCCCGACCCTGCAGGCAGTCAGACCTTATGGTTATCTTTCCTTGTTCCCTGAAAATCGCTGTTATTCTGTTCTTTTTGAGGGTGCACTGATTTCATATAGTTCAAACACACATGTTTCACAAACAGTTTGTACAGTTAACACAATCATCACAGGGTCCTGAGGTGACATACATCCTCAGTTTATGAAGATGACAGGATTAAGAGATTAAAGTAAACACAGGCATAAGAAATTATAAGGGTATTGCTTGGGGAAGTGATAAACGTCCATGAAATCTTCACATTTTATGTTCAGAGATTGCAGTAAAGACAAGCATAAGAAATTATAAAAGTATTAATTTGGGGAACTGATACATGTCCATTAAATCATCACAATTTATGTTCTTCTGCCACGGCTTCAGCTAGTGTCTCCGTTCGGGGTCCCTGACTTCCTGTGACATTTCTCAGTTCTAAGATTTGTGTTTAATTTTTTAAATTGTTTTAATCTCTTTGTTAAAATTTTCTGGTAAATTTCTGAATCACTTTTCTGTGTTATCTTGGAAATCACTGACCTTCCTTAAAACTGGTATTTTGAGTTCTTGGTCAGAGAATTCACATATCACTGTCTCATTAGGCCAATCACTGTTTCTTTGCTTTGCCCATTTGAGAAGGTCAAATTTTATGGTTTCCTGTTTCCTTTTGTTTTTTCGTGGTTGTACATTTATGTCTTTGCATTGGAGGATTATTTATTCAAGTCTTCTCTGTCTGACTTGTTTTGATTTTTATTGGATATGTTTGCTTAGAGATTCTTTGCAGTTTACCTTTGGATCTTCTTTCTTTTGTTTATTTGGTGTTTTCCCCAATAGATCACTACCTCTTTAAGCCCAGGTTTACTTCAGTTATACTAAACAATCAGAGTGTTGCCCTTTCCAAATTTGTTACCCATTCCAAAAGGTTGGCTAGGGGTTCTTGCTGAGGGAACATGTCAAGCAAACTGCTTACAGTGTGGTGCCACTGAACAGCCACTCTGATTTTGCATGCATTTGTACAAGTTACAGAGCAGAGTTTCCAAGTCTGGGGATGATAGTCTTGTGTCCACACTTTGTCTCTGGCTGTCCTCAGGGATATTTCTCCATTTAGGCACTTGTGATGCTTCCTGTAGGTGAGGTGAGGCAGGTATCCTATGAGAAAACCCAAAATGGCTGGGATAGATGATTGTCATCCATGTTCTCACTTTTTCCATATAGAAACTGTAAGTCAGAGGGAAATTTGCCATATGCTTGGAGCCAGCAGATTGAGGGGAGGGGTATTGTGAATGTGAAAGTTCAGTTCTCTGGCACAGTGGCTCACGCCTGTAATCCCACCACTTTGGGAGGCCGAGCTGGGCAGATCACCTGAGATTGGGAGTTCAAGACCAGCCTGATCAATGTGGAGAAACCCCATCTCTTCTAAAAATACAAAAACTTAGTCAGGCATGGTTGCGCATGCCTGTAATCCCAGCTATTTGGGAGGCTGAGGCAGGAGAATCTCTTGAACCCGGGAGGCAGAGGTTGCAGTGAGCCAAGATCACACCACTGCACTCCAGCCTGGGCAACAAGAGTGAAACTCCGTCAAAAGAAAAAAGAAAGTTCAATTATCTTACGCTTTTTTGGAGTTTTTTTACTTCTCTGTGGCCCTGGGTCCTGTCTCATCCTCACATTTGAATTCTAGTATATTGATGATGGTGACAACTTTTTTTTAACTTTTATTTTAGTTTCAGGGATACATGTGCAAGTTTGTTATATAGATAAACTGCATGTCTTGGGGGTTTGGTGTACAGATTATTTTATCACTCAGGTAATAAGCATAGTACTCAAAAGGTAGTTTTTGATCTTCTCCCTCCTCCCACCCTTATCCCTCAAGTAGGCCCCAGCATCTATTGTTGCCTTCTTTGTGTTCATGTGTTCTCATTGTTTAGCTCCAACTTATGAGTGAGAACATGCAGTATTTTGTTTTCTATTACTGTGTTAGTTTGCTCAGAATAATAGCCTTCAGCTCCATCCATGTTGCTGCAAAGGAAATGATCTCATTATTTTTATGGTTGTGTAGTGTTCCATGTTGTATATACACTTTATTGTCTTTATTCAGTTTACCATTGATGGGCATTTAGGTTGATTCTACATCTTTGGTTTTGTGAATAGTGCTGGAATAAACATATGTGTGTATGTGTCTTTTTGGTAGGATAGTTTATATTCCTTTGGGTATATAACCAATAATAGTATTGCTGGGTTGAATGGTAATTCTTTGCCATTCACTAATGGCAAAGTGAAGAATTGCCACACTGCTTTTCACAATGGTTGAACTAATTTACCTTCCCACCAGCAGTGTATAAGCATTCCTTTTTCTCCACAACTTTATCAGCATCTGTTATTTTTGACTTTTTAATAATAGCTATTCTGACTAGTGTGAAATAGTATCTCATTGTGGTTTTGATTTGCATTTCTCTGATGTTTAGTGATGCTGAGCATTTTTCCTTATGCTTTTTGGCCATGTGTATGTCTTCTTTTCAAAAGTGTCTGTTCATGTCCTTTGACCACTTTTACTTTTATTATTTTTTGAACTTTTATTTTAAGTTCAGGGATGCAAATGCAGGTTTGTTAGATAGGTAAACTCATGTCATGGGGATTGGTTGTACAGATTATTTGGTCACCCAGTTACTAAGCATAGTATTCGTTAGTATTTTTCCTGATTCTCTCTCTTCTCCCTCCACCCTCAAGTAGGCCCCAATGTCTGTTATTCCCTCTGTATGTCCATTTGTTCTCATTGTTTAGCTTCCACTTATAAGTGAGAGCATGTGTTATTTGGTTTTCTATCACTGTGTTAGTTTGCTAAGGATAATGACCTCCAGCTCCATCTATGTACCTGCAATGGATAAGATATTGTTCATTTTTACGGCTGCAAAGTATTCCGTGGTATATATGTACCCCATTTTCTTTATTCAGTCCACCATTAATGGGTATTTTGCTTGATTCAATGTCATTGCTATTGTGTATAGTGTGTTAATAGTGCTACACTAAACATATGCATACAGATGTTTTTGTTTTTCTTTCTTTTTCTTTTTTCTTTCTTTTTCTTTTCTTTTTTTTTTTGAGACAGAGTGTCACTCTGTCACCCATGCTGGAGTGCAGTGGCATGATGTTGCCTCACTGCAACCTCTGCCTCCCAGGTTCAAGAAATTCTCATGCTTCGGCCTCCCAAGTAGCTGGGATTATAGGCATGCATCACCACTCCTGGCTAATTTTTGTATTTGTAGTAGAGATGGGGTTTCACCATGTTGGCCAGGCTAGTCTGAAATTCCTGACCTCAGGTGATGCGTTTACCTTGGTCTTCCAAAGTGCTGTGGTTATAGGCATGAGCCACCACACCCAGCCACATGTGTCTTTATGATAGAATGATTTACATTCCTTTGGTATATACTCAGTAATGGGACTGGTGGATCAACTGGTAGTTCTGTTTTTAGGTCTTTGAGGAGTTGCCACACTGATTTACACAATGGTTGAACTAATTTATACTCCCAACAGTGTATGAGCATTCCTTTTTCATCATAACCTTGCCAGCATCTGTTATTTTTTGATTTTTTAATAATTGCCATTTTCACAGGTGTGAGATGTTATGTCATTGTGGTTTTGATTTGCATTTCTTTAATGATTAGTAATGTTGAGCTTTATTTCATATGCTTGCTGGCCACATATATGTCTTCTTTTGAAAAGTATCTATTCATGTCCTTTGTTCACTTTTTAATGGAATTGTTTGTTTCTTGTACATTTGTTTAAGTTCCTTAAAGAAGCTAATATGAGGCTTTTGTCAGGTTTATAGTTTGCAAATATTTTCTTCCATTATGTAGGTTGTCTGTTTACTCTGTTGATAGTTTGTTTTGCTGTGTAGAAGCTCTTTGGTTTAATTAGAGGCCATTTGTCAATTTTTGCTTTTGTTGCAATTGCGTTTGACATGTTTGTTATGAAATCTTTGCTCATTCCTATGTCCTGAATGGTATTGCCTAGATTGTCTTCCAGGGTTGTATTGTTTTGGGTTTTACATTTAAGTCCATAATGCATCTTGAGTTGGTTTTTGTATATGGTGTAAGAAGGGATCCAGTTTCAACCTTCTGCATTTGGGTAGCTCGTTATCCCGGCACAATTTGTTGAATAAGGAGTCTTTTTTCCAGTGCTTGTTTTTTTCAGCTTTGTCAAAGATTAGATGGTTGTAGATATGCAACCTTATTTCTGAGCTCTTTATTTTGTTCTATTGGTCTATGTGTTTGTTTTTGTACTAGTACCATGCTGTTTCGGTTATTGTAGCCTTGTAGTATAGTTTCAAGTTGGGTAGCATGATACCTGCAGCTTTGTTCTCTTTGCTTAGGATTGTCTTGGCTTTTTGAACCTTTTTAGAAAAGGTTCCATGTGAACTTTAAAATCGTTGTTCCTAATTCTGAAAAGAATGTTATTGGTAGTTTGATAGAAATAGCATCTGTAAATGTCTTCAGGCAGTATGGCCATTTTAACAATATTCATTCTTTCTAGGTGATGATACTGTTTGCAGTATATATTTGTTTTTAATTTTCTGTGTGTGTGTGAGGGGATAGGGAATGAGGCCAGTACTTCTATGCTGCCATTTTGGAACCAGAAGTCTCATAAATCACTTTTGATTTGGGTATAGAATTTAAAAGATAAAAGCATAACAAATACCTGTAATTGCAAAATTATGTTAATGGATACAAAATATATATAAAAAACAAAGTATGGGGGAAATAAATGACTAGAGTTTTTGTATCTGATTGAAGTTGTTACCAGTTCTAAATAGGTTATTGTAACTATGAAATGTTTTATATAATCTCCATGGTGACCATAAAATAAATACCTATAGAAGATGTACACAGAAAAAAAGAAAGAAATCAAGCATGCCACTACAAGAAATCAACAAAACACAAAGAAAGGCAGTAAGAGAGTAAAGAATGACAAAATAACAAGTTATACAAAAAGCAGTTTAAAATGGCAGTTTTAAATCTTTCCCTATCAGTAATTACTTTAAATGTAAATAAATTAAATGCCCCAGGCTGAATGGATAAAAACAAAAATAAAATCCAACTATAAGGTGTCTACAAGAGACTCACTATAAACATTGACAAAAGGGTGAAAAATGATATTCCATGACAATGGTAATTAAAAGAGAATGGGGTGATCATACTTACATCAGAAAAAAATAGACTTTAAGATAAAAATTGTTGCATGAGACAAAGAAAAACATTATATAATGATATAAAAACAAATTCACCAAGAAGATATAGCAATGATAAATACATATATATCTGACATCAGAGCACCCAAATATATGAGCAAATATTGACAGAATGGAAAGGAGAAATAAATGGGAATAATTAATATTAGGATACTCTACTTTCAGTAGTAGAAAGACCAACCAGACAGATGCTTAATAAGGAAATAGAGGACCTGGACAACATTATAGACCAGTTGCACCTAACAGACACATATATAACACTGTACCCAATAGCAACACATTGTACATTCTTCTGTAATACATACAGAACATTCTCCAAAATACATTACATGTTAGATCACAAGATCAGTCTTAAGAAATTTAACAAGATTGAAGTCATGCCAAATATCTTTTCCAACTATAGTGAAATAATACTAAAAATTAATAGCAGAAGAAAACCATGAAATTTACAAGTATGTGAAAATTAAGAACACTGTTGAAGAATCATTGGATCAAAGAACATATACCAAGGGAATTTGAAATTATCTTGAGAAAAATGAAAATTAAAACAGAGCATACCAAAACTTATAGGATGCAGCAAATGCGGTACTAAGAGCTCTGGAAGGCTATAGTCATAAACATTTACATTAAAAAAGAGAAAGATCTTAAATCAACAGCTTAACTTTATGCCTTAGAGAAAGAGAAAAATAACAAAATAAGCCCAACGGTAGCAGAAGAAATGAGCTAATAAATATTAGAGTAGAAATAAATGAAATAGACAATATAAAAACAAGAGATAAAAATTAATGAAACTAAGTGCTGTTTTGTTGAAAAGAGCAACAAAATTGACAAAGCCTTAGCTAGACAAAAGAAGATCAAATAACAAACACCAGAATGAAAGAGGAGATGTTACAACTAATGCCACAGAAATTAAAAAAACAGATCATGATATAATACTATGAATAATTATAAACCAAAAATTGGATAACCAAGAAGAAATGGATATATTTATGGAACCATACAAACTACCAAAACTGAATTATAAAAAAAAAAAAAGCCTGAAGAAACCTATAACTAGTAGGGAGATTGAATCAGTAATTAAAAGTCTCCCAGCAAAGAAAAGCCCAGGACAAGATGGCTTTACTGGAGAATTCTAGAAAACATGTAAAGAAAAATTAACACCCGTCTTTCTGAAATTCTTTCAAAAAACTGAAGAGGAAGGAATGCTTTAAACTCATTTTTTGATGCCCACATTACTCTGACACTAGAATCAGACAAAGATGCTACAAGAAAAGAAAACTACATACCAATAACCCTGAGGAATATTGGGACAAATTTCCTCAACAAAATACTAGCAAATATTTTAAAAGGATTCTACACCATAACCAAGTGGGATTTAGTCCTGCAATGCAAATATGGTTCAACAAATGAAAGTCAATTCAGTGTAACATACTGCATTAATAGAACAAAGGACAAAATTTACATGATCATCTCAATTAATGCAGAAAAAGCATTTGAGAAAACCCAACACACTTTTGTGATAAAAATACTCAGCAAACTAGAAATAGAAATTACCTCAACATAATGAATGCCATATATAAACAACTCATAGCTAACGTAATAGTTAGTGGTGAAAAACTATAGCATCCTTTCCTCTAGTGATCTTTTTCCCTAAGATCAGGAAAAAGGTAAAGATGCTCACTCTCACCGCTTCTATTCAATATAGTATTGGAAGTCTTAGCCACAGCAGTTAACCAGGAAAAAGAAATAAAACTTATGCAAGTTGAAAAGGAAGAAGTGAAATTATCTGTATTTACAAATGATGTAATCTTATACGTAGAAAACACTAAAGATTCCACACAAGAAAAACCTGTTAGAACTAATCAATGAATTCAAGAAAGTTGCATGATATAGAATCAACACAAAAAATCAATTGCATTTCTATACACAGAACAAGGCAAAAGGGAAATTAAGAAAATAATACTGCTTATAATACCATCAAAAGAATAAAACACTTTAATAATTTTAACCAACAGGAATAAATTTAACCAAGGAAGCAAAATATTTTATACTGAAAACTACAAAACATTGCTGAAAGAAATAATAAAAGAAACATGTAAATGTAAATACATTCTGTGTTCATGGATTACAAGGAAATATTGTTAAAATGTCCATACCTATCCAAAGTATTCTACAGATTCAATGCAATCTCTATCAAAATCACAATGACACTTTTCAAAGCAATAAAAAATTCTAAAATTCATATAGAATCACAAATACCCTGAAAAGCCAAAGCAATTCTGAGAAAGAAAAAGCTGAATGCCTCACACTCCTGATTTCACAACAAGTTATAAGGCTAAAGTAATTAAAACAGTGTAGAATTGGCACAGGGACAGACATATAGACTCATGGAACAGAATAGAAAGCCCAGAAATAGAGCCTTTGGTATATGGTCAAATGATCTTCAACAAGGGTGCCAAGGCTATATAATGCAGAAAGGACAGTCTCGTCAACAAATGATATAGGAAACAGATTAAAGATTTGACGTAAGATGTGAAACTATGCCAGAAGAAAATATCAGGGAAAGCTTCATGATATTGGATTTGGCAGTGATTTATTGGATATGACACCAAAAGTAAAAGCAAGAAAAGCAAAAGCAGACAAATGGTACTACATCAAACTTAAAAACTTTTGCACATCAAAGGAAACAACAGAGTGAAAAGGCAAACTATGTAATGGAAGAAAATATTTGCAAACCACATTGTTTCAAAAGGGATCAATATCCAGAATATATAAAGATCTACAGCTCAACAGCAACAACAAACAAATAACCAATTAAAAACTGGGAAAAGTACTTGAATAGACATTTCTCCAAAGAAGATAGACAAATGACTAACAGGCTTATGAAAAGATGTTCAACATCAGTAATCATTAGGGAGATACAAATCAAAATCATGGTAAGATATCACCTCACACTCATTAGAATGACAACTGAAAACAAACAAACAAACAAACAAACAAAAAACAGAAAATAACCAGGCAAGGATGTGGAGAAATTGGAATGCCTGTGCACTTTTTGTGGGAATGTAAAATGGTGCAGCCATTATGGAAAACAGCCTGGAAGTTTCTCAAAAAATTAAAAATAAAATTGCCATATGATCCTTCAATCTTACTTTTGAGTATGTATTTAAAGGAATTGAAAACAGTGTTTTGAAGAGTTATTTACACACTCTTGCTCTTCGCAGCATTATTCAAAAAAGTTTCAAGAGGTGGAAGTAGCTTAAATGTCCATTTATAAATGAATGGATAAAGAAAATGTGGTATATACATACAATGAAATATTTAGCCTTTAAAAATGGAAATCCTGAAAAACAAATTACCCCCAAACTTAGTGGTTTAAAGAAATGATAATCATTTATTGTTGTTCACAGTATCTATGGATCAGCAATTTGGAAGTGACTCAGTTGGGCATTTCTGGCTTGGTGTTGATTAGATGCCAGCTGGAGCTATCTGAAGGCTTAGCTGGCTGGAAGATCTAGCTCCAAAATGATAATATGACCCATGGCTGGCAAACTGGGGCTGGCTGTTGGCAGACAGCCTCTCTACCTGGGCCTACCCACAGGATTACTCAAGAGTTTTCACAGCATGGAGGCTGCCTTCTCTCAGAACAAGTGATCTCAGAGACCAAGGCAGAAGCCGTAATGCCTTTTATGATCTACCCTTGGAAATTACACATCATTACTTCTTCAGTACACTTTTGGTCACTTAGGTATGCCCTGGTTCACTGTAGGAAGAGACTATAAAAGGATGTGAACACCAGAAGATGAAGATCATTGGAAGTCATCTTGAAGGTTGGCTACAACCACATTATTCTTTTTTTTTTTTAATTATTTTGCTGAGATTAGTATTTATTTATTTATTTATTTATTATACTTTAAGTTCTAGGTTACATGTGCATAACGTGCAGGTTTGTTACATATGTAGACTTGTGCCATGTTGGTGTGCTGCACCCATCAACTCGTCATTTACATCAGGTATAACTCCCAATGCAATCCCTCCCCACCCCCTCCCCATGATAGGCCCCCAACCACATTATTCTTTATCACTTAGGTGTTATTCCTCTGGGAAGCCTTCATTTAAATTATCTCCCAAATTGCACAACTGCTTCTCCTCCATCCATATTCCTGAATTAAAAATTTTGTGTGTGTGTGTTTCTGTTTGTATGTGTAGTTTTAAATGTATATACAGTGTGCTATAATTACCTTTTTATGTGTCTGACTTTTCCATTAGGCTGAGCACCTTCTAAGTAGGGTTTGTGCCTTATTATTTTTGTGCGTCATGTTTTGCCCAAAGATTAATGAAAGAAGTGGCAGGGCAGAGAGAGGGGAGAAGAGAAGGCAGTAAGGGAAGGAAGGAATAATCTTGAGCAATTATATTTCATTGTCACAGGGTCTATGACATATAAGAGTTCCATTTCTGTTAATTAACAGATGGTTAACAAAGAAAAATATCTCCATAAGGGAAGTTAAGAAGGAGCAGGAAGAGTTAGAAAAGCTTTCATTCACAACACAAATGCTGAGGAATGTGTGTGAACTTCGGCATCATTCAGTTTGCACAGCCTAGCAGTCTAGATTTAGGCCTAATTTTCTTTTCTGTCCTCTTTTTGTTATTTCACTCACACACTCTGGCTCACAAGCTGGGGGGAATTGAAGTTGTAAAAAGTAGTGTGGTCTTGGAGGTGGCAGAGAATGAAAGTTCTCAATACTAAAAAAATCTTAAAATGTTTCACGGACATTTTCAGTTCAAATCTTCCTCTGCTGGGAGGTCCGCATGCACTGAAGATATTAGATTTATCTTATGACAAGATTCTCCACTGAAAAAGAGTTGTATACATAAAGACACTAATGATTCTTCATCTTTTTAAAGACATTATTGCTGCTCTCTACTGGAAGTGGCTCCTATGACTTTTCCAACAAAATCCTTACCTTTCCTTTAATTCCTTTTCTGTAATTCTTAGTTTGTGCTGGTCTCTATGCTGGGCTATGAAAGAGTCATGTGTTACTTACCTTTATTTACACACCATGATGTCTGATACATAGTAGACACTTATTAAGTATAAGCTTAATGAATTAAATCATTCATTCAAAACAATCATATTTAAGATCCCACAATAACTGATTTCTCCCTACTATACACAACAGTTTTTGAAATTGGAAGTAATGATGAACTGATCCTTACTAATCAGTCATAATTACAATAAAAATTAATGAAATCAATTTTTGGAGGGTTTCTTCCACAAGTTTATTGTATTTGCAGAATTCTCTGCCATCAATTGACAGTTATCTTTTGCCCACAATTTCCTTTTGCTTCCAAAGGTACTTGATTTTGCTTTCAGAATTTGGGGACTCAGGATTTTTTGTCTTTTGTGTTTAGTGTTAAGTGAAGCACAAGAGATTAGATTCTGATTTTCAGAAGTGTGCCAGTAAGCAAACATTTCTTGAGCACCTGCTTGGAGTCAGGCACTGTGTTAAGGGATAGGGATGGCCAGATAATTAATACTGTGTCTACTTTCTGAGGGACGGTGAGTTCCTGTATAATCCTTGGAGACTGAACAGAGATTACTGTGGTAGACATTGTAGTGCATTGCCCAGGTTCTTCACTTCACCTATTTCAGGAGTAAAGCAATAATTCCCACATCTATTGAGTGTTGGTGACTAATAGCTTGTGACGGAGGCCCCTTGGGAGATTGGCCTAATCTTAAAGGGAGCTGCCTCATCCAAGGTTATGTCGCCTTTCCTGGGGAAGCCAATGTTTACAGACTGGTCAATATAGAAATATAAAGGTCTGCCTCTTGGGTCCTGATGTGGGACAACTCTGCAGTGTCATTCCTGCTGTAGAATGACCCTCAGTGGGATCAGCTGGGCCTTTGTTGTGACTGCTTTGGTGTTCAACATCTCCCTCTGCTATATTGTGCTTTCTTAACTCACTCGTAAGTGTTGACCTTGAGAGCATTCCCCAATAAATCGTTTTCTGCCTCTCAGTGAACATTACCTATAAAAGTCAGTACAGTTAGTGTTCCTGCAATGGGATTAAACCATGAAAATATGTATTAATTTTATGTTTCATTTAAAATCTTTTTATATTTATTTCAAGGGAAGAACCTAAGTTTAGCCAAGAACTTTGGGTAACACTAATAAAACATAATCTAATTGAAGAGTAGAAATATAATTTATTTGCTTTAATATGTATTACACTTGCCTAGGTCTCAGTACTAGAACTCAGTACTGAAGGTATACCTAATACTGCTTTAGTATTAGAGCTCAGTACTTATGGCTTGAGTGTGAATTTTTTCTTATTATTATACTTAAGTTCTGGGATACATGTGCAGAACGTGCAGGTTTGTTACAAAGGTATACACACACCATAGTGTTTTGCTGCACCCATCAACCTGTCATCTACAGTAAGTATTTTTCCTAATGCTATCCCTCCCCTAGCCCCCCACACCCTGACAGGCCCTGGTGTGTGATGTTCCCCTCCCTGTGTCCATGTGTTCTCATTGTTCAAGTTCCACTTATGAGTGAGAACATGTGGTGTTTGGTTTGCTATTCCTGTGTTATTTTGCTGAGAATGATGGTTTCCAGTTTCATCCATATCCCTGCAAAGGACATGAACTCATCCTTTTTTATGGCTGCATAATATTCCATGGTATATATGTGCATATTTTCTTTATCCAGTCTATCATTGATGGGAATTTGGGTTGGTTCTAAGTCTTTGCTACTGTGAATAGTGCTGCAATACACATATGTGTGCATGTGTCTTTATAGTAGAATGATTTATAATCCTTTGGGTATGTACCCAGTAAGGGGATTGCTGGGTCAAATGGTATTTCTGGTTCTCGATCCTTGAGGAATCACCACACTGTCTTCTACAAGGGTTGAACTAATTTATGCTCTTACGCTCCAACAAACAGTGTAAAAGTGTTCCTATTTCTCCACATCCTCTTCAGCATCTGTTGTTTCCTGACTTTTTAATGATCACCATTCTAGCTGGCATGAGATGATATCTCATTGTGGTTTTGATTTACTTTTCTCTAATGACCAGTGATGATGAGCTTTTTTTCATATGTCCATTGGCTGCACGAATGTCTTCTTTTGAGAAGTGTTTGTTCATATCCTTTGCCCACTTTTTGATGGGTTTGTTTTTTCTTGAAAATTTGCTTAAGTTCTTTGTAGATTCTGGATATTAGCCCTTTTTCAGATGGGTAGATTGCAAAAATTTTCTCCCATTCTGTAGGTTGCCTGTTCACTCTGATGATAGTTTCTTTTGCTGTGCAGAAGCTCTTTAGTTTAATCAGATGCCATTCTCAGTTTTGGCTTTTGTTGACATTGCTTTTGATGTTTTAGTCATGAATTCTTTGCCCATGCCTATGTCCTGAATGGTACTGCCTATGTTTTCTTCTAGGGTTTTCATGGAGGACACAAAGAAATAGAAAAACATTCCATGCTCATATATAGGAAGAATCAATATCTTGAAAATGGACATACTGCTCAAAGTAACTTATTGATTCAATGCTATTCCCCTCAAGCTACCACTGACTTTCTTCACAGAATTAGAAAAAAACTACTTTAAATTTCATATGGAACCAAGACAATCCTAAGCAAAAAGAACAAAGCTGAAGGCATCACACTACCTGACTTCAAACTATACTACAAAGTGACAGTAACCAAAACAGCATGATACTGGTCCCAAAACAGATATGTAGATCAATGGAACAGAACAGAGCTCTCAGAAGTAATGCAGCACATCTACAACCATCTGATCTTTGACAAACCTGACAAAAACAAGCAATGGGGAAAGGATTCCCTATTTTATAAATGGTGTTGGGAAAACTGGGTAGCCATATGAAGAAAACTGAAACTGGACCCCTTCCTTACACCTTATACAAAAATTAACTCAAGGTGGATTAAAGACTTATATGTAAAACCTAAAACCATAAAAACCCTAGAATTATTTTTCATGCATCAAGGCTAAGGAAATTTCAATCTCTTTTACCTGTAGTGGCTATTAGGGAAAATGAAACTCTCCTTTCATCTCTCTGCAGAAAACTTCTGTATAAGACACACTCATATTTGCATAAGGTGTGATCATAAAGCAATGCGTCTAATTTTCAAGAGGGTTTTTAAGCAATCATTTATCATCATAGCACGTATATTAGAATATTAGCTAATTTTTATAACCTCTAATTCTACAGTATAGTAGTGACATATACACACCTTATACACACATAAGTGGTTAGTACACATTTATTTGTCACATGCCTTTCTCCCTTAATATACAATTCCATATTTTAAGATATAAAATCTTTCTAATCTACTATCAAAATGCATTTGCTTATTGATAATGAAATGCCAAAAAAAAATTTTAAAAAATCTTTATATATAATTTGCACAAATATAGGGATGTATAAATTCAAGTTAGGTATTTAGTCATTCCCAAAGTCCTTTTCTAAACTTTTCTTGGGTTAACATAATCAGGGAGCATAACAGTTTGTCATGCTTCTCATACTATTTAGAAAGGGAATACCTGAAGCCATAAAATAAATGTTTATATGCCTCAACATAGTATGTAATATTTGTATGAACTTTTAAGATAATAAGACTTTAAAGCAATTCTTGCAATTAGCTGGATTTGCCTCATCTTGGATCACCCTTTCTTTCTCCCCCTTCTCACATTCTTCACTGTACTTAGGCAGTAAAGAAAGAGAAATCTTGCCATACAGATTTGATTTGGGATCATAGATTTGGCCTTTTGTTTAAATGGTTGCACTTTATTTATTCAGCCATCATTTATTGACCATCTACTATGTGTAGCATTTTATACAGCAAATTTTCTCTTTTTTTTTTTTTCTCTGTGGCAGTCATATACCACACAAGGCAGCTTCCATTCGACTTTAGTCACCCACGCTTAATTTTAAGCTTCCACATTTTTTAAGCCTTTAAGAAAGCATGACTGCACTCAAAGTTATTAACATGGAGGGGAGATATGACACCTTGGACTGACCTCCCAACTCAGATGTTAGCCATAGAGATTGCTGAGTCCAGCACCTCAGATAAACATCAAGCTGGCTTCCCTTAATTAGTCATCCTTCCAGCTGCTTTCTGAGCAAACAAAGGAGATCTGATGTGGATAAGTTGAGAAACAGTTTAAAACCAACTTGAATTTGTCAATGGGGTCTCTGTTCCCCCCATCCCTCACCCCTGTTTAGGTCCAAAGGTTACATATTTTCCTGACATTGCTGTATTCAGCTTTCTTGCTCAGTGGGCTATGCAGAACCTGAGGGGTTTACATTACCCACATGAGTGTGGATAAAATTAAAGTTTCATCCAGTACTGTGGGTGGGCTTGGTCAAGGGATTGAAAATGTTTGCTAAATTTAGATGGGTCTTGTAATGCTTCCTAACCACAACAGTGTGTTTTCATAACATTGAAATTGGAAAAACAAGCAATTTCCCCCTAACCAGCCTCAATCACCATTGAATTGAACAGAATTGAAAACACTGAAGAGCAGTGACTTATTTGTCTTGTTAATCGCAAGATTTCCATTGGACAAAGAACATTAAGTCTATGTGGTGTACAAAAATTTGTGCATGTGAACAGCTGTCAAGAAGTCATTATCAATCTCTGTTTTAAAAATAGCCAGCAAGTTTTCATTAGAGCAAAAGATAGATTTGTACTTGGCATAATTCTTCCTAAAATAAATGACATGCCAGTGGCAAATGTTGTCATTTTAATTTTGTCAAAAATCTACTGATTTCAGTGGATGTGAGAGTGCTGTTTGTGGTTTCAATTTAATAAAATGCCTAAGTTAGGGAATTGATTATCTTCACTACAATCATTATGACTTGCCTGGAGAAAGAATCAGCTGCCTATGGCTACTGTCCACAAATACTTTCCTGGGGTAATCATTTGGAGGGGACTTTACCCATAGACTTCCATTAAGAAGTAATCCCTTAATCTGTTTTTTAGTAATTATTACTGAGAATTTGTTTCATCATTTTATTTTTTTTCAAATTTAGAGAACTTTCTGGTCCTCTATCATATGTGTGTGATTTATGTTTTTTTCCTTTTATTGACCATACTGTTTTTATCTCTGTGCTTTTAGTGAGTAATCGTTTTAATGATTTCTATCTCATGTATTTAGCTTTTCTAATCCTTCTTCTTTTCAATGAGGACTGTAAGTAGCAATACCAGTGAAGCCCATACAAGCCCACACACAGGGATAAATAACTGAATGCCTTCAGAGTGCACAGCAGGCCTGCATTTGGCCCTTGCTGAACTCCAGAGGGAAGCACTTATTCGGCTTTGATGAAGATCTCAATCCTCATTTGGCTAGTTAAGAGTGACTAAAAAAAGAAACCACTACTCGTTTGTACTTCGTAAGCTCTTGAGGCCAAATTACTTCGATAGCAAGATACTTCAAAGATAGCTCAGAGAAGTCACTCCTGCAACAACTTTATTTTACTTTCATTGTAATTCAAGGTCTCTATGAAAAAAATTATGATTTTAAGCTACAAAAGTGTACTTTAATAAATGTACTTAGTGACTTATTTTTTTCCTTGTTAGTGTATATAAAATTAACATAAAAACTCACCTAAAGCAAGCATTCAGTTCATGTGCATGAAGCCTTCTAAAACCTGTCCAAGAGTGTTTTGGTAGTTTCTAGAACTTTTATGAAATATTCTAGATAGGTCAAAAACATTGCGAACAGTTGTTTGTATTACTCAGGTCTCTATGTTAGGGAATGTCACCATTATACAATAGCCAACTAAGCCAGAACCTGGAATGTCATTCTGCCTCCTTCCTTTCCCTCACCAGCGGCAACAAGTCAATCCAACCTGTGGATTCTGCCTCCTAAATATCTCTCCAGTACATTTCCTTTCCTCAGCCTAGATTGCTGAAACAGTCTCCCAGCTGATCCCCTTGCTATCATTCAGCTTTGGCTCTGTCTCATTCCTTCTCTGCTCTGTAGCCAAGCTAAGTCCAATCACTACTCCCTGGACCCAATTTATAGTTTCCAGTGCTTCTCTGACTTCAGGATAAAGTTTAAATCCTAAAATGTCACCCCAAATCCTTCTGGATCTACACCCTACTTACTACTTTTTCATTGTCTCTCACTACCACTCCCATCTTGAAATCTAGTGACACTCATCACTGGGAATTTCCCAAATATGGCTCTTGCTTCTGGACCCTTGCATCTGTCACTTTCAGAGGCAGAGCCATATTTAAATGCTTAATTTTTTTTAATTTTAATTTTTTATTTTAAAATTTCTAACCTTTTAAAATTTCAATTTGTAGTCTAATTTTAGACTTAAGGGATACAGATGCAGTTTTGTTACATGAATATGTTGCATAGTGATGATGTCTGGGCTTTCAGTGTAGCCATAGCCACATAGTGTGCATTGTACCCATTAAGTAACTTCCTATCCCTCACCCCCTCCAACCTTCTCAGCCTCCTGAGTCTCCAGTGTCTGTCATTCCACTCTCTATGTCTTTATGTACATATTTTTTAGCTACCACTTACAAGTGAAACATATGATATTTTACTTTCTGTTTCTGAGTGAAATAACTCAGTGGCCTGCAGTCCCATCCACCCAAAGGAAAAGAAATCATTATTTCTGCCTGGAACATTCTTACTCATTGCTCATCCATCTTCTGTTCATAGTTCAGGAATCAATTTAAATGTTACTGCAAGATCTCTGCTTTCAGTCATTCGACATTTCTGACAGCAGATGTATGGGGGCTTTTCCCGACATACCAAGCAATTCTCCAGTGGATTCTCCAGTGGACACTGGCTTGGGTGTTCTTTAATTCAATTCAAGTCTGACACTACCGACCTGGGCCAAATAACATGATAAGTGCTGGAATATGACTAAATGTGAGTCCTGCTTTGGCCACTTGCTAGCTCTGTGCTCCAGGATAAGTTACCTAACTTTTCTACAGTTTAGTCTCCTTGTCTGTAAACTTTTTAATAATAGTAATGACCTCAAAAGCTTTCTGAGGCACATATTAAATATAAGTCAGTATTAGCTATCATTGTCATCCACATTTTATCATCATCAGTGTCACACAATGATGTTCAGAGGTGCATGTATATGTGGGATTGAATCTGGAATAGGGGTTAATAACTTGGGTCTTGGAGCTCAGGAGCATACAGAAAACAATATATGACCAAAATTAGTCAGGATTAGGTGGGATATTGCCCAATTATCTCATGCATAGGTTTTCCCAGAAATCTTCTCCATAAAAAACACACACAATAAACCATGTCATAGATGCTCTCATG
This sequence comes from Papio anubis, assembly GCF_008728515.1. Classification (NCBI taxonomy): domain Eukaryota; kingdom Metazoa; phylum Chordata; class Mammalia; order Primates; family Cercopithecidae; genus Papio; species Papio anubis. Next base: position 87,739,723 of record NC_044987.1, read on the forward strand.
ACACAAGACAATTTCACAGAACTGTTTCTCTTTAAAAACTTCAGGAACATGACTAAGAAATGGGTTAATGTTGTTATCTCATTTTTTGCCAATAATAGCAAAGCTGTTTTTATAACATATCATTAGGACATTTTCCTTGCAAGTTTTATTTTTCCTCATGTTTGGAGAGGCAAAGAGGAGTAAAAGTGACTCTAAATTGCTGCTGCTTCTTTTTTTTTAAACCATGCTGATTTCTGTATCCTATGATTTCTGCTCTTATACATTCTGATGATGGGTAAATTACTGTAGCAATAACTTAGACCACTGTGTTAAACATAAGCTTTAGTTTGTGGCTTTTTTGTTCTTCATGTATTCCCTCAAAAACCCTAGAAAACATGACCACAGAGAAGGTCTATAGGAAAAAAAAACCTTAAAAAAAACCTATAAGCAATATTTTTTAATTTTTTGAGAGATTAAAGATACCTTTTGGAAATGTATTAAAAGCTATAGAGTCTCTCTCCAGAAAAATAAATGTGTCCATATAAAAAGAAATTGCTACACACAGTTCCGTGGGGTGCAAGGATCCTGCCGTACTTCATTCTGTCTACTATAACAGAAAATTACCATAAATTGTTATTACTAATATAACAAAGTATACCCTAAATTGAATAGCTTATAAATAATAGATATTTGTTACTCACAGTTCTAGAGGCTGGGAAAGCCAAGATCTAGGATCCAGCAGATTTGTTGTCTGGTTAGGGCTTACTTCCTGGTTTACAGATGGCATCTTATTGCTGTATGTTCACATGGTGGAAAGGGCAAGGCAGCTCTCTGGGGCCGATTTTATAAGGGCATTCATCCCATTCATTAGGGTGGAGTTGTCATGGCCTAATCATCTCCCAGTGGCCCCCACCTCCTAGCACCATCACATTGGTGATTAGGTTTCAACATATACATTTTGAGGGGACACAAACATTCAGATTATAACAGACCCTTTGAAGCTTAGTATCCCCAGGTTAAACATCTATATTGTGGAAGACAAATAAGCCGTAGGCCAATGTGGCACTGCAAAGATAATGCAAAAATGTAGATGAGCAAGGCCTCTGATCCTTGGAGTGCAAATGTCTGTCCAGGCAAAAGAGAGGACAGAGGCACATTTATTTTTGTATTGTTAATAAGAAGTTGAATAATGATCTGTCTTCCTCTTGATAGCATCATTATTAAAAACACTGTGAATCTTAAGTAGAGATATCAGAACTTAATATTTGTAAGACCAGTCATAGAAAGGCTGATTAGATCTTTTTCAAGACCATAAATGATACCAAATAAGAATGATTTAAAAGTTTCTGAACATGTAGTTTAAATAATTCATTGAACAAACATTTATTGTACAGCTACAGTGTGCCAACAAAAGCTCATGGAGCTTGGGCTAATATTCTAAGCTCACAAAACTAGCTAATGGCCACTTTGTCCTAACTCCTAGTCCAGGACTTTTTCACTATATTATATGCCCTCCTCAAAAGCATGTCATGATGAGATTAAGTTCACAGTCTGACAAATATTACTTTTATTTAGAGCTATGCACTAACAGGAATATAGATCAATCAGTGTTTTTAAAGAGATAAATAAGGAATTCAAATTAAAAGCAAGATTTCAAGACATGCAATGCTTGCTATATGATCATTAAACTTGATCTAACTTATTTTGACATGGTTTTCCCATTTGGCCTTAACTATAATTTACTTTTTCTCAGTTCCATTCAGAGTAATTTTGCTCAATCCTCTGTTCCACAGAACACTTTTTTCTCAGGGTGCTTAGTGCACAGAAGTTTTTGTGGTCAAATAAATCTGGAACATGTTCCATATAATATTCTCCTTTTGGTGTGTTCAAAAGTATATAAGAACATTAAGGACTCTGGGAAGACCTTCAGTAAACCATAATAGCAACAAATTCTGTTTGACTCTAAAATCACTATACCTCAGAACACTTTTGAAATGTTAGTATCTATGAGAATCTCACATGATGAATATTCTGCAGCACATGCTATGTAGAACTCTGCTGTAGCTTTACAAGTCTTTAGTCTAAGCTCCCATTTCAAATGATTGTTGGAAATACATAGCCACTATTTTATGAAGGATTATTGCTTTGGCATACTCATCTCTCAAAATCAGTTATGAAAACCATCCTCGCTTTTGTCAGGTTTGTTGAAGAAAGTTCAGATGGTTGAAGGTGTGCAATCTTATTTCTGAGATCTCTACTCTGTTCCGTTGGTCTCTGTGTCTGTTTTTGTACTAGTACCATGCTGTTTTAATTAACATAGCCTTGTAGTATTGTTTGGAGTCAGGTAGCACAATGCCTCCAGCTTTGTCTTTTTGCTTGGGATTGTCTTGGCTAGCTGGGCTCTTTTTAGGTCCATATGAATTTTAAGATAGTTTTTTTTTTTTTTTCCTAATCATGTGAAGAATGTCAATGGTAGTTTAATGGGAATAGCATTGAATCTATAAATTACTTTGGGCAGTATGGCCATTTTCACAGTATTTTCCATTTGTTTTTGTCCTCTCTTATTTCCTTGAGCAGTGGTTTGTAATTCTTTTTGAAGAGGTTATTCATTTCCCTTGTTAGCTGTATTGCTAGGTATTTTATTCTTTTTGTAGCATTTGTGAATGGGAGTTCATTCATGATTTGGCTCTCTTCTTGCCTATTGTTGGTGTAAAGGAATGCTTGTGATTTTTACACATTGATTCTGTATCCTGAGACTGCTAAAGTTGCTTATCAGCTTAAGAAGCTTTTCATGTATATGTGCCACATTTTCTTAATCCAGTATACATATGTAACAAACCTGCAGGTTGTGCACATGTACCCTAGAACTTAAAGAATAATAATAATAATAATAATAAAAGAAGCTTTTAGGCTGAGACGATGGGATCTTCTAAATATAGGATTATGTCATCTGCAAACAGAGACAGTTTGACTTCGTCTCTTCCTATTTGAATATGCTTTCTTTATTTCTCTTGCCTGATTGCCCTGGCTAGAACTTCCAATACTATGTTGAATAGGAATGGTAAGAGAGGGCTTCCTTGTCTTGTGCCAGTTTCCGAGGGGAATGGTTCCAACTTTTGCCCATTCAGAATGATATTGGCTGTGGGTTTGTCATAAGTGGCTCTTATTATTTTGAGGTATGTCCCATCAATACCTAATTTATTGAGAGTTTTTAACGTGGAGGAAAGTTTAATTTTATCAAAGGCCTTTTCTGTGTCTATTGAAATAATCAGGTAGCTTTTGTCTTTAGTACTGTCTATGTGATGAATTATGTTTATTGATTTGCATATGTTGAACCAGCCTTGCATTCTGGGCCACCTTGATCGTGGTGGATAAGCTTTTGATGTGCTTCTGGATTCAGTTTGCCAGTATTATATTGAGGATTTTTGCAATGATGTTCATCAGGGAAACTGGACTCCTTCCTTACACTTTATACAAAAAATAACTCAAGCTGGTTTAAAGACTTAAAAGTAAAACCCAAAACTATAAAAACCCTGGAAGAAAATCTAGGCAATACCATTCAGGACATAGGCATGGACAGATATCATGATGAAAACGTCAAAAGTATTTGCAGCAAAAGCAAAAACTGACAAATGGAATATAATTAAACCAAAGAGCTTCTGCACAGCAAAAGAAACTATCATCAGAGTGAACGGACAACCTGTGGAATGGGAGAAAATTTTTACAAGTTATCCTTCCAACAAAGGTCTAATATCCAGCATCTATAAGGAGCTTAAACAAATTTGCAAGAAAAAAAAAACCCTTTAAAAAGTGGGCAAAGGACATGAACAGAAACTTATCAAAAGAAGACATTTATGCAGCCAACAAGAATATGAATAAAAGCTCAACGTCACTAATCATTATAGAAATGCAAATCAAAACCACAATGATATACCCATGCCAGTCAGAATGGCAATTATTAAAAAGTCAAGAAACGACAGATGTCGGTGAGGCTGTGCGGAAATAGGAAGCTTTTACACTGTTGGTGGGAATTAAATTAGTTCTACCATTGTGGAAGACAGTGTGTTGATTCCTGAAAGACCTAGAAGCAGAAATATCATCTGAACCAGTGATCCCGTTACTGGATATACATCCAAAAGAATATAAATCATCCTATTATAAAGATAAATGCATGCATATGTTCACTGCATAATTACAATAACAAAAGATGTGGCAAGAAATCACACAAATGCCATAAAATGATAGACTAGATGAAAGAATGGGGCATATACACCCAAGATACTATGCAATATAGAAGGAACAAAGATTGTGTTCCTTCATTGTATTCCACTGCATATGCTATGCAGCCATAGTGTTCCTTCATTGTTTCCTTCTGTTAGTGTTCCACTGCATATACTACAGCCATAAGAAGGAACAAGATTGTGTTCCTTCATTGTGTTCCTTCAATGTATTTCCCCCATTTCTTACCTTTTCTCAGGTTGTCAAAGATCAGATGGCTGTAGATGTGTGGTATTGACTCTGAGACTCTGTTCTGTTCCATTGGTATATCTCTGTTTGTTACCCAGTACCATGCTGTTTTAGTTACTGTAGCCTTGCTTAGCAGTATAGTTTGAAGTCCAGGTAGCGTGATGCCTCAGCTGTTCTTTTGACCTAGGGTTGTCTTGGAGATCAAGATCTTTTGGTTCCATACTATGAACTTTAAGCAGTTTTTCCAATTCTAGCGGAAGAAACTCATTTGGTAGCTTGATGGGATGGCGTTGAATCTCTCTAAATGACATGGGCTGCCAAGGCATTTCGATATTGATTCTTCCTGTCAGGCATGGGTATGTTCTTCCCGTTTGTTTGTGTCCTCTTTTATTTCACTTTGGGCAGTGGTTTTGTAGTTTCCTCCTTGAAGAGGTCGGCATACATCTGTTATGAAGTTTAGTTCCTAGGTATTTTATTCTCTTTAGAGCAATCTGTGGTGGAAGTTCATTCCTTAGTTTGGCTCTCCTGTTTATCTGTTACTGGTGTATAAAGTCTTGTGATTTTGCACATTAATTTTGTATCCTGAAGGACTGCTGGAGTTGCTTATCAGCTTAAAGGAGATTTTAGGCTTTTGAGACAATGGGGTTTTCTAAATATACAATCATGTCTCGTCTGCAAACAGGGACAATTTGGCTTCTTCTTTTCCTAACTGAATAGCCTTGATTTCTTTCTCTTGCTTACTGGGTGCACAGCCAGAACTTTAACACTATGTTGAATAGGAGTGAGTGAGAGAGGCATCCCTGTCTTAATGCCAGTTTCAAAGGGAATTTTTCCAGTTTTGCCATTCCGGTATGATATTGTCTGTGGGTTTATCATAAGTAGCTCTTATTATTTTGAGGTACGTTCCATCAATACGAATTTATTGAGCCCGTTTTTAGCATGAAGGGCTGTTGAATTTTGTCAAAAGCCTTTCTGCATCTATTGAGATAATCGTAGTTCTTGTCTTTGGTTCTGTTTTTATATACTGGGATTATGTTTTTGTTGATTTGAGATGTTGAATGCATCCCTCCCTTGCATCAGGATAAAACCCACTTGATCATGTGCAGATAGCTTTTAGATGTGTTACTTCAGATCCGGTTTGCCAGTATTTTGTTGGGGATTTTTTGCATCCAATGTTCATCAGGCATATTGGTCTAAAATTCTCTTTTTTCAGTAATGTCTGTGGCTTTGAGTATCAGGATAATGTTAGCCTCATAAAGGAAATGAGTTAGGATTCCCTCTTTTTCTACAATGATTACGGAATAGTTTCGGAAGGAATGGTGCCAATCACTCCCTTCTCTGGTGAGAATTCAGCTATGAATCCATCTAGTCCAGCTTTTTCGTTGGTAGACTAACTAATTGTTGCCTCAGATTTCAGGCCTGCTTTGGTCTATTCAGGGGAGTTCAACTTCTTCCTGGTTTAGTCTTGGAAATTAAGCGATCCAGGAAATTATCCGTTTCTTCTGGGTGCGGTTTTGTTTAGCGGTGCCAGTGATTTCGGTGTTGTTGACGCCACCGATGCCAACGTGCGTTAATGGCTGCTGCTGCGATCGCCAGAAGCGGCTGCTGGTTTCGACGTTTTGGGGGTTGCTGGATTCTTGCTCATGATCTTCGGTGTGGCTGCGTGGCAACTTCGGGCAACGTTTGCTCTTCTCGTTTCACCATTTCCGTCAACGAGTATTCGTTGATCCACGCCGGGCTTTCCACGGCTGGCTAATTTATCCCGCTTTCAAACTCTACCGGATTCGGTAACGCGTGGCAGACGTGCGGACGCCGGCACTTCAGCTGGCTGCGCTTCCGCCTGAAGTGATCCATTCAGGACGGTTGGGTGGTTTGATTGGTTTTCTTCATTCGGTTCGGTTTGGTTTGCGCTGAAATCCAGAGACTGGTTCCTATTCTTCGCGGCGAAAATTGCTGGACTACCGTTCAACATTTGAATGAAACGATGGTACTTGAGAAAGATATTGCGCACTCCCGTTTGGGTGGGACGGGTGTCGCTGCCGGGGATGGGTTCATTCTGGACGTCGCTTTCCGTTTAGTCTGCAGCCTTAAGCAGGCGGTATTTGCCATCCCGTTCTTCCAGAGATCTGGTCTATCTTCTGCAATCCGGGCCGCTTTTACCTGAATGTGGTGAAACTACCTTTTCTCCAGATGGTTGAAACCAGTGAGGATTCCCCGCTGCGCCGACGGTATGCCTTCTTTATCCCAATTTTGATGATTTAAAGTCATTTCGGGGCCTGCGGCATTGCCGATGGCGGCGTGTTCCGTCCACTCCTGGGCTGTAGCCGGTTGATTCATTGCGGACTGGGTTGCTTCGTCTTCATTCAGGCAGCAAATTCGCTTCCTTCCAGGGTCACAATAACTGCTGGGCCTTGGCGGATCCGCACGCGTTCGACCTGCTTCGTTTCATAAACCGTTCAGTTTGATTTCATTCCGCCTCCGGTGGTCAGCGCACGGCGCTGTTGCGCGCAGCTGGGCGGGCTGGGTTTCGTTTCTTTCCCAGGCATGGCGCGGTGCTTCTTCAGGGCAGACTCATGAAATCAGCATTTATTATCACCAAAGATTTCTTCTCAGCTTCGCGCGCTGGCTTCGGGTGAAGGCTGGACGCTGGATTTGGCGTTGGCAGATGTTCGATCGTGGCCCGCTCCTGCGGTTTCCCAGATCCCACCTGCCATCCCGTGAAGTTGCTGTGATGCTTCGGCCTTTTCTCGCTTTGCCTTCGGGGATTGCTGCTAACCTTTCTGGTGATCCGGTTCCTACGGTGGGCGGCTGTCGGGGCCTCTTTTGTTTGGCGTTTCTGTTCGGAACTGGATGACAGGCGCTGCTGCTGGACGGGGAACCTGCTGGACGGTGCTCTCTGAAAGTGGCACCAGCGGTTTAAAACCACCTCCGCCATTTCTCGTCGTTGGATTTGGATGTTGGGACGGACGTTTGAACGCTGGTTTCTCTGGCCAGCCATTCGCTGATGTCAGCTCGCCGACCTCTTCTTCGATTAATTCAAATGGGTCCCTGGCTTACCTTCTCCGCCTTCTTCTTGTTTCTCACCAGCTGGCTTCCAGCTGTTCACTGGCTGAACTCAGTTTCGGCCATTGAAGGTTTGCTTTGCACTTTAATTCAGGTCGTGAATTCACTCCAGCTCTGGGGAGTTTGATGGATAGACCTTCTTCTCATCTAAATTCAAGTCATTCTCTATCAGTTTTGATCCGTTGCTGGCGATAAGGCTAAGCTCCTTTACCCGGGGAGATAATGCTCTTATTTTTTTGAATTTCCAGCTTTTCTGCCTACTTTTTCCATCTTTGTGGTTTATCTGCTCTGGTCTTTATTGATGGTGACGTACTGATGGGGAGTTTGGTGTAAGTGTCCTTCCTGTTTGATGGTTTTCCTTCTAACAGTCAGGACCCCCTCATCGAGTCCTAGGTGCTTGGTCCACTCCAGACCCTGTTTGCCTGGGTATCAGCAGCAGGGTTGCAGAGATGAGATAATTGCTGAACAGCTGAGTGTATATCCTGATTCTTGCTTTGGAGAGCTTCCTCTCAGAGGAGTGCTCCACCACTGTGGTGTGGGGTGTCAGGTGCTGCCCTGGTGGGGGGATGTCTCCCAGTTAAGGGCTACTCCAGGGGTGGGGACCCCGCCAGGCAGGCAGTCTGTCCCTTCTCGGCTCCCTCCCAGCCTCCTGTGTTGGGAGATCCACTGCTCTCTTCAAAGCTGTCAGACAGAGTGGTTTCCGTCTGCAGAGTTTCTGCTGCGTTTGTTATTATTTACTGTGCCCTGTCCCCAGAGGTGGGAGATCTACAGAGACAGGCAGGTTTCCTTGAGCTGCAGGCTCCACCCCAGTAAAGGCCACCAGCGGCTTTGTTTACCTACTTAAGCCCTCAATGTGTGGGCGCCCACTCCCCAGCCTAGCTGCTGCCTTGCTGGTAGATCACAGACTGCTGTGTGCACAGCCTTGGCTGAGGGGGCTCCCGTGGGCATGGGACCCTCCCGGCCAGGTGTGGGATATGTCTCTGGTGTGCGTTAGCAAGTGCAGTGGGTAGGGTTGCCCGATTTTCCAGGTGTGTTGTGTGTCTCAGTTCCCCTGGCTGAGGAAAAGGATTCCCTTCCCCTTAAACTCCCAGGTGAGGCGATGCCCTAAGCCTGCTTTCCGCTCTCCAGCCTGGTCGGGCTGCAGCAGCTGACCAGCACTGATCGTCCGGCACTCCCTAGTGAGATGAACCCAGTATCTCAGTTGAAAATGCAGAAATCACCGGTCTTCTGTGTCGCTCGCGCTTGGAGTTGGAGACTGGAGCTGTTCCTATTCGGCCATCTTGCTCCGCCCCTCAATATATCACATCTTGAAGTAAATACCTTAAGATGATCAGGTATGTATCTCTGAGCAAACTAAATTTTTCCTTTATATTTTAAAGTATTTTTAAAGAAAACTTTACCACACCCTCTTTCAACAATGACACAAAGTTAACATGGAAATGCTGGACTTGAATTACACTTTAGACCAAATGGGCCTAACAAACATATAGAATTTGTCATCCAGCAGCGGCAGAATATACATTCTTTTTTAGTACATATGGAACATTCTCCAGGATAGATCATGTGTTAGACCACAAAACAATTTTTATTTTAAGAATATTTAAATCATATCTAATACGTGTTGGGGTCCGTGCTGGGGGTGGTGGAGAATGAAAGAACACACAAAAGACAAAGACACACAGAGAACATGGTGGCCGCGCTCAGAGTCTCCGCCTCACTTTGTTTATACTCCATAAACCCCACATCAGCAGAAAGAATGCAATGCAAAACAAACTTTATTTTCCCAGATGTAACCTTCTACTCAGTTCTTTGTTTCTATGCTCTTCCTTATCTGCCCGCCTTCTTGGCGCCTATAAGAGTTCATTAAAAGTTCAATTGGAGATACTGTCCTTGAGCCCTATCTATTCTCAGCATACTGTTTTCAAAGGCCCCTGCAAATACAGTTTCTGATTACAATGTTATCAACTAGAAATTAATAACAAGTGGAATATTGGAAAATTCACAAATATGTGGAAATTAAGCAACATTCCCCTGAACAACAAATGGATCAAAGCAGGAACCAAAAGGGAAATTTTAAAGTGTCTTAAGACAGATGAAAATGGAAACACAACATATCAAAATCTATGGGATGCGGCAAAAGCAGTCTAAGAGGGAAGTTTATAGCAATACATTCCTACATTAAAAAAGAAGAAGGACCTCAAATAAATAGCCTTATGTTACACCTCATTATAGAGGCACTAGAAAAAGAAAGACAGACTTAGCCCAAAGTTAGCAGAAGGAAGGAAATAATAAAAATCAGAACAGAAATAAATAGAAAACAGAAAAATAATAGAAAAAAATTAACAAAACCAACAGTTGTTTTTTTGAAAAAATGAAATCAACAAAACCCTAGCTAGACTAAGGAAAAGAGAGAACACTCAATAAAATCAGAAATGAAAGTAAATCATAAAAGAATCAGAAAATAATCATAAAGGACTATTATGAAACACTCTATGCCAATGAATTAGATAACCTAGAGACAATGTATAAATTCCTCAAAAATGTAACTTGTCAAGATTCAATCAGGAAGAAATAGAAAGCTTGAGCAGATCAATAACAAATAAAGAGATTGAAGAGGTAACTAAAAACCTTCCAACAAAGAAAAGCCCAGGACCAGATGGATTCACTACTGATTTCTGCCACACATACAAAGAAGAATGATTACCAATAATTTCAAAACTCCTTCAAAAAATAGAGTTAGAAGTAATACCTCATACTTCTAAACACATTTTGACGAGGCCAGCATCACCTTGATACCTAAGCTAGACAGACATTGCAAGAAAAGAAAAACACGTGGCCAATATCTCTAATGAACATTGATGCAAAAATCCTGAATAAAATAGTAGCAAACTGAATTCAACAACACATCAAAAAGACTATACATCATGACCATGTGGGATTTATCCCTAGCCTGCAAGACTGATTTAATGTATGCAAATCAATCAGTGTGATATATCACACCAACAGAATAAAAAGTAAAAACACTTGATCATCTCAATTGACTCAGAAAAAACATTAATATTTGACAACGTTCAGCATTCTCTCTTGATAAAAACTCAACAGTTTAGGTATAGAAGGAATATTTCTAACATAGTAAAGGCCATTTAACAAAAACTAACAGCTAACATGATAATCAACAGGGAAAAATGGAAAGGTTTTCCACTAACATCAGGTACAAGACAGGGATGTCTGCTTTCAACCACTTCCATTCAACATAGTACTGGAAATACTAGCAAGAAAAATTATACAGGAAAAATAAATAAAAGGTATGCAAATTGGAAAAGCAGAAGCAAAATCGTCTTTATTTTCAGATGACATGATTCTATAGATAGAAAACCCCAAAGATTCCATAAAAAACTGTAAGAACTAATAAATGATTTTAGTAATTACAGGATACAAAATCAACATACAAATATCAGTAGCAATAGATACAAGCAACCTTACTAAAGAAAAAAATTTTTTAATTCCATTTATAATAGCTTCAAAAAATAGCCAGGAATGCATTTAACCAAGGAGGTGAAAGATTTGTACAGTGAACACTATAAAACACTAATGAAAGAAATTGAACACAAATAAATGGAAACATATATCAATGTTCATGAATAAGAATAATTAATATTGTTAATATAGTCATACTACCCAAAGCAATATACAGATTTAACATAATCCCCATCAAAATTCTAATTATGTTCTTCATAGAAACAAAAAAAAAATTCTAAAATTCATGTGGGACTGCAAAAATTCGCCAATAGCAAAATTAATACCAAAAAAAAAAAAAGTTGGAGGCATCACGTCTTGATTTAAAATTATATTACAAAGCTATAGTAATCAAAATAGCATAGTACTGGCATTAAAAACAGAAATATAGACCAAGGCAACAGAATAGAAAGCCCAGAAATAAATTCAAACATATGTGGACAACTAATTTTCAACAAGGGCATCAAGAGGTCACAAAGGAGAAACAATAGTCTCTTTAATAAATAATGTTGGGAAAACTGTATTTCTACATGTAAAAGAATGAAATTCAACCCTTATATCATACACAGAAATCAACTCAAAATGGATGGATAAAAGACCTAAATAAACGTAAGACTTGAAGCTCTAAAATTCCTAGAAGAAAACATAGGAGAAAAGCTCCTTGACCTTGGCCTTCACAATGATTTTTTCTTTAGTATCATACTAAAAACTCAGGTACCAAATAAATAAGTAAATAAATAATGGGACTACATTAAACTAAAAATCTGCATGGCAGAGACAACAATCAACAAAATGAAAAGGCAACTTTCTGAACTGGAAAATAATAATTGCAAACCACCTATCTGATGAGGGGTTAATATCCAAAATTTATAAAGAACTCTTACAACTCAATTGCAGGAAAATAAATAACCTGATTTTAAAATGGCCAAAGGACCTGAACAGACATTTCCCTGAAGAAGACATAAAGATGGCCAGCAGGTATATGAAAAGGTACTCTGCAACACTAGTCAGGAGGGAAATGCAGATTAAAATCACTATGAGATATCACCTCACACCTGTAAGGGTGGCTATTATTAAAAAGATTAGGGATAAGAAATGTTAATGAGGGTATGGAGAAAGGGGAACTGGAGTATATTGCTGGTAGTAATGTACATTGGTATAGCCATTTTGTAGGGAATGTACATTATGTAGCCATTATATAGCCAAAACTGTAGGGAATTTTCCAAAGAAATTAAAAATAAAACTACCTTATGACCCAGCAGTCTGTCTTCTGGGTATATACCCAAAGGAGATGAAATTACCACCTCATAAGAATGTCTGCATGCCCATGATTATTGCTGCATTATGTACAATAGTCAAAATATGGAAATGAATGACTAAAACAGATGAATGGATAAAGATAATGTTATATATATATGAGAGAGAGACAGAGAGAGAGAGAGAGAGAGAGAGAGAAAGCTCACATTTTCTGTTATGGTGATATATAATTAAGGTGATACATATATCACTTTCCATAATATCAGAATATATATGGAATAATGGAAGATTATTCAGCCTTAAAAAAGGAGATTCTGACATTTGCCACAACATGGCTGGAACTGGCAGTCATTATACTAAGTGAAATAAATCAAACACAGAAAGAAAAATATTGCATGATTTCACTGATATGTGAAATATATTAAAAAGATTGCTTAGAAGCACAGGGACAGAGAATGAAACATTGGTCCCATGGGTGGAGGTCAGAGGGGAGGAAATGGGGAGATTTAGGTCAAAGAATACACAATAGCTGATGCATAGAATGAACAAGTCTGGAGAGCTACAGTACAACATGAGGAGTCAAGTTAAAAAAATTGTATTGTATTCGAGATCTTGTTAAATTAGTAAATTTTAACTGCTCTTGTCACATATACAATAGTAACTATGTGAAATGATATATATGTTAGTAGGCTTCACTGTAGTAACCATTATACTATCTATATGTATCTATGTATCTATGCATAAAATATAATACATCCCATAATATCATTTGTAAGCTTTAACTATACACAATAAAATTCATTAAAAGTTTTTTAGAACAAATATGTTTTCCTTTTAAGACAAAAAAATACTACTAAATAAGTGGTTTTCCATCTCTGTCTCAAACTGACATACCCATTTATACCCATTTAATACCATTTATATATGAGCTCAGTTACCCATCATATCTATTTTATTAAAACAGATATTTAGTAGTTTTTCTTCTTTGCCTCCTAATTACCATTCTTATTTCCTCATTTAATTTTAGCTTCCCTGAAAGTGATAGTATTCCTTCCCTAAAATTGTTTAAAATTCCTTTTTACAAACTAAACTTTTGGACTAAGATGTTTTATAAACTGATTTTGGAAAGACATATTTCCACCTAAACAAAGATTTTATTCGTTTCCTGCAAGATATAATTTTTACAGGTAAAACAAAATAACGTGTATGCAAATCTACACAGTGGTTTCCCTACGTAGAAAACACTCTTATTGAAATAAAAGGATGAAATGGGTCTCACATTCTAATATTAATGACTTCTGAATTGCTGAGCATTTGTACTACCCCTTTTCTCCTGACTCTAGAAGTGGTCATTTTTATGGAAGAGAAAATGTTGGTCAGATGAATTTGAAGGAATAGGAGGCAATGTCCCTTAGCTGTTCTAATGAACATCTTAATGTGGTTCATACTAGACAATAAACCTACTGGCCTAATATCAGAATTTAAAATAGCTAGTGACTATCAGTGCACTCAGTACTTACTTAGATATTGTTTCACCTAGAGAGAGAGAGAAAAAAAAAAAAGACAATCAAATCTCTAGATTCGTATTCTTTTCCGTGGTCCCTCTGATCTAGTCTTCTTGCTGTGGCAGATTTTCTAAAATTTATGTTCCATATCATGTAGTGCAGAGTTTCTTAACATTCCTATTTGTGCACTAATAGTTATATGCATTGTTTCAAAGTTCAAGGCATTATATTATCCATCAGTCTAACCAAGAAAGTGGAGATCACTTTAAGACTTTCAACAGGGTGAATTTTATTTGGAGAAATTATTATACAGGTGATGAAGTTGGTGAGGACCAAAGAGGGAGTGTTAAGGGAAACCAAAGTTAAACAGCAGAAACCACATGTATATGCTGGAAAGATAAAAGATGCAGGCAGTGTTACTGCTCAGGAGCAGAGGTCACCTGATGGAACCTGGAGCTAAGACAAACTTGCCAACCAACGAAAGCAAGGAGCAAGAAACACACAGGGGAAGCAACTTCTGAGAAGGTACTTAATGCAAGCAAACAGAAAGAGAAATACCCTAACTTCTCTTTCCCAACCTGTTCAATCTCCTGCCCGTGCCTCCCTTTGTTAAAACTCAATTAGAAGACAGCTTATCTAGGATGCTGGGAAATATAGACTGCAGGGCTCAGTTCTCCCCCACCCTATGATAGAGACCAGATCTGAAGAGAGGCAAGGCATAGAGCCAACACACGCATGCTCCCAGCCACAGAACCTATGGCAATATTAATTGTTCAAAGTTTAAAGCATTTTCTCAGAGGTTGTATGTAGTTTCAACTATTTGATGCCATGTTTCAATGGTTCTACAATTTCAATTTTTTGTTTAATCATTTACTTTTTGTTTTTGAGAACTTCACAGAACTATCTGGTGAGGAAAATTGGAAACTAGACAAATCTTTTGAAAATAGAAATTATCTAATGCAGTTCTTGCTGATATCATAGACACTTAGGCATTTAATTAAAAGATGCCATCAAAATGACTTTTGAAGTGTTTTTTCCAAGATTATAAGCCACAGAAAACTCACCTTCCTGCTAGCATAGACTACTATTGTAGTAGATTCTATACATTATGTTGTGAAAGCCATTTGAAGCTTGCATTGCTGTAGGACTAACTGCAGAAGATTCCTTGAGATTCAGAAAACCAAGAAAACCCAAGAGGAACTTAAATGCTTGAATCCTTATCTCTGCTATTGTGGATCATGTCATTGGGCACTCCAGAAAATGAATATGTTTTGAAGTAGATTAAGTATATGATTAAATCCCAGAGTAGGGTGAGTATGACATAATAATGCTTGACAAGTTCTTGAAGACTTTAAATAGCAAGCACGGGAGAAATGGTTTTCTGTAGTATATAGAGTTAGAACTTGCAGTACCAAAATGGAATTGGCGAATGGAAACATCTGAATGACTTTCTAGAAATATTTTCTAATGGAGTCATAGTTAGGACAGTAGATTTGGCTTTCTAGGGGAAAGTAGCTAGAGCAGTTTTTGAAGGAAATAAAAGAAAAGGTATCTGAGAACACACCGCAGGGCATATACCTACGAATCCAGCTATTATTAGCTATTTTCTTAGTTCCAGCATTAGAAATGGAAATGTTACATTTTCACAGTGCTTTTCAATGAAGAATATGTATACACATTATCTTATTCAATCCTCAGGTGAGAAAATAGTTTCAGAGAGGTTAAAAATGACTTGTTCAAAGTGGCACTACTGGTGTTGGAGCTAGGTCTCCAACCCACGCTCTCATTCAACTTTCAGTACTCTTTCTACTACAGTACAGAGCCTTGGGAATGGGAAGAGTCACTCACAACAAATAGAAGCTACAGTTGATACTGGAAGACTTGATTTGATGAAATCTACATCAATTCCTTGAGCTGATATAGACTTAGGTATAGGAAAAGGACAATAGCGTCTCCTTTTAAACACCTAGGGAGCTGTAGTAGCAAGGATTCTTGGTATTAGAAAATAGAATCTATGTTAGGTAGCTTAGGCAGAACGGGGTTTATTATAGGGTACAAGGTAGCTTACAGAATTTACAGGATGGAGAAAGAACTAAGCAGTCTTACTTGTAAAATTTGTGGGGCCTGCGATATAAGTAGAGACCCACATAACATATGTCTAAATACTTAAAAGTTAAATCAAATCTTCAAATAATTAAATAAAATATTTACTATTCTCGTTTGAGAAAGGTACCTCTGAAATGACCTGGAAAGTCCAGATTGACCTTACAATAGACTTCTCTGGGTTTCTCACCAAAGCATAGTGCCTTGGGGAAAGCATAGCCTCAGCTCCCAACCCAGGTTCCCAGCCCTTCTCTGCCCATCTCTGACTTCATTCTGTGCTGCAAGCACCTTGTGTGCCTGTGTGTGGAGACTACAGCTCACGTGTTCAAGCTCTATCTATATGCCTGGCGACAAGTTGCCCTGTCGTCACTGTCAGATCTAAAGATGCCCACACTGGTGGAGTGGGACACTCCGAGAAAAATGGTCCCAGGAAAGAGATCCACACAGACCATGGAAGCAAGCTCAGGGCCATTTGGGTAAACAATATGGGTCCATGTTTCCCGGGGCACCATCTGGGGCTAGAGCTCCAATTAAGTATGTCCCCTTAGTCTCACATACTCCTCACTCCATGTAAAGGGTCAAGTCAGTGAGGAACCTCTAACATGTTGGGACCAGAACAGGAGCCTCTCTTGCCTGTATCTAAGAGTGAAACCAAGTATGGGTGAATTGCTCATTCAGAAATAATGCAGCCCAATGAATTGCCCAAGCACCATAAGGGACTTGTTAAAAATAAATCTGGCTGCCACAGATATTTTGCTCTTTTGTAGCTTTGATACCAGGGACTGGACTGTCAAACTTTGCTCCCAGCTGCCTCAGGAGAAACAACCTCTTCGGACCCTGTGTTTGCCAGGAGTTTCAATCTCTTCCTGCAAGGCCACCATCTCTTGATGGATCCTAAAACAGGGTGGAAACTTAGCTGAAAATGCAGTTTGGGCTTTACAGCTTCTATTACTTAGGAAGACACATTAGACATAGATTGAAATGTATGACCACAGGAAACCCAAACCTCTGTAACATCTTTGGAAAGAATCATTTATTGAGATAAAAATAGAAACAACTTGGATACTACTGCTTTACCTCCCAACCCATGCAATCTGTAATAAAACCACCACTGTGGATTTATTAATCACAGCTATTTGGAGAACTCTGTTGTAAAGGATTCTGAGGCTATGTCTGGACTTAGTGAGAAAAAGCACTTTCTTGATTTTTTTATATCTTCCATGGTTATGGGAGAGAGCAGGAGTGTTGCACATGCCATCTCTGGAGGCAGAACTATGTCTTAGACATATGTAACAGGCATAAAAAGCATTCTGTCCAGCAAAATTCTTATCTCAAGTTTGCTCTGATTTTAGTGACCCTGATTTTTCCATTGTTAGTATTTGCAAAAAGAATAATGCAAAATAAAATATCACTTATGGTAGTCTTTGCTCCATATTTTAAGTCCCAATCTATTGTCTTTGTCTTTCAGGTTCAAGAGTTCAGTAATATGGGATGGCAATTATTTGATTTCTTGAGAATCTAGCTCAAGGGACTCAAAGATAAATTGAATCACAAAAAGCTCAGATTGTTAGATTAGAAGAATGTCTTCTTAAGTGGTCAGCTGAAATCTGATTTAAACTTGGTCAGCACACATGCTAACATACGTTACATATGATTGGCAGCAGGCAGTAGCATAGGTAACTCTGGAGTCATATGTTTGAGGTTGGAGTGGCAGTGTGTAATTTTTCTTGGAGGGGGTGGCAGATTTACCTACCTAATTTTGTTAAACTTAGGATAGTATTAGCATAATGCCTTTGTGTTCCCTGAGTGTGGCTCCCTGGCCATTGAGGGGCAGGTGGCTCAGGATTAAAATTGGGACGTGACCAATGTACAGTCAAATGTCAACTATCTATCTGGAACATTAAGGAAATGAGTTGTTCTGGTTGCAAAGTTCATCTGTATAAAAATAGGTTCATCTACACTATTTTTGGTGAACATCTTTGAAAATATATATATACTTCCCTGTTTTATTAAATAGAACATTCTAATTTGATCTTGTCTTGATGACTCAATCATAAATTATTCTAACAGGCTTTAATAGAGCCTATTGAGTGCAGGGCTCTGTGTTTGAACCTGTGGGGGATCCGGTTTGGAGTTCTGGTATCAACTTTTCAGAGTTTTTCTGTCCTCTTCATCAACTCTCAGGCTGCCAGCTGTCAGTCTTTGATACTGCCAGCTGTCACTCTTTGATACTGCCAGTGTGTGTCTCTCTGATGACCTGCTGCCTCTGGGATTCCTTGAACTGGGAAACCAGACAATCACGCTCGTTAAACTTGTGCCTAAAATACAAGCAAATTGACTCCAACTGTTACCTCCAGGAGCGTTCCTGTGAGAAAAGTCCACGAGCTTTATTATAGCACCTTTGCCTGATCAGTGGCCCATTTTACTTTCTTTCTTTATGTCTCAGTAAAATGGGATTGCTGGATTACTGAGTTTCATGTAGGTGAAGTGCTTCTTTTCAGTAGGTCTATTTTGAAGATGGATGATAGAATATTGACTAGAGGTTGGATGCCATAGTTAGATGGGGCTAATGAAAAACCTAGCCAGAGACAGAGGAAGATGGCTCAATAGAAGCCTCTGCCAATCGTCCTCTCTGCAGGAACACCAAATTTAACAACTGTCTATATAAAACAGCACCTTCATAAGCACTAAAAATCAGGTGAGCAATCACAGTACCTGGTTTTAGCTTTATATTCCTGAAAGAGGCATTGAAAAGGTTAGAAAAGACAGTTTTGAATTGTCAACACCACCCCTCCCCCATCCTCCTGCAGTGGCTACATGGTGCAGAAAGAGATCTGTGGCAATTAGGGCAAGGAAAGTGTGGTGAATGTGGGACTTTGCATTGGAACTCAGTGCTGCCAATATCATGCAGAACTCAGCCAAGACTTATGGAAAGAACATTTAGACCTGCCCTAGCCAGAGGGAAATCACCCACCTTAGTGGTCAGAACTTAAGTTTCAGCAAGCCTTGCCACTGTGGGCTAAAGTGTTCTGGGGTTCTAAATAAACTTGAAAGGCAGTTTAGGCCAAAAAGGACTGCAACTCCTAGGCAAGTCCTAGTGCTGTGCTTTGCTTGGACCAAATGGACTTGGGGCAGGGGTCATGCGACCTAGTGAGACACCAGCCAAGGTAGCTAAAGGACTGCTTGTGTCACACCTCTCTGAACCTGAGGCAGTACAGCTCACAGCTTCAAAAGATACCCCTTCCTTTCATGTGAGAAGAGGAGAGGGAAGAGTAAAGAGGACCTTGTCTTATAACTTGGATGCCCATTTAGTCACAATAGGACAGGGCACCAGGCAGAGACATGAGGCCCCCTTTCCAGGCCCTAGGTCCAGAACAACATTTCTAGATATATCCTGGACCAGAAGGGAACCTGCTGCCATGAAGGGAAGAACCCAGTTCTGGCAGGATTCATCACTTGCTGACTAAAGAACTCTTGGGCCCTGAATAATCAACAGTGGTTACAGGTAGTACATACTAAGGGCCTTGGGTGAGACTTTGAGTTGTGCTGGCTTCAGGTGTGACCCAGCATATTCAGAGCTGTGGTGGCTAGAAGAAGAGACTGCTTCAGATTGACAAAAGAAGAAGGGAGACTAAAGAAGACTTTGTGTTGCAGCTTAGCTACCAGCTTGGTCTTAGTGGGGTAGAGTACCAGGTGGGCTCTTGGGGTCACAAATTCCAGGCCTTGGCTCTTGGATCACATTTCTGGACATACCCTGGGCCAGAGGAGAGACAATTGCCCTGAAGGGTAGGACACAAGACTGGCTGGCTTCATCACCTGTTGATTGTAGAGCCCTAGAGCCTTGAGTGATTACAGCAAGCTTTGGGCAGTACCCAGCGCTATGCCAGTTTCAGGTCTGACCCAGTGCAGTCCCAGTGGTGGTGATCACAGGAGTGGTCACCTGTGTGACCTCTCCCCCAGCTCCAGGCAGCTCAGCACAGAAAGAAAGAGAGAGACTGTTTGGGAAAAAGTAAGGGAAGAGAACAAGAGTCTCTGCCTGGTAACCTATAAAATTCTTACAGATTTTGTCCAAGACGACCAAGGAGGTACCTCTACAAGTCTACAAGAACCACAGTGCTACTGAGTGTAGGGTGCCCCCTAAAACAGATATGGCTGCAGTTATGAAAAACATAGATCACAACAGCCAAGTCCCTTTGAATACCTGGAAAGCCTTCCCAAGAAGGACAGATACAAACAAGTCCAGACTATAAAGACTACCATAAATATACAACTCTTCAATGCCCAGATACTAACAAACATCCACAAGCATCATTATCATCCAGGAAAACATGACCTCACCAAATGAACTAAATAAAGTGTGAGAGGCCAATCCTGGAGAGATAGACATATGTGAACTTTCAGACAGAGAATTCAAAATCACTATGTTGAGGAAACTCAAAGAAACCCCAGATAACACAGAGAAGGAATTCAGAATATTATCAGACAAATTTAACAAATAAATTGAAATAATTAAAAGGAATCAAGCAGAAATTCTGGAATTTAAAATGCAATTGGCATACTGAAGAATGTATCAAAGTCTCTTAATAGAATTGATCAAACAGAAGAGAGAATTAGTGAGCATGAAGACAGGTTATTCAAAAATACACAGAAGAGACAAGGAAAAAAGAATAAAAGAGAATGAAGCCCGTCTACAAGATCTAGAAAATGTAGCCTAAAATGGATAAATCTAAGAGTTATTGGCCTTAAAGAAAAGATAGAGAAAGAGACAAAGGTAGAAAGTTTATTTAAAGAGATACTAACAGAGACCTTTCCAAACCTAGAGAAATATATCAATATTCAAGTACAAGAAAGTGAAAATATATACACACCAACACTGGAACACCCAGATATATAAAACAAGTACCATTAGAGCTAAAGAGAGAGATTACCCAATACAGTAATAACTACACAATTCATCACCCTACTTTCAGCACTGGACAGATCTTGCAAACAGAAAATCAACAAAGCAACATTGGACTTAATCTGCACTGTAGATCAAATGATCTAATAGTTATTTACAGAATATTTTATCCAATGACTACAGAATATGCATTCTTTCCCTTAACAAATGGAACATTCTCAAGGATGGACCATATGTTAGTCCACAAAACAAGTCTTAAAACATTCAACAATGTTAAAATAATATTAAGTATCTTCTCATCTTCTCTGACCACAATGAAATAAAACTAGAAATCAATATTGATGACTTTTGGAAATTATACAAATAAATGGACATTAAATGATGTACTCCTGAATAACCAGTAGATCAATGAAGAGATTAATAAGAAAACTGAAAAATTTTTTGAAACAAATTGTAATGGAAACACAACATTCCGAAAGCTATGGGATACAGCAAAAGCAGCACTAACAGTGAAGTTTATAGCTGTAAGTGCCTATATCAAAAAAGAAGAAAAACTTCAAATACACAACACAGCAATGCATCCTAAAGAACTAGAAAAGCAAGAGCAAACCAAATCCAAAGTTAGTAGAAGAAATAACAAAGATCAGAGCAGAAATAAATTAAATTGAAATGAAAAACAATAGAAAAGATAAAAGAAACTAAAAGTTGGGTTTTTTGAAAAAGATTAACAAAATTGACAATCTTTTAGCCAGATTAGCTAAGAAACAAAGAGAGACGACCCCAAAAAAATTAGAGATGAAAAAGGAGACATTCAACCTATACTGCAGAAACTCAAATTAGTGGTCAAATTAGAGACTACTTGAGCAACTATATGTGAATAAATTGGAAAACCTAGAAGAAATAAATAAATTTCTAGGTACACACAGCCTACCAAGATTGAACCGTGAAGAAATTCAACACCAGAACAGAGCAATAGCAAGTAATAAGATCAAGACCATAATAAAAAACATCTCCTAGCAGAAAAAACCCTCGGTCTTGGTGGCTTCACTGTTGAATTTTACTGAACATTTAAAGAACCAATACCAATCCTATTCAAACTATTATGAAAAATAGAGGTGGAAGTAGTACTTCCAAATTCATTCTGTGAGGCCAGTATTACCCTGCTACCAAAACCAAAGAGACACCAAAAAAAGAAAACTACAGGTCAATATCTCTGATGCATATTAATACAAAAATCATCAACAATATACAAGCAAACTGAATTCAGCAACACATTAAAAAAATCATTCATCATGACCAAGTGGGATTTATCCCAGGGATGCAAAAATCATTCAACATATGCAAATGTATCAGTGTCATACGGCATATCAACAGAATGGAGGATGAAAACCATATGATCATTTCAACTGATGCTGACAAAGCATTTTTTAAAAATTCCACATCTTCATGATAAAACCCTAAAAAAATGGCATAGACATAATAAAAACCATATGTGACAGACTCACAACTAGTATCATAACAAATGGGAAAAAAAGAGAAACCCTTTCCTTTAAGATGTTGAACATGACAAGGATGCCCACTTTCACTACTATTATTCAACATGGTACTGGAAGTCCTAGCTAGGCCAATCAGACAAGAGAAATAAATAAAGGCATCCAAATTGGAAAGGAAGAAGTCCAGTTATCCTTTTTTGCTTATGATATGATCTTATATTTGGAATACCCTATAGACCCAACCAAAAAACTACTATTACTAATAAACACATTCAGTAAAGTTGCAGGATACAAAATCAGCATACAAAAATCAGTAGCATTTTTATATGCCAACAACAAACAATCTGAAAAGAAATCAGGAAAGTAATTCCATTTACAATAGCTGTATATAAAATTAAATAACTAGGAATTCATTTAACAAAAGAAGTGAAATATTTCTACAATGAAAACTGTAAAACATTGATAAAAGAAATGGAAGGGGATACAAAAAATGGAAGGTATTACATGTTTATGGTTTGGAAAAATTAATATTAAAATATCCATACTACCCAAAGCAATATATAGATTTACTACAATCTCTATCAAAATACCAATGACATTCTTCACAGAAATAGAAAAAAAAATTCTAAAATTTATGTGGAACTACAAAAGACCCAGATATTCAAAACTATCCTGAGCAAAAAGAACAATACTGGGAGAGTTATGTTGCTTCACTTCAAATTACACTACAGAGCTATAGTAACAAAAAGAGCATGGTACTAGCATAAACACAGACACATAGACCAGTGAAATTAACAGAATAGAGAACTCAGAAACAAAGCCATACATACATCTACAGTGAACTCATTTTCCACAAAGGTGCCAAGAACAAACATTGGGAAAAGGACAGTCTGTGTGATACACGATGCTGTGAGAACTGGATATTTATATGCAGAAGAATCAAATTAAACCTCTATCCCTTGCCATACACAAAAATAAAATCAAAATGGATTAAAAACTTAAATCTAAGACCACAAGCTATGAAACTGCTAATAGAAAATATTAGAGAAACTCTTCGGAATATTCACTAGGTGAGGATTTCTTGAGTAATATCCCACCAGCACAGGCAACCAAAGCAAAAACGGAAAATGGGATCATATCAAGCTAAAATGTTTCTTCATAGCAAAGGAAACAATCAACCAAGTAAGGAAAACAGCCCACAGAATGGGAGAAAATGTTTGCAACTACCCATCTAATAAGGGGTTAATAAATGGAGTATATAAGGAGCTCAAGCAAACTCTATAGGAAAAAAACAATAATCCAATTTTTAAAATGAGCAGAAGATATGAATAGACATTTCTTAAAAGAAGACGTATGAATGGCAAAGAGGCATATAAAAATGTTCAACATCACTTATCAGAGAAACTCAAATCAAAATGATAATAACATCTCAATTCATCTCAGTTAAAATAACTTTTATCCAAAACACAATCAATAACAAATGCTTTCAAGGATGAAGAGAAAAGAGAACCCTCATACACTGTCGTTGAAATGTGAATTAGTACAACTACTATGGAGATCATTTTGGAAGTTCCTCAAAGAACTAAAAACAGAGCTGTCATATGATCCATCAATCCCACTGCTAGGTAGATATCCGCCCCCCAAGACAAAGAAAATCAATGTATTGCATGAAGAGATACCTGCACCCCCAAGGTTACTGCAGCACTACTCACAATAGCCAAGATTTGGAAACAACCTAAGTGTCCATCAACAGACAAATGAACAAAGAAAATACAGTATATTTACACAATGGAGTATTATTCAACCATAAAAACTAATGAGACCCTGTCATTTGCAACAACATGTATAAAACTGGAGGTTATTATGTTAAGTGATATAATCCAAGAATGGAAAGACAAACTTCACATGTTCTCACTTATTTTGGGGACCTAAGAATTAAAACAGTTGAACTCATGGAGATAGAGAGTAGAAGGATGGTTACCAAAGGCTGGGAAGGGTACCAGGGGAATGGAGAGTAGTGGGGATAAAGAGGCCAAAAAAATAGAAAGAATGAGTAAGATCTAGTATTTGATAGCACAACAGGATGACTGTAGTCAGTAATTTAACTGTACATTTTAATATAACTAAAAGTATAATTGGATTGCTTGTAACACAAAAGATAAATGTGCGAGGTGATTGATACTTCACGTACCCTGATGTGATTATTACACATTGCATGCTTATATCAAAATATCCCATATACCCCATAAACATATACTCCTACTATGTACTCATAAAATATTTTTTATGAAAACCCAAAGAAATAAACAAAAAAAAACCCATAAAACCTAGCCATAATGCTTTGCATTTTTAGAGCCCTTTATACTGTTTAATATGTTCTCCCTACTGACATCTGCATCTGTCATTTTGGTATGATGTTAATATTGCATCATTTTTATAGACGTAATGACTGAAGAATTTTCTTAAACTAGTCTTGCTAATAAGTAAAAATGTCTTAACTTCATCTTATAGAAAAGTAAAAATGTCTAGCATGTTTCTTGTTTTCTTTTTTCTGATCTTTTGCCCTTTCTGTTTCTAGGCTGCACATTTTCTTGTGAAAGAGATCTAAAATAATCACCTTTTGCTTTGTCTGCTGGTGCTTAAGGTGAGTCAGTATTATAGGCCCCTCTCTCCCACTTAGTTTTCTGCGTGGAGGACAACCTGAGGTAAAAGGGTAGAGAAGGCATGTACATATGAAAAAGACAGGTAGGAGGGAAGCAAAGAGGGGCATAGGTTCAATGCAACAATTAGAGTTGTCTACACATAATCCCTTCAGAAAAGCATTAGCATAGGCTCTTCAAAGCTGTTTGGTTCTTTACAGTTACAGAACTTTTATGTTCTATGAGCACCTGGATTGTTAAAACATGTGTCATGGTGAAGGTGACCCCTGCCAGCCTGTGCTTTAAATGGACTTGTTTAGTGTTGGAAGAGAACCATTAGGACACACACAGAAGAGATGTGCCCTCTTTCAATTCTCCCACCAACAGATGTGGAAGGTATGATTTATCACATAAGGCCAAGACCTTTTGCATGGCTGGTATGACACCAGACATTCCAGACTTCCTCTGTGCCCCTTTTTCTCTGCATTGAGCTTCAACCTGTGGTACAGGTTGTGGTACATGTGGGAAAAGCAGAAAACATATGTTTACAGTTACTGCAATAGCAGTGGTTGGTTGTAGAAGACTTGTTGGAACTATAGCAAGTTTCTTGCTGGGATGGGAGCGTAAGAGTCCATACAGAGCATGGAAATAACCCACCGTTAAGTGAAAACCATTCTTTTTTTATAAGATCATTTTCCTGCTGGTAGACTTGGCCTCTGGTGATATCTTCTGGGCTCTACTTTCTATCAGAAGACTGAGAGGCAGATGGGCTGTAGGAACAATGAAACCTACTTAAATCTGTTTCATGAAGTAGGAAGAACAAGAATTGGTTTTCTGTCCATCAGTCCATCCCTCCATCTATTCACTCATCCATCTATTCATTCTTTCCACACAGAAGTCAAAGTAATTTTTCCAAAATACACATCTGGTCACATCACTGCCTTCTTTAAATCCTTTCCTAGTTTTTCCCTCAACGTGAAGTCCAGACTCCTGAATGTCACCTCCTTGGCCCTGCATAATCATAATCGGGCCTCTGTCCACTTCTCTAGTGACATCTCTTGTTTGATTTCTCTTATCGTTTTATATACTCTTAACTTCTGTCATGCAGAGTGACCTTCAGTAACTTGAAAGAATTATACTCCTTTTTGCCTTTGGAGCTTTGAACAAGTTGTTCTTTCCCCTTCCTCTCCATCCTTTGCTTTTATGACCTCTAATCATTCATCACTTCACCTAAGCGGCCTCACCTTTGGGGAGTATTCGGTTCCTGTGCTAAGTGCTCTCATAGCACCCTCTAGCCTCCTATCAGAGTGCTGTAGTAAGTATTTCTACCTTTAATGCATCGTATATGCATTATACTTTAAGCTCCTTACAGGCATAGATGTTACCTATATATATTTTTTGTTGTTGAGACACTAATAGCTAGCACAGAGTCTGCCACGTAAGACTTCAGCAAATTTTTTTTGTATAAAATTGTATGACCAAGATTGGCAATATAGCTTTAAGACTGGATTTTGTTGACAAGCTGTTTGAATCTGTATTCCAGCTTCACTATTTGCACAATGCATTACTTTGGGCAATTTATTCATTTATTTTTAATTTTAAGTTCAGGGGTACATGCGCAGGATGTGCAGATTTGTTACATAGATTATGTGTGCCATGGTGGTTTTCTGCACAGTTCATTCTATCACCTAGATATTCAGCCCAGCATTAGCTATTCTTCCTAATGCTCTATCTCCTCCCCACCCACACTCTGACAGGCCCCCAGTGTGTGTTATTCCCCCTCACATTTCCGTGTGTTCTCATAGTTCAGCTCCCACTTATAAGTGAGAACATGCGGTATTTGATTTTCTGTCCTGTGTTAGTTTGCTGAGGTTAATGGCTTCCAACTCCATCCATGTCTCTTCGAAGGACATGGTCTCATTCCTTCTTATGGTTACATAGTATTCCACGGTGTATATGTACCACATTTTCTTTATCCAGTCTATCACTGATGAGTGTTTAGTTTGATTCCATCTTTTTGCTATTGTGAATAGTGCTGCATGTATCTCTATAATAGAATGATTTATATTTCTTTCAGTATATACCCAGTAATGAGAGTGCTGGGTCAAATGGTATTTCTGCCTCTCTGTCTTTGAGGAATCGCCACACTGTCTTCCATAATGGTTGAACTAATTTGCATTCCCACCAAAAGTGCAAAAGCATTATTTTTTCTCTGTCACCTTGCCAGCATCTGTTTTTTTGTTGTTTTGGTTTTTTGCTTTTGACTTGGTAGTAATAGCCATTCTGACTGGCATGAAATGGTATTTCATTGTGGTTTTGATTTGCATGTCTCTAATGATCAGTGCTTTTGAGCTTTTTTTCGTATGTTTATTTGCTGCATGTATGTCCTCTTTTGAGAAGTGTCTGTTCGTGTCCTTTGCCCACTTTTTAATGGCATTATTTATTTTTTTTTCCTTGTAGATGCTGGATATTAGACCTTTGTCAGATGGATAGATTGCAAAATATTTTTTCCCCTTCTGTAGGTTGACAGTTCACTCTGATGATAGGTTTTTTTTTGCTGTGAAGAAGTTCTGTAATTAGATCCCATTTGTCAATTTTTGCTTTTATTGAAATTGCTTTTGATGTTTTCGTCATGAAGTCTTTGCCCATGCCGATGTCCTAAATGGTATTGCCTAGATTTTCTTCCACAGCTTTTATAGTTTCCAGTTTTATGTTTAAGTCTTTAATCCATCTTGAGTTGATTTCTGTATGTGGTATAAGGAAGCAGTCCAATTTCAATTTTCTTCATGTGGCCAGCCAGTTCTTTTTTTTTTTTTTTTATTATACTTTAAGTTCTAGGGTACATGTGCATAACGCAGGTTTGTTACATATGCATATTCTTGTGCCATGTTGGTGTGCTGCACCTATCAACCTCGGCCAGCACTCCATCAACTCACATTTACATCAGGTATAACTCCCAATGCAATCCTCCTCCCTCCTCACATAGGCCCCCGTGTGTGATGTTCTCTTTCCCAGTCCAAGGATTCCATTGTTCAGTTCCCACCTATGAGTGAGAACATGCGGTGGGGTTTATTTTCATTCTTGTGGATAGTTTGGTTAAGAATGATGGTTTCCTAGCTGCATCCATGTCCCTAAGCAAAGGACACAAACTCATCCTTTTATGGCTGCATAGTATTCCATGGTGTATATGTGCCACATTTTCTTCATCCAGTCTGTCACTGATTTTGACATTTGGGTTGGATTCCTGGCCTTTGTTATTGTGAATAGTGCCGCTAGTTTCAGCATATCGCGGTGTACGTGTCTTTAGCAGCATGGGATTTCCAGAGGTAATCCTTGGTATATACCCAGTAATGGATGGCTAGGTCATATGGTACATCTAGTTCTAGATCCTTGAGAACGCTATACTGTTTTCCATATAATGGTTGAACTAGTTTACAATCCCACCAACAGTGTAAAAGTGTTCCTATTTCTCCACATCCCTTCCAGCACCTGTTGTTTCCGACTTTAATGATCACCATTCTAACTGGTGTGAGATGGTATCTCATTGTGGTTTTGATTTGCATTTCTCTACGGCCAGTGATGATGAGCATTTTTTCATGTGTCTGTTGGCTGTATGAATGTCTCTTTGATAGCGCGTTTGTTCATATCCTTTGCCCACTTTTTGATAGGGTTGTTTTTTTTTCTTGTGTAAATTTGTTTGCCTCTTTGTAGGTTCTGGATATTGTAGCCCCTGCTCAGATGAGTAGGATTGCAAAAATTTTCTCCCATTCTGTAGGTTGTCTGTTCACTCTGGATGGTAGCTTTTTGCTGTGCAGAAGCCTTTAGTTCAGTTAGGATCCCATTTGTCAATTTTTGGCTTTGCTGCCGTTGCTTTTGGTGTTTTAGAGACATGAAGTCTTTGCCCATGCCTATGTCCTGAATGGTACTACCTAGGTTTTCCTCTCTAGGATTTTATGGTATTAGTCTAACATTTAAGTCTCTAATCCATCTTGAATTAATTTGTATATGAATAAGGAAAGGATCCAGTTTCAGCTTTCTACTTATGGCTAGCCAATTTTCCCAGCACTATTTATTAAATAGAATCCTTTCCCATTTCTGTTTCTCTCTCAGGTTTGTCAAAGATCAGATGGCTGTGGTGGATGTGTGGTATTATTTCTGAGGACTCTGTTCTTATTCCATTGGTCTATATCTCGCTCTTTGGTACGTACCATGCTGTTTTGCTTACTGTAGCCTTGTAGTATAGCTTATAGAAGTCAGCATGGATGCCTCCAGCTTTGTTCTTTTGACTTAGATTGTCTTGGAGATGGGTGGGCTCTTTTTGGTTCCATATGAACTGTAAAGCAGTTTTTTTCCAATTCTGTGAAGAAACTCATTGGTAGCTTGATGGGGATGGCATTGAATCTATAAATAACCTTGGGCACTATGTGGCTATTTTCATGATATTGACTTTTCCTATCCATGAGCATGGTATGTTCTTCCATTTGTTTTGTGTCCTCTTTTATTTCACTGAGCAGTGGTTTGTAGTTCTCCTTCAAGAGGTCCCTTTACATCTGTTGTAAGTTGGATTCCTAGGTATTTTATTCTCTTTGAAGCAATGTGAATAGTTCATTCATGGTTTTCTGGCTCTCTGTTTGTCTGTTACTGGTGTATAAGAATGCTGTGATTTTTGCACATTAATTTTGTATCCGAGACTTTGCTGAAGTTGCTTATCAGCTTACATATGAGATTTTGGGCTGAGACAATGGGGTTTTCTAAATATACACAATCATGTCATCTGCAAACAGGACAATTTGACTTTTCTTTCCTATAACTGAATAGCCTTGATTCTCTTGCCTGATTGCCCTAGCTAGAACTCTCCAACACTATGTTGAATAATAGGAGTGGTGAGAGAGGCATCCCTGTCTCGTACAATTTTCAAAGGGAATTTTTCCAGAAGTTTTGCCCATTCAGTATGATATTGGCTGTGGGTTTATCACTATAAATAGCTCTTATTTTGAGGCACGCTCCATCAATACTCCTAATTTATTGAGCGCTTTTAGCATGAAGGGCTGTTGAATTTTGTCAAAAGCCTTTTCTGCATCTATTGAGATAATCATGTGGTTCTTGTTCCTTTGGTTCTGTTTATATGCTGGATTATGTTTATTGATTTATGCATCGTTGAACCAGCCTTGCATCCCAGGATGAAGCCTAATTTGATCATGGTGATAAGCTTTAGATGCTAGTTGAATCCGGGTTTGCCAGTATTTTATTGAGGATTTTGCATCAATGTTCATCAGGATATTATCTAAAAATTCTCCTTTTTGTTGTGTCTCTGCCAGGCTTTGCTATCAGATGATGTTGACCTCATAAAATCAGTTAGGGGATTCTTTTCTATTGATTGGAATAGTTTCAGAAGGAATAGTAACAGCTCCTCCTTGTACCTCTGGTAGAATTCAGCTGTGAATCCGTCTGGTCTCTGACTTTTTTCGTTGGTAGGCTATTAATTATTGCCTCTCACTTCAGAGAGCCTGCTATTGGTCTATATCTAGGGATTCCACTTCTTCCTGGTTTATCTTGGGAGTGTAAGGCTGTCCAGGAAATTATCCATTTCTTCTAGATTTTCTAGTTTATTTGCGTAGAGGTGTTTATAGTATTTCCCTCTGATGGTAGTTTGTATTTCTGTGGGGTTGGTGGTGATATCCCCTTTATCATTTTTTTTATTGCATCTATTTGATTCTTTCTTTCTTATTAGTCTTATATGGGTTCAATAATTTTGTTGATCGCTTCAAAACCAACTCCTGGATTCATTGATTTTGAGGGTTTTTTGTGTCTCTATCTCCTTCAGTTCTGCTCTGATCTTAGTTATTATTTCTTGCCTTCTGCTAGCTTTCAATGTTTGCTCTGGCTTCTTAGTTCTTTTTAGTTCTTGATGTTAGAGTGTCAATTTAGATATTTCCAGCTTTCTCTTGTGGGCATTTTAGTTATAAATTTCTCTACACACCGCTTTTAAATGTGTCGAGAGATTCTGGTATGTTGTATCTTTGTTCTTATTGATTTCAAAGAGCTTCTTTATTTCTGCCTTCATTTCTCATGTACCCAGTGGTCATCGTTACAGGCTATTCAGCTTCCATGTAGTTGAGTTGTTTTGATTGAGTTTCTTAGTCCCAGAGTTCTAGTTTGATTGCACTGTGGTCTGAGACAGTTTGTTATAATTTCTGTTCTTGTACATTTGCTGAGAGGTGAGGCATTTCCACTATGTGGTCAATTTTGGAATAAGTGCGATGTGGTGCTGAGAAGAATGTATATACCTTTTGATTTGGGGTGAGAGTTCTATAGATGTTCATTAGGTCTGCTTTTGCTGCAGAGATGAGTTCAATTCTGGATATCCTTGTTAACTTCTTGTCTGGTTGATCTGTGTAATGTTGATGAGTGGAGGTTGAAATCTCCCATTATTATTGTATGGGAGTCTAAGTCTTTGTAAGTCTCTATGACTTGCTTTTATGAATCTGGGTGCTCCTGTATTTGGTGCATATATATTTAGGATAGTTAGCTCTTCCTGTTGAATTGATCTCTCTTTACCATTATGTAATGGCCCTCTCTTTTGATCTTGATGGTTTAAAAGTCTGTTTTATCAGAGACTAGTATTGCAACCCTGCCTTTCTTTTTTGTTCTCCATTTGCTTGCACCTTCTCCTCCAACCCCTTTATTTTGAGCCTGTTGATGTATGTTCTCTTGCATGTGAGATGGGTCTCCTGAATACAGCAGACTGATGGTCTTGACTCTTTATCATCCAGTTTGCCAGTCTGTGTCTTTTAATTGGGAGCATTTAGTCCATTTTACATTTGCATACACATTATTGTTATGTGTGAACTGGATCCTGCCATTATGATATTAACTGGTTATTTTGCTCATTAGTTGATGCAGTTTCTTCCTAGCCTCGATGGTCTTTACATTTTGGCATGTTTTTGCAATGGCTGGTACCGGATATTCCTTTCCATGTTTAGTGCTTCCTTCAGGGTCTCTTTTAAGGCAGGCCTAGTGGTGACAAAATCTCTCAGCATTTGCTTATCTGTAAAGGATTTTATTTCTCCTTCACTTATGAAACTTAGTTTGGCTGGATATGAAATTCTGGGTTGAAAATTCTTTTCTTTAAGAATGTTGAATATTGTGGCCAGCCAGTTCTCCCTGCACCATTTATTAAATAGAGAATTATTTCCCCATTGTTTGTTTTTGTCAGGTTGTCAGAATCAGATGGTTGTAGGTGTGCGGTCTTATTTCTGGGTTCTCTATTCTGTTCCGTTGGTCTATGTATCTATTCTTGAGCCAGCACCGTGCTGTTTTGATTACTGTAGCCTTGTAGTATAATTTGAAATCAGATAGTGTGATGCCTCCAGCTTTGTTCTTTTTCTTAGGATTGTCTTGGCTCTCTGGGCTTTTTTTTTTTTTTTTTTTTTGATTCTATATGAATATTAAAATACTTTTTTCTAATTCTGTGAAGAGTGTGAATGGTAGTTTAATGAGAATAGCATTGAATCTACAAATTACTTTGGGCAATATGGCCATTTTCACGATATTGATTCTTCTTATCCATGAGCATGGAATGTTTTTCCATTTGTTCGTGTCCTCTCTGACTTCTTTGAGCAGTGGTTTGTAGTTCCTCTTGAAGAGGTCCTTCACGTTTCCTTGTTAACTGTATTCCTAGGTATTATATTCTTTTTGTGGCAATTGTGAACAGGAGTTCATTCATGATTTGGCTCTCAGTTTGCCTCTTGTTGGTGTATAGGAATGCTAGCCATTTTCGCATGCTGATTTTGTATCCTGAGACTTTGCTGAAGTTGCTTATTGGCTTAAGAAGCTTTTGGGCTGAGAAGATGGGATCATGTCATCTTCAAACAAAGATAGTTTGACTTCTTCTCTTCCTATTCAAATACCTTTCTTTCTTTCTCTTGCCTGATTGCCCTGGCCAGAACTTCCAATACTACGTTGTACAGGTGTGGTGAGAGAGGACATCTTTGTCTTGTGCTGGTTTTCAAGGGGAGTATTTCCAGCTCTTGGGCAATTTATTTCATCTGCTTGGGCCTTGGCTTTCTTTCTATTAAATAAGAATAATAGTACAATAATTAATTGCTTAATGGCAGGGATACATTTCTAGAAATGTGTCATTAGGTAATTTTGTACAAACGTTATAGAGTGTACTTACACAAACCTAGATTGTGTAATCTAGTGTAGCCTACTACATACTCAGGCTATATAGTATAACCTATTGCTCCTAAGCTATAAACCTCTATAGCAGGTTACTGTACTGAATACTGTAAGCAATTATAACACAATGGTAAGTATATGTGTATCTACACATAGCTAGACATAGAAAAGGTACAGTAAAAATATGATATTATGGTCTTTTAGGACCACTGTCACATATGGTCTATTGTCGACCAAAATGTTATTTGGCGCATAATTGTATATACAATCCTAGGATGTGGTTAAATGAGATAACTCATGTCAAGCACTTAGACTAGTGTCTAGCACATATAATACACTTAGTTCTATGTGATTGTAATCAAGTGTCTTCTACATGCAGAGCTCTAGATGTAAACCCATGGTGGAATTAAAAAATATGTAATCTACAGTCATTTCAGGGACTGGCTTAATTTCTATAAACCTCATAAATGGCTCCCTGAGACAAGCTGGGTACTATGGCTTAATTTCTATAAACCTCATCAATGGCTCCCTGAGACAATCTGGGTACTAACACTAACATGGGAGGCACTTTGCTCTATATCTGGCATAGGGGCTCAAGACTATCATTCTGACTGCAGATGTGGCATATTCTCCTTGACCTCGTCCAACTTCTCCAAATTTCTGAGCTTCAATAACTTCTAGAGTTTCTGTCTTGTTTTCTCCTGTCTTTATTTCTTTTCCAGGACTCTGATGCTTCTGGAGCCTGCATCTGTCACCGGCAGATCCCCTTCCTATAACGTGATACCTGGCGTCCTGTTCATAAAGCCCAGGCCCCGCTGGAGCCATTCTTATCCTCTGGTGCTGACCACCTATTCATATTACCTTTATCTGGAAGGCTCATCACCATGTTCTCCCTGCCTGACTTTTTAACCCCCTGTTACACTGCCTGCCTGACTGGACTGCTGCTACCTCTTTCCTGCATGGTTACCAAGCTCTGCTGGCACATTTAGAGTATAGCTGGGTCAGCCTCCTATTACTTATCCTACCCTATTTTGTGTAATAAGTTTCTCAGTCTGAGTCTCTCTTCTCAATTTTGTTTTGCCATCACCAAAACTCGTGTTTAGGGCATCCCTGCTTACAAGAAACTGCAATGTCTTGGAGGAGATAATGCATATCCTTAGATGACAATTAAAGAAGATCAAAAGTCAGGAGTAACTTTAAATATCGGCAAAAAATGCCTGCTTATAAAACCTTAAAGAGTAAACAGGAATTAGACAGGGGAAAGATAATGCTTTTGTTTGGTGGAATCTATACTCACACTCCAGGAAAGAGGTAGACTAACAGCTAGTTGGACAACAAGCTGGTGCCCATCATAGGATTCTTAACTCTCTCCCAGATTCTATTAGGAATGGAGGAATCCTTCCATTAACACCAGAGTATGTAACTAAGGGTGAAGAAAAGACTCCAACTTTCCACTGCAAAACCTTCTGTGACTTGGACTCCATCTCATGGAGAATACCTTTGTGTGCCACACAAGGAGTTATAATGGGGCTGACCAAATTCTTAGTCAAACCTTATAGTCTGACATGGACAAAAATGGTATAGATAGTTATTGAGGATGGAAAAGAATAAAGACACTGAGCTGGAAAAGAAAAGGCAACTTACTGCTGTTTTAACTGTTTTATATTGTCTTCATGATATTATGGTAGTTCAATCAAAGTTAGGTATATGTCTTTCTTTTTAAGGAATTAAATAAAAGAATCAATAATTATTGCTATAATCATTCAACTAAGTCTACTTACGTACACATGATTGGAAATGTTTATTACTGTTTCTCTCCTTGGAAAAATGTATTGGAGGAAAAAGAAGTTTCTTCTTCGAGATTGTCTGTTGAAGGCAAGAGGGGTGAATGCTCTCTTTCAGTCAGGGTCTGGCAGTTTTGTTTGCCCGATATAGAAAAACACGTAAGAGTTTTAGTGTTAGACAGATCTAAGTTTGTACCTTTCCACCATTTTTAGCAGAAGGATCTTTCTCTCACTGAACTTCATCTGTAAAATGGAAATAATAATATCAAACTCAGAGTGTTTCCATGAAGATTAAATTATGAATTCCATTATCAAGGGTCTGGCAGAGTGAGTAATACACATAGGGACATAATCAATGAATTCTCAGCTGTTCTTGTTAATTAGGGGAGGTAATATAGAAGCAGGTGTGCCCTGGGAAGAATGCTTTATAGCTGGCCTTGTTTGACCATAACCTAGTGAAGCCTTCTTTCTTAGCAACAAACTCCCAGAGCACTGGCTCATTTTGGTAACCTCCTTTTTTTTCCACATTTTTTTCTTCCTTTTTTTTTTTTTTTTGCCTTTTGCTTGTAGATATACAAAGGTCATTCTTATCTATATAAATAACCTATTTTTCTTTATATCAAAGATGCCAAAAACCTGTGTTCACTTAATTTCTTTTTCAAATGTCATCTTGCTAATTTCTTCCTGAACACATGGAGGAACTATCATTCTATTATTGCCATAATAAAAAGCAAAGTTTCCTTGCCTTCACCTTGCAGGACTTCTCTCAGTTTTTTTTGTTTTGTTTTGTTTTTGTTTGTTTGTTTGTTTTTGTTTTTGTTTTGGTTCTGTCATTAGTACTATTATTCTCTTACTCGTTTGTGGTCAATTTATCCTTTTATTCATTTATTTTCTTCTCATTTCTTCATTCATTAACTCAACAAATATGTATCGTATATACCATATCAAACCTGAGTTGACACGGGGGAGCTAGCATGTATCCCAATAAGAGAGGAAGAATAGGATAATATTTAAGAATGAATGTTTTCAAGTCAGAGGACGACCTCTGTTTGAACTTTGACTCCGTTGTGTTTTAACTGCCTGACCATGGGCAAATCACTTCAAGTTCCCTAGACTTCAGTTTCTCATGTGTAAAATGGGGATAATATCAATTTCTATTTTCCAAGGATATTGTAAAAAGTAAACAAGATAATTAATGAAGGCAAATTTCTTAGTACACTGCCTGACATGTAATAAGAATACGCAGTCAATAAGTGTTAGATTTGATGATGGTGATGATGATGACGATTATCTTTAATTATTTGGTTCTTCATGGAACTTAGACTTTAGTAGAGACATCACGTAAGTTTTCATGGAGCTATTGAAGGTTTTTAAGTAGATTAATGACTAGATTGTGATGACCTTTGATGCCTCCTTTTTCACATTTCCCCATCTACAACTAGACCCTACAACTAGTTGGGTTGTCCTTGATTCATCTCATAGATCAATCCTTTCTTCTCCAATACCACTGAGAATCCCCCCATTCATCTAACGTGTAATTTTTAATTGCAGCGTTATCTAATTATCAAATGTAATTAAACTAGACTCCTTCCTAAGTGGAGGGTGGTCTCCTTGGGCATCATTCTGCATTTAAGAGGCTGAGCTGGTCTATGATGGTGATCTGCTTTGACTGTTTCCCCACCCAAATCTCATTTTGAATTGTAGTTTCCATAACCCCCACATGTTGTGGGGAGGAACTAGGGGGAGATAATTGAATCATGGGAACAGTTTTTTCCATCCTGTTCTTGTGATAGTGAGTTAGTTCTCACGAGATCTGATGGTTTTATAAGGGCCTTCTCCCTTCACTTGGCTCTCATTCTTCTCCTTCCTGAGATCACATGAAGAAGGACATGTTTCTTTCCCCTTCCACCGTGACTGTAAATTTCCTAAGGCCTACCCAGACATGCTGAACTGTGAGTCAATTAAAACTCTTTCCTCTATAAATTACCTAGTCTCAGTTATGTCATTATTAGCCATGTGAGAATAGACTAAGGCAGATGGCATAATCACATCTCTGACCAAGGCTGTTTTCAATGATTCAGACACTGACTTGTTGAATTCTCATATTGGTATCACCTCACTGCTATTCTTTCTATCTGTTTGTCAATTTAGAGATGTCCATGGAGCTGAGATTTTATGAATATCACTAAAAAGACGAATCTATTAATGAGGGAATATCCTTCAAATTTGCCTCCAACTTCTTTAAAAGGAACTCTACTACTGAGATGGTAAATAGATTTCATCACACATGCTGTCTGTATCAGTTCACTCTTGCTGTGTAACATAAACTTAATGATCATTATGTCTTGTGGGTCTACTGTCTGGCTGAAAGATTCTGCTGATCTAGGATAGGCTCAGCTCATTTTGCCATCTTGGGCATCTGCAGTTAGCTGGCAAGTTGACTGGGGATGGTTTAGTCTAGTATAGGTTCAGCTAGAACAACTTGGCTCTCTTCTATGTGTCTTTCATTCCCTTCAGCAGGCTAGCCTGGTAGGTTCTCATGGTAGCGGCAGGAATCAAAGACAAAAGGCAGAAATGCACAAGCAAATTTTCAAGCCTCTGCTGGTTTCAAGTTTTTCTCACTCATCCAAACAGTCACTTGGTTAAGCCTAGAGTTAGAGTGTGACAGTAGTACCAAAGGGGAAAGATATAGCAGTTATGAAAACCTGGGTCCCCTAATTCGCTCAA
Organism: Papio anubis; assembly: GCF_008728515.1. NCBI lineage: Eukaryota > Metazoa > Chordata > Mammalia > Primates > Cercopithecidae > Papio > Papio anubis. The sequence goes on from NC_044987.1 coordinate 87,777,337, forward strand.
TCTGCCATATTCTGCCTTCTGAGCACAATTACTAACATGCTTCCCCTTGTGAAATATATTCCTCCTATCCCAGGACCTTCCAAAATCTCTTCAAGTTGGGGCATCCTACTTGAAGTCCAGGGCATTGTCATCTATATTAGGTTCATTACATGCTCCTCTTGATCAAAAAAGTTAAGTTCTGGCAAAAAACATAACAAAATTTGCTGGCAAAAATTTGCTCTAAACATACTCAACATAGAATGGCGAAATGAGGACAGAATAACTTATATAAGTATTCTCATTTAGAAAGGAGATGAATTGAAACTACATAGCAGTCACTGGTCCATGGAAACTCTGAACTCTTTCTGGGCAGATGATTTCCATTTCCCCTACTCTGGAGCTGGGAAATGTTATTTGATTCATTCTGCTTTCTGGGGATGCTCCTCAGTTCATTGTTTTCCATGGCTGTTGGCATGTGTCTTCCACTTTTCTTGCCCACTTCAGAAAACAATATTGGAAGATTTTCCTGCTTCCTGCCTATAGAAGATTAGGGGCAGAGAGGTCTTTCTACAAGTGTGAGACACCTCTATAGAGTCTCAATTCTTTTTTCCTCCAGGCTGGCAAAATGTTGCCCATCTAGATGAATTAAAAATATTCTGAGTTCCTATGAATATGGTTGGATTCTACTTCATGAGATAAAAGTCACACCTTTACTATTATTCTAATCTCTTTTGTATAGTAGAGAAGCTCTACTAGACTTTGCCTGAATTCCTTCACAGATCTTCAAAAAAGATCTTATAGCCATGCCTGTGATTTTATATTTGTCCCCAAGCTTAAATTTGTTTTGAGAGTTATATTGCTCCCTAGAGGGGCTAGAGATGAAAAATAGTTTTATGTCCCTCCCAGAAAATCATGAACTCCATATTTTCTCTATGTTCTCCTTGTAGAATAGCTAGTCTTTTCTTTAGAATATCTCTTTCTTGTAGTAGTGTATCAAATACAGTCAACAAGAGCCAGCTGGCACTTTCAACATCCTGCATGGAAATCTCATTGCTTAAATCCAAATGTTCATTAGTACATTTAAAATTGTCTTAGTTATAACAGGTGGCAGTCTTAACAGTGGTTTCACCATTATATGAAATGGATCGCCATTTCTCCAGTCTCCTTTCACAGCTTCCTCACCATTATTCTAGCTTCTGCCAACTTTTCTGACCCAAAGCCAATGTCACATCTTTTAAGTTTTAGTTATGACAGAACCAAAGTGCAATACCAAATTCTTTATCAGTTTGCTCTTGTGCATTATAAACCACTCCAAAACTTAGTGGCTTAAAATAACAACTGTATATTATTTTTCACAAGTCTATGGATTTATAGAAGATTTTGCAGATCTGAGCTAAGCCAAATGCATCAGTGCTTATGCATCTGTGGTCAGCTGGCAGATCCACTAGCAAAACTAATCCAAGGTCGCCTTGGTTGGGAAATTTCAGCCCTCCTCCACATATCTCTGACACTGAGTGTTTTTTTTTTGTTGTTGTTGTTTTGTTTTGTTTTTTTTTTTTTTTTGGGAATACTGTTTTTAAATGTTCAGAGGCTGTATATAGGCTCAGCAGAAAAGGCTACTCTGTTAATTAGTGATTTGGGCCATGGGCAAGGGAGATAGAAAAGGTAGCACATACGCCATGTGCTCACTATTTCTCTCTTGTTTCCTAGGTTTTCAAGGGTAGAAATCAGAGATCTCATTTATATATGCTCAGTGTGATAGTTAATACTGAGTGTCAATTTGATTGGATTGAAGGATGCAAAGTATTGTTCCTGGGTGTGTCTGTGGGGATGTCGTCAAAAGAGAATAACATTTGAGTCAATGGACTGGGAGAGGCAGACCCACCTTCAATCTGGGTGGGCACCATCTAATCAGCTGCCAGCATGGCTAGAATAAAGCAGACAGAAGAAGGAGGGTGAAGCTGACTTGCGGAGTCTTCCAGCCTTCATCTTTCTCCCATGCTGGATGCTTCCTGCCCTTGAACATCGGACTCCAAGTTCTTCAGCTTTTGGACCCTTGGACTTAACACCAGTGGTTTGCCAGGAGCTTCCAGGCCTTCGGCCACAGACTGAGGGCTGCACTATCAGCTTCCCTACTTTTGAGGTTTGAGGACTCAGGCTGAGCCACTACTGGTTTCCTTGCTCCTCATCTTGCAGATGGCCTATTGTGGGACTTCACCTTGTGATCGTGGGAGTCGATTCTCCTTAATAAACTCTCTTTCATATATACATATATCCTATTAGTTCTTTCCCTCTAGAAAACCCTAATACACTCACCTAGTATGATGCCTGACAAATATTAGGTGCTTAATAAATATTTTGCATAAATAATTGAATAAATAAATAGAAAAGGAAGATGCACATATAGGGATGCAACATAGACCAAATTTTTAGCCAGGTATCCTTCAACTGGTCAGATGTTTTTCTCCTCAGTTTTTAAACACACCATATACAGCACTCAGCTTGTTACACTTTCTCAAATATTTAGATGGGCATACTTGCTTTTGCCCTTGTGATTTCAGCAGATGAATATGCTGTTTTCATACCTGAATGTCAAAATTTGCCTCAGTTTATGACTTTGCTTAAGTCTCTCCTTTTCAGTCAACCTGAGTCAGAAGCAATCTCATTTTTTACTTGGTCATTTTTTTTTTGCCTAGTACTAGAATGAATCATTTCTATCTGGGTCTCTGACATCCCAGCTAGATTGAAAACTGCTAGAGGACATGGTTTACACATCATTTGTCTAAACATTCTTCACAGTACCCAGCCCAGTTTCTTCTAAATGATGTGTTTAGTTACATTTGTTGAATGAATGCGTGAATAAATGAAACAAATTTCTACCAAACAAGGGTGGAGACTTTGTCTATCTTGTTTATCCTTAGCTGTTAGTTCAGTGCTTGGTACATGGTAGGTGCTCAATAAATATTTACTAATAAGAAAATGAATCATTGAATAACTAAATGAATTAATGAACAAAGTGGGGGGAAAAGCAAATTCAGACTTATTATTCCTATTTTAAGAAGTTACACTTCACATTATATTAGAAAATAATTTCATGATTGATTTTAATGGTAATTCCTTAGAACAGCCCAGGAACTCAATTCTATTATTATCCTTGTTTTCATTCTTGCTCAAAGACCTTTTCCCAGGCAGTGAGAAAGAGAAATTGTGCACTATTCTCTCCAGGAGCTTCGTTTATAAAGTGAACTATTTCAGAGTTTATAACAAGGCATATGGGCTGTTAGAGTCTTTTCAGGCCACGTAGGACTGGGCTTGTCCTTGTAGGCAGAAACGGCCAGTGCCTGTGTCCTATATCTGGTTGTCTAGTAGATCTTAGTCCTTCCTTTGGTCCCAAATATTTTCTCTCTTGCTGGGACATATTCCCTGTGCTTGAGAGACTTAGGGTTCAGTGAAGTGGTTGTCAGACTTTAAATCATCTGACTGAATCCCACTTCCCACCCTGTGAACATTCAAGTTTAGTTGGCCTGGGGCCGAGTCCCAGGAAACTATTTTATCAACCACCCCACTCCCAAGATTTTGATATTGGTGGTTCATAGACCACACTTTTTTTTTTCTTTTTTCTTTTTTCTTTTTTTTTTTGGAGACAGAGTCTCACTCTATTGCATCGACGGGAGTGCAGTGGCACGAACTCAGCTCACTGCAACCTCTGCCTCCCAGGTTCAAGCAATCCTCCTGCCTCATCCTGCTGAGTAGCTGGGATTACAGGTGCATGTCATCATGCCCGGCTAATTTTTGTATTTTAGTAGAGACGGGGTTTCACCATGTTGGCCAGGATGGTCTCAAACCCCTGACTTCAGGTGATCCGCCCACCTCGGCCTCCCAAAGTGCTGGAATTACAGATGTGAGTCACCACGCCCGGTCAGACCACATTTTTGAAAACATTAATTGTGTGTGTATGAGAAGAATGCAAAAAAAAAAAAAAGTGCTATAAGTGCTGTGATGGATGTCTGTGTAAGATCCAGCAGAGACAAAAGAAAAGTAGAAGCTGTTACCCTTTACTAGAGATCTCTGGATTTGCGTTCAGTCTTAAATGAGCATTTTCCCTTTTGCAATAACTTGTAACAATTTTAGAATCCATAGAGGGAACAATTGAAGTCCTAAAGGTACTAGGATATGTGTGGAGGTTGACAATTTTGTTACGGCTACTTCTTTCCTAGAAAAATCCCAGGAGGGTGCCCATTGTCTGTTATATAGTTCTGAGAATATCTCCACTAACCTTCCTGCTAGCAAAAGAATAATAAACGCTCACTATGCTGAGCAGGTACCCAGGATGAAGACAGCAGAAATGAAAGGGTTACACAGGACAAATGTGCTTCATGAGATCTCAAGAAAATTCTGTTTCCAAGTCAAGCAGTCAATGCAATTTAGAATAACCAAATTTTGTCTATTGAGTATCATGTCTCATCATGTACCTAAACTTGGACTTATGGTGCAGTTTCACTTAGAGCTCTATATTTGTCTTCCCTCATTATCCCTGTGGGTGGGCCCAGTGCGGGGTGGAGAAGAAAAGGTACTCTGTGAGTACTAAATAATCCTAACATCACATAGCCTTGAGTCACTGGAGATGTGTTTTATAAGCCCTGCTAAGTTTGATCTCTTTCACTCCTACTGCAATTATCTGTTGGAATTTTATAGGACTGTAGACATACCAAGGGGAGAGATTTAATTGTTAAGTACTTTCAGCCTAATTGGTTCTCAATTGGAGAAGATGCCTTGGGTCTGGAAACTTGCCACATGTTAGCAGAGTGTGTAGGTTCATTGCTCACCTATGGAGTTGACAGATACAAGAGAATGCTCTGACTTGGCATCAATTTTGGCATTTAGTTGGCTTAACTGTCTTCAAGGCTGCTCCTAGGGCTTTTTATTTGTCAGCTGTTTCTGTGTTGGGTGGACATGGAGGCTTTTACCAAGTCTCTTAGCTACCTTGGCTAAGACCCTGACTGTGGCAATTTGCATGAGGCAGGAGGGAGTATGACTGTATTGGTGGTCCTCATAGAAAGCTATGACTGGGGAACTGATCGATGTCGTTTTCAGCATATATTTTGTTGTATCTTCTTGCATGCCCAATTAAACCAGTGAACAAGTTATTTGTATTACTAAATATGGAGGGAACTAAGACCTAGAGGAGAAATGGTTAAGTAGTTGTACATCTATATGATATCTAGTGCACAATCATTACAATAATGACTTTGAATATTATTTAATAATATAAAAATTGCTTACTATGAATTATTAAGTAGTAATATCTATGGCATTTAACTTTTTGCCACAAAAGAAAAAAATTCTGAGTGGCATTTTTGTCAGGAAAAAAAGTAAAATAAATCTCATAAATCTTTATATAAATTAAGTTTAAAGATTCTGGATTCAGACTGGGCCTTGTTTTAAAAGCCTGGGTAACTTTCTCAAAGTCACCTAATTGCTGCATGATTTGAAAAAGTTGATTAACATTATTAAGACTATTTTTAAATTTATAAAATGGAAATAATGTTCATAGCACTTACTCCATAGACTTATTTCAACTATTTAAGGTGCTTATCTATCTAAAGTGCTCAATTCATTGCCTGGTACACAATAAAAGGTTGATAAATGTCATTATACGTGCACACATAAATGCAAACACACACATAAATACACACACAGACATTCTTTTATATGTCTCGTTGAAACATTTTCTGTCTTGATAATCAATTTTTCTTTCTCCTCCAACCCTCTGCCATTAATGCTAAGCAATGAGGGGAGGAAAGGTACCATCAAGAATTGCACTGTCCAGTCCCATAGCCACTACCCATAGGTGGCCACTGGGCACTTGAAATATGGCCAGCCCAAACTGAGATGTACTATTAAGTATAAAATTCACATTGGATTTTGAAAACTATAGAAACAATTTTTTTTGAGGGGGTGGCGGTGGCACAGGAGGCATTCTGGTTGGCTTTTACTGATGACACTACTTTTTTTTTTGTAGTTGTAGGGTTTATATAATAATGTGGTACATTAACAAAAATTTTATTGAACAGTATGTAAAACGTAGAAAATGTCTACTTTTTTTTTTTTTTTCCTGCAACCTTTGCCTCCCGGGTTCAAGCAATCCTCCTGTCTCAGCCTCCTGAGTAGCTAATTTTTGTATTTTTTTAGTAGAGATGGGGTTTCACCATGTTGGCCAGACTGGTCTTGATATTGGGATAGATTAGGTTAAATATGTTATTAAACAATAAATTAATCGTATTCTTCCCAATGTAATTATGTTTGAAGCCACTCTAGTACTTCTCTTCTGTTTCCTACTCCTGAATTTTCAGTTGTAACTTCCTGATGTTTCTGTTTGGATTCTACTGTCACCTTAAACTGATAATATCCTAAAATGTATTTTTATTTTCTTCACAACTGTATTCTATTTCTGATTTTCCTATTTCAGTTCTGTTCTCACTGTCCTTATGACCTCACTTCAATTTCCTGAATGACAGCAATAGATTTTCATCTGGGGCCTCTCCTATGACTTGATTCCATTTGTATTCATTTTGCTCACCAAATCCAAACTAATCTTGCTAAAACATCACTTATTTTAGAAAAGTGGAAAAGCTTCAGTGGCAGTCATTTTTCCATAAGATAAAACCCATGACATTTAGCTTGGTACTTGGGGCCCTTCCAGTCAACCCAGATTATCACTCTGGTCTTCTCTCTAATTTCTTAGTCTAGGTTTTCATTCTAGAAAATACTAATTACTCTCTAGCCTTCAAACATAACTTATGGAGATGATAGAAATGTTCCAAAATGCTTTTTACACAGGAAAAGAAATAGATTTTTACCGGTTGAGTGTAGGAAGAAGAGATTTCAATTGTGGACATATGGAAGTTGATATGCCTTTTAGATAAGTTAAAATTTTCTTTTCAACCAACTTACCTGAGGAAGACAAGAGGTTATTGTTATAATGGGTTTGAGAAAGGGGAAGAGGCATAGAAAAAGAAGACTGGAGAGTCATTGGACAGTTCCTCAAGTTACAAGATTCTGATTACACTCCAAAATGCACTGACTATAGAAAGATGATGTTTCAGGTTTAGAGTTATTTAGGATTTTGCTCTGGGCTATTTTTCCAGGAAGGAAGGAGGTTTTGATGTCTACCTTCAAAGGGCATATTTCCTGAAGGGTGATGGGGATAAATGGAACTGCCTATGGCCTCAAATTGAATTATTTCTGAGGCCTTGCACTTGTGAAACTCTTCATGGTTTCTAAATAGTTTTTTTTTCCCCTGATCACTAGCTCATGGAATTATCTCAAGACCATGAGTGACATATGATGGACAATATTATTGCCATTTTGGAGAACACATATACACAGAATTTAGCCGACTTTTTCAATAACACAAAGCTACATTTTGATATTACCTTCCAATGCTGATTTCAGTGTTCTTTATATTGTGTTACATTGCAAAATGCAAAAATCACTCCTTGCCTGAACTGTCCAGTCTTGACCTGTGAAGTAGATGTTTCCTGGTTTATCTTTAAGAATTAGCTTTTCACTTGCAGAGGTGAGTTTCCCCTGGGAAATCCATGGCAAAGTTTTCATTATGTACACTATTCAAATATTATTTACATTGGTTTTTGGTTGAGGGGAAAAAATAATATCCTGCTAATTCTTACCTTTACAATTCAAAGAAGTTTGACATATGCAGTAATCCAACCTCCATTTCTAAATGTTTACTTTTTATTATAAAAGTAATGAATGTTCATTATAGTAATATTGGAAAAGGCAGAAATATGAAAAATATAATTTATTTTTATTTTTATTGAACTATAATTTGCATAGAGTGAAATGCACTAATCTTAAATGTAAAGTTTGATGAGTTCACACCTGTGTAACCCATATGCTAGTCAAGATGCAGAACGTTGCCATCACCCTGACATCAGTTTTCTATCTGTCTCCATCCTGCCTTTCTCACTCCAGGCAACCTCTCTTCTTATTTTTATTAGGAAAGTAGAATTTTAAAAAGTACTGAAGTCCCACCACTCGACAATCAATCACTGTTAACCCAGCAGCATCTTTTGACATCACTGATTATTCCCTTTGTAATTCCATACCTTGGCTTGGCTTCTGAGGCACAGCCTTCTCTCATTATTCTGCTCACCCTCCTGGCTACTACTTCTCTGGGTCCTTTGCTGTGTTCTCCCTATCTTCTCACCTCTAATTGAACAGGGTCAGCATTTGGCCCTTTTCTGTTTCCTATCTGTACGCTCTTCATAGTAATATCATCAAGTCAGACGGCTTTCAGTGCTATCTCCAAGTAGACAGTTCCCAAGTTTCTACCCATAACTCTCATATCTCCCTTGAACTTGAGTACTATATCCAAGAGCTTCCTCACATTCTCACATGAATGTCTAACCGACCAGACCTCTAAGACAACACACTCCAAATCTAAGCCGTGATGTTTACACCCCAAACCTGCTCCTCAAAGTCCTCATCTCAGAAAATGAGATTTCCAGTTGGAAAAAAAAGTATGATGGCATTCTTGATTCCACTCTTTCTTTCATAACATGTGACAAACCCATTAGGAAATCCTATCCACTCCACTTCAGAGTGTGTAGAGAATCTGACAGATTCTTAGTGATTCCTACACTAACATTTGAATCCAATCCACCTTCATCATTGTTCCTCTCGACTAATGTAGTAGTTTTATAAGTGGTTGACCTGCCACCCTGTAATTTATTTTCCATGCAGCAGGTAGACACAGTCTTTTAAAATATTAAAGGTTCTCCAAAGTTGTAATTATTCTTTATATTTAATTTTACATTTTGCTTTTTTTCACTCAATTCTATGTCATTTCAATTTTTCATGTCATTACAAACTATAAACATAATTTTCAATGGCTGAATTATTATATGGGGAGATACACCATGATTTGTTTATACAACTCATTATCATTGGACATTTTGACTATTCCTTTAACTATTGTTAATAATAGTGTAAAGAATATCTTAGTTCACAAAGTTGCTCAACCCTTATGGCTATAATATGGGATCCATAGCTAGGAATTGCTGGGTTAAAGGGTATAGACATTTGGAGGCTGTAGCTACATACTGTTGAGTTGCTTTTCAAATGGAATGGATCAGTGTATACTCCCACTAGTAGTACTAACAACAAAATCATTTATATTTTTTTCCCTAAATAGATTGAATTTTATTTACAACTTTATAGAAAATATAACTAAAAGATTAATCCAACATGGCTTATTGTTTATTGGAATTTAACAAAATATATTACATAAATTAATTTAGAGTCCATTTGCTATTATTAATTATAAGTTAGTGCAAATAGTACTACTCAACTGTATGCCACAGAATTGGGATGCCATATAGTAAAGTTGCTGAGGTTTGGAAACATAAAGACCTGGGTTTGATTAATGGCTTAATCACTTAGTAGCCATGAATTTGATCTAATTACTTACCATTTTTGAGCCTCCATGTTTTCATCTATGAAATAGGGATAATAAAAGCTGCTTTGCAGAAATGTTGCAAAGATTAAGTGAGATAATGTTCATAAATCACTTAACATGAGGGTGGCTCTCATAAATTATAGTTTCTATCTTCCCTTCCAAAGTCATCTCCAGTCCTAGGTTTACATTCTCACCCTAGCCTACATGGAAATAAACTGTAAGCAAGTCATTTCTCCTTGGCTTTCTGAACTCCTATGAATGTAAGAGTTTCTTATTTTGCTTTGTTCAGTGCAAGATAAACAGTGTCATTTCAGGATGTGAACAGCATCAGGTGGGGCTTGGTGTATGAGGACTGGGACAGAAGAGCTGGCTGGAGTCCTGACCCTGAGAGGATGGGGTTAGAGAGGGGAAGGGGCAAACAGGAGAGACAAGCTGAGGGGCAGAACTGTGACAGCTCCAGAGATGAGGATGAAGTGGAGCAGGAGTCTGAGGCTGACTAAGATGAATGCTATTCCTAGTGGTGAGGTACAGATGAGAAGGCAGGAATCCTGGAGCAACACACCTAAGTCAGCGTACCAACATTAACGTCCCCTTTTTTTTTTTGATTCACGTAGTCTGTTTTTACAACCTGCACCATTTATCATTACTTGAGACTGCCTCATCCTCATCCTGCTCTCTCTTCCTCCCATATTCAAGCAGTTTTCAACATAACCCTCAGCTGCCACATCCTAGATGTCGTTTTGTTTTTCCATTCCCATCGCCATTCTTTGTGGCCCCAATTACTTTGGACTTCTGCAGCACCCTGCCTTACAACTCCTCCAGCTTAGCAGTCCTCCAGTCCATCCTCCATATCATGGCTGGAGTGGTCTTCAGAAACATTGGATCTCATCACTCCCTGGAGATAGTCTATCATAGTGTCAGGGGGGATTATAAGGACATGGTGGCAACTGAATGGAAATGATGATATAGGAGGTGAAACGACCAAACCCTCCTTCCATCCTTCGCTTTAGCTCAGGCAGCTTCCTGTAGAGGGCTCTTTGGCTTGAAATATTGATGATGTTTTCCTTGGTTGGGAATTTGGTTTTATTGGAGATCTTGATTCTGATTCAGAGCCTGTCGCCACTTATTTTTTCAATTGATGTGTATTCCTCAACTGTTTTTGCATCTGTTTACACAGTTCAGACATCCAGCCACTCTCCATTCTGACCTGAGAACACAGAGCCAGGGATTCCTGCTGGGTCTACTGTGCTTTTGGCACAGGGTTAAAGTCTTGAGCTATTTCTCCTAATGGTTTTCTGTTGTTTTTGCTTTTGTTGTTGTTGTTTTACACTTTATGTTCTAGCCTACATGTGCACAACGTGCAGGTTTGTTACATATGTATACATGTGCCATGTTGGTGTGCTGCACCCATTAACTCGTCACTTATATTAGGTATATCTCCTAATGCTATCCCTCCCTCCTCCCCTCGCCCCACAACAGGCCCCAGTGTGTGATGTTCCCCTTCCTGTGTCCAGGTGATCTCATTGTTCAATTCCCACCTATGAGTGAGAACATGTGGTATTTGGTTTTCTGTTCTTGCGATAGTTTGCTGAGAATGATGGTTTCCAGCTGCATCCATGTCCCTACAAAGGACATAAACTCATCCTTTTTAATGGCTGCATAGTATTCCATGGCGTATATGTGCCACATTTTCTTAATCCAGTCTGTCATTGATGGACATTTGGGTTGGTTCCAAGTCTTTGCTATTGTGAATAGTGCCGCAGTAAACATACGTGTGCATGTGTCTTTATAGCGGCATGATTTCTAATCCTTTGGGTATATCCCCAGTAATGGGATGGCTGGGTCAAATGGTATTTCTAGTTCTAGATCCTTGAGGAATTGCCACACTGTTTTCCACAATGGTTGAACCAGTTTACAGTCCCACCAACAGTGTAAAAGTGTTCCTATTTCTCCACATCCAGAAGACATTTATGCAGCCAACAGACACATGAAAAAAATGCTCATCATCACTAGCCATCAGAGAAATGCAAATCAAAACCACAATGAGATACCATCTCACACCAGTTAGTATGGCAATCATTAAAAAACAACGTCCACTTTTAAAAACTCTTTATTTTGAAATCATTTCCAATGTGTAGAAAACTTGTAAGAATAGTGCAAAGAACTTCCATAGACCCTTTTTCAGATTAACCAGTTTTAAACATTTTGTCATATTTGTCTCATCTCTGTGTATGTGTGTGTGTGTTTACTACTTAGTGCCTTAGTGTCTTTTTGAAGAAGAAAGATTTTCTCCTATATAAACACAGTATAGTTATCAAATTCAGGAAAATGGACATTAATACAACACTTTAATCTATAGTCCACATTCTAGTTTTATTAATTGTTTCAATAATGCCTTCTATAACATTTTGTAATCCAGTCTTGGATTGTGCAGGGTATTTAGTGTTCATGTCCCTTTAGTCTCCTTTAAACAGGAACATGTCTTGTCCTTACTTGGTTTTACTTGATATTGACATTTTTGAAGATTATAAACCAGTTATTATATTTCTTTTTTTTTTTTTTTTTTTTTTGAGACAGGGTCTTGCTCTGTCACTCAGGCTGGAGTGCAGTGGCATGATTGCGACTCATTGCAGCCTCAACCTCCTGGGCTCAAGCAGTCCTCCCACTTAAGCCTCTCAAGTAGCTGGAACTACCGGCATGTGCCACCATGCCTGGCTAATTTTTTGTATTTTTTGTGGAGATGAGATTTTGCCATGTTGCCCAGGCTGGTCTCAAACTCCTGGGCTCAAACAATCTTCCTGCCTGGGCTCCCAAAGTGCTGGGACTATAGGCTTTAGCCACCATGCCTAGCCTGGCCTGTTATTTTATATTATGTCCCTGAATTTGGATTTTGCAAAGCTCGTGTTTTAAATCTGCTTTTGAATAACATGTCTCTTGCAAGAGATTGCAATTAGACTCTCTGTCCAGATTGAGCTGGGCTCAAGAATTCTTGATATAGCAGGATGTGTGGAGCATCTGTAACCACTGGACATAAAGCAGCTAGTGAATGCAAGGGGTGAAGGCCGTAGGGTGGGGTGGAGACCCTTGTGCCTGAGCTGGGGTGTAAGCTCCCGTCAGTGGACTGGCAGGATCCTTGAGAGGTCACCAAGGTTATCTGCTTGGACTTCAGCAGAAATGAACATTTCTACTCTTCTAGATGTGCCAGTCTATTTTTAAAGCCCTCCAGGGAAAGTAATTCTGTGTGTAGCTTCCACACTGGTGCTCTCGCCTTTGCTGTGTGAAGTTTTCTCTGTTGATCACTAACTTCCTCAAGGAGCAGATCTTACACGTTTTTCTCATCCTGTTTTCTGGAAGGGCTGTCTGTGAGGCATGAGCCCTTCGTTCTGTATAAAGAATTGTATTTTATCACTCGCCCTCAGGTTTCTTTAGGTTAGGCTAAAGAAAAAAAACCTTACACATACAGGGTAAAGTATTGTTACCTGTGTACTAACAACAATATATTGTCATATCAGTAATTACACATCATCATAAGTAACTCATTTCATTTTAGCATTGGATTTGTTTTCCATAGACCTGACTACCAAGGGGATATGTTATAACATTTTTCTAGTCATCTTTTTTTCTTTTTTATTATAAAATAATGAATGTTTATTATAAAGTACAAATTCAAACATTATAGATGAGTTAAAGAAAAGAAGAAAATTCCTTCTCCTTTCTTCTTCCATACTCCTAATCACTTTCCCCAAACTGAACCACTATTTATAGTTTTTATGTCTGCAATTCCAGATATTTTTCTATAGAAATACAAGAATACAGACACACATATATACACACACACAGAAACACACACACTATAAAAATTAAAATGGGATCATATATATGTATTTAAATTTGATGATGTTTTCTGAGTTTAAAAATAATATACGTGTTCTGTGGAAAATGTAAAAAGAGCACAAAAGAGATTATTTAAAAAACACCCATAATTCCACCACTCACCTCTTTAGTGTTTGGGTATTTTCTTAGACTTCTTTTTAATACATGTGTATTACCACTTAGTTTCTTTAATGTTATTCTCTTCCTGGATTAACTTTGAGCATCTTAGGCTGTTTAATGTTTTTCTTCTTAGTTTGGGACCCAACTGAATGAAATTCTCTGATGAGATTAGGTTATGAAAGGCAGTAGAGAAACAACAGACTGGCAGAGTCAAGAGACCAGGCATGCAGAAGTATTTCCAGGAAGCAACAGATGTCCTAAAAGGGAACATAGCATCTATTACCTATAAACCACTCAATGAACAGGTCTTCTGATAGCATTAAGACAGTGTCTTCTATGTCTAAGGCCAGATTCCTCATTTGTTACTAAGTCATCACTGTGGGGAGTCCTGGTAATAAAGTATTGAATAACAAAAACATGAACCTTGACCTCCTTTTTTATTTCACAGTTTAGTGGGTTTTTCTTTTTTTGTGCCACAGAAACCAATGGCTGAATCTCATTATTTTGTGGTCTACCTTGATTTTGAGACTTTATTTCTTCTCTTGTTTTACATTGTGAGTCTTCGGATGCAAAACTTTCCATGAATAATTTTTCAAATCATTTCTTCTTGATGCATTCAAAACTTTACGGAATGGCTGTTATGTACTGTCTTGCTGAAAAATTGTTCAGATTCAGAATATCTCAGGGAGAGGGAGACTGTGAATGCCTTGCTTTAGGGGTTAGGATGGCCATATCAGTTTCTCTATGCTTGCCCACCCCTTCATGTGGACTGAGGCACAGTGCCCAGTATTCTGAGACAATCCAGAGAAAAAGAGGGCAAATAGTAACGCTCTCCACACAACTCATATCCTTTAAGTATAGTGAATCTTGGAATTTGTGTCACAAATCACACCTTGGATCATTTTCCCCCCTCCACTCTGTCCCCATGCCCCTTTCTGCTCATCAGGCTTGGGATCTGAGTGCCCAAATGATAACAAGGTTGCAGCAGCCTCATAACTACTCTCTTTGCTCATCCTTCTCACTTTCATCACAGAAAAAGGGTTTCTGCATGGGTCCTCTCTTCTCATCTCTGGCTGGTCACTCCATTTAATATGGTAGAGCCCCTCTTATACTGTACCTGTTGGGCATAGACCCTGAGATTTTCCCAGTATTTTTTGGTATCTTTGTTCTGTTCTCTTATGCCTTGGGCAGGTTCCTGCTGCATGAATAGATCTCTGGTGACTACACCCACCTTTAGTTAGCTTCCTGAATTCTTTTCAGCCAACAAATATTTATTGAGTGCTCATTATGTGCCAGGTGTTATTCTAGGTTTCTAGGATATGCGAGTGAACAAAAGGACCAAAATCTTGCTTCTCATGGGTCTTGCATTCTAGTGGATGCTTCAGGAATGAGAGATTGCTATGTTTGGGCTGGGACCATCATGCCCCATCAGACACCAAGCAGTTTTCCCAGCTGCTTGCTCTGGGGTTAACATTGGTAGTTTCCACCAATCTCATCTTGCTTTTATTTTTCTCTGCTTTTGTATTCTACATTTTCTCACATGCTTTGTCTCTAAATCTACCTAAGTTATGGCAGACCTTGCATTTATAGAATATTTTCTTCCTCAGTATGTGCATCCCTTCTTCTGAAAGTTCCTGTGGGCCAAAATGATCCAAGTGCATATTTGCATTTGACAGAACCAGCCAGTTCCCACCCCCCACCACTGTTTTTTGGATCAGTTAATAGATGGCAAAAGCTCCAGGTCATTGAAAATAAATGTATAATATTTATTATGCTTGTTACAGGTAGAGGTTAAGATCATAACACAGTGAGAAAATAATTTTTGTGCCTGTGGAAATAATTTGCATTTGGGAGGGTTGGAGTGGCCAAAACTTTCTTAATGCCTTAAAATATGGAATCTCCAGAAACTAGTGTTGAGAATAAACTTCAGTTCTCTTTGAGGTTGTCTGAGATGCCCTGTGCTTGTTTGTGCTATTTGTATTTTCTTTCTTCTATGTGGTTTCTGGGATCATTGTGCTATTTTAGCTCGTACTTAGCCATACTCCCTGTTGAGATGCTAAAATATCCTGAAAGTGGCAGTGCTAAAGTTTTGCATGCCCAGGAGGTGGATAGTGCAGGGTTGATTTGTAATGACACTTTACTGTAGAGTAAATTTTTAGCTGTAATGATATTTTGGGCTGTTTGATCCCACCAGATTTGGAGAAGTTTGAATTACCTTAAATAACTAGAACACAGACACTCCTATGTTACCCCTGAGACATGCTCACTGAAGCATGGAAATTAATTCAGATATGCATTCAGGCTTCATTTAATTTTAATGTAAGGGTTCATAGAATTATTTACTGATATTTGGGAAATGCAAGTTATTCCATGAGGAAAGTCTGATTGAGGGTGGCAACAAGAGCAACTCCATAGTTTACTGTTCATGAATCTTCTGCCTCAGTTAAGGAAACCGTAGCAGATTAACAATGGCTGCATATTCTTTGATAGTCATCTCATACAGAAATGGGATCTATTTCTCCACTCTCAAGGCTAGCCTGTGACTACTTTGACCTATAGAATACAGTGGAAGTGATGCTTCAGTTCTAGACATAGCTCTTAAGTGACCTGAAGGTTTTGTTTCTTCATCTTGGGGCCATGAACTGCTGTGTAAGAAGTCTGACTACCTTTCTAGAGGGGCAATGTGGAAAGACACCAACACAGGATGAAAAGGGAGAGGAGCCCAGCCAAGACCAGCTTTCCAGTTGTTCCTGGCAAGGCACAGGGAAGTGAATGAAAAAGTCAGTTTGAAAATGATCTTCCAGTCCCATTTACCCCAGCTGATGTCACATGGTCTAGTGATAAACCACCCAGTTGAGACTTTCCCAAATTCTTGACCCATAAAATTGAGAGCAAAACAAAATGGTTGTTTTAAGTTGCTACATTTTGGGCAGTAATCAATAAAAGAAATGGAAATTTTTGTTTGAATTCAAGGTTCAACATTTTAGAAATAAGGTTTTATTTATTGATTGATCTATCAACCTACTCATCCACCAAACAACTTACCAAGAGTTCATTGTATTTGCAGTGACACTGGGCTAAGCCGACAGAGAAGTTCTTAGCTTTACCCTGATTTAGCATCAAATTATGGAGTCTTATTCAAGAAATGAGATTCCCTTTTAACATTTTTGTTTCCATTTATTTCAAACACATCGAGGACCTACCATGTTCCAGGCAATGTATAAAGTGTTGAAGAAACAGTGGTGACTAAAACAGTGTCCTCATGAGGCTTATTTACAATGGGGGAATGCAAAGTAAATTCTCTTCTTCTAATCTATAAAATATGATAATACTGATCTCACAGGACTTTTTTGATGACTAAATGATATAATGAATGTAAAAGCCTTTTGTATGTATCCTTTATAAAGGTGAAAGCTTATTGAGTGTTGATGGTAGTAGCGGTAGCAGAAGAGCTAAGTTAAAGCAGGTATTTAACACTCAAAGTGAAAATACAGTATGTGTAAGTCATAAGTAACTACCTATAGCAAGAGTTGTTAATCTGGTTTTGGTTTTGGGCTCCTCATTGGACTTTAGTGGATCCAGTAAACTTTTGAAATGATAAGCCAGAAGTTGTGTGGATATGTATATGCACAATGTATTTTTTATTAGAAACTTAATGTTTTCATTAGAGTTTCAAAGGCGATAGTAATCCTGAAAGGTAAAGAACCATTACTCTATAGAATAAAGGCAACTGTAATGTATTAAATATGTTCTAGGAGCCAACTACCTATTCAGTATTTTCATTATACTAATTTAATCTATACAATCCTTGTGAGGCGAGGACTCTCATCACCATTGTACAGATTAAAAACCAAAGCTCAAACAGGTTAAGCGACTTATCCAAGTTTAGTAACTGATGGGCTTGGGATTCCAGGTCAGCTATGTTCAGCTCCAAAGGTCTTTCTACTGCACCATATGTATCAGTCAGGATTCTTAGTTGAAAGCTACAATACTCAATTATGCTCATTTAATCAAAAAGGAAATTGCACTGGGATGATACCACAGCTCAAAAAGCTTATGGGAAGAGTGGAGAACCAAAATCATGTCCCAGACTACCACAGTGTCTGAGGAATGGCTACTTTAGCTTACACTGCCAACATCAATTGGAGATTAACAGGAGAGAAAAGGAAAGGAAAATTAATTTGAAAAAGAAAATACAGGCCGGGCACGGTAGCTCACGCCTGTAATCCTAGCACTTTGGGAGACCAAGGCAGGCGGATCACGAGGTCAGGAGATCGAGACCATCCTGGCTAAGATGATGAAACCCCATCTCCACTAAAAATACAAAAAATTAACCGGGTGTGGTAGTGGGCGCCTGTAGTCCCAGCTACTTGGGAGACTGAGGTGGGAGAATGGCATGAACCTAGAAGGCAGAGCTTGCAGTGAGCTGAGATCACTCCACTGCACTCCAGCCTGGGTGACAGAGCTAGACTCCATCTCAAAAACGAAAAAGAAAAAGAAAATACAGTGTGTATAATAGTGAATGGATTTGGCGTGGTAAATAAGGAAATACAGCTAGCTTATAGTTCTTATTTCTGCTTTAGCCCATGCACCTTAGTTGGTGATTCTGATGGCTCACCTTCACTGCTCATTCTATTATGCAGCTTCTGCTGGTGAGGTTAGCCAAGATCCCTTCATTCTGGAGAGACTGAACCTCCTGATGGTTATGGGTTATGACAGCCTTCAAGCAAAAGTTTTTGACTTACATTACAATGACAGAAGATAGCCTAGGAGAGTTATTGGTTTTGGTTTGTTTGTTCTTCCAAGCTCCCATCTGCCCCCATAATGTAGACTGAATAATCAGATCAGTGGCTTCAACCAGCCCTGTAAGCCTATGAGCCTGTTAGTGGTTAGTTGGTATAATGAAGAGCCTGGAATGACCACTTAGCTGTCTTAGCTTATGGTTGAGTGGAAGTATTTTGGGGGACCCTGGTAGACATATTCCACCTTTGAATACACAAAACTTTAAGCAAGTAGTGTCCAAAGTCAAGGGGAGAGAAAGCAAACATTTTGTGAGAGAGCCATTTGGAATAGTAGGAAGAGGTGCTTCTCTACTTTCACACCTTGGTTTCAGCACCTGTCTTCAGCCTGAAAGAGACATTATATTCTGACTGCTTGTCCAATATCATTTACTACATTCTTCGGGATAGCACCCCAGCCTCACAATGTGTTTTTCTTCCAGCTGGTGTTATAAATGGTCTTCAGTTTCCCATTCCTTGATTCTGTAAGATCAACTGCTTTTGGGTGATATTTAATGAGAGCAATACAATTCCAGGGCACCTGTATCTTAATTTATATATATAAAGTGGTTTACTTGGTGAGAAACAATGCTGTATGTGATACATAACAGGATATAAAACATTAAGTAAGATCACATCGTGGTGATGTTTGCAGACATAAGGTAGATAGGAAAAGCAAATCTAGAAGACATGTCTACTTTAGAAAGAAAAAAAAAATCACATCATCTTTATGTAACCCAGGCACTCACTGGGATCTAGCGTTATGATGCCATGACAGAGATTCAATTTTGTCCCGGCTACAGGATTCAGGCCAGACAGCGAGGGAAAGTCCATATCGTTGAGCTCATGCATAGCCTCCATCACTGCCCCCATTGAGTGCTTTATTGTTGAGCACTTTAAGTAGCCACTGGAGTGTTTGGGAAAGCAGAACAATTGACGTCCACAAGGCTGTTTGTCTTATCCGTTTGTTTATCAAGAGTTGATTCTGTAGTGGAGCTTTTTGGTGAATGTTGATGTGAAACACAAATATTATACTTATGGCCCATTCTGAAAAATCCATTCATTAACCTCTTTACTAAATCACATTGTCATAGATTCTTTAATCTTGCTCCTTAGAAGTCATTTTTCACCTGACCAGCCTACTGACCCCTTCCCATGATACAGTATGGATCCCTACATCATGTCACACCTCCTCAGAGTAAACAATGAGATGTTTTTTCTTTTTAATGCCAAAATTTCCCTACTCTACTCCTTTACAGCACCATAGCAAAGCACTTATGACTGCTGCCAGAATATTGTGTATGTAGCAACTTATGTAAACCACGCCTAAGTTTTTTCCTACTCAGTCAGTAAACTCATCATAGAGAATAGCATCCTCCGGCTCTGCCTGCCACCATCCATAAAAGAAATCCAGCTGGATTGTAGTTACCAGATTCCAAGAGTCAAATACATTTGCTCCAATAAAGAGACCACACTTCGGAGAGCAACAGCAAATGGAAACAATAGCTGATACATTTTTCTTAACCTCCTATCAGTCTTTAAGTATTACTTCTCTTCTGTTCTGCCAGACACTTGAGTTAAATGATAATGTGTTAAAAAAAAATCTTTATTCCTGCATATTTGATGATAGCACTAATCTGTAACTTTCCTCCAGGGATATGGTATTACTTTAGATTTACTTATTTTCAGTAGAGCATGTGTTTCTACTGGGCCTTTCTACCATGCATTTCTGTGAGGATTCTGATAGTTGACATCCCTTCTAACTACATAATCAAGAACTAGGAAAAAAACCACAAGATGGCTTTTGGATCTCTCTCTATGCTTATTCATGGGAATGGTTTTTGATCGAAATTCCATTAATATCCTCACCGTCATTAGCTTTCACTGTGTGCAAGTACTACTGCTGACTCTGGGATTCAAGGATTAGTGTTAGCACAGATCCAGTGTTAGACCACTCCTGAAAAATCTATTTGTTGTTTGTTTGTTTGTTTTCATTTACCCATTGCAACTTTAATTGGCACAGATCCCATGGGAAGGTATAGGAAGAAGAGTCACACTTCAGTACATAATTTTAATCATACTGTGGGGTCCTTTATTGAGAATATCTGGACTTTTCTTCATTCAGTGGTTCTGGAGGAGTAAACTGAGAATTTGATGAGGGGATGTGACTCTATTGTGATGCCCCAAGTAAATCCTCCTGATTGATGGACTTGGAATTGTTTCATTGTATCACTCAAGTAGAATTTGTTTAGTTCTATTTCAGAGCCAGGAACCCCTGATCAATTAGCCAATACCAAAGATTTCTGTAAGTGTAAGTCATTCCAATTAATCCTCCAGCTTTAACGGTATTATGGTGACCACATAAAAACTGACTCTAACTTTTAATGGCCACTTGACATCTGCCACCTTCAGAATCTTGGAATTAAGGAGTCCACTGAAGTATCTCCCAACAACATCTCTGGCTTATAGAAAACAGCTGCAAAAGTAATTTTCAGCTGTACTGATGTGCTTCTAATCAGTGTATTTCTTAATAGTCTTGTTAATAGAAGTCCTTCTGAGGCCTCTTGGGAGACATATTTAGGGTTTCATGTATAAGTCACATAGAAAATACCCATTTCAATGTTTCAGGTCCCATGTCTTAGGATTACTTTCTCTACATTATACCAGAAATTTAAGCAATCCTAAGTCATTTAGCGTGGGCCACTAATGAGAGTCCAGGTTTCGGTCTACTCACCAAACCAATACTTAGAACGTCTCTTGGTTCTTGGAGTTAACATACTTAACCTACAGTCTTTGGTAAATATGCTTATATCAACATATTCAGACTGAACAACAACTATCTTCTTTCCTTCTTCTTACATGTATCTCATATTTTCACCAACATAAACTAGCCATATATGGAAATCATCTTGTTGTATAAGCTTTCTTCTCTGGAGTTTGATTTTGTAATTTCCTTCACTGGAGCACATTGGAATATGACTCTAAAGATTTGGAAAGCACAAGGGATGGAGAGGGAGTTGGAGTGGAGCATGAGGAAGACTGCCTATCCCTTGCAAGGTAACTCTCTCGGGTGGTGTCATTAGAATGCCTTAAAATGAGGCAGAGACTGGTTTAAGAGACAGAAGAGGTGGTATTTGTTCAGGAAATAGTGGTTCAGTGGGAATTGGAGTTCCAAGGTACTCGAGTCCCCTGAATCCTCCCATATGTATCCATTTGGATTTTCATCATGCATCACTTCCTGGTGAGTGTTCTAATTCATACAAGAGTACTAGCAAGGTAATGGACTCAACTGACTATATATATAACTCAATAACAAATGAGTTCAGCTTTTTTTTTTTCTTTCTTTCTTCAGTGAAGCAGCAAGACAGAGATTATTTTACCCAATGGTATCAATTTATCAGTCTTTGGGAAGTAGCCGCTTCATCCCAACAGTATTAAATGTTTTATGCCCTTCATGTTGTTCCATGATATAGCAATTGGTTCCCCCAAATCTTCCTTTCAGTGGAAAATTTATTCCACATTACCATAGACAATGCATTAAGGCCATTTTGTCCCTGTGTATTGTGTCTGTAAAAACCTGTCCTATAATTTTAGCTGATTTTTTAAAATGTCATTCAGCCCTGTTCAGGCCAGAGAACCAATCCTTGATTTTACCCACTTCCAGCATGGCACATTGTATTTTCCAGAGATGGTTGTAAAAAATATCTAATATTCTAACACATCCCTTTTGCAATGTGACCTGCTGTTATAGTCTGCCCCTCTCCCTGTGAAACTGGACTAGCCATGGTGATAGCGCATGGTTTCTTATTTATTTTTAATTTTTATTTATTTTTAATTTTTAATTTTTTTTATTTTTTTGAGACAGAGTCTCACTCTGTCACCCAGCCTAGAGTGCATTGGTGCTATCTCAGCTCACTGCAAGCTCCACCTCCCAGGTTCTTGCCATTCTCCTGCCTCAGCCTCCCAAGTAGCTGGGACTACAGGTGCCCGCCACCACGCCCAGCTAATTTTTTGTATTTTTAGTAGAGACAACGTTTCACCGTCTTAGCCAGGATGGTCTCGATCTCCTGACCTCGTGATCTGCCCACCTCGGCTTCCCAAAGTGCTGAGATTACAGGCATGAGCCACTGCACCTGGCCTATTTATTTATTTTTTCAAAGACAAGGTCTCACTCTATCATGCAGGCTGGAGTGCAATGGCATGATCATAGTTCACTATAGCCTCAAACTTCTGGGCTCAAGTGTTCCTCCAACCTCAGCCTCCTGAGGAGCTGGGACTACAGGTGCATGCCACCCTGCCTGGCTAATTAAAAAAAAAAAAAATTGTAGAGATGGAGTCTCACTATGTTACCCAGGCTAGTCTCAAGCTCCTGGTTTCAAGTGATCCTTCTGTCTCTGACTCCCTAAGGCCTGAGATTACAGGCATGGACTGTCGTGTCCCACTGCTACTTCATGGTTTCTACTGCTTGGTCAGAAGCAGCACTTGAGCTTCTCTTTTGGTCTCTTGACTGATGTTTTGCTCAGGATGCTACTTGTTATGTCACAGCCCCCAGGGTTGTTTTTTGTTTGTTTGTTTGTTTTATTTTGTTTTGTTTGAAGACAGAGTCTCACTCTATCGCCTAGGCTGGAGTGCAGTGGCATGATCTCCGCTCTCTGCAACCTCCTTCTCCTGGGTTCCAGCAATTTTCCTGCCTCAGTCCCTGAGTAGCTGGGACTACAGGTACATGCCACCATGCCTTGCTAATTTTTGTATTTTTTAATAGAGACGGGGCTTCACCATACTGGCCAGGCTGGTCTCGAACTCCTGACCTCATGATCCACCTGCCTTGGCCTCTCAAAGTGCTGGGATTACAGGCGTGAGCCACTGCACCTAGCCATAGCCCCCATGTTTTAAGAAGCTCAAGCCACATACAAAGACCACATGTGTGTAATCTGGTAGGCAGTCCCAACTAATCCCAGCCTTTAAGTTATCCCAACCTAAGCACCAGATATGTGGGTGAAGAAACCTCCAGATGATTCTAACCTTCAAGACCTGATTAAGTCTAAGCCATGTGATTCTTCCCAGATGAAGCCACAGACACTCTAGAGCAGAGACAAACCATCCTTGCTGTACTCTGTCTGAATTCTTGGCCCACAGAATCTGTGAGCATAAGGAAATCACGGTTGTTTTATGCCACTGAATTTGGGCTGATTTATTACACAGCAATAAATACCTGGAACACTAGATAATGTTACTGCAACTATTCTTGGTACTAATTTTTTGTATCAAAGTTCTTGGGTTCTAAGTTGTAAGAACAAAATGACTGGCTCTGGATGTTTTAAGCATAGAAGGAATTCATTGAAAGGGTATTGCACATATGTGCAGTGTAAGCCCAACATGCAAATGGGTTTGATAGAGTGTTTAGAAAAGACTTAAATAGATTTCATCCTTACATTTGTCTAATCATCCTACTTGAATGCAGCATTATATGTTGTTGTTGTTGTTGTTGTTTAAAAAAAAACCTCTAAGACATCTTTAAGCACCTATGAGAAGATCATGACAATACTGTTTATATTATCATAATCCTTAAGCACTCTATAATTTATACAGAACTAGCACAAATTTTAGCTATTTATATTTTGATCCACTCAAGCAGTCTGAAAGGTTGATAGGACAAAACTTTCTACCCCATTTTAAGTGAGGACACTGAAGCTTTTAGTTGCTACATGACTTCATCCAAAACTCACACGGCAAATAAGGGCTCTGATACCACCACGTCTAGCATTCTTATCTTCTGGATGTCCTGTAGGAATCAACTGCCACAGCCACCTGCAGAGCTGAGGTCATTGGGCCGTCATCAGGGTACTCTGCCTTTCTTAGGTGCTGTAAGGAGGAGATCACTTATTGTACACTCCCACAGGCTGGACGTTGTTGCATAATTGCCAAGAGATAAGCAAGAGTTGTGCTGAATCATCACAACATAATCTGATGACAATGAAGTGAGGTGAGCTGGTGGCAGGATAAGGATTTGTACTTAGACCTAATGTCATTTTTAGCTGACAGTTTTTGTGACTATGTATGTCAATTATGCTAGAGTTCCAGAGTGTTGTAGTTGGGATTATAGGAATGTTGCAAAGCTCCCCCTCAGGGCATCCCACAGCTGGCAAGACCTCACCCTGTAGAGGCAGAAGGACATCACCACCCCCGAATATATCTTATCTTTCATGAGGGGATGGGGTGACTTTCGAGGATGTGCCCAGTAAAACCTCTCCAGTCTAATATTCTCTGATAGCCTTTGCAGAAAATACATCTTTTGGCTTTGTTGGTATAAACTGTAACTGGTACATTTTTATGGAGCCTCATCTTCAGTTTTCTGTAGTATTCTGTAGGATTTAGTACAGAATGCAGAAATGGACAAATGACCGTGTTTATCTATTCTTTTTTCTTCCACATAAAATCACAGCTACCATTTGTTATTTTCTAACTACTAGGCGGTTGTGATATATAATTTATATAATTATGTTATTAACCTCTATCATAACTCTGTGAGGTAATTATTCTACTCATTTAACTGAGACTTAAATATCCATAAAACTTGCCCAATATTTTATAGCTCCCAAGTAGCTTAGGAAAGATTTGAACCTAGTCTTCTCTTCCTCCAAAGCCTGGAGATCTTAACACTGCTGCTCTGAGAGATAATAATGCATCTCTTTCAAGTCAAAATTATAGGAGAGTTCATGGCACAATGTGCTATCTTCATGAAACTGCTGTTTCTCATCTGCCCAGGGCCTTACTGCAGAAACATATGTCACCATGTGGAAATCCTGGACTACTCTTCCACTTGGGTCCACAAGGTGATTGCCTGTACTACTTATATCTGATGCTATTCTGAACAACACATAGCCCACATCTATACAGAGGGTATTCCCATCCATTTGTGTAGCCATCCATGGCTAGATAAATCTATCTGTCTTTTTCTTATGCCAGTGTAGTTGCAGGACATTTGGAAGATTATTGTTGAAGAAAGGAAGACTGTCCATTGGTAGAATGAAAGTTCAACTAGAATGTTCAGAAATTTATTCTTTTATGTATTCACTTTTTGTTCTCCCTAAGACTGGGATCTTTTTAATCGACCTGACATGTTTATATACCTCCTCCCAATGATCCAGCATTATTGAAATTCTCCTATCTTCATTCTCAGTCTGTCGTTTTCTGTCTTGGTCTCTACCTTGGCTCTTTATCTCTAGCTTTTTCTTCTACTGTGTCCTTATATCCTAATATCGAGAGCAATGGAACTGTCTTCCATATCTTTTGGTATTTTCTACCTAAAATGGTAATTCAGCAAGCAAATTAATTGCAGTTGAGTAATTAGTATACTTTTATAAAGTTCATATATATTAGCTGATATGTAACTACATGTTGTGTATTGGGCTAAGTCTCTTACAATATCATTTTCAATCTTCATAAGCCTCTATGGAGTGGGATATTTCCATCTATGTTCTATAGATGAAGATAAACTGATGCCCAATGGATTTAAATATTATACAAAGTCCCACAGGCAAAAATATGACAGCCAGGAAGAAACAGTATCAGGAGAAGAAACTGTGTCTTTCTAAAGCCTATGCCTTTTTCATAGTGCCATCTTACCTTTTAATTTCAGGGCCAGTAAAATAATGTGTAGCAATTCCTTATTTATTATCCCACCATCATTGCTGAAATGCTATCTTCTTTTGGAATCAAGTTACTCCTATGATCAATTTTAGGAGTTGGGAAATGGTATAGGTTGAAAGATCCCTTAAATGAATGTTACCCTAAAGAGAAAAGCTCTTTAAAGCTGTTGGAATCTGGGCTGAAAAAACCAATTTCTATCTATGCTCATGTTAGAAAGGCTTAACCTAGAATAGCTTTTTGAGTGAAATCATTGACCTCGTTTTTCTTCTTTTTCCCTTAAACAGAACCAGTTGGAGATAAGTATATGTTTGTCCCTTGTCATTTATTGTTGGTGTCCACAACGGTTTTATGGATCAGCTGTTTTTATGCCCTTGTGTGTATGTAGAGAAATTTCTTGTGGCTTCTGTTGGTGTTAATTTCTAGATACCATGATTGCTTACTGGCATGGTGAAGATGAATGAAATTCTCTCTAGTACTGTGAGGCCCATTTATTTATGTGTCTTTGAAGTGTTTTTAGTGAACTTTGGAGATAGTGAATTTATTTTCCCATAATAAGAAAGGTTTAAATAAACACATTTTTATTATCATTTCATTTTATTTAAATAGGATAAATTATTTATCATTAAAATAATATTTTATTATTATTTTATAACATTTACCAATTGGAGGCTTCTGCCTCACTAGACTGAGTTTTCAAATGTGAGACTGTATCTCTATATCCACAATCCTTTATAAACTGGCACCTTCTTACTTATAATGGACATTTGTCATTTTTCTTACCAATATCTGTTTCTACCTATTTCAGTAATAGGAAACAAATATGATTTGAAAAATCTAACTTTCCTTCATTGTTACAGCTTGATAGGACTCTATCATGGGACTGTGTTCTCCCAAAGCTAGGAGGTGTCCAAACTGGGCCTAGCACAGAACTGGATAATTTGTATTACAAGACTTAACTTTTGGCTTCCTTTAACATTATGAAAAGAAAGGAAAAATATATATGTTATAATTAACCAGACATTTACCTTTCCCTCAGCAACAACCCTCTGTGGCTTTATTCTGGAAGTGAGTAATCATCAACTCATCTAATAAATATTGGAATATCTACTATATGTTGGAAACTGTGACTGGTATATGCTCCCTGCTGTCAAGCAGCTCAGAATAGGGAGAAGTAGATCAAAGATAAATTACACATGATGTGGAGATGTGTTTACAACACTGTGGGGGCTCAGAAGAGTGAGGGGCTAAATATTTGAAAAGAGAGTAAGCAAGGGTGGAGAAGATTTTCCTGGTAGACAAAGAGGATTAGGTTTCCTAGTTAAGAGGTGCAGCAGGCTCCTCTAAAGTAGGAGGATCCTCTAAAGTAGGAGGAACAAAAAGTATATGGATAACCTGGAAAAGTTCACAGTCTTTTGGAGTACAATGAGAGAGAAAGAGGAGGTAGGTTGGGAGTAGATAGAATTATTATATGCTTTGTGCACCAAGGTCAGGAATTTAGAATTCATTTCATAGGCAGAGGGGTTAAGATGCAGAGATTCAAGTCAAGTGAGGAAGATTACTTCCCTTTTTTCCCCAAGAATGGGGACAGATAATGCCATAGAAATATTTATTAACCCTCTGATCAATTAGGAAGGTTAGCAGGTGAGATAGGGTTGGCATCATTAGATAAGACAAAGATACATCCAATTCCGTTTATTTCTCCTTCGTTTTGATTAGCATTTTTCTTCCCTGATTAAAGTTAATTCATTTTAACAATTGACAAGTGGGGCTTTGTATCAGTCTTCTTAGGGAAATAGATAGGACGTCTGGCATTTTCTTCTCTATATTTTGTTTTTATTGAATAGCCCACTAGTGATTTATCATGAGGAACCAAACTGTATCCATCTCCAGAATTTCCTAAGAAATTGCATCCTTGTCCTTTATTCACATTAGCAACTTTATTAAGGATTTCATGTTTTTCTTCCACAGGGTCTCAAGACAGGAGGGAAATCCTGTCTATTATGCAATGTAGCTCATTGCATAATGGGTCAATGCATATTTCTGAAAAGATAAGAGGCCAAGGGAGTTTGGAAAGAACAAAACATGGCATTGAAATATGATGTGTCAGTGGAAAAGGGAGAGGCAGAGAATTACAGAAAAAAAGAGATGTGGGGCAACTATTTTTGCTTTCTACTTCTCATCAGTTATTAATTCTAAGCTTTATAAAGCATTAATAGTGCAATTTTCCTTTTTTGTATAAGTTTATGGAGTACAAGAGAAGATTTGTTACATGTTTATGTTGTGTAATGATCAAGTCAGGGTACTCAGGGTGTCCATCACTCAAGGACAACACTTTTTTTAAGTAAAATGGAAATAATTTTTTAAAGACATACAGGATTGGAAATTTTAAAACACATAAACATAAATAAAATGAGTTCCATCTTTTGAGAAAAAAAAAATCTGTATTCTCTGTAGATGTGATTCAGTTCATTCAATTCAACAAATATTTGTTGAACTTTGCCTGGGTGCCCTTAAGGATTTCAGCATTTCCTTGAAGCACTGAACACATGACTCACTATCCATGATACCATGTTTTAAGTCAGAAAGATATATACAATGCTATGAGTACATAAAGACAAGGATGCTTAATTTTACCTGTTAGGGCCAGAGAAGGGTTTGACATAGAAATACTTCCATATCTGACCTAATACTTTAATAATGAATTGGAATTTTCCAGAAATGAAGAAGGGCTGTTATGGGAATAAGGAAGAGTATGGGCTAATGCAAGAAGAATGAAAGTGTAGGGCATGCTATGGAAACTGTTCAGCTCCTTACGGTCCTGGAATCTAGGAGGTGTGAGAAAAAGAGGACTGGGAGGAGACTGGAAGGTAGCTTATCAGTTAGAATTCTCTGGTTACAAGCAACAGAAACTGATGAAATAGGCCAACCACACACACATACACACACATCTGCAAGCACACACACTTACACATACACACAATTTATTGTAAGAACTTAGCACTCCTCAGAATTATAGGAAATACTGAAGAGCCAGGATACAAAAAAGACAGGAAGTGGGCCCTGAGAAACTGATGGTGGTCTCTTCAGGCAGCCTCATGGGATGAATTATGTTCAGTGAGTTCATTTAAACACTGAAGACCAGTGGGACAGCATCTGAATGGTACAATTTGGACACCTCTTGGCTTAGAGAGAACAAAAATCCCTTGATAGAGAGTCCTATCAAGCTGTAACAATGGGAGAAAGTTAGAGTTCCCAAATCAAACTTGGTTGCTGTTACCCAAATAGTAAGGAACAGTTATTGGTAAGGAAAATATCAAATGTCCATTACAAGTAAGATAGTGCCAATTTATGAAGGGTTCTGTATGTAAGCTGAGACTTTTGAAACATATTGTAGAGGCAGAATCAACAAGACTTGATAGTCCATTGTTTGTTAGGGGAATGACAAGGGAGGAGTCCAAGAAAATGACGGAATTTTGCCTCCGATGAATACGTGGATAATGAAACCTGTAACTGAGATAGGTGTTAGAGGAGAGTGACAAGTCTATTATGAAAAGCTAAACATATATTTAGGGTGAAGATGTATCACAGATATGTAAACATAGTTTTAAAACACATATATATCACATCTACCTACAAATAAGTCTGAAAATTTCCAGAACAATTCCATGCAGTTTTATTAAACATGTGGTAATCCATACATGTCTTATCCAAAAAGTACTGGTCAAGAGCCTCTCTTATTTAGAATACCACCCAAAACAAGAAATGAAGTCAAAAGGACCTCTGCATATCAAAATGGGTATCATAGAACTCATGCTATGAAAACATTTTAGTCACAAGAAATCCCCTCAAGATCTCTCAGAGACAACTAATTTTACTTTAGAATGATTATAATAATTATAAGTAACTACTTAGCTTATAGAAGATTAGGAGCAGCAAATTATAAATGAATGTGAATGTGGGACAGGCTGATAACTGTTTAAAATGATAACCTTATATTAAAGAAAGAGAAAATACAAAGTTTTGAATACTGAAGGGCTCTAAGGCATATGATTCTGAAACTGTATAGCATGAGGAAAGCATTCTTATGCAGATAACGATTCCAAGAGGCCACTGTATTTATCAGGATAGGATAGGTTATACTATATTAAGAAATAATACCAAAATTCCAGGGACTTAGTACCACAAAAGATGATTTCTTATGCAAAGACTACTTCTGGTGTCAGTGGCTTCTGTGGGTTACTAACCTCCACACAGAAGCTCATTAATTTATACTACTGCATATGTGACACCTGATTCTCAACATGTTCATCACTGAATGTCATGGCAGGGGAAAAGTAACGTGTACTTCCACCACTGGGTAGAACTAAACACAACCCAGTCAGAGTGAAGGCAAATGTAATCCTTTCTCCTGTCAGAAACAAAGTAAAGCTAGAGATGAGTGGGCATAGGGAGCTTTCCTGCAGTCATTCTTGCACTATGACCTAGGGTGATGATTTAACTTTACAACAGTGCTGGCGTCATCTCAGCAAAGCTGAATCGTGTTTGATTACATTTTACCTTAGAAGAAAGGAAAGAATATAAAGTGTTTATTTCACTTATTTGTGGTAAGATGCAGAAAGCCTTAGTTCATGTAACAGTATCATCATGTGTTTACATAAAGCCTTTTAATGCATTCTACAAAAGTTTATACCAATAATGGTGGAAATAACTAAAAAAAATATATCATATGAATGGGAAGGCTTCCATTACCTAGTACAGGAGCTGGCAAACTTTTTCTGAAAAGGGTCAAATAGTAAATATTTTTGGCTTTGTGGGCCATACAGTCTCTGTTTCAACTACTCAACTTGCCTAGGGCAGTGTGGAAAGCAGTCACAGAGAGTATGTAAATAAACGAGTGTGGTTGTGATCCAGTAAAATGTGATTTAGAAAAATGTATGGCAGGCTGAATTTGACCCAAGGGTCATAGTTTACCATCTCTAATCTACAAAATTCACTTGTGGTCATCTCTGTAGAAACCCTAGGGCTCCCGAGAGAACATTTTGAAAACTATGAAACAGATGATATGCGAATCCTTCCTAAATCTATCTTTCTGCTCCAGCCAACATAGGCTATTTTCTGTTCCTCAAATGCTGTTGTATGTCTGTGCTTTTATCTGCATTCCATGCTTCTAAGTTCTGCTCCTTCTTTGGGGACCAGGTTAAGTTCTACTACCTCTTTTAATCTTCCCCTAAAGACTCTGATCACCAATGAGAACTATTTCCTCCAAACTCCAGTCTCCCTGGCTTAGATGTCTCTTTGCCTTATAGAAAAAGATAAGTGCTGTATTTCCTGCTGGATTTGAAGTTAGGCAGGAACAATGTCTTGGATTTAATTTCATTTCCTAACAAAAAAGAGATGCACCTTAATCTTCCTTCTAATCACATACAAGCTTCTTGGAAGATCTAGTCACACTCACTCTTTCTATTTCCTTCTCTTCTGTCTACTCATCTTTTTAGTATGATCTGGATCCTACCTTCACCATTACCCTAAGCCTCCTCTTAACACATGGCCAAGGAACTCATGCTTGACAATTTCCCACTGGCATTTTCTTATGAGAAGTCAACCATTTGCTCTTTCCTTATTCAGATAAGAAAGATTCAGTCTTACAACGATAATGACCACTTCCCTCTGAAATACACTCGTTTACTTCCTTGGTACCACACTCTCTTGAGTGTTGTTTTTTCTTTCATTCATTGTTTCTCAGTCTCCTTGCTTCTGTTACCCTTCTTGTCATTTCAATGTTGATGTTCTTTCGGGAGTCCTATGTCTTGCCCTTTTATTTTGTACATTTTTCCTGAGCAATATTATTACCTTTATATCTTCAATCGACTTCCATATCCTGATGACCTCTAAATCTATTTTTCTTGCCTAGTTTCCCTTCTGACTTCCACACCTATAAACTAACTGCTTCTGAGACATCTCCACTTACATAACTTAGAAGCCTCTCATACTCAGTATCTCTAAGGCTAAAACCCAAACCTGCTCTGCATCCTATCTTTTTTTTTTTTTTTTTGGTGAATGGAGCCACCATCTAATGGTTGCCAATCAGAAACCTAGTAAGCAGGTGTTTTGCCTCTATCCCCCAGCCCCAGATGCCTCAGATCATTGTGTGCCTCTCTTGACTCACTACTCATCTGTTTCTCTCCTGATTTATCCTGTACTACAGCAAGATTCTCCTATTGACATTTTGGGCTGGATAATTCTTTGTTATGGGGGTTCTCTTGTGCATTGTAGGATGTTTGGCAGCAACTACAAGCCAGTATCACCCATGCTCCACACTTGTAACCAAAAATAAATATTTCCAGGCATTGCCAAATGTCTTCTAAGAGGGCAAAATAGCCCCCAGTTGAGAATCACTATTTTCAAACATCTTTACTCATTGATTATAGCTATATGATAGGTATATGATAATTCTTCCCCTTCTCTCCTGTATTAATTACAACTTTTTATTGCGTGGAACAGAAACTTAGCTTGAGCTACCTTCAATTGAAGTGGGGGGGATCTTAAGGAACTCAAGAATATGAATTTGGCTGGGTCTCAGGAACAGCCAGGCCAACAACATTGTTGGCCAAACACCAGCTTGGGTCAGATATCTACATCTGAATCAGTCAGCTGTGATTAGTGTCAGAAAGCAGGATCCGGCAGGGGAGTTTCTGCAGGAATCAGGTGGATAGATTGACAAATGGCCAAATTGGAAGACTTTTTAAAAGAAGGTGCCTGGCAGATATATAATAGGTTTCCACCAAAACTTTCCATAAGATAAACCCACAATAAAAGAAATTCAGTTAATAAAGAGTTTGAAAGCAGAATAGCTTCCTTGAGTGGAGAAAGCTGTTCTCTTAAGTTGAATATTGGGGCCCAGCCATCAGGCATCAGTTAACAAGAGAAGCACAGAGACCATGGCCACACCACAGCTCAACCCATTCCACAAGATGTGTGGGAAGTGTTAGCGCAGTTCTCACAGGCAAGAAAGCCTTGTCTGCAGTAACTATGTAATTCTGTGATCCAAAACCAGTGTCAACCCCAGCCTCACTCCTTCCATCCAGCTAAGGTGCTGCGGCTGCCTCGGTACATCACACGGCGCCTGATTGTCTACATATTTGCAGCAACTCCACAGTCTCATTTACCCTCAGCTATTTGCAAATTGTTACTCCTCTATTCTGCCGCAGGCTAGTTTATCCTTTTAGGAGGGTTGGTGTGGGGAATGCATGCCATTGGAGGTGGTCAAAACAGAAGCATCTAGGCTCCATGGTTTGGATACTGACAAAACGGGCCTTTGTCTGGGCAACACATGTGGAGCCGTTCGTCTGCTGGGGAGGAGGGAGTACAGAAAACTACAACAGCACACATGCTTTCTGCCCTAGGAAGGCTTCTTTTGTTTCTTTGTTTTAAACCTGAAGTCCTTTTTGGGAAAAGTGCACATGAATTCTGGTGGCCTGGCCTGAAATATCCCTTTCCCAAATTCTGGCATGCTGCCTTTCGGAATCTCCCTAGATACCATTTTAAATGATCGTTAGCACAGTGTCGTTGGTTATTTCAGTTGCTGCAGAGGGCATCT
This sequence comes from Papio anubis, assembly GCF_008728515.1. Taxonomy (NCBI): domain Eukaryota; kingdom Metazoa; phylum Chordata; class Mammalia; order Primates; family Cercopithecidae; genus Papio; species Papio anubis. The sequence goes on from NC_044987.1 coordinate 87,810,815, forward strand.
CATGGAGGAGGCACTGCGGAAAAGTTGAAATGTGACTGGACTCATATTAACCATCTAGACTTCTCCCTCTGGTCATGGTGGCTTCTTATAATGGCAGGGGTAGAGGGGTAGGGGATAAGGGGACCCGGGTAGTGGCAACAGAAAGATTTGATAAAAGGATTTTGGTGTTTCAGTAACATTTTTATTCTCAGCCTAAACAAAGATCAAGCTGCATAACACCTCCGTAGGCAACTCCCACCCAGCTGACTCAGGAAGAGCTCAGCTCCCAGGCCTTTGACAGGAGGCTCCAAACTGCCTTCTACTCCACTCTGCATGTATCTAATCTCCCTCCAGTGCAGCTACTGCTGTCTAACTTATTCTCAACTGCTCACATTCTATTAAGTATTTTCCTCACTGTCAGGAAGTCCTCCTCAACACGCTCCTTGCACCTCTCTCCAGCAGAAACCACAGAGGGCTCTGTAGCTATCTTGCCCTCTTCTCTCCCATTTGCCACTTGGATTTGGCTTCACCCACTCAGGTACTGAGTGTCTTCTCTGTACCAAGTGCTATAGTAGGGACCAGGCACACAATGATGAAATAGACAAATTGGAAGAATTGTTCCAATGGAGAATGATGAGGAAGAAAGACAATAAATAAGTAAATAAATTAACTTTTTTGGGTGCAATATGCACAATGAAGGAAATAAAGAGGATACTAAGCTATAGAGCCATGGGAGATATTTTAGTAGCATGACCAAAAAGGAGAAGGAACCAGAGATATTAATTTCCCTTCCAAAATATATTTATCTCTTGCACTTCACCATTCTAAATAAATCAAGATTTAGGAAATGGTTATTTTGCTACTGGACTGTCTAGCTGGCAGATGGTGCATGAACCACCCCTCAAATGCTTGAACATAACAATCTAAGCATAAAACTTAAACCACATCTCAGCCATTTTGTTCCAATGCTGCTGACATCCTCTTGCATCTTAATGGTGACACACTCCAAGTGACTTGTTTTCCAGTCCTGCCCTGGACTCTAATTGGCTTTAGGAAGTTCAGATAACCCCTCAGCCTTCTTTTGTCTTAATTTCTTAGTCTATAAAATGAGGAAATTAAACTACATATTTTATTAGGATTTTTTTTTCTAGTCACAAATTCTATAATTGAGATATTTCCCTCACAAGTTGAGGGTAACTCCAAGGAAAGAGCACCAGGGATAAAAACACACTGAGGAGAAATGAAGAGATGACAGTGCATTCATTAAAACACAATTTTGTTTCCCAGAGAAGCTACAAGCATGAAAATTTGGGACAGCAAAGCATGTCAGGCCACCTAATTTAACTGGTTTATCAACTACATTTTGATATAATATTGTTTTAGTCTAGTGCATGTCTTTTTAAGAGGCCAAGGGATTGTTCATAAATCTGTGAAGAAATTCTATTTCTATGCAAAACAGTATTATTTAATAATATATACAGTCATAAATTGTCAAAGCACTTGAATTTCTCTAAGTGCCTCTAGTGTAGGTTTCTTGGAGTGTGAGAGAGGATTATTATGAACCTTTGCAAATAACTCCTTGGGTCCCAAAGTCAGCAAAGGGAGCTTCATGATAGGGGCATTCATACAGGCCATGGTCTTAGCACACAATTTACATATGATTCCAGGGCTCTACCTCACTTAATTGTCTTTGTATCTTAATGTCTTTTGATCGATAAATGCTTCATGGTTGAATGAAAGATTGAATCCCAGGCGGCACTCAGTTGGAGCTCTATTTTACATTGCAGAGACAAGACCAATTTGGGGGCATAGATAGAAAATTGGGCTGAGAATTGATTTTAATTTTTTCTACTTTGTACAGATAATGTAACTTTTTCAAAAGCTCCAGGACCTTTTAAAAGATTTTAAAAGAATGATGTAGCAGACATCATTTTCCAAATTTATTCATGGGTTCAGTGATTTATTTCGTGTGTGTGTGTGTTTGTGTGGTCTTGCATTTTTAGTGCCATGTGATACAACTTTTGGGCAATAATATTTTAGATGTTATTTGGTTGGGTCAGTTTCTGATAACTGGCTTCCATCTTGGAGTCTCTAACTTTTAACTTAATACTTACATCAAATTTGTGTCACTTCTGATTGACCTTTTCTCCCCCAGTTATGATCGACAAGTAACAATTGTATATATTTAAGGTATGCATATATACATCCATCTGCACACATAGTAGTCTCTTTTTGTTGTGTGGTGAGAACACTTAAGATTTCTCTTAGTAAATTTCACATATGCAATATATTATTATTAACTGTAGTCACCATGCATTTGACCTAGAGTTAGGAGGCATGGATTTGAATGTTGACTCCACCACTGAACTACTGATTGTGTGCCCTTGGGAAAGTTATTTAACCTTCATATGCTTCAGATTCTTCATCTGTAAAATGGGTATAATAATGATAACTACCTCTTCATTATTATAAAGATGTAATGAGTTAATGTTTGCAGAGCTGTTACAAGAATGTCTACACATAACAAACACTGTGTTTGCTATAATTCCTATTATTGTTAGGGAAAGTATGATGATGTGCAGAAAATGATACACAGAAAATTCATGAAATGAGATTCATTTAGAGAGGAAGGGAGGCAAACAGGACAGGGGAGTGTAGCAGAGGTTTTCAATGTATATGTAATATTTTACTTTCTAAAGAAAGAGAAAAGGTCTATAGCCTCTATTAAAACGTTTATATTAGTGTTTACCAATTTTTTTTTTTTTTTTTTTTTTGAGATAGAATTTCGCTCTGTCACCCAGGCTGGAGTGCAGTGGTGTGATCTCCACTTACTGCAAGCTCCGCCGCCTCCCGGGTTCACACCATTCTCCTGCCTCAGCCTCCCTAGAAGCTGGGACTACAGGCGCCTGCCACCACGCCTGGCTAATTTTTTGTATTTTTAGTAGAGATGGGGTTTCACCGTGTTCGCCAGGATGGTCTCAATCTCCTGACCTCATGATCTGCCCCCCTCAGCCTCCCAAAGTGCTGGGATTACAGGCGTAAGCCACTGTGCCCAGCAGTGTTTACGAATTTTAAATGTCAAGCTCACTAATATATTCATGTATATATTCTAACTTACCTGTTAAACTCTATTTTTTAATTGAAAAGTCATGCACAAACTTCAAAAAAAAAAAAAAAAAAAACAACAACAACAACAAAAGCAAGAAAAGAAAAAACCTCAGAATCACAATGTAGACTGTCTTATTAGAGAAATGGAAGGTAATTAGTGGTATCAATGCCATTGGTAATAATGTTCAAGGGAAAAACAATCTTTGTATTGTTAAAAAATTTTAGAATCATAAAAATTTCATCAATACATTTGCAGTGAATGCTTTTTCCCCTTACTCAGTCCTCTTACCCCCTTATACTGGGGACTGCATGTATTGGAGATTGCTACTTGTCTCCCAGAAATCTTTTTACATAGTAATAGAAGTTTTAGTTGGGCAGAAGTCCATCAATAAAGACTATATTTACCTGACCCTCTTGTGGCCAGATGTGTCAAAGTGACTCAGTTATAGTGAACTGAATGTGAGCAGAAGTTATATGTGTGACTTTTACATCCTGCCCTTAAAGAGAAGAAACACATCCTTCATTCACTTTCTCCCCCCTCCTACTTAAGGGGATGTGACTGTGATGAACGGAGCTGCAGCAGCCATTTTAACAGAAGAGATAGACTTTTGTATCAATAATGGCAGAGCAATAAGATAAATGAATTCTGGGTTCCTGATGCCTTCAAGGAAAAGAAGTGTTATCTTCCTTGAACTTATATGTGAAAGAGAAATGGGCTTATTATTTAAGCCATGTTTAATTTTTGGAAACTGAAGTGGTATCCTAGCTAATATAAGCACTCCATTTAACTCCAGCACAACTAACATGTTCAGCTACTTGAACCAGTAAATTTCCTTTTTGTTACTTAAGACCATACATGTTTGTTTTTGACACTTTCCATGAAAAATTCCTGTATAATGTAGGGCTGATGTGATGTAACATCTGGAGTCAGCATCCCTCATTTTAAGATAATTTCTTCTTATTATCTATTTTGGTGTAACCACAATCCTCCTACCCCATCACCTCATTCTCCCCATGCTGGTTTTAGTAGCCCAAAACAACAACTTCTTACCTCTAATATTTCTGTGGGTTCAAGATAGTTCTCACTTGGTTCTTTCCATGTGTTACAGACGTCACCTGGGGCTAGAGCCATCAGAAGACCCAACAAGACTGGACATCCTAATTGGGTCTTTTCTCACAAGTTGGTGACTTCTTTTCTCAACAGGTCAGACCTGTTGTATAAAGCTGATTTCCTCCAGAGTAAGCACATTGTCTACCAAGGTGGAAACTGCAAGACTTCTGACCCAGCCTCCTAAGACATACAGCATTCCTTGCACTGTGTTTTACTGGCTTCAAGCAAATCAAAATCCCAACCCAGATTCAAGGGGAAAGGATCTCATGAACGCATGGATATTGAAAGGTGTGGTTCATTGTGGGACATCTTTAAACACTGGCTGCTACAAATTTTCTTTTTTCCATTTTTCTTCTCAGGAAAAGTCCAGTTCCTTTTTGTGATCTGAATCAGTAGAATAACTCATCATTACTCTGAGTTGTGAGGCAAGATTTAGACACAAGTGGTTGAAAGAACTTCTGTGATTTGTATGCTTCCAATCGTAGCCCTCTCTTTATGTGGGGGTTACGGCCTTCCAGCTCCCCCATCATGCAAGGTTGCTTTTCTGCTAAATCTTTTGTCATCTCTGGAACAGAACATAACACATTCTGAACCAAGGTCTAGATATAATGCAAGCTTCTCTGAGAGTGTGCTAGGTATTTCTTTATAACCCCACCCTTGTAGATTTTAACATTGTTGTTTTTAGAAAAAAAAAATATTTCCAGCTGGTAGATTATAAATCTCCTGGCACAGTTGAAAAAAAAAATTGTCCTTGGTCATAGAAAAAGAACTGGCTGGATTCTATGCTAATCAGAGCAGACATCATTCTCTGTGGGGGGAAAACTCTCTCAGTGAACCACTTTGAGGTGAAAGCTATTTGAATGATTTTTCTGAATGACGCAAGGTTGAGCTCGGGAGAGGCAGATCAAATCTGGCAAAAGAGACTAAGATGTTGAAAAAGACTAAAATGTCCAGCTGGGATTCCTGCTAGTCACAGGTTGGCAATAGAAACTTTGAGAAAATATGATCTTTTTGAAGTACAAGTTCTCCAGGGAAAGTAAAGCCATTTAAATTGAGACAGTGAATAAAAGAAATAGTCCCCATAATTAATACATGGAGGTGTTAACTAGAACTTGATAATAGAATTGTTATAAGTCTTTGGTCTCCTATTTACTTTGAATATTTCATACTAGAGGCCAAGCATGCCTGGAAGTTCACCACCGATAGATTACAGTTTGGGGGCTTATTTGCTTCCAAAGCACTTAATGAGGTAGTCATCAATCTCCTAATAAAACTGTAATTTACCCAGTGTGAATCCCTATCTTTAAGGGGCTCAGGAAGGCCACCTTGGTGTTGGATTTCAAGGGGTACGCTGGGTCAGGTATTCTACCTATGGTATTACAGGGCTAGGGAAGTTATCTGGGGGTACTTCTGAAGTAGATTCCATGAGGAAATTCAAAAGACAGATTCCCAGAGGCATCAGAGGCAAACATCTAGTCCAACAGGGCTAAAAACAAGAATAAAAGAATATGTGGATTGGACTATGTATCAATCTATATCAGGCCTGTAATGATAGTAATGAAAATTACACAGAGAAAGGCCTCTGGAAGACTAGCTGGGGAAATAATCTCAAGGAGAGATTGGATGTCACTTTCAAGATTAAAAAGCCAAGAGGGTATTGCAGATATTAAATAGGAGAGAAAACAAAAATCATGGCAACTGCCAATAAAATGAATAAGAGTTCATTTGGTTGAAAGAAAACAATAAACAAGAAATTCTTTGTGAAGCTATTCCTGACATGAACCTTAGAGAATTCTAGAGACTGAGCACTCAGTAGAAAATGTAATTCCTTGCTTGAATGTCTGCTTTTCCCTTTAAAATTTGAGTTCCAAGAGGACTAGGTCTAGGTCTGTTTATCTGGAAGATCAGAGTCTGGTACTTCATAATTTCTTACTAAATGTAGAGGAATAAATGGATAAAGGAGGCAGGCCAGCTAACAAGGTTCCTCTGAGACTAAATTAGGAAAGAGCGTCTAGTGCTAGTGGATGAGAGTGGTGTGAGTGGCATGCAATAGCTGAGATGGTTCTTCAATACTGATGGTTGTGTGTAACATAGATGGTATTGTTTAAAGTATGGGTTACCTAGGAATTTTATTCCATTTAATATTTAATAGGCTTTTCTGGAGAGAATATTGGTCCTGAATTTCAGTATTCCCAGGAGTGCCTAGAAAATGGTAGTATGCCACCAACAAATGTAGTAAAATTAATCACCTGGGAGAATACAGTTAAAATTGCAGGGTAATAGGTCCTGCACGTAAAACCAATCCTGGCTAATTACGGCTTCATGTTTCTAGGATGAGCAAGTCTAATGACATTGTTTTTGTCCCCTAGTCAAGGCATATTTATTACATGTCTAACCTGTCTCAGCTGCAGAGATCAATAGTTGGCAGATGTGTGGCCATACTTGGCTCCTGCATTCATGCTGGATGTGGATACATTCATGTTACAAGAAGTCATGACTCTTTTCTCTTGAGAGCTCAGAAAAGTTCACATAATCCCCCTCACTGTGCAATTTTTGGAGCAGCAACTATGGGCCAATCAGAATGGGGACTCTGGATGTCCCAAGCATAGAATCCGAACTTCTCCGCAGGAGATAAAGAATGGCATTCAAGCTTCTCCACAATTTTGCATTTGCTTCACCAACCTTATCTTTCTCCTTGGCCTGAGCCTCACACTCATCTAGTGCTAAAGACCACCTGCAGACTCTAACTTCACAGGGTGTTTGCGTTTCAGCTCTGTCTGCTTGGTGAGAACCTATGTTTTCTTCAGGGCCCAACTTCTTTGCACCACTTCATCTGAATTTTTTATTCCACACCGTTTCCTTTTCTTCGTTCCCATACCCCAGGGCAGAATTGATATTTCCTCTTCGTGCTTTTACTCTACTTCTGTGAAAGACTCTAGAGTATGTCACTTGTTTCCCTATCTATTCTCCCAGTAGCAGTGAGCACCAAGGCAGCTACTGCCACATATTGTACATGGAGATATGCACACAAATACACATGTATGTTCATAGTTATAGATGTATATGTATATACAAGTGTAAATATAAATATTTGTTATAAATATTTATAAATCTATCCTTAATAATAGAAAATATTTATTACAAATATTTAATACCTATTAAATATGTCTATATAAGAGAAAATATTATTATTATTATTATTTTTTTTTTTTTGAGACGGAGTCTGGCTCTGTAGCCCAGGCTAGAGTGCAGTGGCCGGATCTCAGCTCACTGCAAGCTCCGCCTCCCGGGTTCACGCCATTCTCCGGCCTCAGCCTCCCGAGTAGCTGGGGCTACAGGCGCCCGCCACCTCGCCCGGCTAGTTTTTTTTTTTTTTTTTTTTTTTTTTGTATTTCTTAGTAGAGACGGGGTTTCACCGTGTTAGCCAGGATGGTCTCGATCTCCTGACCTCGTGATCCACCCGTCTCGGCCTCCCAAAGTGCTGGGATTACAGGCTTGAGCCACCGCGCCCGGCCTAGAAAATATTATTATAAATATTTATCTCCATTTTTCTCAGGCTGTCTTCCCCCCTTGTGATAAATATACACTAATTTAAGGTGTTAATTTTAATTCTCCTTTCTTTAACCCAAGAAATAATGATAATGCCTCTCTGTAAAATAGGTCACTAAGACTATTTGTTGAAAAATATGAGCAAGCACCCTCAAAATGCTATAGAAATAAATAGATATTCATGAATTTGGATATATATGTGTTCATGAGAAAGTAAGCTCTTAAAAATAGTTGAAGGTGATCCAAGTAGCAAAATCCAGCTGTTTTGGGAGAATATTCACAAACAGCCTGACAGTCTTAAAGTGGATGGCAGGTTACTAAGAAATGAAACTATGAGAAGACTCCTGGTCTAATCTGTAGGTATTCAAGGATGATGTAGCCTGGTAAGGCCCCACACCAAGAGAAGAACGGATGGTGCAAAAGTTTAGACAAACATCACGTTTTTGTGACAAAAGTCCATATTTGGTTTGAAAATGCTATTAACACAAATATTCCCTATATGTGGGATTTGACCAGATAATGAAGAGTGGGCTCTACATAATCCAAGTGAGGGTGAATGTGTCAATACCATTTTAAACTCCCATGCACTCACTAATGGTGGTACTTGATCATTGACCCTCCTGGGTCTCAGGATAAGTGCCCTATATTTAACACATGGAGGCCATGAAGGCAACCTGACTTGCTGGTGATACAGGTGACTAAGAAGCAGAGATCCTCAATCCAGTCTCTCTCTTATTTAATCAGATCATTTTTATGGCCAAAGGTGATTATTTGAACTGGATCTGGGTAAGCAAGACACCTACGGGTCAGTTAAGCAGTTGTACTCACTTGCACCAGAGTTGATCTGAACAAAGGTTCTGGAAGATGTAGAGGGAAGGTAAACCCGCTAGAAAGAAGCTATGGAAGGCTGGAGGCCCTATTAGGGACTGAGGTTCTGACAGTGAGTGGAAACCATGAAGCTAAGCTCACAGCCAAGCTTCATGTTGGTAATTCATGTTGATAATCTAAATGATCAAATGAAAATTGCATGATCCTCTTCACCAACTTAGTGGTGTGAAGTCACTTCTTTTTCTTTTTTAATATTCAGGTATCACAGAATTATTCTGAGATTTCCCTCCATCTATTGTCCAAGATTTCTCCTAACTTGGTCCAAAGAGTCCAGTCCTATTTCTAAATTTCAGGAAAGTAGAAAACTAGAAAAATGATTCGTCTGGTCATGGCCTCATGGTGTGGATGTTGAAAAATGGTTTTCATGGTTTGACACATCCTGGTACCCGTGTTCAGTGTTGCCATTGGTGGTCCAGATCTTCTACAGGCTGTAGTCAATCTTCAAGAGTAAATTTCTTCATTGCCTCTAGTGTTATGTTCTGTTCAGAGTATTCCCTTTTGAGGCTCCCAAGGTTGCAGTTCTCCAGGTGAGATTTTCTTCTACTTACAGCATTCCCCTGAGCTAGGAAACCTGAGTAGTCAGAAGGAAATTGCAACCTTAATCGTGTGCGTTTCCAAAACCAACCTTCCAGATCACCCTCAGTTACCATCTTTTTACATTTAATAAAACTTAGTTCCACAGAATTGAAGAATTTGCCTATCCACTAAGTGGCTGAGCCATGGCAAATTTGGGGGCCTACCTCTCAATCAGACCAGTGACTGTTCTTTCCTCCTGCTACCACCTAGGCTTCCTGCAGTTCTCTGTGGCATTCACACTTTTTGGGAAACAGTGATCTTCAGCTGGGCTTAGTGCACGGCACCCTGTCATGATACCTTCATCTGACTTCTGTTTGCCTCTGCAGAACCAGGCTTGCTGGGGGTAGTAGACAAAGAACAGAAAATGAATAATTTATATTTGACTCTCTCACAGAGGCTCCCCACTGGATTGCTTTCTAGGAAAAATATTCCTGGCTTGCTGTCTCAGTGTGAGGGCATGTGCCAAGTCCAGCCCATTGTCCCCCTCTTCACACTGACTGAGATATTAACCAGACAGAAATATCAGGCTGCTGGGTTTGATTATTGCCTCTTTATTTTGGTCCCTGGGAAGAGGGAATGCTTTCTATCATTCATGGGTAAAACCTCATTTTTCTGAGTGTTGAGTTGTTGTTGAAATGGCCCAGATGGCAGATAAGGCAATAGTGGTGACTCTAACAAGACCACCAGAATTCTTATTTGATATTATTGATCAGTTTCCTTTCTGAGCTTGGCTGTGAGGTATTTGTATTCATCTTCCTTGCATGCCAGTTTCCATTTGTCTGAATTATGTACTGAGAGTTGAGACAGACCTTAGAGGCTTATTTATTCCGTTTTATTCCTTCCTATTATTCTAAACAGGTTAATCAAGATATCCCTGCTCTTTCCTAAGAGAAACCGTGTTTCCTACAGACCATGTAGAAAGGCAAGCCCTGGAATGCTGTGTTGTTACCATAGGACCCAGGATCCTACCCTGGTCACATGTTGGCATCAGATGTGAGAATCTGACTTTAGGCACACCTTAAGCTAACCAGTGATCTATGATGTAGCTTAGTGCTAAAAGTTCAACCAATGACTCTTATGGGATAATCAGTTACCTTTCTGTACTACACTTCTTAGTACTGTAGAACAGTGGGATCATAGAGAGGACCATAACAGACATGAGTGAGCAAAGTTGTGAGTAATTTAAAACTATGAAGCAGCAGAAATTACTGATAAATTGAGAATGGAGTTGAAAAAGAAGTCAAGTAGTAATAGGAGAAGCAAGAGACAGAAAGAGAAACAGGAAGAGAGGGTAGCATAGTGCTTAGCCGCATTAATGAGAGCCTGCCTGTGACTAAAATCCCCAAACTTGTGCTGTTGAGGTCCAGAGCTTCAAGAAATACAGAATAACTTTATGTTCCAGTTTCTTTAGGTATGGTCATATTGCAATTTCTTTTCTTTTCTTTTTTTGAGACAGCATCTCACCCAGGCTAGAGAGCAGTGGCACAATCTTGGCTCACTATAATCTCCGCCTCCCGTGTTCAAGCAATTCTCCTGCCTCAGCCTCCCAAGTAGCTGGGACTACAGACATGCACCACCACACCTGGGTAATTTTTATAATTTTTTTAGTAGAGATGGGGTTTCACCCTGTAGGCCAGGCTAATTTCGAACTCCTGACTTCAGGTGATCCACCCTCTTGGCCTCCCAAAGTGCTGGGCATATTGCAATTTCTATTCTTGAATATCTGGCAAGTTATTTGTTGTAAAGATAACTGTATTGCCACAACTGTCCTTACAACAAACATGAGTTAGCCTGAGTGGAACTCTGTCTTGCAACTAACTAAAATAACCTTCTTCATTTCCTACCTCATCCAATATAAGGATTCCCCTTATAGCATCCCTGGAAAAAATCTATACACTGTCATTTAAAGACCCAAAGATTAGGTGTTTTATATTATAAGAACGCTCATTTCATTTTAAATAATTTTGTAGAGTCAATCTTGAGGCCATTATCAACTTATCCAGCCCCTCCATTGTTTTTAGTGTTCATCTTGAGCCATTCGTTATCCTTGAATTCTTCTTCAATATTTATCTTTTAACTTAAAATTTTTCTGTATGGAATTTTTTGAGCATTAAATTCAAGTTGCTGCTAGCCTTTAATTTTCCTTTCCATTTTAGAATGCATCCCCTGGAAATTGATTCTATATAGTTATGGTTCTTACATGTTAGTGGTCTCTGTTGACCACATACTGACACCAGATCCTAAGTTCTCTTTTCAAAGTTGTTTTATCCTTTACCTATCTATTATCATGGCCAAACTCTCTTGTACCCCAGCTATAAAACTTTATTTTATATTTTATTTTGTTATTTTAGACATATGTCCATGATCTTAAAACTTTAGTCAGATAAAGAATAGAATAGACCATCTGGAAGAACCTGGAATCTCTAGTTATTAAATAAGCTGTAAATCCTAAGGAGATACCTTGTGAAGGAGTAAATTTCCTCTTATCTTGGTAAAAATGTTGACCATGCTGTTTTTATGAATTCAAGCTCTGTTTATATCCTAAAGCTATGAACCTAAAGACCACTCACAGAGACGGTGATTATAAGTCTATGCTTACCATAACCTCATGCCTTTAAATTAGACAATTTATCACCCCATCACTCAGATAGTAGTCAACAGAAGACAAATACTAGGCGAGTCTGTGGCCTCAATCATGGTGATTATCTCACCTCTCTTGCATGGTTTCTGTCTGTATTGTTTGTATCTACCAAATTTCAGTGTTACCTTCCTCCAGAGCCTCTTGTCTTTATCTCCAATTTTTTTATGTTTCAAATGTGCCAGCAGATTTGGTATCCCCGCTTTTGATGCTTGGGATGCCTGGGAACATCTCTTGCATTCTTTGGCTTGCTTTGCTCCTGGATGCTCAGGGTAACCACCTGGCATTCATTCACCTCCCCTTTCTCCAGAAACACAAAAAAACGGTAAGCAACAGTGGCAACTTGAAGAAAGGTCAATATGCTATTATTACCATTTTGCAAATGATCTTCTAATTTTTGGGAGGTTCCTAGGGGCCATAAGTGACTCGGAACAGAGTGGAGTTTTGGTGTTGATATTTTTTTGACTTGTGAAAAGCTTAAATTCCATTAGCTCCTAGGAATCATAAAGCAACATGACACTTGACAAGGGAGGCCACATGGTTAAGGTGCAGACTGAGTATGAAAACAACAGGAAGTTGTATTTGGCAGGCATTCTTACTACTACTACTATAAGAATGTAAACTCATACTTTGAAAACTCTAGTTTTTTGCTTATTTCTCATTGTGTGTGTGTGTGTGTGTGTGAGTGTGTTTGCTTTTGTAATGTTGTTATAAAATTCCAGCCATGATCAGTTGAACTAAGAATAAAGGAAAGAGTTGTTGCTATTTTGTTTTATCTATTCGTTCTTTAAATAAATATTTATTGAGTGCCTACTATATGTCATGAGTATGTCAGATGCTAGTGTTAACAGAATGAATAAGACAGATAGAAGCCCTGCCCTTGTGGAATTTTCAGTCCACAAATGTTTTGTAGGACAAGTTGAGGAAGAAGGACAGACACCCAAAAGAGTAATGTAAAAGTGACCCAATCCAAAGAGAGAAGTGACAATTTATGGACTAAAAACTGAGAGATCTTTGTATGGTTCCCATTGGCTTTTTTTTCTGTAAGAGTTGTCTCTCCGAAGAGCCTTAGTATTTGGGCCCTGAGAAGATTTTATTCCAAGTCATACTCTTATATTCTTGAACTTTGCCTGCTTTGCATACAAAAGGTTTTGTAGTAATCCTGATAGAGATTCCATCCAGCTTGCCTGTAATCTCTTTTCCTATCTTGAGGTCCATCTTCATCAGCCTCAAATAGTGATAAATGATATGGCCTTAGAGTATTCTCTTATTTGTCACTAGCCTTACTTTGCAAGTTCCTCTTTCTGAAGAACATAACCAGCAATGTGGCAATAAATGTTTAATCATCAGCTCTATCAAAAAAATGTGTGTATATTTGGATATAAATATGTACATGTTTATAAGTTTATTAAATATTTTACTAACATAAGTATGTGCACTACACATAATAGAATATGCAATACTCTTTATTGTAAATGACGTTTAGTTGACTAAATCTAAGAAAGTGCTTTTGTTGATTTTTGCTGAACCCTTTTATCCTCACCCGACCTATTGTTATTGATGAATAAGTATAGTTCCAACATGAATATTGCTTCGTATTGTCATCTACATTAACTATTAAGATGAAAGTGAAAAAATGAAAACATACTAGAATTCTACTCATTTGTCAGTGTTATGTGTAGCTTATTTGCTGAATTAGATAAAAATTTCAGAATACTGGAAGATTATTTCCTCATACCGTTACAGACATGACATGTTTTTAAAGTATAATCTGCATTGTTAACATTTTCTTCATCGTATTCTTAAGTATATATACTCAACAAAGCAATACAGCAAACACTGATTTGTAGCATTTGCCATTTTCTATGTTGTAAATACTCCCACTGTGACTGATTTTAAGCTACCAACACAACGTTACTGAATGCAGAATTGGAAAGGGATGTGCCTTAGTGTACCATTATATAGTATTTCCATCTTACAGATACAATAGATATAAATAACCTTAAGAGCATGTATTTATTGAAGAGTATTTATTTATGTTGTTTTTATTGTTTCTTGTTAAACTATAAATCTATATAATAAAATTTTTGTTAATGGCTGTGTTTAACAATCGGCTCACCAATACCTGGAAATGTAATGACAGCTCTCGTAAGCAGTATAAGCTGGCTCCAGCTGACTACTGCAAGTAGCCCTTTGGTTTTAGCGGTGCTCCTGGCTCTTAATCCTGGTGAGCAGAATGAATAAGAGGAGTACAGTCAGGGGTAAGGCTTTGCAACCATATATTATCATTTCATGTCTTCATTCCGCTATTGAGATATTAAGGTTTTAGAATTCCAATTTGTAAGCTATTCGTAATTCTAATTTGAAGGCTATGTAGAGAGACTTTGGATGTGCTTTCTTGATAGTAAGCTTTTCACCTTGCAGCAGTTTCAGAAAGAAGGAAAAGACAGTGGATTCAATTTGCACACTCCTACCCCCCTGCTGCATAGATCTTGGCTCCTGAGGAGATCTTTGAAGCCTTGTCCCTTTAATGGGACAAAAAAGGAGTCATAGCATATGGGGAGGGCAGGGTTTACCTGATCAAGAAGGTAACGTTTAGGAGGAAGAAGAGAGAGAAGGAATAAGGTATTATTTTCTAATATTAGAAATGTTATGTTTTCATAATTTCGATCTACTTGAAAATGCATGACTAAGGAATGCACTAATAATCAGGTAGTTCTGGGGAGGAAGTTATTGATATAATTGTAACCCTGATGTCACTAAAGTTACCTCCCGCTCTGAACTTTAGAAGAATTTATTTAGTCTCCCTAACTTATATCCATGTGGAAAATTGCTCCAGAAGGAATGCAGTCTTGCTGACACTTGGATGTTAACCTAGTGAAACCCATTTTGGACTTCTGACCTCCAGAACTACAGGACGATAAAAGTGTTTTAAGCTGCTGAATTTGTGATAATTTGTTACAGCCCATAGGAAACAAATAAACTTTCTGGTCCCTCTGCAGGGACTTTATGTGTAGGCTCCCCATGAACACAAAAGGCAGTAGGAGATTGTCAATGGGGCCACTTCCCAATTGTTCCTATTGTTGGGGGCACACTCAGTGTCCCTGCAAAGGGATTCTGTCTCCATCTCTGGGTTTGGTGACTTCAGCTGACTTTTCCTCTCTGATTTCCCACATATCCAATGGGAGGGGGAGCTTTTCTTGGCACCTAGGCATAATATCCCCCCAAGTCACTGAAGCGGCCAGCAGGATCACATCCCATCCTGGCCCAGAGGTACCCGAGCAAAAGCCTGGTAGTGGAGGGAGTTTCTTCAAAGCCGCAGCTCAGGCTGCTCAGCGCTGCCTGTGTGACAGTTCCAGTAGAGGGGTGTATCACACAGCCATTATCTAGTCACATCTTAAGTGCAGCCCGCTGGGCTCAAATACCACTTTGGGAAGCAACAAATAATTTTCTGTTATTGGCGAGGGTCGCTGCAAGTTTCCTCCTGATTTTTGGCACTTGTTTCCACAGCCCATTGCTGTTACAAAATGAAAACCCAGCATTAAATGTTTAATTCCGAAATATATTTTTTCAAGAGGTGTTCATTTGAGTTCCCTGGATTTTGAACTTTTTTTTTTCCACCCTTGGCTGCAAGCTCTCTCAGCCCTAGACACCCCTGCTGCAGGCCATTGAAGGATGAAGAATTAAATGATTGCTTTCAAGAGTGGATAATCACTGGTCTCAAGCACTCTGTCAAATAGCATCATCAGCAGAAGGCAAGTGGGGAAGCTGTCTTCACTTCTCTAATGGCTGGAGGCTGTGGCTACTACTTGTCGTCAGGAGCCCTAGCCTTTTCCTGCATACTGGATAGGAGTTACCACTTAAGCAATTTATAACCAACTCATTTATGCCTATTTGGGGATTGAAAAGCATACTTTGGTAACATTCATATCATGGTTGCAATTGCAGTTCTTTTACTTCCTAGCTGTACATCTTAGGCAAGATACCCTTAGGAGCCTCTGAGTTCTTGTCTGTTATATGGGGGTTATATCTTCCTTGTAGGGTTCTTCTGAAGATCACAGGTGGTGTGTGATGTAAAGTGCCTAGCACAGTACTTGGCACAGAACTGAGCAGTTGCTCAGGAAATCCTAATTCTCGTTATTAGAAAATATTAAAACAAATTGTATTTACAGTTTCCTCTTCCACTGTGTATTAGTTTATTAGCTCCACTTATCAGATGAGGAAGGTAAAGCCCAGATGTTTTAGTGACTTGGTTAGTAGATAATGTGCCACTGACCAGAGCCAGTTTGTCTAGCTCAGAGCTACATGCAAAGTGTGGCTCAGCATCATCTGGGAGCCTGCTAGAAATGCAAATTTCTTGGGCCTGCCTACAGAGTCAGCATCTCTCAGGATGAAACCCAGGAATCTGCTGTAGCAAGTTCTCCAGGTAATTTATGGGCACACCAAACTTCAAGTAGCACTGTTTGAACTGTGATTCAGAGAGCTCTCATCAATATAGCATACTGCCATCTCAGCCCCAACTTCAAAGACATCCTTCCTTCTGGACAATAGGATAAGGCTGACCACTGTGGGACACAATCCGGATCAGCCTCTCTCCTCTTCTTCCCTTTTTCCTGCCCCCACAGAACCATACTCCAGTGAACATTGAAAAAAAAATGCTGCTAACCAGTCCCAAACCAGGAACTGTATTTTTTAATAGAAAAAAGCGCGAATAGGAATTTCATTGCTTGATTTAATACCAAAAAAGAGAGACATGCTGCAGCAATGCATTGGGCATAATGGGAGGTATTATGCACTTTGAGTTCACTACATGTTGCCTGGCATTTGACAAGACAACAGAAGACAGCCACCATATCTGGTGGGTGGCAATGGCGGGAAAAACTGTTGACTCATGGACCTGATGTCGGATATTTAGACGACTAATTGATGTTCATAGCTCCATCTGCTTATTTCATCAAACCTCAGAGACTTCCTTTGGCCTTGACATTAAGACCAGTAACTTTGGAGGCTTATAATACTGATCAAGCCTGAGCTGTAAGCCAGGCAGACTTAGATTTGAACCTTTTTTTTTTTTTTTCCTGCAGCTAGCTACATGATCCTGGACCCAGGGTTTATTTTTGAGTCTCAATGTCTTCATCTCTTTAAAGGAGGGATCTGCAGACATTCTCTGTGAAGTTCCAGATTGTAAATATTTTTGGCTTTGTGGGCCACATAGCCTGTGTCTCAACTAATCAACTCTGCCATTGTAGCATAAGCACAGCCATGGGCAATATGTCAATAAATGGTATGGCTGTGTGCTAATGAAATGTTACTTATAAACAGGCAGTGGGCTGGATCTGCACTGCAATTGGTAGTTTTCTAAGGTAGTTTTCACAGTTCTAAGGTACTGAAACCCTGCTCTAAGAGGAGGTGCTAATAGTGTTTCTTTTTAGATTTATTATGAAGATTAATGTGATAACATAATGTGTACACCTAGTACCTAGTGTAAAGTAGTTACTAAACAATTGGTATTATTATTTTTATAAGCTATATCTAAATGGCATATTGATATATTTTTAAAAATAGAGAGTGAGATGGTAGAAATGACAATTTGAGTAAAAACAAGATTCTACATCTTGTTTTTAATGAACTATTACTCCGTATTAGGAGCTGGAGGATATATATGTATATAGAACAAAGCAATAATGATATAGTAACAGTGATGGTGATAATAATAACAACAATAGCACATATTAAGTACTTGCTCTAAATCTGGAATTATTCTAGGCTGTTTACTTTTATTCCTTATTCAGTTCTCAGAAACGATCCTGTTAGGTCTGAACTATTTTTAGCTTAATTTTATTACAAAGAAATCAAGGCACAGAAGTTGAGTAATTTGCCCGAGATAACACAGCTCTAAATTGCAGGACTGGAATATGGATGCAGGCAGTCTTGTTTCAGAGCCAACTCTCCTAACCACTGGGTGACAGTGCCTCCCTAAATGCAACACTCCCCTGATGACACCCAGTGAGTACTGTGGAGAAGAAATGCTCCAGTGGATGCCCAGCCTACATGGCCTTCAACCCCAGACTGCCTAGGGTATGCTGTTGTTTGGGATTTCCATTTTCTTTGTTGCCTTGCCCCTCCTTTTCTCCCTTGCAGTCTCTATATAGGCCATCTAGTCTGATGTTCCTCTGGGGTATCTGCTTTTGGCTCTGCATCCTAGCTGTATCTCCCTTGATTTCAAAACATCCTCGGTGCTCTGGTAATGATCTTGACAACCTTTATGCTGGCTTCTACCAACTCATTCACCTCTTCATCTGCTCTTCTTATTGGGAATGCGATCGTTTTGAGTAGAGCTGTGGGAAACACAGAAGGTGAGACTCGTCTCCAGGACATCAACTAGGATTTCCTGAAGATAACTGGCAAAGGGTTTCTAAACAGTCTAGCTGTCCCATGCCAGGGTTTAACGGCCTACCTTCTATTGCCGTTGGTCACATGCCTCAGCCTAGAGCTGTGCCTGCTCGTGAGTCAGGTATATCTGATGGCTTCTCTGTCTCTTCCAGACAAATAAAGGGCTAAGCTGAGGCCTGGAGAGGAATTATTCTTGAATTATTTTCAGATTCTCCCTCGCTATGATGCTAAGTTCCTGGTAATGAAGTGTTTTCTGATCTGTGACATCCCACAATCCAAAATGAAGTTTCCCTTTCCCCTGCCACCCCCCCACCCAACACCCCACAGAGCCATAGCTGGCATGGGCATTCTTGTTTCAGCTGTTCATATGAAGGAAAGTAAGACTAACTGTGTTTAATCTTATCGAATGCAAGAAAAGAAAAGAAAAATAGCTTAATTATAATGTCAGGATGCTGAATAATAATAATGACAATAACTATACTTACAAGGTTCACTATGTGCCAGGCACTGTTCTAAGTCACAGTTCTAAGGTACTGAAAGTCTTTTCTTACTAATGACAAATTCATTAGTCAAGATCAAGTGCGACTCAGCATTAAAAACATAAAAACCAAATGGCTAAGAAGAGGGAACATTCGGAAATTCACACTAGTTACCAGGATGAGTATGGAAACATTAAAGTCAGGGACAGAGAGAGAAGAGGCAGGGACAGAATAAATCATATTGTTGGAAACTCAGATACATGTTGGGCAAATATAGGGGTGAGCAGGTTATGGGGAGCAGAGAGAGTAGAGAGTAGAAAAGATAAACAAAACATTATTGAGAACTTAATATGTGATATGCATTTTCTATATGAAATTTCATTTAATTCACCCCTTACAACACTGTCTTAACCATCTCAGGTTGTCATAACAAAATATGTACGGGTAGCTTAAACAACGGGTACTTATTTCTCATAATTCTGAAGGAAAGTCCAAGATCACAGTGCAGGCTGATTCATTTCCCAGAGAGGGCTCTTTCTGGCTTGCACATGGCTGCTTTCTTGCTTATGTCCTCAGATGGCCTTTCTTCCATGCATGTGCATGTAGAGAGAGATCTCTCTTCCTCTTCTTTTTATAAGGCCACTAAACTTATCAATTAGGACCCGACTCTTATGAATTCATTTAACTTCAAATGTCCCCTAAAAGCCCTGCCTCCAAATATAGACACATTGGGGTTAGGTCTTCAGCACATGAATTCTGGGGAGACACAATTTAGTACATAGCTAGCACTATGAGAAGGGGACTATCAATTTTTGTTGTTAGATGAGAAAGTTAACACTTAGAGGTGGTAATAAACTTGTCCATGGCTGCAAATCTAGGATATGGATGGAAAAGCCAGGTTCAAACCCGGAAGCTGTGATTCCTGGGCTTTCCTCCATCCTAGGCCACTTCACTCAAGGGGGATGGTATGGGAAAGTCTTTGAGAGCCCTTGGTAGTCCTGGGGACCAAGTGAGACATCTTGGATCAGGCTCCCATGTTAATCTTTCCCAAACAGATGTTCTGTCCATTTCTAGAGAAATTGGCAGGCCCTGGAGATACTGAGTGGACTTCTATGATTTTCTACTGTCTGTGCCAATGAGAATGAACTTTTCAATGTTTCTGTTTAGACTGGTGCTGCCAGGTTTGTTAATAAAACATGCACATTTCTAGTGGCAGTGGTGGCCATCTGCTCTTTAGGCCATCTATGTGGTTGCCCAGAAGTAACCTCTCATTGTCTGCGACAATCAATCCAAGCTGGAAGCCTGTCTGACAGAAAGGACTTTTACCTCCTCAACTGTCTTCTTCCTAATGTATCTTCAGAGTGTCATTTTGCCATGCCAGGATATTGTAGCTGATAACTTATCTTCTTTATCCATTCAGCCTGAAAGAATGCATGTGCACACTGTTCACCTTGTCAGGAAGAATCAGTTCTTCCATTAGAAAAGGAAGACAAGAAAGCACCAGGTGAGGTCAGCCGTGGCCACATTTTTTCAGTGCTAGGTGTGGACAGGCAGGCATGAAAACTAAGAATAGATCTCCTGCAAACCGACCTTTAAAAAGGTACACATAAAATGCAAATTAAGAAAAAAATACAGTGCCATTTTCTCTTTATTAGATTGGCAAAGGTTTTTTTTTTAAGATATTCAAATACTCAGCTTTGGTGAGATTGCAGTGAAATCTCATTACATTTATTTGCACAGCCTTTCTGGGGGGCAATTTGGCATCATGTCTCAAAAATCTTTAAAAGGCACATACCTTCTGAAACAAGCACATCCACTTTTAGAAATGTATTCTAAGAGAATCGTGCATCTTCACAAATATTTTGCTATGAGGACGTTCATCTCAGCCTTTATAATTGTGAAAACTGAAATAACTAAAATCTAATAATAACATAGATAAGTAATTTATGGTTCATTAATACCATGAAATAATATCTAGACTTAAAGAACCTGACATATTAAGTAATTGTTGACCTAGAAAGATACTTGTGATATATTTTAAACTAAAAAACAGGTTACAAGTTAGTATATACACTATAATTTGTTGTGCATACTATATGTATTAGATATTTAAAGTCCAGAAAATTATATACTTAAATTGTTCAAGAGGCATATGATCACAGTTTTTCATTGCCTTCCTATGTTTCTATTATGTTTCTCCTATAATAAACAGTTTCATTTTTCTACTTTAAAAAGTTTTATTTTAAACTTTTTAAAAAGTTTTATTTTAAACTGTAGAAAGAAACAATTGCTTAGAAGGTAGACAGGGCCACAGATGTAGGTACAGAATCTAGCCCAATCTACTGCCTTATCACCATCTACCTCTGTCTTGTCTTCTATTTCTTCTCTCAGACACTAGCTCCTTTCCTTGGCCATCTGTGGCATTGCAATGTTGAATTGCATGAAGTATTAGAAATGTTTTCATGAATCTATAGTTTGGAAGTAAGAAGAAGCAAACATTTACTAAATGCAGGGAACCACAAAACAGAAAAACTTTTTTTATTTGTATCACAAAAAGCCAAAATTTGTACATTTTTTGGGTATAGAAGAGAATTGTGGCTAGCATCAGAACTCTAGCTAGTGTCTACACTGAGGACAGGACAATAAGGAATTCTATAAATTAGATTTCTACTTTGACTAGTAGTTCCATAATTATTGTTTATTTATACAACAGTTTCCAACTCAGCAATGAAAATATGCTTATTTCACTCATATTTCTGAAATGAATTATATTTCCCTGCTGGAACAAGTCTGAAAATATTTTGCAGTAACAAGACCAATTAAAGCAAAATTACTCTATTTTAAAATTTTGGCTTTGAGAATAGAAGTTTAAAATTAAGCACACTTCATGAGCTAACTTACAGTATTGTGATCTCAAACCAAGGAATAACAAATTCTTCAAATCCTGTTGCTGACTATTTTTATTCTTATATTTATTTAAAACCATTTCTGTGTTTCTAAAGAATAACACAACTCAGTTTTGTAATAAGAGTGTTGTGCTGTTTCCTGTCACTTCTACTTTCTCATCTGGAATTAATTTAAATGA
Organism: Papio anubis; assembly: GCF_008728515.1. NCBI lineage: Eukaryota > Metazoa > Chordata > Mammalia > Primates > Cercopithecidae > Papio > Papio anubis. The sequence continues at coordinate 87,832,621 of NC_044987.1, forward strand.
ATATCAGCTTAGTGCTCCACAGGATCTAATCTATTTACCACCCACTAAAGTTAACTGGACTAATTTCATTATGTCATCATTGACACTACATTGCTTATCCTAGTGAAGAGTTGAATTCTCAGTTCTGGGATGGTCTCTGGGATGTGCAAATTCAAGATGTAGCTCTACTTTGCCCAGCTTGGCTGGATTTTGTGTTGTGACATAACTGTAATTTGTATTGAATAATTCCTGTCCCTTCTGTTTCTGTTCCTTTAAATCAGTCAGATACACCCAGATACCTCAACTGATTCTAAATAGGTCTGACCCCACAATACTTTTTTCGTGAATATTCCTAGACCTGCTATTCCTACTTCCTCTTTATTCCATCTCTTGCTTCTGAATCCCAGCTCTAATCCTCTGGATCTTAGTTCTTAGCGTTTATAGTTGGTGGTGAATCAAATGCCAAGCAGACCTTCACTAAGAGATGTTAAGGTGAATAAGCTTAGAGGTAACAACTATGTGTTATGGCTACAACCCTCTCTTCTTTTACCTTACCCACGGTAGACATTACTAATCATCGTGGCACTTTTCCTTCTGAGCCTTAATGCAGTCTCTCAATAGAGCTCTTCAAGCAATCACTACCAATTCAATGGGTGAGATGTGTGTGACAAAATCTACTTGTCATTTCTGGGCTGATGCTCCTAGCTCTTCTTGCTCTGGACAGCTGCTGGTATAATATCCTCTCTAAAGCCTTTAGAGACCAGTCCAGCACAGGCCACATGTTTGGTGCCCCAGCTCCTTCCCATGCAGTGGATATCTTTGATTAATTGAACTTGTGATTCTAAAACAAGAGATTCCTTATTCAACAATTCTTTATTCGAAAGCTTCCTTAGTACTTTAGAGCATGACTTGTTAAATAAAATTGTCAACTGTTGAAGGATGCACTCCTTCACTCCCAAATCCATTCAGCATTCACCTGTTATCGACTGGACATGTCAACCAAATATAGTGCTGGCATAATGGGGAACACACATAAACAGCACGTAGTTACTACCTTCAAAGAGGTAGTAACTTCATGAGCTATCCATAGGAGGGGTTGTAAAACTTATCACAATATGAAGCAGAACAAACCATGTGCCTTAGAAAGGGAGACTGAGTGCTGTGGAAGCCCAGAGAGAGAGAGAGAGAGAGAGAGAGATCATTTTCCCCTCATTGTTGGAGAAGTTGCTCATGGGAAAGGTAGCAATTGAGGTGCACATTGGCTCTTCTACTAGGTATGTAACCTTGGACATGTTATTTCACTTCTCTAAGTCTCAGGTTCATCAATTATAATGTGAGAATAATATTAGTCACTTTGCAAAGAATTTCAGGAAGGATTAGATGAAGAAAATGAAGAGAAATTCAAGCTGGCACACTGTAAGTGTTCAATAAATGCTAATTATATGAGCGTCCCTGGAGTTAGACCATGAGAAGAAAGAAAAGCAAACTTCTCTTTACTGGTCACCCTGTGCAGCTGACCCTGTTCCTGCCTCTTCCTCCATCACTGCATTGTCTCCCTTCAGAAGCATGTGTAGTGGTGCTAGTGGTAGGGGTAGAAGAGGAATAGAAGGAGAGGGAAGATGGGGAGAAAGCAGAAGGAAGTTGCAATGGATAAGGAGCGAGGAAGATCAGTTTTCTTGAATAACTTTACTTATCTTTTCAATAGTTGAGGTGTCATGGCGGAGAAAGATTTTTGAAAGGGGTTCTTCAGTCTGGTCCATGGAAAGAGATGTTAACTTCTCTTACATTCTCACCTGGCATTGCCAGGGATGGTGGTAGAATTGTTCTCATCCTAAACCCCAAGAGGCCTCTCAGTGAACATTCATCTGCACCCAATAATCATGATAGCTATGTTCCCTGTAGCTGTAGACCCTCAGATTCATTCTTACATTGATTTTTCCCCAAATTCATCTCTTAATAATGCTCCCAGACTGGATGACCTACTGTTGGCCTCACATATTTTGCAAGAATAATATAAAGCTCCAATGCCATGGAAACACGTTTGGTGGCTTAATTCAGTAGATCACAATTTTGGCTGCAAACTAAAATCACTGGCAAAGCAGGTCTCCTCCCCCTGGGATTTTGATTTAATTTATCTAGGGTGAGATCTTGGCCTCAGTCATTTTTAAAGCTCCCCAGGTGATTCTTAATGTGCAGTTTAGGGTCGAGCACCACTAATTTAATTGAATACATTTTGAGAGGAAAACCTCAGTCTTAATTTGCCTATCAACTGTAATATATATAAAAAAGAGAAACATTGAAGAAAATTAAAGGAGAAAAAATAGTCCTTATCTGTTGGAAACAAGTGTTAGCCTTTTAAAATAGCTAGGCTAAAAAGGCGACATTCATGACAAGACTATACATAAATAGACATTTTTGTCAAAAGGTTTGGCTGATTATTTGGGACATTGTATAAAGATAGAGACACTCCAAGGATTTGAAACTGGTCCCAGGATTAAAAATTTGGAAGGATTTTGTGTTGAATTATGAAATAAAAACACTGTCTAAGTTTAGCAAAAGTAATTTCCCAATGAGTTATTGCTCAATATTATCTTTACACATTAAATCTTGGCATCCCTAAAAAGGAAATTTAAGAGCTTTGTGGACTTTTTAATATATAGGACTGGCCCTGGATATACCCATAGGCAAGACAGCTGAGACTTGCCTTAAAAGGGGCTGGGAAAACAGATTGGCTGTCTGTTGGGACCCTATAATCTTACCAAGGACATGGAGTAGAAGAAGTTGCATAAGAGTACAAAGCCGGAGTCCAGCTTTGACCAACTAGTCCATTTCGTCATATTGCTGAATTAAATATTTAATGCTTATTGCATGCCCATTTCATTCTTGATCCTAGAAGGAGCCCCCTTATTGAAACTGCGGGACAGGGTAGGAGCTTGAGCACAAGAATTAGAGAAAAAAATCCAGGTAGTAACTAGGACCCTCATTCATTCTTATATCCCACAAAGCTTTTATTGGTCATGTCAGGTGCATGGTCTAGGCAGACCCAATAGCAAAACTGGTAATGCTAGGTCAACTGGGCTATTGACTCTGCTGATAAATGGGGATGGGATTCAGCACCAGCAGTTGCAACAATAGAGGGGCAGAATGTGACAGGTCACTCTTGTGTATAGTCAGGAAGTACTTCTGACTCATCCTTAATGAAATCAAATCCATGAGTAAAACATCTCCAACCTTTTCCTAAAGTAAGACATAGCCAGGTAACCTCCTCTTGAAAGATTACCAGATGTAATACAGAACGTCAGTTAAATGTGAATTTCAGATAGACATCAAATACCTTTAAAGTATAAATATGTCCTATTTTGACCCAAAATAGTTATATTAGAGAAACGTATTTATTATGTTATTGAAATTCAAATTTAACTGGATGCCTTCTATTTTAATTTTTTAAACTCCCTGAACTCCCTTTCCCCCATAATCTACCTTAGTTTCCTTTCTTCTGTGTTCACATGGGACTTAGCACCTGGTATCACTATTAGCTATTAAAACTTTCCTTACCCTCTTTGCATTGCATAAGGTACAGGCCTTTAGGAGCCTGGCACAAGTAAGCTGTCAGGAAAAGTTAATTGAGTGGAATGATGATGGCAACAAATATGTCTGAGCACAAAAGTGTGGCTAGTTTAGAACAAGATTTTTTGCTATCAGAGAAGCAATTCTATGTGCAGCTGACACTGGTGTTACATGAAAACATTTCTGGGGCTAGTCTAAGCTTTGTAATTGAGAACCACCCTCTCCATTCTAGCTTTCTAGGAGCAAAGTGAAGCAGTTTGTGGTGTCTTCCTGCCCCATGGAGGGTCTGGGATTGGATTGTTAGACCAGCAGAGTTGACAGGCACATCTTGTGGCAGGTGCTTCTTTTACTGCTGTTGAAATGTCCAAAGTTTCTATCTGCCTGCTGTACCTCAAAGCTGAAAACCATTGAATCAGGTCCCGTGGGGGGTGGTGAGTGCATAGGTTTCCTTTGACTTTGTATTCTTGCTGTGTGGAAATGTCAGAAATTGAAAAATTTTAGAAAAGGCAACTGGAGCCACACACACACACACACACACACACGCACGCACACACACAACCTTGAATGCTGACTTATTCCTATTGTCATGAGCAATTTGTGATTCTCCTGCATGTTGATACCTCCTGGAAAGCCTATGTCATGTCTCTATTTGTAATTTTTGGAAATCAATTCCAACTTTTCACTTTCTGAGTGCAAGTACAGCGTTTGTAGAGTTGACTAGCATTATCTGGAGAAAAATATAACAAAATGCTAGTATCTCATGTAAGTATAGACTGGAATAATTTAATGTATGTGAAGCACCTAGCATGGCGTCTAGCCTCAGGAAATGATAGTTGAAGATCAGTAAGGATTTTTCAGGTACATCAGGTACATAATGAAGTAGGCATACTATTTGGTTGAGTAGCTTGGGCATACATAGTTGGTGTAAGGCAAAACCAGGACTAGAACTCAGTTATCCTGACTTTTAATCCCATAAGGGTCCCATGTCAACAGTGGTAGATCCTGAATATCCTGGGTGATTCTGGAGTCTTTGTTGTAAACAAGAGAAATTTGTTTGAAAATCATTCTTGTGAATTCACAAGCACAGACCTTCATGTGTGGTAGTGCTCAGGACACAGGCATCTCCTACTTCTCCTCTACCTTCCAAATCTGACAAATCATGCCCATTGCTCTCCTTTTTCTTAACATCCAATGTGAAGGAATGCCAAGAAATCAGCTGGTCTTGGACCCCAGGGTTTTTATTGTTAAGTTTGGGAGTCTTGAGGGCAGAATCAGGAGTGAGCCTCCCCGTGCTTAGTTCATCATATGGCCTCTGTTCTGTCATGTCTCATCTTAGCTGTTGGGCCTGAAGACTAAGAATGGAGCATCAATAATTAAAGGTACAATCATAGCTGAAGCTTCCGTTAGTTATTTTTCTCCAACCCTGACATTTTATGAGTCAACAAAGCCAAAGCCATCAATATGAAGCAGACTATTTTTAGCAGTTTCTTAACCAGTGTGCTCTAGCTTTAAATTAAACATTGACGCTGGTTATTATTAAAATTCTGAAAATTCTGGGCAGAGAGGATCCCATGTTAGTACAGTAAACACTGGGCTTTCATTACCTTGTTTTGAAAAACATCAATTCACTTGCTGTTCCCTCCAAATACAACTGCGTAAAGCTAATAGATTGTGGATTTTCTAAGGATTAGTTGTTCAAGGTCAGAATCTGAATGTATGGGTTTAGTTTGCATGGTTGAATATCACTCTGGACTTCAACCTTTTTAGATTTGCAGTATCTTAGCAGTGACGTTATCTTGTTATCATTTGATTATATAAGTTTGTCCCATTCTCTGCTCATTAACAACAAAAATATGGCAATAAATTTTCTTAAAATAAATGGCTGCTTTTGCTTTGAGAATTTTGCTACGTATTTTGCAATATGAGAGAACTAGGACAGCCTCGTTGGCATGAAACTAGGATTGGAAATCAATTACATTGGCATGATATAGTGGAAAGAACACTGGCCTTGGAGCCAGAAGACCCGGTTTCTGCCACTTACTAGCTGTGTGTCCTTGAACAAATGATTTAGTATATTTAGCAAATACACAACATTTAGCAAACAAATTAGGATGAAGGATATCTCATTTTTTAATTGAAGGAACCGGGGCTAGAGCAGTAATGTTCAAACTCAGTTCTCCGCACTCATTGAGATGCTTCAGGGGCACCCACAGAGCAGGGAGAGAAGGCCATGCAACAGGGGTTGATCTCTCCACCACCAACCACTTTGATTATCTACTGTCATTTGTATTACCTCTTGAGCTGTTAAAGATTTTTCCCAGGAAAGAAACGTCTGACTGCTAAGAAAGTTTCAAAACCACTGGACAATATACTTTTCAATCTTTCTTTTGATTCTACAATTCTATCCCCATTTAGTATAGTATGGTGAGTTGGAGTGTAGGTTCTTGGGTCAGATGACTCAAGTTCAAATCCTGTCTCAAGCCCTTACTGTGTATCTTGAGCAAATCACTTTACCTCTCTGTGCTTTATCATCTTATCTCAGAAGATAACTCTCTCTGAGTTATCTTCACCATATGTCCTGTCGTCATTGCCTTTTTACAGATGAGGAACCTGAAACATAGAAATGGTGTTGAGATAGATAATGGTATGGTTTAGGTGTGTCCCCACCCAAATCTCATCTTCAGTTGTATCTCCCATAATCCCCATGGTTCATGGGAGGGACCCAGTGGGAGGGGGGTGGGTCTTTCCCATTCTGTTCTCATGGCAGTGAGTAAGTCTCATGAGATCTGATGGTTTTATAAAGGGCAGTTCCCCTGCACATGCCCTCTTGCCTGTCACCATGTAAGATGTGACTTTGCTCCTCATTCACCTTCAGTGATTGTGAGGCCTCCCCAGCCATGTGGAACTGGGAGTCAATTAAGCCTCTTTCCTTTATAAATTACCCAGTCTCAGGTATGTCTTCATTAGCAGCGTGAGGACAGACTAATACGGAGAAAATAATGGTTCTTGCTTCATAGGGTGTTGTGATAACTAAACGAATTCGTATGTATAAAACACTTCATGCAGTACCTGGCACAGAGTCAGTGCTGAACTAATGTCAGTTATTTTAAGTTCATTTATTCATCAAATATCTATTGTGCATCTATTACATCAGTTATTGTGTTAAATTTCAGAGATTCAAAGTGAAAACAATATTATCCAACCCTCATGAACATCAGAGGCTAGTAGGAAATATAAACCATAGAGACAGACAAGTAATAGTGCTTGTAAAGCCATATGGTAACTTGTGCTTAAGTTCTGAGGGAGGTGAAAATATAGGCAGAGGGATGAGCTGACGCAAAAGAGACAACTCATGAAAGGTTTTTGAGAATCTCTTGGTAGGTTAGAAGGGCTGGAGGGTGGGCCAGAGGATGACAGAAAGGGAAAAAGAAGAAAAGGACAGACCAGGTTTGATCTTCAATAATGAGAGTCCAGCTAATTTGCAAGCTCTCCCCTATAAATGATGCTGAGCATATTGATAAGGGGGGTGTCCACTACCACCTCGGCCCCTCCCTCACATCATGCTTGGCTTTCCTATCCAATTGTGAGGAATTATAATGTACTTCCTCTTGCCAAGTCAGGGCTTGAAAGTTTATGTTTGCTTATATGTTTCAGTTATTCATATAACTCTGAGATTTCAGACATTTTCCAAGCAAATCCATGGGAAAAAAAGAGAGGGTGGAAGAAAAGCAAAAGGACCCATAGTCTTTTCTAATAAAAATTAAACCCAAATAAGCCATCTTTCTGAAAGCCAAGTGAAGCCCTCAAACCAGAATCTCTGCTGTTTTTTGATAGAAAAAAAAAATCAGGCAAAATCCAGGCCTAAAGAAGAGACTATGCTGGAAAGCTCAGAGAAAAGGAAAAATACATTTAGGGATGAAAAGATCCATGTTGAGAAATGAACCCAAATACAGCTGCACTTTCTTTCCTTTGGACCCTGCTTGTCTTTCTTCATGGCTAAGCGAATTCTTCAGATATCCTGAATGCTTGGGGGTCAGTTTCAAACTTTTTTTTAGTGTTACCTAGTCATGTGGCATAATCATTGATCCTGGCACAAATAGACTGTCAATAATATGCTGCAAAAATAAATGATTAATGAGTGTATTAATCTGTTCTCACACTGCTAATAAAGACATACCTAAGACTGGGTGATTTATATAAGAAAAAGGTTTGATAGACTCACAGTTCCACATAGCTGGAGAGACCTCACAATCATGGCAGAAGGTGAATGAGAAGCAAAGTTATGTCTTACATGATGGCAGGCAAGAAAGCTTGTGCAGGGGAACTCCCATTTTTAAAACCATCAGATTCCATGAGACTTATTCACTACCATGAGAACAGTATGTGGGAACCACCCCCATGATTCAGTTACCTCCATGTGGCCCCGCCCTGGATACCTGGGGATTATCACAATTCAAGGTGAGATTTGGGTGGGGACTCAGACAAACCATATAAATGACTGCGTGAAAGACAGAGGGAAACACAGGTGAATATGTTAAAAGCTGTCTGCACCACCATAAAGTTTACAGGTTTTGCAAGGACAGAAGTTGTGGCTTCTGCTGCCATCTGGGGCCACCAGAGAGTTTTATGGACACATGATCAGTGCCCTGCTGGGGATCTTTGGGACTCAGTGAATTTTTCAGTTTCTTAGTTTGTTTCCTTTCTAGCTTAATAGTTTCTACAGAAAAACAGCACTAAAGGAAAGCCTAAATAGACTCTATGTGTGCCAGTAAACAACAATGTAAGTATGAACTTGAGGCTCAGCCAGTCCGCTGACTCTAGGCAGCCTTTACCTTTGTCTATGATGTATGCAATCCGTATGGTCCTCTCAGAAAATTCAGGTCTTTCCAAAATATCAGGCTGTATCATTAAAACTGCAAAACCTATTCCAGTCTTTCCTAGCCAAATGCCTTTGAACCTTCCCCTTCTCTTTCTTGACTGAGATTGTTTTTCTTTATGTCAACTCGAGGGAGCCAGTGCCAGGCACCATATTCAGGTTTGGCATTGAGCTGGACATTGAGGCTAGTACAAAGGAAGCTGAAGACTCCATCTCTGCCCTTCAGGATTTTGTAACCTGTTTTAGGGATAAAGGAGACTGACTTAACAACTGGGGAATAGTTAGCAGGCACTATGATAAAGGGCTAAATCATGTTTCAGAGTTCAGAGAAAGGACAAATTGTTATGGAATGGAGTGAAATGTTAGTCACTTTTTCTTTAGCTTTGTATCTACAAGAAACCTTCTCCTGTTGGCTAGAATGCTTGCAAATATGAGTGTTTGCTTCATGCACAAAGATTCTTAAATCTAATGACATGGTGCCACAACATAAATTCTAAATCTGCATGGAAACTGTAATACAAGCTTATGTGTTGAGGCAAAAGGAGCTTAATTTCCATCGGTGCTCCAAAATGGGGAAGAATGACATTCTACACACTTTGAATAACCTTCTATATATTCATTTTCAAAGAAAAAAATTAAATTCAGATGCTTTTTCTGTGGTTATATGTGTCTCCTTGGCTTATAAGTCTTTTGAATGCAGGAGTGTCTTACTCTGTGTGCTGCTATAACAGAATACCACAGACTGGGTAACTAATAAACCACAGAAATTTATTTCTTACAATTCTAGATGCTGGAAGTCCATATAAAGTCACCGGTAGGCTTTGTGCCTAATGAGGGCTTGGCGCCTACTTCCAAGATGGCATCCTCCAGAGCAGATAGACAATGTGTCCTCACATGGCAGAAGAGCAAGAGAGGCAAACTCTCTCTCTGAAACCTCTCTTATAGGGGTATTAAGGCTGGATGCAGTGACTCACACCTGTAATCCCAGCACTTTGGGAGGCCGAGCCAGGCAGATCACTTGAGGCCGGGAGATCAAGACCAGCCAACATGGTGAAATCCCATTTCTACTAAAAATACAGAAAGCAGCTAGGCGTGGTGGTGCATGACTTTATTTCCGGCTACTTGGGAGGCTGAGGCATGAGAATCGCTTGAACCTGGGAGGCAGAGATTGCAGTCAGCCAAAATTGCGCCACTGTACTCCTGCCTGGACATCAAAGTGAAGCTTTGTTTCCAAAAAAAAAAAAAAAAAGGAGGGGTGGATATGAACTCATTCAGGAAGGCATAGCTGTCATGACTTAATCGCTTCCCCAAAGTCCCCACCTCTTAAATACCACGACAATGGGGATTACATTTCAACATGTGAATTCTGGGGGACATTTAGACCGTAGCAAGGGGAAACTACTTACTAATTTTTGCTCCAAATTCTTTTTTTTATTATTATTATTATTATACTTTAAGTTCTAGGGTACATGTGCATAACATGCAGGTTTGTTACATATGTATTACTCAGGGATCTAACAGAGAAGTTCAATAGCATTTTCTGAATTATTTATATATCCAGAAAAACTGAGCAATTATCTTTGTAATTGTCAAAGTAATAACAATTCCTCAAATCTCCCTCCTCCCCCTATGTGTCCTTTTCCTTTTGACCTGAATAAAATTCCCCTTATTTAGAGATTCATCCCTTTATGTAAGCACTGCCTTCTTCCCAGCGTCCTTTGGTTAAAGGCAATAGTTCCTGGACTAATGTCTATGAAATAACTATCATCTAGTCATTAGTTCATTTCAGATTCTTCATGATACGGTAAGATCCCTACAAGCAAAGTACACTCATTAATACCTAGATATTGTTCATGGTGCATCTTGCCTTAAAGTTTTTACTGTATTTCTCAACTTTTGTTTGGTCTTTCCTACTTTTTATTTCTTCTCTTATGATTTTGTATTCAAGATTACAGGAGAAGAGAATATTCAGAGTGGTAGAAAAGCAGGGTCTAGAGTTTGACTGTTTGGTTGTATTAATATGCCTTAACTCTGCTGTAAGATGGACAAGATATTGAACTTGTCTATTCCTGTCTTACAGGGTTGGTGTGAGGAATAAATGAGATCTAGTTATGATAGGCCTTGCCTTGTCTAACTCTAGCTTTCTGCCTTGCCTCAGGTTCAGGGGTCTATCTCAGGGGTCTGCTGATCTCAAGGAAACCTGCCCCTTGGACCTTTGCCTAGTATAACTGATGTTCTTCTCAACCTGTTTTTTAGGTACAGTGTGCCCAAGATCACAAAGGGTAATAGTACTTGAGGGGTGTTTCACACATTTAGCATGTGTATACATACATTCACACACACTCATACAATAATTGTCATTAAAACCTCTAGGTATGACACTTCCATCCACTTTTTCTCTAAGAATAAGGAGTTTTTGTAACTATGCAAATGGCATAAATATGTCCTAAATAAATATATTATTTATTTATTATATATATAACCTAAATAAATGTGTTAGGTATGCTTAAGAAACAGCTACGGGCCGGGCGCGGTGGCTCAAGCCTGTAATCCCAGCACTTTGGGAGGCCGAGACGGGCGGATCACGAGGTCAGGAGATCGAGACCATCCTGGCTAACATGGTGAAACCCCGTCTCTACTAAAAATACAAAAAACTAGCCGGGCGAGGTGGCGGGCGTCTGTGGTCCCAGCTACTCCGGAGGCTGAGGCAGGAGAATGGCGTAAACCCGGGAGGCGGAGCTTGCAGTGAGCTGAGATCCGGCCACTGCACTCCAGCCCGGGCTACAGAGCAAGACTCCGTCTCAAAAAAAAAAAAAAAAAAAGAAACAGCTACAAGACAGACATATTGTTCCATTAATTGTCTTTATTCCTAGATAATACTGGTCATTTCCATTTCTGTACCAAGATCTAATACCAATCAAAATTGTAGCCAATCTGAGATTCTTTCCATGGCTTGAAGTTTGGTAACTTAATCATCTCTTCCAAACTTGTCAGTACTTAACAAAAATATTTCTGAGAGTGACTGCTGAATAAGTGACCAGACATCATTTTGAGTTATGGCCTCTTAGTCTGGAGAAATCATAAAATGATCACAAAGAAAGACACTGTTGGGCATTTCAGAGGTCAGGAACTGTAAGCACAGGGACTCTCAAAAATTTCAGTGTCCACATTTCTTGGGTGGCTCAAACCCAGGGACTGGGTTAGACCTTCAACAGTCATATAAGGAAAAATAAGAAGAGGAGTGTGTTCAATGAGATTCTGACAGCCTGCCAAACTGGAATCTAACTTTGCTGATCCGTGTGGTATTCTGGATACAACAATTGTCCTTTTAGTTAAAAGTAATAACTTTTTCTGTTGTTTGTTTAAAGGGCAGGTGGTTGGAATTGCTAAATTTTTTTGGACGGACTCAGGATTCAAATCCAGGGCTGTACTACCTGAAGACTGTCCTCTTACTACTGTGCTGCATTGCCTGATTCTGATCTTGGTTTCAGAGTTGAGAGTGACCTCGATCAGCTTCCAATCCAACCACTTCATGTTAAAGTGGGGGAAGACCCTGGTCAAGAAATGCCCATTTACATGAATGAAAATCTCCCTTTGTAAAATGCCTATTCCACATCTGTTGAGGTGGATCCAACAACTGTGATTAAGAACAGGCTTGAGGGTGGTCCCACTGCAGTGGCAGGTAGGGTTTTCATAATGAATTTCTCTTGTATTCCGCTCTCTTCAAGTGAGTTTGATCCTGTGCATATGCAATGTGACCAATACTTTTCAAATGCCTTTTTTTGTTGTTGTTTATTGAGACAGAATCTCACTCTGCCACCCAGACTGGAGTGCAGTGGCATGATCTTGGCTCACTGCAACCCAGGTTCAAGTGATTCTCTTGCCTTAGCCTCCCAAGTAGCTGGCATTCACCACCAAGCCTAGCTAATTTTTATATTTTTAGTAGAGAGGAGGTTTCACCATATTGGCCAGACTGTTCTTGAACTCCTGACCTCAAGTGATTCACTCTCCTCAGCCCCCCAGAGTGTTGGGATTACAGGCGTGAGCCACCGCACCTGGCCTTGAATGCTTTTAATGTGTTCTTCTCTTTTGATTTTCAGTGTGTATGACTTTTTCCTCAGTAAGCCCAAGTGCTATATCTATCACATTTCAGCAGGAATGAAAAGAAAGATAACATTTAGGTTCTGATACCCCATTAGGATTTTTCAAAGCTGCAACAATATTATGTTCTTCAAGCCCAAGTTTGTTAAGAGGAACTAATACACTAAATATCTTTTTTTTCTCATATTTCCACTATCCTGCCTTTTAATATATTGAGAGCCTTGGCTGGCAGGCTTGATTATGTAGTTTTAGTAGTAGACATCCTGAATAGACAGCAAAAGCAGAATGATAATACTCATATCAGCTAGAGACATTTGGGGTAGAAACAGTAGATGGGCAACTATGTGCCCAACTACCTTTAGAACTGAATATCAGAGACAGGAAGAATGTTTGGTGATTTAAAGAAAACGCTGAGGGCTGAGAGATTCCTGCTCCCGCTTTTCCGCTTAAGATTCTAGAAGATAATTTTCTTATAGGTAGTCTACCTAATGTGAAACGTGGCATCCCAGTATGGTTAAGTGGAAGGAAAGCCTGAGTGTAGCCCTTCAGAACCACCCGTATCTCCCATGAAGAGTTTATCATATGCGCTTGGGACAGGATGCAGAGGTTACTTGAGATTTTATCTGAAGAGTTTGCCAGAAAATATTCCTGGCATTAAATAAAGGTGGTTCTTTAGTGGATGATTGCAAGGAAGTTACAACTGGCTTTTGGTGGAGCTTTCAGCATCATCTACAGTCACGCCGTCAGGGAAGATACCAGATTATGACAGACAAAAAGAGAACAGACATGAGTTTTGCCAGCACAAACTTCAGCCTGGAATGTCAGCAGAACTCTCAGGAATAAGACCAGTCTCATGTCAGTGGTCCTTAGTCCAGAGAGCAATCCAGATCACCCACCCTGCAGTAGATATGAGCAAGAACCCTGAGGGTACCATGTGCACTCAAGAACCCAGGCTCTTCCAAAAGGGCACAGAAACCATTCAGCCCCTTATATCCAGCTATCTTCTTAGAGAGGAGTTAAATGAGGAGAGAGAAATTTGAAAGATTAAGAATTTTATCCAAAAAGAGACTGGTAATTTACTAAAAAGAGGTTTTTAATCAAGGCCCAGCAAACCTTTTCTACAAAGAGCTAGTGAGCAAATATTGTAGGCTTTTTGAGCTATACGGACTCTACTGCCAATATTCAGTTCTACCCTTGTAGCATGGAAGAAGCCATAAACCATATGTAAATGAGCAGGTGACTATGGTCTAACAAAACTTTATACACACAAACCCATGGTGGGTTTTTAGGTCCTAGTTTGCCACCTTTAGGTTTACATTACTGAATCAGGCTAAATTTCCTGGATTCAACTAAAGAGAATATTCTCCTACTAGCCAAAAGGGTAGCAGCTTTGGAGAAAGATGAAATAAAAAGTGGAAAAAACTGACATTTTCTTTGCATATTTTTATAAGATATGAATACAATTTTGGTTATTTGCACATTGAGAAGGGAGAAGCAATCTTAGTGTAAAAAGAAATATTTTTTTTTTCCCTTTCTCTGAAGGCTTGTGACCACTGGGATATTGAGGACTGTGAGAAGTGGATACCTGTAAGGTCAGCTCAGGGTACATGATGGAATTGGGGGACGAGAAAAAGAGCAGAACTTATGGGTCTTCTGTTCTCTCTGCTAGGAGCTCTGGAAATAAAGGAAAGTAGGGTTTGGTGAGAGCAATCACTTCGAATAGTAGTCATTATTATGATAATGATAAAATAATAATTACCACTATAACGTCAGTCAAAACAGGTCAGGTTATGCTGTAGTAACTCTGAAATCTCAATGGCTTCAAATAAAAATGGTTTATTTCTCACTCGCTCTCCATGTCTGCCAAGAGTCAGCTAGGGACTCTCCTCCACATTGTCCTTGAACTTCTCCCAGGACCCAGGCGTTAGATGGGTCACTATCTGAAGCAGCATCAGTTGCAGTAGTATACAGCATTGGTAAAGTACAAACTGTCTTTAAAGACTCCCGTGGAAGTGACACACCTCATTTCTGCTCACATTTTATTTGCCCATAGTAGTCATATGACTAAGCCTGGTTTCAGTGGGGTGTAAAAGTATGATCCTTCCCCAGGGAGGAACAGTAATTAGTGAAAGGTAAATCAATATACCTTGACCACTATTTCCAGGTAAGGACATAATGAACGTTGTGCTAAACATAGCTAACTTTACTCTTACTCAGAAACTGTGTAAGATAGACACTATTATCAACATTTTACTGGTGATAAAATTGAGGATTGTGGAAATTAAGTAACTTATTTCACCCAGCTAGCAGATAGTAAAGATTCAAACCCAGGCTGGGGGCGGATCACGAGGTCAGGAGTTTGAGACCAGCCTGGCCAACATGGTGAAACCCCGTCTCTACTAAAAATATAAAAATTAGCCAGGCGTGGTGGCACACACCTGTAATTCCAGCTACTCTGGAGGCTGAGGCAGGAGAATTGCTTGAACCCGGGAGGCGGAGGTTGCAGTGAGTTGAGATCATGCCACTGCACTCCAGCCTGGGCAACAGAGCAAGACTCCGTCTCAAGGGGAATAAAAAAAGATTCAAACCCGGGTAGGCCAGATTCTATAGCTCATATTCATAAATATCACTGCCCCAATAATTTATGATGTATTAACTAGATTAAGAATTGCAAACTTAGCCTGGGTGCGGTGGCTCACACCTGTAAGCCCAGCACTTTGGGAGTCCAAGGCGGGTGGTCAGGAGTTCGAGACCAGCCTGGCCAATATGGTGAAACATCATCTCTACTAAAAAATACAAAAAATTAGCTGGGCGCAGTGGCGGGCACCTGTAATCCCAGCTACTTGGGAGGCTGAGGTAGGAGAATCACTTGATCCCAGGAGGCAGAGGTTGCAGCGAACTGAGATCACTCCGTTGCACTCCAGTTTGGGTGACAAGAGTCAAACTCTGTCTAAAAAAAAAAAAAAAGAAGAAGATTAAAAGAGAGAGAGAGACAAGAAAAAAAAAAATTGCATACTTAAATGTTCAGGGACAAGGCAGGTACTATAAATGCATGAAGCATGTTGAACATAACACAACTTGAGCTGGTAGGGCTGTGGCAAACCACATAACCCATGCTATTCCTAAAAGGAGCAGTTGTAATTCATTTTAAGATAATTGTTGCCATGAAGAAATATGTCCAATGGGCCATTTATTGTCAGATCTCCAGAATTTTAAAAAAAGTCATTAGAAATCTGGATTTTCATGCATAATCTCCTAATTTCAAAATGTTAAAGAAAATCCAAGTTTTAAAAAAATATATATGTGGGCTAAATAAAATAAACCTATGAGTCAGACAAGACCAATCGTTTGCAATTTCTTAACTAAGTCTTCTGGTAGAGTCTAACCAGCTTGTTGGGAAACAAGTAAACTGAGAAAAACCTACTCAGATTATTAGGTAATGCCCATGGCTACAGCAGCAGAGCCAGTGTGGCAAAAGCTGAATTACTGAATTCAAATAATTGTCATCATGATGCACATATGTTAAGGGCATGGTTTTATGCACACATTTTTCCTTTGAACTCATTCAAATGTTTAAATAGCCACAGAGCAATTTTCCTTTGCAAGCTGCTGCCACGTAGCATGCACTAATTCTTTCTTTCTCTGGCTAGTATAGAGCTGTCATTATTCACTAGGGAGCCTTGCTGAGGAGGCAGTGGCTCAGTGCCCTTCAGTTCAGTTTATGCTTCACCACCAGACTAAGCAGCCCTGTAGTCTGACATGCGTTAATTACAACTGAACAAATGGTAGGGCCATTCCCAGTCTGCTTCTGGTGTAAAGAGCCAGGACTGGACCTGGTGGGAAACTGGCTGGACATGGCTTTTTCTGGAAAGGTGATAACTGGAATTTTTGAAGGAACTGGAAAAAAGTGTAACTCAGGGTGTATATGTATATGTGTATGTGTTTTTTTAATATAGAGATTCGGGTATATTTTTCTTGAGTGAAGATCTCTCACTTTCATGAAATTCTCAAATAGGTTTGCCACCTCCAAAATACTCACCAACAAACTTTTCAGGCTGGAAACTCATCAAGCAGCGGGTGGAAGTATCTCCAGACCATCTTCTAAGCATTCCAAGCAGGAAGATTTACTGACGCTGATGTGTAAACATGGGTCATAGTTTCCCGCTGCTTTTCTTTACCTGGAATGTTCTTTCTGGTCAGCTCTGTCTAGCTTATTATCTCCCCCCATTAAAACAAACAAACAAGCAAATCCATAAACCATTTCCCAATCCTCACAGGATGTTTTTAGTTTTTCTGAGAACATTTTCTTCATAGCTCTCTGAAGACATTTATATTATGCCTCTTAGTAATTGTATGTGTATGTGTGCATATATATTATATCATTTCTTTATAGAATAATAAACTTGATGAGGGTAGCAGAAATGTCTTACTCATCGGGAAATCACTGGTAGTTGCTGGTAGATATTGGATACTTAATTTAGTATCTGCCGTCTTGAATTTAACTGTTTGGGTGGATCCATAACTCAGCTGGTATGACCTGTAAATTATTGTCGGTTCCTGGACTATAAAAAGTTGACTGACTGTGTAATGACGATGGGTTGAGTGTTAGTATGCTCCTAGGGTTTCCTTGAAGAGACACTGGGAAAGAGAGTACACACTTCTGTGCCTAACCCTTTGCAGTTTCCAGCTGTAAAGGCAAGGTATAGTTAGGGAAATGATTTTCTTTCACTCTGGTAGAACCCTCTTGCCCTATAAGTTTGTGAGAGCCCTCATTTTGCTTCCTCATACTCAAGGCAATCTAAATCATAAACTCAGTCTTGGTCTGGCTTTCTTCCCCCACTACCTTTTGGAGTTTAATAGATTAATTGAATAAACAAATGAAAATGAGTTATCAGCATATACTCTCCCCTTGCCTCTGTTATCCAAATGACATAGGGTCTCTATCCCTGGGAGGCCCCATTGCTTTTGATTTGAAGTTGTTTCTACTCACCATGTTGGCCCAGTCTTTATTATGACTCAGTCCCTATTTTGTTATTTCCTGTGATGTAACAGAATAATCATAGACTTTGAAATTTGACAAACCTGATTTTGAATTTCAGTGTCATTGCTTACTAGCCTTATGAACTTGGTTGCTAAAATTTTCATTTTATTACTTGGAAAACAAACTTTTAAAATAATACGTATTTTTCAAACTGATTAAAAAGATTACATGAAATCATAATGTAAATGGCATAAAATAAGCACTCAAAGAGTGGTAACTATTATTATACATATTCTGCCCTATAAAAGATTCCTCATTCAATATTTATGCCTAACCCAAACTTTTATCTTAGGGTATATCTTGTCATATAAAACATCTTACTTAATATTATGTATTCTGTAAGACTTCCTAATTGTATCCTGTATCCCTTTTGCTGTGTTCAAAGTGCCAAAATCATGGGATTTATTGGTACCTGAATTTCTAACCAATCTCAGTTTCTTTTTTTTTTTTTTTTTTTTTGAGACAGTCTCACTCTGTTGCCCAGGATGGAGTGCAATGGCACAATCTTATCTCACTGCAACCTCTGCCTCCTGGGCTCAAGTGATCCCTCCCACCTCAGCCTCTGAAGTAGTTGAGACTACAGGCATGCTCCACCATTCCTGGCTAATTTTTGTATTTTTAGTAGAGATGGGATTTCACTATGTTAGACAGGCTGGTCTCAAACTCCTGACCTCCAGTGATTCGCCCACCTCAGCCTCCCAAAGTGCTGGGATTATAGGCCTGAGCCACTGGGCCTGGCCCTCAGTCTTCTTAACACAGTGTTTCTGTAGCCATTACCAATCAGTTAGCACATGCATTGCTGACTTCTAAATTTCTACATTAATTAGACCTTACCACTTGTGTTAGTCCATTCTTGCATTGCTATAAAGAGCTACCTGAGGCCTAATTGATTCAAAATTCTGCAGACTGTACAGGAAGCATGGCTGGGAGGTCACGGGAAACTTACAATCATGATGGAAGGCCAAGGGGAAGCAGGCACGTTTTACTTGGCTGGAGAAGGAGGAAGAGAGAGTGAAGGGGGTGGAGCTACACACTTTTAAACAACCAGATCTCCTGAGAACTCACTATTGCAAGAACTGCAAGGGGAAAATCCACCCCCCATAATCCCATCACCTCTCACCAGGCCCCTCCTCCAACACAGGGGATTACAATTCGATCTGAGATTTGGGCAGGGCAATAAATCCAAACTATATCATCACTTTAGACCTTACCACTTCCCTCAACTCCAGACATATATCCAGCCATGTACAAGGCTTGTCTTCTTTGATTCAACTGGCTTCTTGAACTTAATGCTTCTAGTACAGAAACCTTGATTTTCATTTTCGAAAACTCTCCCCTAGTCTTTCTCATCTCAGAAATGGGACCATAATTTTTTCAGATGTGCTGAGTTCCCAATCCTAGAAACAATCTTGGAATTATTCTGTTGTCTTCATATCTAATCAATTGGTCCTGTTGTTTTCTTCTCTGACCACTTCTTGTCCCACAAACTGCTACTTCTCAAGTCCCTGAGACCATCACACTTTTCCTGGATTATCATAAACTCTTCACCACATTGCGCCTTCAACCCATTCCAGTTCTCCTCATCCTATTTTTCATAAAGAAATTGTGATACTTTTAAATGTAAATCAGGTCACCCAACTTACCATCTCAAAACCTCCCAGTAGTTTCCCAGCCCATTATAAAAGATCTGAAATCCTCATCATGTCGCCTAAAGTGACACGTATTCTTGTGTCTGCCTAATTTCTAACATCATTTTTTCCCCTGTCCTCTACTACAGTTGTAAAATGCTTGTTCTTCTGCTTTTAAAACACTTCAAACTTATTTCCTGCTCAGAACCCTGCCTCTACCCTCATCAGCCAGTCCCCCTTCATTCCTTATTTTTTTTTCATAGCATTTATTACCACATGGAATGTTTTTTGGTCAGGTTTTGTTTTCTCCTTCCTGTCAGTAGAATGTAAAGCCTACTGGAATTTATATGAGAGACAGTACGTTGTCAATTTTATTGCTGTAACTAACATTTAGAGCGGAATCTGTTATATAATAGCTGTTTAACAAATACTTTTCAGTAGGTGAATGAATGACTGCATGAATGTATCCATCCATCGTCCTTATTTTAGAATTTATCAACACCATCACTGTTAACTATAATTCTGTTCTTATCCAACTACCTACTTATCCATCCACCCAAAGAAGATTGATTGGCACCAATTTTGTGCTCCACTGATAGCCTAATTAGAGAAACAAAATCTACCACCAAGTCCCAGGCAGGAGCATATTTTCACTTGGTATAAACTGATGTTTCCATATCTCTATGGGATCTTTTTGTCCCTTAGTCACTTCTCTCCATGACCGCCAACTAATAGGCTCTCTCTTAATTATTGCAATGCCTACTGGGTTTAATTCTGTATAATCATCAGGTTGCTTCTGGCTTTGGGGGATGCTGATTTAAGAATGGGATACCAAGACCTCTTTCCTCTGCAATCACTTGGAATTTAAGGATTATTTCTTGCCAAAAAAAAAAAAAAATTGTTCAACCAAAAAGTCAAGGGACATCATTTAGTGATAAGACCAAAGTGGCTGGTCCTGGTTGGTAAATCAAATGGGTTGGCATGAGGTCGAGATGGGCATGGCGTAGTAATGTTAACCTGTAGACTGAGCAATGTTGTGCATAAAGGAGCCAGTTTTCATGTTTCTAGACCATGATATTTACCGTCTAAATTTCCTGGGCCGCCTCTTTTTTTTGACTAGGTATTGTCCCCCTTTTCATCAATGATAATGTTAAAAGGCCTCTCTGGCACAGGTTTGCAATTTCTACGCTTTCTTGATATTGAAAGCATCATGGAGTTAAAATCAGGCTGCAGCTGTTGCTTGTTAGTACCATAACTTTGCCTTATGTTCTAAGGTTTGTGAAATAGAGAATAAATCCCTTGGAGCTGGAGATTTTCAAACTTTTGGCTTTCAGTGTAAACATAAGGTATTCTACTTTTGAAAGAATTATGAATATACTAAGCATTTTGACCAAATCATCTTTGATCTCAGGAAGCCGGCATAGTGCTTAGCACAAAGTCAATGGGTAATTGATGTATGATGAGTGAGGTCTTTCTTTTTCAATAACTGCTCAGTTCTGGAATGGGTTTAAAATTAACCTGCTTTCCGCTTGCTGCACTGAGTCAATCCTTTATAATTCAAAAAAAAAAAAAAAAAAAGCAAAGACTCCAAAATATCTTTTGGATGCAACTTTTTTTTGCCTTTATATCCCAGACATAGAATGATAAGACAGAAGATTCCTGGGCAGAAAAGCAGGAGACCTTGTTTCTGCTTCAGTATGGGCTGATAACGGAGTGTGTGGACTTGTGTAAGTTGTTTTACCTCTCTGGACTTTTGTTTCTTTATTTGTAAAATGAAGGGCTCAAATTAGATCTCCTAAGAGTTCTTCCATGTTTCACATTCTGTGAGTTTCTTGCTTAGACACCATCAACCTTATGTCTAAGCATGCTAAGGTAGTGTGTGTTATGGGGAGTTCATTGCATTTCAGGTGTTTTCCCCCATATTGAATTAAATCCCTCATTTGTCTCTGCTTTGTACCTCCTGCAACTTTATTTTGGGTTGTGAAGTTGGCTGCCAGGTTTTATTTTTCTTTTTTTCTATTCTTCTTGAACTAAGTAGTAAAAGAGTTACTATGACAACGGAGTAATTTTCCTGGATGGCCACATTCAATTTGCTTAAGTAGATATTAGGATTGCAACATGTTTCATTAGCTCCGAGACCCTTGGGATGTAACACTGAAGTGCTGTGCAGGCCAGAGCTCAGGTTAAGCCCATTGAAACCTGGGTCTATTGACTATATAGAGAT
Source organism: Papio anubis (assembly GCF_008728515.1). Taxonomy (NCBI): domain Eukaryota; kingdom Metazoa; phylum Chordata; class Mammalia; order Primates; family Cercopithecidae; genus Papio; species Papio anubis. The sequence continues at coordinate 87,854,037 of NC_044987.1, forward strand.
GACATTTTCCTTACAGGGCCTGTGTCTTAGTTGCTTGGACTTGATAAGTATCAAAAGAAATTGCTGAAGGAAATTATAAGAAGATCTGCTACTTTAGCTAACAAAAAAAGAAATGGAATAAAAACTTTAAGCACAGTACTAGATACTATAAATCAGAAAGTAAATAGCCAAGATATTAAAAAATATGTTTTGCATCTGTTTGTTTATTTTCCTTCAATATGAAAGAGGAAAATAGAACTTTATTTAAATTAAAGATTAGATTCCCAAAGGCAGTATATTAAGCAGAAGGAAATTATATCTAATGTCCAGCAGTAAGAAAATGGAGTGAATTTGGTCATTTGAGTAAAATGCCAATTCTGATAAATAATCATAAGTAATAAGCATTAATATTTATAATAATAGTATCAGTGAACAATTTTGAATGCTATGTGTCAGACATTATGTTTATGATTACCACATGAAGTGTATGTTATTATTATTATTATTCCAGTTTTACACGTAAGAGGTTTAGAGAGGTTGATGACCTGCCCAAAATCATGTTAAGTATGCAAACTGAGTAGCCAATTTGGGATTATCTCTCTCTCACATCTTATGCTTAGCCTTAATCTGTACTCACATACTCTAAACACATCATACTACTACCCAGATCATTGCAGATGTTGCAGTTAAAAGCTGGAGAAGGTTTCAGGGTGCATAATCTCAGCCTTCCTCAAGTACTAAGCCTGTGTTAAGTGTGGGTCTGTCTGGACACTAATTCGGAAATGACAAGTTGGACAGGCTGGGGTCGGTGCATGTTACAACCCTGGGATGATTTTATAAGACACACTGGAGGGCTTCTGAAGGGAGGCTAGTGATGTATCATAGACTTCTGAAAGTTTTTTTTACAATTAAAGAGAACCCAGAAAGGCCACCTGTTGTTAATATTTTAAAAATACTGGGAAATAAACTATACACACATGCACATACTCATATACACACATTCTCTATTCAATGCAAAGATGGTGTAGCTGACCCTTGACCAACATAGTGTTGGGGGTGCTGACCCCCAGCATAGTAGAAAACTCCATGTTTAAATTTTGACTCCCCAAAACTTAACTACTAATAGCCCGGTGTTGACCTGAAATCTTACTGATAACATAGTTTATTAACATGTATTTTGTATGTTACATGTATTACATGTACTGTATTTTTACAATAATGTAAGTTAGATAAAAGAATATGTTATTAAGAGAATCATAAGGAAGAGAAAATATGTTAACTATGTATTAAGTAGGAGTGGATCATCATAAGGTCTTTGTTCTTGTCTTCATGTTGAGTAGGCTGAGGAGGAAGACAAAGAGGGGGAATTGGTCCTGCTTTCTCAGGGGTGGCAGAGGAAGAAGAAAATTTGCATGTAAGTGGACTTGCATAGTTCAAACTCATGTTTTTCAAAGGTCAACTGTACTTAGACACTGAAATGATGATTACGATAACTCACTACGCATTTTCTTCCAGACTCAAACTGTAAGTTCTATACTCGCAGTAAACATTGCATGTCAGAGAGCAGAACAGAGCCCACTGTTCAGCTAGGGCTTGCATATGACTGGGACATCTCCTAATGTGCAGGCCATCCTCTAACTTCAGCTTATTTTTTAGATGGGAGACACAGGGTGGGGCATAAGAAAATGAGACTGAGTCTGGTGGAGCTGTGGTTATGCCTTTGCTGTACCACTTACCAGCTGCAATGTCTTAGGAAACTGATTTAACTCCCTGATTATCAGTTCCCTCAGCAGCAAAATGGGGTTGATTTCTTACAAAGCAGCAAAGCCGGGACTCTGGTGAGTTGGTAGAGTAGAGTAGTATGAAATCTACCTGCATGAGGATCTTAAAGAAACTCGAGGGAAGGCACATGATGCGTTGACCTTCGCTTAGTGTGGTAGACATTGTAATTATCTTCCCAGAGCCATTCCACCCTTGCCCCATTACATGGTTAGCGTGCAGATTGGGTGGGCCTTAAGTAGCAAAAGCCAGTCAGCATTCATTCATCCCCTTTGGCACAGTAATTGTGTCAGGGATGGGCAGAAACCATAGGTCTAAGCCAATCAACAAATGCCATCCACCCGACCAAGTTAGTCAAGTCAGAACCTGGGATTATTTTATCCATGATTGGAGAAAGGATAGGACCCCTCTCTTACCTTGAATGATATGATATGTGTTTATAAGATCTGAGACTGCTGCAGCCACAAGGGAAGTCACTTGAAGATATAGATGTCATATATAGGAGGATAGAGAAAAGAGAATGATAAGGAAATGGAGCCAGAGTCCTGAACGAACTATTTCTAAATTCCATACTAGCTTTTTTCACACAAATAAGATAATTCCCTTTGTTGTTTAAATCAGTTGATATGAGTTTTGAATTGCTATTACTTGCAACTAAAAGCATGCTAAGAAATCTGTCCCCCGCACTAACAATCCTTTAGTTGTCAGAGGACAGGAATGCTTATGAGATCAGAATGTACCTGTCCCTTAAACTTGTTCTTTTTTGAAGTGTTGACCACCTTCTATATCCCAGCCCCGTCCACCTTGCCACCACCAAAATTTGGACACATGTTTGATGCCTAGGCTGAGATAGCTTTGTAACTAGAAGTTAAATGAGAATTTTACTACACTCTGAGGCACATTGGGTTCAAGCTGCATTGCTTTAAGAACATCTAATGGACATTAATGCAAAAGAAGGGGCTAGATCTTTTACTATGCCCATAGATATCCACACAGCTTTGGCCACAGAGGATAGCAATGCACTTGTGAAGAGCAAATAGTGGCTATTTTTCTTTACCAGGTTATCTGTGACATCTTACATCTAAATTTAAAGATATAATGATATCTATGTACATTAAGTATGGCTAGTACAGTTTTAACACAGGCCTATGGAATAAAATATATCATGTTTTACCACTTTTTAATTGCCTGCCTAATAAGCTATGAGAGGGGGTACAGGAAAGTAGCAAAGGAGGAAAAACATGAGAAAGAATAAATGATTCTAGGAGCCAGCATAGGTCAGGGAACTGGTAAGTAGGAGAACCAAATCATGTGGCTCTGCTTTAAGCTTATCTTGGTGGCTCTTTTAACTCTACATATTTAATCCTCAAGTTATAAACCTTGTACTAGCATCATGTATTAGTAAAGGCGAAGCTAACTTATTTAATAAATAAGCACCAAAATTCCAATGGCCTAATAAAATAGAATTTTCCTATTATATTCATGTAACAAGCCAAGACAGGCAATCCTGATCTGTGTTGTTGATTTTTCTCCATGAGGGATTCAAGAATTCAGCCTTCTATCTCATGGTCTGCTATCCTCTAAGGCAGGAGTTGGTAACTTACAGCCTATGGGCTACATATGGCCCTTCATCTCTTTTTTTGTAAATAAAAATTTTTTAAAACACAGTTCCAAATACTTGTTTATGTATTGCCATGCCTACTTTGCACTATAAAGGCATTGTTGAGCAGTTATGACAGAGATCATATGGCAATAAAGCATAAAGAATTTATTACCCAGAAAAAGTTGGTTAACGCTTGCTATAGGGCCCATTTTTCATCTACATTGAACCAGCAGGAATCGAAGTGCATGAAGAAGTTACAACCACTTCTTTAAAGCCTTGGATCAGGCAAGACACATATTTCCTCTATTTCCATTTTGTTGGTAAAAACACATAGCCACTATAGATGCAAGGAGTGCTGGAAAGTCTCTAAGTCAGTCTCTAGCTAAGCCTCTTCTCAGAAATATCTCAGCATCAGAAAGGGTGAGACATACATCTTGATAGACAACGATCTGTTTCTGTCACAAAACATCTAATCGTAAGCCCAAAAGGAACCACAGAAGTTATACTTAATTGTTCATATTCATCAAGTGTACCCTATGTTTTGAACATGTTGGGTTATTACAAAGAGAGGTGAATAAGACTCAATCCAATAAGTGAAACCACATATATAGATTTATTTCATGCTTGTTACAGAAAATTCAAATTCAAGACAGTCATCTAGAAGGATTGTGGAGTGAATGATGGGCTGGTTGGGGAAAGGAGTCTGGTTCTTGATTCAGTGCTGCCCTAGATATTAGCTATTGGCTATTACCAGGTGGGTGGTGGGGGGAATTGGAGAATGATTTTGTTCTGCTTATAAGACTTGGGGCAGAGACTGTCAGAATTGGAGATCAGTGGGCATGGAGATCCAGGTTACATGGGCGATGCCATGAAGCTCACCAAAGAACTGTGCTGGCAATGAAGGAAGATTGAAGTTGTCAGCAATAAAACTAGCCTCAGCTGGTGAGCTGAGGAGTCAAGATAAACTTGCCTATCAGGCTTTTGTAATTTAAATTCAGTGCTTTTCCCTCTACTCTATACTACTCTTTATTTCATTAAATTCAATTAAGTGCCTACCTTTTGTTTGGCAGTGGGGATACTGAGAAAATAAGATGCCCTCGAGGAACATATGATTTAGTGGAGGAGATAAACACAGAAATAGTTTAAATAAATATGGTAATTCTCCTGTGAATGTCATGCCCAGGTGCTTAATCCCATGTGAGGGACTGGTTTAGGGTGTTAAGAATAACTTCCTAGATGTGATGACACCTGAGTTATGCCTTGATAGCTAAGGATTAGGCAGAGAGAAGGGAAGGCACCAAGGGAGGGTTGCCCAGGGAGATAGAATGTCATCGGAATGCCCATAGACATCTAAAGCAGTGCAGTGATTTGGAGGAAATTAATGTTTCTGAAATTGTTGGATCATGAAGTTCAAGGGGCAAAATATTAGAACTTGAAGCTGGAACAATAAGCAAGGGTCAGATGACAGAGATCTAGTTAGACCATGTTGAAGACCTCAGATTGTATCCTTTCAGTGATGGGAACATTGAAACACTTCATCTCTCTGTTGCCCTTTCTTTGCAAATGGGACAGACTCAGGGCATTCAGAATAGAATGTTCTGCTGAGTTGTTGTGAAAACCACAATGTAAGGAGAAGCATGAAAAATGCTGCATATGCCATGAAACAAAGAAGCCACGCTTGAAATCAGAATCTCCAACAAACTCCGGATCAATTGTGGCATCCTTAGCTTGGCCGTTGAACAGCTAAGGAGAGGGAATCACTCCAAGGGTGTGTTTTGTTTTTTTTTTTTTTTCCCTTTCCTTGAGATTTTGAAAGGTAGGTTCTTTTTTATTTATTTATTTTTTAATCCATCTAGCTTTGGCTTCAATATGATATGTCCTAATTGTTATTCTCAAACATATTTCTTTCCATTGTTCTGGGCCCTGTTTTACCTATAAAGAACTAAGAGGCAATCCTTTCATTGTGAGAGGGGTGGGCATCCACCCTGGAGCTCTGGATGACTCACTGCTTCACTTCTTACCTGTTTACCTTTAAAAATAACTGCTTTCTGTCCAGCCTTGCTGGATGCTGAAACGCATTTTGAGCTCTCAGAGAAGGGACTCCTTTCCCTTTGTAGCAACTTCTCTTGTTTATATCAATGCCTTATTTCTATATTTCAATCCTTGCCACTCTTTCCATTCTCAACTGTCATTGCCATTTGCTTTGGCAATAAATAAGGAATGAAAGGCGAAACAAAACAGCCCGCCACGGTTACTGACAATGATATGTGTGGGGAATTTTTCAGAAACCTCAGAGAGGAGACTCCAGTGGTTTCTCAGCCCACAAGTTTCAGCTGCACGGGGAACAATGGCTCTTCCGCCTACCTTCAAAGGACAAGATGAGGCATGGTCCTTGTTTTTCCTTTTTCTTCCAAGCTTCAAACTTGAGCAAACAATCTTTACTTAACCCACATGGAAAACTTGCAAACAGAAACACATTCCTCTTCTCCTATTAGTGCTGGGATGAAAAGCAAACTTCAAATTAGTTAATGTTCATGTCGTTAAGTGGTTCCCTATCGACTGGAAGGAAGTAGGTAGGGAGCTGACTTGGAGAGGGGCTACTGCTGGCAGGCCAATAGCAAATGAAAGCCAAAATCACTCTGATTGCAGGAGAAAGGTTTTTAAAAATAAAAGCGTAAAGAAATTTTCTAGGCAGTACAGGACCTCATCTCTGTTGGATGCTAGAGACCCCCCTCCACATGACACATCTGGGTCACTGTGAGAAAGACAGACTTGGGAAGGAATATCCTGGTTGTTATCATGGTCCATGAATATTTATGGAGCAGCCCTTAATAGGAGTGCCTGGCGCCACCACACAATTTTATTGTTTGGCAGATTGAAAACCAGCTCCAAGCTCACTCCTGGGTCCTCTGAAAAGAATGTCTAGATTTCCAGCAGTGAGGTGGCTGCATCATTCCTGTTGGAAGACATGACCCTCTTGTTCCATGGGCAGGAATGTCTATAAGCATAATTTGATAATTGAAACAGTTTGGGAACTGAACAGCCCTTACAGTGAGGGTCTTCAGAAAGTGTCAGCTGTTTGCCTAGGGGTTAGCCATGTCATCCTCATACCTGTGGTGAAGTAAGTATTTAAGGAAAATTCAGGGTAACACTATCCTGGTAGTTAAGAAAAACAAACAAAAAGGACATACCAATTATTTTGAACAATTTGAAAATTGAGTTAGAAGTCCTAATTTAGAGGCAACCTTTGGCTTAGTGCAATGTCAGAAGCCCCCCAAAAGGGCTCCTGTGAATCACTACACTCACCCTGAAATATCGCTATTAAGTCATGAATATTGGAAGGGTTTTAACTATGAGGCTATAGGGTGTCCATGGATGTACATCAGAGGGATATATAACTGAGTACATAAGCTTGCTAAAATTCTAGGAACATTTCATATATGTATCTGTGAATGTATGTGTATGCATATTTGTTTGTTTGCATATTTCTCAGGGAGGAGAGTCATTGCTTTTATCAGATCTTAAAGGATTTTTCTAAGTCTTAAATACTGAAAACCACTGTTGAATTTTAGAGTAAAGATGGACATCAGAAATATTTGACCCAGTCCTTTTTCAAATTGCTTTGCTGTGCTGAAACTTTTGTGTAGATGAAATTCACCTGAGATGCTTGTTTAAATGCACATTCCCGAGCCCTACCTCTAGACAAGCTGATTTAGCAGATTTTGGAGTGGGATCCAGAGTTCTGCTTTTTAAAGAAGAATCTCAAGAGGCTGGGAGCCGTGGCTCACACCTGTAATTCCAGCACTTTGGGAGGCCGAGGTGGGCAGATCAGCAGGTCAGGAGATTGAGACCATCCTGGCTAACATGGTGAAACCTCATCTCTACTAAAAATACAAAAAATTAGCCAGGCGTGGTGGCGAGTGCCTGTAGTCCCAGCTACTCAGGAGGCTGAGGCAGGAGAATGGCATGAACCTGGGAGGTGGAGTTTGCAGTGAGCTGAGATCACACCACTGTACTCCAGCCTGGGCAACAGAGCAAGACTCCGTCTCAAAAAAAAAAAAAAAAAGAAAGAAAGAAGAACCTCAGAGATCATGAGCCACATGCATGAATCAAAGGTCCTACTGTGAAAGGAGAGTAAACTTAAGACATATTGGGAAGTGTGATGGTCAAGTGCACAGGGTTTGTAGAAATCATCTTCAAACTAGAGCAGCTCTACTTTTTTTCTGCTTCACATATTGAGCTCCCATGTAATATTCTATTTTGCAGAAAGGCTAAAAAAAACAGCATGGACATCACTAACATAATTCAACTACCTTCTTATAGAAGAGGAATCTAAGGCCAAAGAAGTAAAGTGACACTGTCAAGGTCACATTAGCTTTTAGTGGTAGGGGAGGAGCAAGAACCCAAGCCCCCTGATTGTTTGTCCAGGTGTTTTCCAACATGGCTGATTCTCCTTAAAGCTACACACTGTAGTTAAAGCACCAGTTTTTAGCATATCATTGGGGAAGGAAGATAGGAAGTATTTAAACTTTTTTACTCAGTCACATAAAGAAGTCTTCCTGGCCCAATGCTGTAGGTCATGCCTGTAATCCTAGCACTTTGGGAAGCTGAGGTGGGTGGATTGCTTGAGCCCAGGAATTAATGACCAGCCTGGGCAACATGGTGAGACCTCATCTCCACAAATAAGAAAAGGGAGCCTGGAGTAGTGGTGCATACCTGTATTCCCAGCTACTCAGGAGGCTGAGGTGGGAGGATCACCTGAGCCTGGGGAAGTCGAGGCTGCAGTGAGCCATGATCAGGCCACTGCACTCCAGCCTCGGCAACAGAGTGAGACTTCATCTTAAAAAAAAAGAAGAAGAAGAAAAAAAAAGAAAGAGTCAGAGGGCTAGGAATGTTTAAACTAGAAGGGAACTGGGTAATCAAGAAGACCTGGGCGAGGCTGCCCTGGGAGCCTGATAGAAACAACAAAGGCGTCTGGAGCCCATGCAATGAAAACAGCTTCATCACTTTGTCTGGTGCCAGCCTTGCCACCCAAGAGATATTACCTTCAAGAAGGTCCCAAGAAAATAACTTATGGTTAGGCCACCCTGGGAGTTCTTTTATTCATCTATAAATATGAGTCTTTTCTTTGGTTTCAGGATTATCTGGTAATTAATGGCTTCAAGGTGATTCTTCAGATTTGACTAGAATTTCTAGCATGCTATAAAATTTCAGGTTAGTTTAATAGTGGGCAGGAAAATACACCATTCTTCACAGAGTTTAGAACTGTATTCATTTAGGAAGATGAATTTCAAAAGTTTTCAAAGCCCAGTTAAAGTAAATTTGGGTGGCGATATCAATTAACTAGGCTAACAGGAGTTGTAAAACCAGTCTGAAAATGTTTTCCAACCTCTTTCAAGATTTCTGATGCTGTTGGATTCTGACTTATGAAAACAGTTTATTTTCTTTGTTCTCTATTTCCATTTCGGGTCGTGGCCAGTTTTAAGAACTAAGAATTTCAAGGCTGATTTACAAAACTATCAAACTTCGGGGGTTTTTTTGTTTGTTTTTTGTTTTTTGTTTTTTGTTTTAACTTCAGGAACTGTTAACATGGAATATGCAGTGATGCATGTTCCAGGATGCAAATAATCAACTCCTTTAAAAAATCCAGTATTGTATTTTATACAGTTTTGTATAATGACTTTTGACATTCAGAATTACAACCTGAGGTCCTGTGTCATCAATGGAGGATTCCATTCTAATCAGCCCCTATTTAGTGCCAAGTATATCTTACTGGGTTTTATTGTGTCATAGAGCTCCAGGCATGGACAAGTCCAGCCGGTTCTGACATGTTAGAGCTTATTCAAAGGCCCAAAGGGATGGGCCCTCTAGTGCACTATTTCTATGAATAAACAAGGTAATTGGGAAAAGAAAAGCCAAAAGAGCACTATACCAGCTGCAAAAGGATTTCTCCCTGATGGAAGAGTTGAGTGTGTAAGTTTGAGAGGTAGATGAGGCTATTAGAGAAGACAGACTGTTGGCTTTATCTTGAAGAAATCATATGAAGTTATTCCTTCTGGGGCAGTGCCAGACATTTAGGAAGGTAGGGCCATGTGCTGGATATTTGATGTTTGTGGCCTCACCAGATTCACTTTCTCTTTTTCCCCTCCCTGCTATAAACTCCAGAGCTGACCTTGGGCTCCCTCATGTTCTGCTTCTGGTTGGGTTTGCTTAAGGCATTGCTAGAAGACTGGTAGGAGAAAGCAGAGTAGGGTCAGTGTATTACTATCCTGGTTCCTTCCATGTCCTACTCTGGGAGTTTCTCTCAAGTATAGGCCATAGCTCTTCGGTATCCTTATTTGCCCTACTCTTGCTGTCTCTCCAGGTTCTCCACTGACTCCCTTTCTTGCCTCTTCAGACCTGGAGGTGATCATCTGTTACTCACCTTGGGGGTAATGCACTGTTCTTGTAGTTTCCTTATATACTGTCCACAACTCTAGCAAGAATCCTTTTACTAAACTTGCCTTAATTTTTCCAATTTGAGTGTGCCGTCTGTTTTCTGTTGGGACCCTGACTAATACAGGTGTGTAGTAATGAGGCAGTGAAATGAATGCTGTATCATTAAAAATTTGGTCAGAAACTGAGCACACACAATAGGAAAGCTCTGTGCCTTAATATGAACAGGAGAATCTGGGGGATATTAGGCCCTGGGCCCAGCCCTCCCAATGACCTGTTAGAAGTGATTAGAGCACTGTGACAATCTGTCTAACTGTGGTCTTTTTAGATAGACTGGTTTGCTCAAATAAGGGCTCCCTAGATAGAAATATCAGGACAATAATGCTCTATTTCTGGATCTCTTTTAGACCATCCTCTATTTGCCTATTTTACTCGGTTTCTAATTGTTCATTCCTCAGCCTCCTTCACCTCCTCTTCTGACATGCCATTACAGTGCAGTATTTATTCTTAACTTACCTTTGATTAAAGTCAGTTTAGAGTGTTGTTTTGACTTTGACCTTGGGACCTCTTTAGGACACAATAATCACTATTCATAGTTAATGTGTGTTGTATTCTTGCTGTGGCCAGGCATTTTAGTAGATGTTTTATATTCATAATTTTATTTCATCCATACTACAACATCATGATGTAGGTATTATTATTTTCCCCACATTACAGCTGAGGAAGCTTGCATGATTAATAAGTGGTAGAGCTAGAACTTAAACTCAGGCCATCCTGTGTGGGCAAACTGTGCTTTACTATTTGGCTCTTCACAGCATTGCTATAGGAAAATAAACCCACACCCTATGTGTGTGACTGGCTGAGCTTGTCCCTGGGAGGACACAGTGAAAGACTTCTCTGCAGCCACAATATATAGAATGTCATTAATAACATGGGAAAGTGGATAAAGGTGATGATTTGAGGATTGTACCAGGACTTCCCTTGCTTTGTGCTAGATGACAGGAATGGTTTGGGATGAAGTCCTGTATTTTTGCATATAAGTATTAAAATTTATTCATTTATTTCATTCAATACACAATTTTAAAATCTACTATGGGCTAGATGCTAGGGATGCAGAAAAAGATATAATATAGTATTTGCCTTTGTAAGGCTTAAAACCAAGTGAAATAAATAAGTATGGTAATATGTAAATGTAATTTAATTCCTACAGATTTAAAGACTTCTTTTGATCTTGGTCATGAATGCAACTCTGTGAAGACTGTTTGAAAATAGGTATTCATGCCAACTATAAGGTCAATACTTCTATTTAGAGTGAAGTCTAAAATTGATAATGTATATAAGCAGTGTATTAGGATACTCCAGAAAAACTGAACCAATAGGATGTATGTATACAGTACATAGAAAGATTTATTTGAAGGAATTGGTTGACATAATTATGGAGACTGGCAAGTGCAAAATCTGCAAAATGGTCTAGCAGGCTGGAGACCCGAAGAAGAGCTGATTCTACAGTTCAAGTCCAAAGGTTGTCTCCTGCAGCATTTCCTCTTGCTGGGGGGAGGTTAGTCTTTTGTTCTATCCAGGCCTTCAGCTGATTAGAGGAAGCACACCAGCATCATAGAGGGTAACTTACATTATTCGAAGTCCACCAATTTAAATATTAGTCTCATCCAAAAACACCCTCACAGAAAAATCCCAGAATAATGTATCTGGGTGCCACATATCTGGACACTATGGCCCAATCAAGTTGACACATAAAATTCACCATCACAAGAAGCAGAAGGAGCCTCAGGAACCAACACAGTTAGGAAAAACTGGGCTCTGGAGACTACATGACCATCTCACTTCTTCACCATGGGTTACAAAGACAGAACCAGTTGCCACTACTTGAATTAAGCAGAGTAAACATGAAACCATGAGGTCAGGAGGAAAGCTAGATATGTCTCTGGCAAAGGATAACTTGCTAGGCTAGGTCTATGTCAAGGACCAAATCATCATTTGTTTATTCATCCACTACATTATTTTATTTATTTATTTAATACATTTTTATTGAAAAAGTACTAAATGCCAAGAACTTTGCAAGGTTCAGAAAACTAGCAACTTTGCTAAGGATACAACATTAAATACAATGGATGCGGTTCTTGCCTTTATGGAGTATACTGATTTAGAGGCAAGATGGACAATAGACCAATAGTTGTTTAAATAATTACTTTATTATAATTCTAATAAGTGACGTTAAAAAAAGGGTATGGTACAATGAGAGGATATAACTAGTTAAAATAGCAGGCACTGAGAGCTATCATCAAACCTATTCCCTTGTGCTCTTGGGCACGTAAGTAATCTGTATTTTCCATCCCAAATGCAGACACATTTTTAGTTGGATACGACAATATAATTGAATTATAATCAATAAAATGTGAGCAAAAATAATATATGCCATTACACAGTCTAGCCTATAAAATTCTCCCTTATACAATATTCTGTGTTCTTTTTACTTTGACTTGAAACATATGAACATGATGACCTTTGAACCTATGTGTTAAAAATGGCAGAACCACATATTGGAAGCAGATTGGCTCTCTGAAACACCACACAGAAGTCACCTACCAAACACCAGCATTGGACTATTACATGTGGAAAATAACTTTATATTGGCTTTAGCCACAGTGATGCTGATATTTGCTCATTATGAAGCTAGAATTGCAATAATTAATATAGAAACTAATTCTGAAGTTACGATGCAACATAAACTTGAAATGAGGTACTATCTACATATAACAAATATTTCAAATAGGTGACATTGACCTATCGGTAATAAGTTAGGCAGCCATAAAACTCTTAAAAGTTGGATAAATGAAGGCCCATTCTATGAATTTGACCAAATATTTGGTAAAGTTATTGACTATGATAACTTGAAGGCAGAAAATGGACCTATTCAGCCTGTGGTCTCAGTTATTAATTGATGGGTGATTTTGTATACCAGGACACATATGACAATGTCTGGAGATATTTTTGTTTGTCATGGCTAAGGTGGGGTGGTGCTATAAGCACAGAGTGGGTAGAGGCCAAGGATGCTGACAAATATCCCACAATGCACAGGATAGATGCCTAAAATGCTTAATTATCTGATCTAACATGTCAATAGTGTTGGGGTTGATAAATTATATTCTGGGGGATACAATTGGAAAAACTCACAATAATCATAAATTGGTTTTCATTTCCACCTTTTACCAAGATGTTACTGGGAAAATAAAGCTAAATCCAGAAATAATTGGATAGTTGCCAGACAATAAGAGAATACTGAAAATGTTTGATTCTTTTAACAGTCCCACTTCAACCGTGAACCATAATAGATAAAATCTAAAGAGGTTTTGAGTAACAGTGACTCATTTAGACAGAGCTCTGGAAGTACAGATTAAAGGTATGTGGCCTTCCTACCCAAGTCTATGATTTCACTGGTCTCAAGATATCATCTATTAATGTGAAAGAGATTGCCTTGGAAGATGGAAAACAAATACCTAAATTGGGCTTGAGAATTTTATCTAGGAAATAACCTTGGGCATAGTCACTAGCACATGGAACTGATTAGTAACTAGATTAAAAGCCTACCAAGGAGCCCAACAGGTATTTGAGGGAAAGGTATTGTCAAAGACATTTTCTTCGTTAGAGCATTAGTATTGCCTTATTGAGTAGTTACTTAGTGTGAAGGTTTTAAGAAAGTGTCTTTGTGGAAATTGCATTTAAGCTGAGTCCTTAAAAATGGAATAATCACCATGGTAAAGAAGTAAAACATTGTGTAGTTCTTGAAGTTAGGAACTGAATGAGAGCAAATATATTTGAGATACAGTAAATTGAAGGGAGCCTAATGAGAGATAAGGACATTAAGTAAGGACAAGAACATACAGGGCTTAAAGGTTACAGAGAGAATTTGGGTAGCTTGTGTCTTTCTAGAAATTTGTTCATTTCATCCAGGTAACCTAATTTGTTGACATACAATTGCTCATAGCATTTCTTTATGATTATTTTAATTTTTCTTTTAGCAGTTTGAATATGTCATCCCACTGCTTTTGGCCTTCATAGCTTCTGATGAGGAATCAGCTGTTAGCATTATCGAGAGTCCCTGTTACATGAGTCGCTTTTCTTTTGCTCTTCTCAAGATTCTCTCTTTGTCTTTGACCCAGGTCTAGAAAAAAGAAGAATTACATGAAGATACGTGGAGACAACAACCTTTTGTAGCCAAGGGGAGAGGTTCAGAAGAAACAAAGCCTGCTGATATCTTAATCTTGGGGTCTAACATCCAGAACAGTGATAAAATAAATGTTATTTAAGCCACTCAGTCTGTGGTATTGGTGACAACAGTCCAAGCAGACTAATGCAAGCCCTGACACAGACTTTATGCAACTTAATTCTCTTTTCTCACTCATGATTTTCTCCTCTGTAATAAACTCTAATTATCAGTGATGAAAATTAAATGTGTGAATGTTTACATCATTGTTTAAAGATGAGCAAAGAAAACCAACACCCTTGTTTTTGTTTAACGGATATACTTATTTTTAAATGGAAATGTTTAAGCAGATGCAGATTTTTTTTTTAACAAAATAAAATACTATCCTTTTCTGAGCTCTTTCAAAAAATACATACCTATTTTCTGAGGAGACATTTTCACTTGGTTGAATGATGTTTAATTCAGCTTTGCAAATAGCTCTTCACCCAGAATATTGCTGATGGTTTGTGCAAATAGCAAAGAACACTCAATTTATTTTACTACCTTAGTTGGAAAACAAATTTAGTTAGTTACTCTACCTTTTGTTGTGTTTATTTGAAGCATTATGCTTTGACTCATAGTTTTTCTTATAAGACACATTGGGTAAAGAAAGTAGCACAGAGTTGAGTCCCACCCAGCCCTGTTACTAAATGACTTTGTTATCTTGGGTTAGCTAACTGGCTTTTCTGAGTTTGTTAGCTACTTTGTAATATGACATTAATTTTATCATTGCCTCACTTGACCATTCATTTATAATTTTATAAATAAATAGGCATTGAGTACCCCCTGCATGCTAGGCACTATACTAGATGCTGGTGATTCCATGGACATCAAAACCAGCCACAGTCAGTATCCTTGTGGAGCATTAATACAGTGAGAGCATAGATATTTATAAAATAACTATAAAAATAAATGGAAAATTGCAACTTTGCTATCTCCTAGAGGAAAGAGGCATGGTGCTTTGAAAGCATATTATAGAGGGATTTGACTTAATCAAGGAGGTATTTGAAGGCCTCCCCAAGGAAGTGATAATTGAACAAAGATCTGACAAAAGAAGTAGGTGCTAACTAGGACTGAGGGGATTAAAAACAAGGCAACAGATATGAAATATGCTACTATTTTCTTACTAACATTACTGTTATTTAATAGAGACCTTCTTAGCATTTTTATCTCATCAGTGAAGTGACACTTAGTCTTATGATAATTCCAGGTCTGGCATTATTTCATAATTCCTTGTCTGGAATAAACCTTTTCAAACTTGAAGATAATATACCCACAAAAATTCTGACTTTCAAAGTAATTGTGAACTGTGGCATCCACGGGAAAAATTCATAAAAAAAAGACTCAGTGTAAATCATGATTATTTTACATTTTCCTTAATTTTGTACCTATTTCCCATTCTCTGCCTATATTATATAATAACTTTTATATCAACTATATTTCCCATGTTAAACCTGAATTATGAAATTCTTTCTGCATTTTATCTCATGTTTTGGAAAGAAAGTTATTTCTTTTCAGCTTAATCTTACCCAGTACAAAGCCGTTGTAATAATGTACTTTATTTTTGAAGGCTTCTGACCAGTAAACTGCATACTTCAAAAAGGGACTATCTAAGCCCAATAGGCACCACTCAGCAACAAACCAGCCGATTCCCTAATACTAAGCAATTATGTAAGGACTGTCCAAACATAATAAAACAGCATTTCTCCCTCAGGGGAGGACTTAAAGGAATAGTTACCTCTTCCTACTCCTTTCATATAACATTGCTGCTTTCCCATCTGAACCGAGACTAAGTCAGCATGATTGGTTAAGCTCTTCTTACTGAGAGCAAACTGAACCCAGATGTGAATTGGGGAAGGGAGGTCAATTTTGCTTTTGGTCTTTGCAGTGCCAACGGTCCAATTTTTTCAAAACTTTACAGTACCTGGCACTTTGGGCCATGTTGTAAAGATCAGGTTTATGAATATTTATTAGTCATTCTTTGGTAATTACTTTGCCACGATTTTCCAAATGGACAAAAACCTTATTTTTTTCCTTCCATTAGTATAGTACTTGTGGTATGTTTGTTTGTGTTACATAGGTACTAAATATTGAAAGCTAGATTTCAGATCATTCTATGTTGGCTTAACTGAGCACTCTTTAAAATAGAGAAAATGCTAAGACTTTTAATTGGTGAGCCATTCTGAAGCAGAAATATTGTAATGCATCTTTTAATCTGTCTAATTTTGAAATGTATGAACAAAAATGCCCTGTAGGAAACAAAATGTCATGAGGCAAATGTTTGACATGGAAGAGTAGTATAACTGGAATGAGGTAGAATCCTTACCTCAGGTGCAATGGCTTAAATTTAGCAATTACTAGGGTCCATGAATGGAGCGGGTTCATAATCCTAAAATGTTCAGCAAGGATGAAGACATAGGTGGAAATCTGCTTACATTGAGAAGAGAAAGACTTTAAGATCAATAAACAGCACTTAGTTGAAACCACTAATGAGGTACACAACATGTCTCAGAAATCACAAGTTTATTTTGCTTTTGTGAGAAGTCAGAATAACTTGTGGCTGAGGCTGTCAACACACTAGACCGCAGCCTTGTGGCAGCCTCTGGATTTTCTAGTGCTTAAGAAGTGTCAAGTTCCCAGAGAAGGGCAGAAGCTGTGTCATCTGAAGCATGCAGTTCATCAGCTTCATACTGGAAAACAACTTGAGATGTATCATTTTAAAGCACAAAGGAGGTAACTTTATGAAAATCAATTTCTTGTTATTCTTCCACACTCTCCATACACCCACTTTTTAAAGAAAAATATGCCCTTTTGCAAAGCTGGTACTTGAAAATGTGGAATGCAGAAATTCACCCTGTTCTCTCCCTTTTCCCCCCACTTCTTTTGTGAATTGAGAAATATACTTGTCCAGATTCTTTTGGTGTATATAGCAGGGGGTGGGGGTGGGGGTGTATGAATATGGGAGGAGTGGAAATAAAGTGAAATAAAACATTGCTTTGTATTGCTCTGTTCGGCATTTAGTGAAGACTTGATGAGTCCTGGGGGTTTTTTCATTTCTCCAACTCCTCAAATTGCCATAATCCTTAGCTCTATACTTGGAACAATATGAGTGCCCTCTGGTGGACAAAATGTCATTTAAAATGTTTGTGTATATTGACTGAACATGGGTAAGTATGGAGAAAATAAGTCTTATGTTTCAAAAGTCCTCATTGAACTTCTGAAATCCATAAAAAATTAGCTTCTGATGTTCAAGCGTCGTGAAAGCAGAAAATAGTTCCATAAAATAAGATGATAAAAGGCAAGCTGGGTGGGTACTCCTGGTCCTATTTTACTACCAAAGTAGTGTCTTGGAACTATACATAATTAGGAAGTTGAAGAGGAACTCAAATGTCTAAGGGGAAGGCCAATAACTCTACTTCTTGGCCATCTATGTAGAGATTAGAAATGCTCTCATTAAGAAGGAGACATTAATGAAACAACATAAGCACAGGCAAAGCCTCTAAAGATCTATGACTGTTGGCATTTGGTGGTTAAATTCTTAAAAAGAGAGAGAGAGAGAGAGAGAGAAAACCACAAGGGTTGTATAAACTATTACATGCCCAAATAATGCAAAAGACATAAAACAATGCAGGTCTTTGCAGTAAAGGCTTATAAAGCATGTTTTCTCATTTATTCAGACTCTATCTTCTCATTTGGAGAATGACACATTAAAGGCTGAATGCAGACTATCTGCTTATTTTAAATCTCCTTCAATTTTTGACTTACTTAAAGGATAGCAATCTGATTTAAATTACCAAATTGGCAAAGCTGTAGAATTGTGGGCAGCGGTGTACTGACAAATGTATAACGACCGTTTCCAAAAAAGAAAGCCCTGCTTGGTAATATCTACCAATTTCCATTGTGTAAATGATATCATCATGGTTTATTTAAAGCTACCAACATAACATCACTGAACATATCATTCTAAAGACATGCGCACAATTGACTTTCAGAATGAACGACTACAGTGCAGCTCTAGAATGCCACTAAATAAGAGATTTAGAATTTTTTTTTCTGTAACTTTCATAGTTTGGACCATGAATATATATTATTTTTGTAATAATGAAAGAAAAACTCAAAAGTTATTTAAAAAATTGGCCTCAACTGAAGAAATTATTTCTAACAAAAATTGTTTAATACAGTCTACAATGTTTCAAAACTTACTATGTCTCTCTTAAAAACTCTGTAATGTAGATAAAATAGATAATCTGTACTGCTTCTTGACAGGGAAGGAATATTAAGTCTAAGGGAGTTTAAGCAACTTATAGAACTGGTCCTATAATTCTAGTTTTTTTAGCTGTTTATTTATTTCCCTGTTTTACATACTAAATGGCAAATTCACAACTGAAATTGCTGGTTTCTAACTGCATTTGTGCTTTTCATTCAACTGTGGTGTTTACTCTACTTTAAGCAGAAAAGGATTATCTGAAGCTATCTCTTCAAGAAACTTCTGATTTTATAAAGCAACTGATTACTATATAATTCTATGCTATCACTGCTATACTCTAAAATGATGACAAAAACCACCATCCATCCCAGCTCCCATGGACCTAGAAAACAAGAGGAGGGTCTGACTATATTTTCTATACTATCTTTTCCTTTGTGTCATGCTTTTATTTGTTCGACCAATGCGGATAAAATCCTTGATAACTCTAATTTCTGCCAATCATCCTCATATCCTTGAACTTAAGGAACTCACATAACTAGGTTTAGTATCTTCAAGACCACCCCAAACCACTGAGCCATGTGAAAATCAGAAGTTTAAGACAGTGAAAGGAGAACAGATTTGTGAATCAGGAATATCTTTATTTGAATATTGCTTCAGATACTTACTGTGTGATGTTCAGCAAGTCACTGAATCTCTCTGATCCTGTTTCCTCTTCTGAAAATAATAATGCCTACCTCACCATAAAGTTGAGTACACTAAGTTAGATGGTATTGATTAAATGCTTATTAAAATACCTGACATACTGTGAACACTTGAAAAATGGTAGTAGTAATAATATTTCACAATTAATTGTTATTAAATTAAAATTTAGTAATAATTGAAATGCTTAGCTTCCTTTCAGTATTGCATAATATTAGTTTCCAGGTAAACAGATAATCAAACAACAAATAGCAATAGACACAGAGAATCCTGCATATCTTTTTAATCCCCCAAAACCAATTTACATCAAGAGCAATCTAAGTGGTTTTATATTCTGTCTATGTATATTAGCATTCATTTACCCATTTCCATGGCTATCTTATCTTTCTTTCATAGATGAAAATACCACATTAGGTAAATGCAGCACTGCCTCCATGGAGATGAAGCTCTTTTAGAAAATATTAAGTTTTTGTTCTTATAGCCCATGTCAACTATATTATTGCATGTCTTTCTCTGTCTAACTACCTACCATCATCACTGGCATCAGCTATGTAATCTATATCCATCCATTTGTTGGATGAAACCATCTCCATGATGTCTGTACTTTCAGGGACTTACATATTTGAATTACTGATTAACTCAAACTAATTGATTAAACCCTTGGATTTTGGTGGATCACTTTTTGTTGATGAGATCAGCAACCAGTCTTGATCAAGGTGTATATTTTAAGAAATGAATACCAAGAAAGCAAAGCAAGGGAACATTTTTATTCCATAGCTATACCAGGGATTGTGATTTTTCCCTGAATTTGGAAATTTTGTCAGAATTCAATTATTTCTGTTCCTTTAAAATGATGAGAATTTTTCTAATTATGGAAATAATTCAAGTTCACTATACAGAGTTTGAAAACCTCTCCAGAAAAGCACAAATGATTACAAATCACTCCTAAACCAGAGAAAACAATCCTCCACGTATTTCCTATTTATGTGTATATGCATGGTGTTAGTACACATGTGTATATCTGTGGGTATAAATATGTTTAAAAAATAAAATTTGTATTTATTGCTTCATAAAAGCTTTTGTTTTAATCTGATAATAGGTAAAGATCATTTCTTCGTGCCTTTCAATATTCCTCCGTGATTTCATTCTTAGTGATGGTATGCCAGTGTCTGGTGGGGAGAGACCATGATTTATTTGACTAATTGTGTTGAACATTTACAGTATTTCCCATTTTTACTATTTAAACATGATTAGATGTATATCCTTGTTCTTGATTATGAGTTGGTGCTTGGTTTTAAATTTATGGCTTAGAGGTAGAAGTATGCAGGGCTGCTCCAATCTCCTGATGTCTTCTCTCAAGCACAGGACTCAGAACTTACAGCTACACTGCTGCTGAATTTGGTGATCTTAAAAGGTTGCTTGGCATGTCCTTTCCCAAAGAGCCAACAGCAAGAAAGGTAAAGGAATAAGTGTTGCTTTGACAGCTGGCTCATTTGTTGTAACCAGAGTATATCTTACAGGGAGAAACAATACCACAAAATAGGGTTTACTTTATTCCTTGGTAATTATTTTCCTCTCAGCATCTTTGGAGAAATCCACTTCTTTTCCTATCTAAGTGATGGGGTCCCCTGCAGGAAACAAAACTGCTCACATGGATGAGACGTACATAGTCAAGGCAGCCCTACCAGGAACCAAAAACCCAAACCAGGAACTAGAAAGCAAAACCCTTCTTCCCACAATGCCCCTCCAATGCCTTCTACTGACAAAGTGTAACAATGGTAAGCAAAGGAAACATTTAAAAGGCCCAGATACACTTTTGCAGAACAGGCAATGATGAATTTAGAGCTGAGGTGATAAATAAATGCCTAGAACAATCACTTACAATATGTACACTGTGCACACAATAAATGCATTCCAAGTACAAAATTCTAATACATTTTTTCTCAAGTGTCTTCATAAAAACCCCTTTAAGGAGATATTCAGTGATGTAATATTGTGATGTAAATAACACTGTCTTCAACAAAATCCATGTAGAAAAGATGACTGTATTGTATTTATGTATGTGTGTATAGGTGAGAAATACATATATATGTGTATATATATATATAGTACCTTTCTCAATACGCTCATACCAGTCTATCTACAGTGAAATTATTCAGTGCAAGTCTTATTCACATAATATTTCAACTAAAGAATCTTAATTGATTATTACCTGAGGTAGACATTGTCTAAGTCTGATTGAATTTTACCAATCATGTGATTAACAAAAGTCTGATGTCTGTCAACAAGGATTGTGGCTTCACAGTTAATTGCATTTCTAGTATCAAAGAATAGAGCAACATAATGGAGCACAGAACAGGAGTAGTTAGAAGCACAAAACCACTAAAAGAAATAGAGCCATCATGGGCAAAAAAACTTTTAGGAAAAGCTTAAAGGTCCCTCAGTTCTGAGCTGTCAGAGTCTACCAGTACTAAAAGGGACATCACATAATGAGTGGCAAGTTTTCCACTTGTCCTTTATGGCAGAGCAAGAAAACTTTATATTAAATGGACAAATAGTAAATACTTTTGCCTACTAAACTCTGCTGTTACAGCTCAAAGGCAGCCACAGACAACATGTAAACAAGTGAGTATAGCTGTGCCGCAGTAAACTTTAATTAATTTGCTATAGGTGTTTGAGTCCTGCTTTTTAGGTAAGAGATACTATACAACTGTGTTAGTCTTCTTGTAGGGGGGGTGTGTCTCATTTTTTCCTTGCCAGTGTAGGAACATGCCAAATAACTTTTTCATTGATTTTGAACGGAGGTCAGCATACTTTTTCAGTAGAGGGTCAGGTACTAAATGTTTTATCACTTGTGAGCCTCCTATTGTCTGTCACTTTTTCTTTTCTTTCTCCATCTTCTTCCTTACAACTCTTTAAAAATATGAAGTACTTACTCAGCTTTCAGACCCTGTAAGACAAGCCATGGTCTATAGTTCTGTAACCTCTGATGTAGAAGAGTAGTTTCAAAACTTTTTTGGGTTAAATACTAGAGATTTGGGTGGCACACTTCAAGGGACTAAATTGAACCTACAGTTTTTTGGTTTCTCCTCAGCATAGTGTGGCTATCTGAGCAGAATTTGTTTACTGCCCTGAACTTACTCTCTTACATATTTACAATTCAAGGCTTTCTCATGCTCCAATAAACACCAAATCTTTCTTTGGTCCCAGCTTGATAATATATATCTTTTGTTCCTTGCAAATAATATGCCATCCTATAGTATGTTGTGTGGCCTAATTAGCTTAGCATTTTGTCATAAATGTTGCCTTAAAAGTATTTATTCTCTGTTAAAAAAAAACTTCTTATGTATCGAAAAAGTCTGGTAGCATGACTTTTAACAGTCTGCAGTATACACCTTTTTTCCCCTGTTAGGGTGTGGCAGTATCTGAACTACGTGAGCTGCTTATACATGTTGCCTTTACTGTCTGTGTCTGTGCAAAGTTGCACCAGGATAAATTGTATTTCCAGGCAATGTTTCACAGAGCGTAGAAAGGAAAAGTTCTGGAAGTTGTTTGTATGCCCATCTAACTACATTAGTGTGGGAAGAGCTGATAAGAAAGAGGATTGAGGGCTATTTAGAGGCTCTTGTGATACCAGACTCAAGCCACATTCTCCTTAGATGCAAAGAATTCTTTTTACTTGTGTCAGACTGAGTGTTAAGAGGTAAATGAAAACTAAACAAGAATTCACAAGTTAAGAATTTCTATTATCACTTGACTTCTTACTGTCAGTGCACACTTGTAACAACTCACCATCCCCCTCTATTCATTTCTTCATATATGAAATTGCAATTAAAATCATCTACTTTATTATGATTATTAAATAAGGTAATGTATACATAGCAAAACACTATTTGTACAAAAACCAATACTACTTATTAAACACCCATCCTGTGCCAGGCATTTTCATGACACTCCTCTCCCCTATAAAAAACATATATTGCCCAATGTCTCATTTCCTTAAGATTCTGATAGAGCCAAGGTCATATCTAGTAATTTATTGTGGAAGATGTACATATGTGGTATATGTGTGAGGTATTAAATATTAAAATGTCTTAAACTATCTCTCTGAAATTGTGTATTTTCACTTGAACGGAGACCTAGAAGTTTTTGTTAATAAACACCTGTTGAACAGAATTGAGTTGATTATATTCAGTACATAGAACACTATCATCAATCATTGGAAGGCATGTTTTTTTTGTTTTGTTTTGTTTTGTTTTGAGAGAGAGTCTTCCATATATTTATTTGGATATACAGTAATGCCCTGTTATCTGAAGTGGACACCTTCCCAGGTCTCCAGTGGATGCTGGAAACCATGGATAGTACCAAGCCATATATATATATATATATATATATATATATATATATATATATATTTATATATATATAGTGTTTTTCTGTTGTAATAACCAGATGACTACTCAATGACCAATGAGTGGGTAGCCCATACAACGTGAATACGCTGGACAAAGGGATGATTCACGTCCAAGTGAGACAATGCAATATTTCATCATGCTACTCGGAGTGGCACACAATTTAAAACTTATTGTCTATTTCTGTAATTTTCCATTTAATATTTTCAGTTCCTGGTTGACTGTGGGTAACTGAGATTGCACGGAATAAAACCATGAATAAAGGGGAACTACTGTATATTTGTCTTTTTATTGCAGCACTATTCACAATAGCAAAGACTTGGAATCAACCCAAATGTCCATCAGTGACAGATTGGATTAAGAAAATGTGGCACATATACACCATGGAATACTATGCAGCCATAAAAAAGGATGAGTTTGCGTCCTTTGTAGGGACATGGATGCAGCTGGAAACCATCATTCTTAGCAAACTATCACAAGAACAGAAAACCAAACACCGCATGTTCTCACTCATAGGTGGGAACTGAACAACGAGATCACTTGGACTCAGGAAGGGGAACATCACACACCGGGGCCTATCATGGGGAGGGGGGAGGGGGGAGGGATTGCATTGGGAGTTATACCTGATGTAAATGACGAGTTGATGGGTGCAGCAGACTAACATGGCACAAGTATACATATGTAACAAACCTGCATGTTATGCACATGTACCCTACAACTTAAAGTATAATAATAATAAATAAATTAAAAAAAAAAAAAAAAAAAAAAAAAGAAAAATATATCTTACCTTGTGAATGAATTTTTTAAACACAAAAATTATATTGTTATGTATTTAATTCTGATTTCTTTCTTATATTTAAAATTAGATATATTTTTGCTGATATATTAAAATGTATCATTATTTCTATGGGCCATATGAAATAACAGATGAGTATATCACATGTTACTCATTTGTTCCCCTTCTTGGTAGACACATGGGATAACTTGAACTCTTTACTTCTATAAACAATGCTGCAGTGATTATCCACTGAGGTAGACTATCACTGTTCATCAATATTAATTGGCTCTTCTTGTAGAGGACAATATTTTTCTACTATGTTGGACTTAGACTTAGTGGCATGAGTTATTTTAGTTGATGAAAAGTGAACAGAAGTGACACATGTCACTTCCAGGTGGAGGTGTGTATAGCATGTACTTTGTCTTTGTGTCTGCAGATGGCTTTTCACCTGGAACCAACGATGTTCCAGATAATTCCTGCTCTGTTAGCCTGAGTCCCGAGTTCAAGATGATTCCCATGATCAAAGCCACCCTGTCACACAGTGTTGTTCTAGTAGTATACATGAGAAAT
Organism: Papio anubis; assembly: GCF_008728515.1. Taxonomy (NCBI): domain Eukaryota; kingdom Metazoa; phylum Chordata; class Mammalia; order Primates; family Cercopithecidae; genus Papio; species Papio anubis. The sequence goes on from NC_044987.1 coordinate 87,878,760, forward strand.
AAACCTTTGCTAATAGAAGTCAGTAAGATTTGGGAAATGCTTGTTACTGCAGCAAATCCTATCCTATTGTGAATAGAAACTGATGTCATGATTAGATAAGACCTTTAAGTTCCCCCATCTGAAGGAGATTGGAAGGTACTTTGTTTGTAGAAAGAAGAATAAACCCAGTATTTGTGACCATAGTTCCTAAAGGTGAATGATGATGGTCATTAGGACTGTTAAAAAATGTCAGTTTCCTCACTCTGGATATAGGATAGGATCATATTTGCTATCCCATTTGGACTGATCTTTTGTGAACCTTTGTGCAAATTTCTTTGGCTTATATACTCAGGAACTGGAATGCTAGACTGTACACATTGTTGTTCATAGTGGATATACCAGTTTACCCGCCCTGTAGCAGATCAGTAATTCTTCTGATTTGTGACATTCTCAGCAACACTTTACATATCCATTGTTCCAAATTTTTTTCAATCTTATGGGTATAAATTGGAATATAATTATTGCTTTATTCAGGATTCTTCTAAGTGCTATAGAGACTGAATGCCTGTTCACTTATCTTAAATCTGAATCACACACAAACTGTGCAAGTTTAAATTTTGACCATTTAAGCTTTGTGTTTTTTGTCCATTTTTTTTTTTGGTGGGTTCTATGGAATTCTTTGTATATTTCAGATGTTAAATTCTTGTCAGATTTTGATATTGCAAATATCTTGTCCCAATGTGCCACTCATCTGTCAACTTTGACAATGATGTTCATTAAACAGATATCTTTAATTTTTATGAAAATTCATTAGTTTTTATGCTCATGGCTTTTGACTTTTGAGTCTTTATAAAGAAACTTTTTCTTATTGTCAAAGTAACAAAAATACTTTTCTACCTCAATTTTTATCATTTTATAATTTTTCCTTTCCCATTTAGGCATTTAATCCATTTGGAGTGAATTTTGATGCATAATATGAAGTGGGAAATATAACATTTTTTATTGACATCATTATCTAAATAATTCATGCATCAGCCAGTGATCTTTGATGCCATCTCTACCATAGGGTAGGGTCTCATACAAATGAATCTGTTTCTAAGTTTTCTACCATGTTTCATTGATCTACTTGTTGACTCTATATCACAACCACACTGTTGATTACTGTGATTTGTTATTGTTTTATTAATGGATGTTTATTTTTTATTAAAAATTTTTAGGATAAACTTGTTGAAGTCTTCAGTGTTGTTTAGGCTGGAACTACATTAAATGTATATAGTCATTTGGTTTAAAGTTAGCAAGTTTACAGTGCTGTTATCTCCTCCAAGAAGTGTATTTCTTTGTTTATTCAAGTTTTATGGGGAGAGAGATGAGTCATTTTAAAACATTTAAAATTTTTCTCCATAAAGGTCTTGGTCACTTTTATTAGATTAATTCCTACACGTGTTTGTTTTTTCATTGCCATGTTATTTACTGGTTATGACTGATAAGACAGATGCTACTGATTTTGGGGAACTGATCTTGTCTTTGGCTACTTTGGTCAAATCTTATGAATTCTAATGGTCTGCTATGGATTTTCTTGTTGTCTCCCTGTCCCTCATGGAAATGTACTATTCTGTTTTTAAAAAATAGATCGGACGCAGCAGCTTATATGGTTGGGCATGGTGGCTTGCACCTGTAATCCCAGCACTTTGGGAGACAGAGGCAGGCAGATCACTTGAGGCCAGGAGTTTGAGACCGGCTTAGCCAACATGGTGAAACCCTGTCTCTACTAAAAATACAAAAATCAGCCACCAGGCATGGTGGTGCACGCCTTTAATCCCAGCTACATGGGAGGCTGAGGCAGGAGAATCATTTGAACAAGGGAGGCGGAGGTTGCAGTGAGCCGAGATGGTGCCACTGCACTCCAGCCTGGGTGACAGTGTGAAGCCCTGGCTCAAAACAATAAGTAAAAATAAAAATAAAAAATAGTAACAACATTGTGTCTTCCTTTCCACTATGTTTATCTTTCTCTCTCTCTTTCTCCTTCCATCTCTATCTCTGTTTCTCTCCTTCTCTCTCCTCTCTCTCTCTCTTTCTCTCTCCCTGTCATCTTATTGTGTTGGTCAGGACCTCTGGTATCACGTCAAACAACTGAAATGATAGCACACATCTTTTTCTTCTTCCTAACTTTAAAAAATATAAATTTAAGAATTTATCATAATGGTTTTTCCCTAGGTTCTTGGTAGGCTATTATTATCCTTATTATTGTTTAAATCAAATTATTAGTTTCTATTTCTTGTTTCTATGAATTTTTTATAAAACAAAATGTATTAATTTTATCAAGCATTTTTTCTGCATCTCTTAAAGTAACCATATGAACTGTCTTCTGTAGTGCTAATGTAGTAAATTACATTGCTTATTTGATACTGAGCCATCCAGGAGTTTCTAAAATAAATCTTGTCATAATTTTTTTAAGTATACTATTAAATTTGGTTAGTTTTCCCAGGATTGTTTTTGTATCTATTATATAAGTAAAATTGGCTTAAATTTTTGTCCTTATTATGAACTTATCTGGTTTTAATATAGAGGTGAAACTGGCTTTTAAAATGAGTTAGATAACTTTTATTGCTTTTACATTTTCTGGAACAACATATGGTGGTTATCTGTTTTTATATTGTTTGCTACACTCACCCCATGCAACTCTCCAGGCCTAAAATGTCTTAGGTGGTAGTAGGAGGGTTGGTAGAGAAGGAAATTTTTAAATTTCTGTCATATTTTTTGAATGATTTGGCATATTCATGGGTTCTATTTCTTTTTATGCTAATTTTGACTTTTGTATGTTTTTCAATACATTTATTAATTTCATCTAGATTTTTAAAAATATAGTTCAATATGACTGTTGAGTGGTTTATAGTTTTTTTCATGATGTAAGAACATCTCTGTTATTTTTATACTTATTTCCTCTTTCTCAATTGCTTATTTATGTTCCTCAGAAGCTCTACAAGGTGCTTCTCATTGTACTAATTCTTGATTGGGGATATTTGTTATGCTATGACATAATCTGACCCTCCCCAGCTGTACTTTCCAAAATATACCCCACAGCCTCCTGCCGGAGGACACTTTAATTTGGCAGGTAGGACTTCTGAGTAAGGTGGTTCACACTCAGCTACTTTCCATACTGTTCACTTGATTTATGGGATAGTCAAACATGTCGATTATGCAGCCTTATTCACTTCCCGTTACCCCCTATCATTATCACAGACTGTCTCTTTCAACATCCTGGTTGTTTTCTTTCTGTCATATTTCTTGTTTCCCAATTAATGTATTCAGAGCTATACATTTTCTTCTATGTACTGCTCCAGCTACATTTCACAGATTGTTGCATATAGTGCTTTTATTGAGTTCTGTTCAAATTGTTATAAAATTTCTGTCATGATTTTTCCTTTACCAAAGAATAAGTTAGTGATATTTGTCTTTTATATAAAAATCATTTGTTATTAATTTTTAATTTTATTACATCCTGGTAATTCACAGAAATATGATTGTGTGATGTTGGTTCTAGCCACCATAACTGAGTGATTGACTCTAACATATACATTTGAGGCACCATAGCAGGGGACAAGGGAAAGAGATCTCAGGGAATATCTGCATATGGTGCTGACTCTATTGCCCATACTGGAAGGACATAATTAATTAGAAAGCTAGAAATCAAACTTTCTCCATGTGGAAGGATAGGAAATCTGAGGCATACAGAAGCAGCAGGACTAGAGAATAGGAAATGAAAGGTTTATCACAAAAGTCCTCTTACCATCGTAATCTTTTCATTTTGGGGATAAATATTGAATATATTTTTATTCAAGACAATACGATGGGTTTTGGGGGGATTCTGGTGAAATCTGTAGTTAGGAGACTAGCAGACTGTGTAGGTACTCACCAAACACACTTTCTCTTCTTTCTGGGTGCACTGCTAGCTTATCCTCCCAGCTCACTCTTCCTGAGGTAAGGACATGTGACCACTTCTCATGAATGGAAAGTGGGAAGAAATGTGTGTCACTCCTAGGCCAAGGTTGCTGAGTGGGTATGGTCTTCTTTATGCCCTTTGTTCTTGCTACTACTCAAATTCAGAGGGTCCTTTGGAGGAGTCCAAGGAGATGGCACAGTTACTTGATTGAGGGGAAACCTGGAATCCTAAATAACAGGGAGACCTGGAGTCTTTTCCCCCAGCCCCATCCCCACTGAGTCACACTGAATTGTGACATGAGCCACAAATAAATCTTTATCTTATTAAGCCACTGAAATTATGGGGTCATTTAGCACAGTAGCTACCAAGACAAATACAGAAAATTACAATACAAATTGGAAAGTGAGATGTAACATGTGAGAGATGGGGAGAACTTCTGTTCCTTTGAGATAATCAAAGAAGATTTTATTGGAGGAGGTAATAACTGAGCCAGATACATTTTAAAATTAGATAAGACATAGGTAATTGGAAATTGGAGAGGCAGAGAGTTGGTAACTGTCTCAGAGGCAGAAATAAAAGAATGAAGGGAGATTGGGAAGTGTGAATAGATCATATATGATATGTTAGTTTGGGTGGCAAGAATGTTATGTGATAAGAGGGAGGTAAGAAGTAAGGGTGGAGAGATAGAATGCTGAATTCCAATTTTACTCCCTAGGATTTTTTTTACTAGAAGAGTAAAGAAAAAGTAGCTTGGAAAGATGTTTAAGATGACCAATTTAGATATGAGCTCAATGATATCCCCTTGTTACAATAAAACCTCTAATCATAGCAGTGACTAATAATAGGGTAGAAGACACAGGGAAAAAGTACAAGATGAGACTAGAGGGGTGATGAGAGCTAGATCATGGCACCAAATTCAGGAGAGCAGATTTTCTTCTTAGTTCCATGGGGTACATTGGAGGGTTTCATGCAGAAGAATGCTGTGGATGCCATGACCCTGATGACTGTGTGGAGAACAAAGGTTCATTGGTAAGAATGGAAGCAAGGCACCAATTAAGAGGCAATGACTAACATAAGGCAGGTCCTCTCAAAGAACTTCCAGTCCTAGTTTCAGTATATTCATTTGGGAAGGGTAATGCATTTGCAGGATGAAATCAATAAATTAGAAAAGAAACACATTGCTATAATTCCTTGAAGTAGAAATGCAAAAACAAGCAAATGAAAAAATACATACATACATAAATACAACAGAATAATAGCAAAAACAAACAACAAACAAACTTATAGGCCAGTCTTCCTTAGACATGAATGTAGATTGATAATGTCTCAGCGAGGTTGTGTATGTCTGCCTAACCTACCCCACCCTATTCCCCTATCATGCTGTATTTTTCTTTATAGCACTCATCTCCACCTAAAATATTATAATCTATTTTTCCCTCATTTATTGCTAGTCTCTCCAAATTCCACTTGAACCCAAGAGGGCAGGGAACTCATTTTTTCACCACTGTAGTTGCTGCATTTAGAACAGTGCTTGGGAGAGAAGAGGTAGTATTTGTTGAATGATTAAATAAAACAAATAAATATTTGCACCAATGTGTTTTCCTTGAAAAAATATGTGGCTTTGTTGGAAACCTCAACTGAAGACTCAGGAAATCTAAGGAATTATTCTTCAGTAAAAGAACCCCAGGATGGAATAATGGAAAGAGCATGAGCTCTGGCATCACACAGGAGTGTATTCAAATCCTGGCTTCTTCTGTTTCTAGTATCAAATGCTGGGTACTTGAACCTATCTCTCTGAACTTCATTCCTTATCTTTAAAATAGCACGACTACTCTTACCATAATGTAATGTATATAAAGCATAATGCCTCCAACCCTATTTTTTAAAAAATTATCTTTAATTTGGTAAAATAAATGTTTAAAATTTTCTAGAATTCTTATTTTTTCTAGAATTCACATTCATATCCTGGAAAATTTGACTGTGACTAACTCGTATATCTGCCTTTGTTCCCTCCATCCCTATCCTATTAAAATAAACAATGTCATTCTTTTTTCCCTGTGCTTTTCTTGAATTTTGCTTCCTACCTACTACACCACACTGAGCCAGTGAAAACTTGTTTAACTGCACAGCGTTGCCTAGCAATGTCATGCTCCTCTCATGGTCTCTCTCTGGGATACGGTAACTGGACTCCTGCTACTAATTCTTCTATCTTCATATATCTATATATCCAGTCTTTTAACAACCATTAGAAGGGACATTCTGCTTTTATTAGCTGAAGGTCTTATAGAAGAGTCACCATTGTTATTCATTCTAATAAGGTTAGGCTGAACTGTTTCTCTCTCTTTTCTCTAAATCACTCAGATTCTGTGTTTAAAAGGTCAATTACATTTATTTCAAATTGGTAAGACAAACATTTCCTGTGCATCCTGAAAATAAAATGGCTCAATGAACAGTCTCTTGAGAACATTTATTTTTTAAATTTTAAACATCTATCTGGCACTAACATGTTTCTCCTGCATCTTAGGACTGTATTGAAAGTGATATTGAACAGATGCTGTGTCTGAAATGGAATCCATACCCCAGGAAGCTGACACCAGGAGTGGTATGGGTGAGGTGACCTGGCCCTGTTACTGTATCCTTCACTACTAAATGATCATCTTGGCCATGCTATGAGTTTGCAAGTATTAAACAGAAAAAGCAACAGCCCACTCACGGTGCCACATCATGGAACACTGGAGGTGGGCCAGATGTAATAAATACAATTGAAAATAGAAGCAATTTCAAATCACTAATCTGTAGATGACAAAGTGATCTCAAAGAACCAATCGATGGCCAGCTTGTTTTTAGAAATCCTCACTGCAGGAATATTCAGATGCAGTAAAAGAATTTAGAGTCTCCTATTGTGTGGAAATGGGCTTTGATTCCTTACCAGTGGCTTTAGTAGTGCCTTCAGAAGCCTAAACTGTTACATGCAGAGTCAAGAATAGCCTAAGCTGTTACATATGAAGTCAAGAATCAGATGTAGGCCAGCCAGATTCCATACATTTATTTACTGCATGATACCACATGGGTTACAAACTCAAATGCCTACTGGGGTAGTCAGGTTGTTGGGCTAAGCTAGAGGAGGTGCACCTGTTTAAAGAGTAAGCTGCTCCTTAGTTGTAGATGTGCTCTGTCTGTGAAACTGCAGACCCAGGTAAGCCAGATCTTTTGAAGGCTTTAAGAGAGAGTGGTTATCTGAATTTTCTTGTGGAATGCCTTGATTTTCAAAGCATTGTCAGTTAAGTAAAACAATGCAGCCAAACATGTCTTTGGGGCAGATGCAGCACAGAATCCAGCATTCTGTGATGGTCTCTGTATAATCTTTGCTATTTGTACACATAGGCTGAATGAGATAAAGAATATTCATGGGGTTGAACAGGCTCTTCCAAGAAAGCACAACTATGTTCTGAGTGACAGGCTACAGGTCAAAGGCCATCTAACAAAACCAACTTTCAAATGGAGACAATACAAATACAAATGTTCCCTGTCAATTAGGCATTCCTACCCCCCAGGTAGACAGGAGGAAGTTCCCAACGAAAAAATTTAGGAAAGAGAAAGGAGGAAGGATGGTAGAAGGAAGGGAGAGAAAGTGAGAAAATGGTATGGAGCTGCCTCTACTTAAGGTTCAGTCTCCTGCTCTGACTGGGAAGGCAGGATGCTGTCCATCCCTAGGCAAAGTTAAATTCTGCTATGGCCTCAATCACTCTGGAAATCCAGCACTCTTAAATTAAATACCATGGCCTTGGGCTTCAATTTTTAGTAAACTCTTCACCACTAGGAGGGGAAAATCAAACCTCACATCGGCAATGCTTACTGTTTTTTCTCTGCCCTTGCAGGAATCAGGTCTTTGCTTAGCTTCTGCATTTCCTCATTTTCCTGAGAGGAGACTAGGATTTTGCTATAAGCAGGGAGGTCCAAGCAAGATCCTGCATTAGTTTCGAAGAGATATACACATGCCTAGGAATCTACTGTTGCAATACTTTCATTCTGAAAACTGTAGTCAAAATCTGGGTCCACCTAGTCAATGTGATAAAGGCAGTAAAATCTGTATCTTTGGAGCAGCTCTCTGAACATCTCATTTTTCCATCTTCATGGCAACTTCTCAGGCCCAGGCTTCCATCTTAGTTTCTATTATAGCTCTCAAGTGATAGTTAATGAGTGTCTGCAAAATGAAAAGGTATAATCCTTCACAAAATATACGTAATTTCAAAGCTTTGAAGATGAGAGTAACTGACTTCAGAACGCAAAAACACGAAGCTACAACTCCTAGGACAGGGATTTATTTAGTAAAGGGAGGAGAAGACGGTTCTGGAGGTAATCCAGGCAGTGTAGACAAATTTAGTACTAAGAGTTTGAAGTCTGAGATCCTGTTAACCAGTGTGACCTCAACCCTGCACTATGGATCAAGATTATCACTGTAGAACCTTTAAAGCTAGGCAATGTTGTTAAGGAGATTGGGAGCAGAGAATAAAGACATGATTATGGATACTAGAATCTAGTTATTAAATAAAAGGCAAGAGAACCAGCTCAAGGCTGACTTAAGGACAAGTGTCTGAGCTCTTTAAAGTTTCTAGAACATTGCAAAATGGTGGTGTGATGGGCAGAACAATGACCTCCCAAGATGTCCACACCCTAATCCCCCAAACTAGTGAATTTGTTACCTTACACGGCAAAAGGAACTTTGCATATGTGATTAAATTGAAGATTTTGAGATGTGGAGATTATTTTAGATTATCCAGTTGGGCCCATTATTATCATAAGTGTCCTTATAAGACAGAAACCAGAGTGTCAGAGTCAGAGAGAGATTAGAAGATGCTTTGCTGCTAGATTTGAAGATGAGAGAAACAGCCATTAGCCAAGGAACATAGATAGCCCCTAGAAATTGGAAAACAAACAAATAAAACAAAACAAACAAACAAACAAGAAAACCCCAGTTGCTTCCTAGAGCCTCTAGAAGGAACACAGCCCTGCCAACAGTTTGATTTAGTCCCAGGAGTAAAATTTAGATTTCTGATCTACAGAATTTTAAGATAACGTATTTCTGCTGTTTTAAACTACTAATTTTGTGATCATTTGTTACAGCATTAATTGGAAATTAACGTCATGAACAAACATATTTTGCTTTCAAAAACAGAGAGCATTGGCAACTTAAACAAATTTCACTTCACATGAAAGTCTCTGTGTCTGATATCTTAAAAACATCTGGCAAGGCTAGTATTATGTTTGTCCTAGGAAGAGTAATTTGGGTTGCACTGTGCTGTGTCCTTTGGATGAGCATGGACTTCAGACATATTAGTCCATTCTTGGATTGCTATGAAGAATCACCTGGGGAAGAGGTTTAACTGGCTCATGGTTCCACAGGCTGTACAGGAAGCATAATTGGGGAGGCCTCAGAAAACTTACAACCATGGTAGAAGGCAAAGGGGAAGCAGACACAGCTTACATGGCCCGAGAAGAAGGAAGAGAGAGAAGAGGGAGGTGCTACATACTTTAAACAACCAGATCTTGTCATCACTACCATGAAAACAGCAAGGAGGAAGTCCTCCCTAGGCCCCTCTCACCAGGCCCCTCTTCCAACACTCGGGATTACAATTTGATATGAGATTTGGGTGGGGACACAAATCTAAACCATATCATCAGAGTCTTTATCACACTCAATTGTCATGGTTATTGGGACATCTCTCTCCATATGTATTTATGTATGTATTTTTTTTTTGAGTCAGGGTCTTGCTGTGTTGCCCCATGCTGAAGTACAGTGGCATGATTTCATTCACTGCAGCCCCCATCTCCTGAGCTCAAGTAATCCTCCCTTAGCCTCCTGAGTAGCTGGGACTACAGGCACATGCCACCATGCCCAGCTAATTTCTGTATTTTTTGTGGAGACAGGGTTTCACCATGTTGTCCAGGTTGGTCTGAAACTCCTGAGCTCAAGCAATCCACCCACCTTGGCCTCCCAAAGTGTTGGAGCCACTGTGCCTAGCCTTTCTCCAATTTTATATCCCATGTACCACTTTTGGTGTTTAAGTTCCTAGACTGAACTGTTGTAGATCATCCTCTCTGACAAGCAACCTGACTGGCTCCATAGTTTGGGTTTAGGCTGAACGTGCAAGTTAACGTTAGGTGAGCCCAGCACAGATGTCTATATTGGAGAAACAAGGGAGCCAGGACCCTTGTTCCCATTCTACAGATCATATACTATTATCTGCGGAATGATGGGAAATGGAGTTGTTGCTTGGCTTCTTGAAAAAAAATCAGCCTGGGGCAGCACCTGTAAATTCCACCTCCTTTTCAAGTTGGCTTTGTCAGTAGCTCATCAGGCCAGGAGAGTGGATGTCACAGAGCCAGCTTGACCCATGGAAGACTCCTGCACAGCCCAGGCTGCATGGAGCTCTGCTCTCAGTTCTTCATTGAGAGAGGCAGCTCTGACAGCAGGCATATGCAGACTGTGTGGTGACAGGCACAGGTGAAATGAGAAACGGCTGACAGCAGGTCGGAATTGCCCTTGTTGTGTCACGTGGAGCACATCACATTACCAGAGGGCCTCGTTTACTATAGACGAGGAACTTGGTATAAAACTAACAACCCTAAATGATTTTGTTTTTCTATGACCCAGCATGGTAATACGTTGGGAGCATTTGCTCTGCTCTGTCTAACATAATGGTGTCATGGTGAGTTTCCCAGGATTTTATTGGCACTGATATGAAATAGCTGTTTTTTTTTCCTCTGTCTTCAATGCTATAATTTTCCATGTTCTGATCCTGCAATCATAGCACCATTTGGGTTAACTCAATTGCTTTGTCGCTTCGGTAAAGACAGCCCACACATAATGGCAATTTAAAAAATCATACAATTTTAATAATTGAGTGACTAAGACCCAGAGTGTCTGATACAGGAAGCTCATAATATTTTGTAATATGATTTTGAAAAGATAATAGAGGGTAGAGAAATGAGTACGACAAGAAAATGACAACACTTTCTTAAAGTGCTGCTATTAAGTGGGTATGACAAGCCCAGCTGGGTTCCTACAATGTTTAGCAAAGAACAGGACCCTTCTAAGCTGCTGCCAGAGCCTGCTTGAGTGCAGCAACAGCAACATGGTGGTGAATTTGTTTTCTTTCCTCCTCCCTGTTGCCTTTGTTCCTGAGGATTATTTTACCACTCTCCTACCCTCCCTGCTCCTGAAAGCCTGGTGGAGCTCAGGGGCAATGGACCCTGTTGCCATGTTAAGCTTTCTCTTTAATCTCTCCTGCTGGGTGCAGTGGTTCTCAAAGTTTTTTGTTTTGTTTTGTTTCCCCAAAGCACTAGAGTTCATTCTTCGAGAGAAACAGTTCATGAAAGTTCAATATATAATACTACATATAAAAGCAGCACACTCTGATGGAAGAGATGGAGAGACACAACAGATTCTGAGAATCCTGGCTTTCCCTTCTCTCCCCATCCAGGGACATAGGGGAAGATGTTTGAAATCCACTGGCTTGGAGCTCACTGGGAAACCTTGAAGATGCTTTGAAATGGTATTTCTGAGGGTTCCTTCAAGTCAAGGGTATAGAATTTCTAGTTTAAATACACATCTAAAAATTCTGTGATTTGAACACTGTTCTGTGAGTAAGGTTCAGAGGGCCTCAGATGAAAAGGCCATTTTTGTTGTTGTTATTGTTATTTTACTTTTTTTTTTTCTTTTTCAAATGCTTTGCTTGTTTGGTAAGCTCGAGGGAAGTCTTAGAGTTGGAAAAGTTTCCCCCAATGGTCTGTCACAATCATCATTTATCCAAAGCAATTCCTCTCGGATTGAAGAAGAGGGTGTGGACATTTCAATGTCCTAGGCATTTGATTTTCCCTCTAATATTACTTCCTTCTTTTTAGAAGTTTATGTGAAATGGTTTCTGCTTTTGTTTGATTACTGAGATTTTGGACAGTTAATTTTTAACTAACCTTTCTCAAAGCGGCGTACACTTTGGGGTCTTCTCTCTCATGTAAACAAAAAGGATAAAAATGGTACCCAGGTTACGTAGCCTTAAGTCTCAATTTTGCTGCTTTCAAATAAGACCATGGAACTTCCAAGAAGTCAGGTGATTTTCTAATGACAAACTTTATGGTTTTTTTGGTTTCTAATGTGTTAAAATATACCTAAGGTACTGCAGGACATTTGAAAAGTTCTAAGTGAGATGGTCTTCATTTTGTTAAAGGAGTTGTTAACATGGTAAGGTGAGTGGAAGTTCATCCCAGGTCATCAGTCACCAGGTAGATAACACAGATTTACCTTATGTCAAAACCAACCTTCTATTTCCCTAACATTTCCACTATATTCACAGGATATTTTGGCATTGTATGGACAGCTTACATGAAGTTTCCTTGGAAATGAAAGCTCACTGTAAAATTAGAGAAAACAGCCGTGTTTTATTCTTGATCCTAGGATCAAACTCAGAAAGTAACCTTAAGGCAATCTCAACCCTTCAGGAGCTCAGTTGCTCTCCAAGGGAAAATCACTTCAGCTGTGTAGGTTGCTTTAGAGAAAAAAGGGTGTTAATAGAAGAATTGCCTTTCTTACTTCAATGCTGTGGACAGTGAGTGGCCAATTTACTCAGACCTGAGGGCTGTGAGCATAGACAGGTGGCTTTCAATGCCCAGCCCAGCTCAAAGTCATGAGAGTAGATCAGAAACTAGATGGGGGTGTTTGGTGTCACTGTCTAAATTGTATAGATATTATTGCCAGACATTTAGGCACACAGTAGGAGAGGGAAAATTTTCTATTCTTCTGCAAGCCTGAGTCAGTCTCTCTTTCCTCTTCCCCTTTTATTCAACTGCCTCCCTGTTAAACAAACTCTGTCAGATCAGCCTACAAATATTTCCAAACCATTGTCCTTTTCTGAACCTCTTAAATAATGTTCGATATTGACTTGAAACTCCACTTGCCATAAATACATAAACGGTTACTTTGTATGGTGATTGAAGTCAAGTTATTTTCTCTATTTAGAATGTTCTTCCTCATTTCCACTTGTCTAAACTTTGCTGTAATAGATTTCCCAAGAACTGCTACCTCTCCCCATAAGAGAATTTTACCTCCATACTCCAGTGATGACAAACTTGACCTGTAAATTGCTTTGACTGATGAAATGTGAAGGAAAGTTACTTAAGTCACTTCTGAGCAGCAGCTTTATGAAGTATTACATGGTTCTGTCATTATTCTTTTTCCTCTGCCATCAGACATGTGTGTTCCACATAGGTCCTATTCTGTCAAGTTAGTTGCAGAATAAAAGAGATGTGCAGCTGAACCACAATGGACATGCAATACAGGAGGGAAAAAGAAATTGTTGTTGAGATTTGGGGATTGTTTGTTACCATAGCACATGATAGTATACGTTGACTAATGCACTTGTTTATACTTCAAAGCCCAATTTGATGTCATTTCTTCTACAAAATCTTTTATTTCTGTAATATGATATCCCTGGATTTGGATCCTAAATTTGCCACTTTGTGAGTAATGAGACATTGGAAAATTTATTCAGTCTTTCTAAGGTTTAGTTCCTTTACCTGTAAAATGAGGAGAATACTAATACCTGAAGGAGTATCACAAGATTTAACATAATTCATGTAAAGTTCTTAGCACTTAGTAGTTAACTAGTATTATTTATCTTCGTAAGTTTTCCATTTCTTATTTATAGCATCTGGCATACTGCCTTGCATTTAGGAAATGTTTAATAATTGTTGAATAAATCAATGAATAAAAAATCCTCATTGATATCCATCGTATTTACTTTACTCTTCAGAGTTGAGGGTGAAGGTCACCATTGAATATCTAGAAGCTCCACCCTGGAATTTACCATGGACCATACAGTTTTAGAAGAGGAGAGCATAGCTTTCATTAGCAAGTTATCTTGATTTCTTGAGAGCAAGAGGAGAAATCAGAGAAGGATTTTCTAGTCTCCTGTGTGGCAGGAAATACTTAACAATTTCTTCAAGGCTGAATAAAGGCATAAACTTGTATACTTTTGCTCAGGTGTCTTCTGTCCCCCTTTTCCAGGAAACTCTGTATGAATGAGCTAAATAATGAGTATAGATAATATTCCTATTATTATCAAAGAGAAAGGATGATTGTAAAATAATAAAATGTGTAAGATTGGATTTTATTAGTCCCTAAATCCTTTTATAAAATATTCTCATTTCATATAAGGAACATTCATGCTGCTTTTTTATACTTACCCTTTAGGGTAATTTCCTTTTTCCATTCAGAATTCATCCTGTTTTTTAAAATGACTCCCCAAAGTCTTCCTTTGCTAATAGTTGCTCACCCATCTGTGCATACGCATGCCATCCTGTAATTCTGGTTTCTAAGCACAGAAAAATTTTATCTCCAATGAAACCAACTGGAGGACATAAAATATAAATCAACTTTTTAGGGCTTATCTCCCAAGCACCATCACTATGGATGATGTATCAGACGAAAAAACGTGTGAAAGAGATTTATAATTAAGAATTTAGTCACCTACGTCTAGATCAGTATTGTTTTCCTCCAATTAGATGCTAAGTTTTTAGTAGACTGTCTTTGTATGCTTTAGAGAACTGAGTCAGAAAGCTGGAAATGACTCCATCAACTATTTGTTGATTTACTGATTATTATTTTGCTCAAGTGATGAGTCTTGGCCCTGCAATAATACTATCAAGTTGTATACGCAAAGCCAAGGGCTAAATTTTATGGTGTAAAACATGAGTGCAGTAGAAATTAATTAAATGGTCTGAATAACTATGCTAATGCCAGATATCAGGGATAATCTTCATGTTTAAGGTATTAGAAGTAAGAAGAAATCAACATCAGCTTCTTTATAACTTGATAAGGAAGCATAGCTATAAATATAAGCTAGAAGGAGTACAGAAGAGTGAGAGATTACCTTGAACAATAATAGATGGTTTTGCCTAGGAGTTCTGTTTGAGCTGGTTCTGGAAGGAGTGGTCATTATACAGCAAAAGAACGATGTGGAAAAATAAAAGCCCTGATATCAGAAAGCATGGGAGCCAAAAAAGTAGTATGTATTTAGAAAACTAGATCACTTAGACCTGTTGAGTATGAGAGAGCTGGGTTGGGAGATAACCAGAAAAATAATTCTGTATATGGACTGCAAAGTATTTTATAATTTTCAAGGTGACAATTTTGATTGACTGGAAGATATGAATAGACGAAGAGAACTGGATGTTCCAGAAAGAAGGTAAGGAAGAATGGAGAGGGTAATCAGGCTATAAGCTATAGGCTGAAGGTAAAAAATAAGCATAGCATTGATATTTGGGTGTGATTGAGTCACCTGAGACCAAACTTCAAACTCATTGTCCTAGTCTAGCTTCCATGATAAATGCATGAAGATTTGAAAGCTTCTTGAGGGTAGGCCCAACAATTTATTCCATTAATTTCTGGGCTCACACTCAATGAATGCCCAGCAAAATAAAAGATTTATCAATCTTTTAATTTTTTTCTGCTTTATTCATCCAATGCTGCCTATCAAAACTCTTGCCAGTTGTGCCACCTCATGCTTTGATTCACATAAGTATTAGATATTCGTGAATATCTGATATTCACATGGTGTCAGCTTTGGGCCAGGTTCTGTTCTAAGTGCTGTGTATGTGTTTCTTCATTGCAACCCTCTAAGGAAGCTGGTGCCCTATATGAGATTCCTCCTAACAACCGCCTGAGGGTGGTAGTAGAGATAAAAGTCTGAGTCACATCAAGCAACTTTCCTAAGTGGAGGAAGTGAGATTGAACCTGGGCAATCTTGGTCCAAAGTCTGACCATTTAACCACCATGCTCTAGTCTCTAAAGATAGCATATATGTTTGCTGATGGGACCAACAGTGCAAGCATTTGTGTACAGTTTACTTTCTGATAATTTTCCTATTTCTATGATTCTTGGCAATTTGCTGTACCATTTCCAAAGAAACATGACAGAGCGGAAGGAAGATCTGCATTGGAGTGAGTCTGGACTCCACAATACTAGTTGTGTAGCCTTTGATAAGATACTTAACTTCTTTACAACTTTCCCATGACTCTTCATTTGTAAATGGAAATGGAAATTTACATGTTGCAGAGTTGGTATGAAGATTGTGACTAATCCAGGTAAAATTTTCTGGCATATAGTGAGTTCTCAATAAACATTAGCCATCAGAATTAGTTTTTCTTCTTAGTGTGTTGGCCACCTGCTTCTCTTGCATCCCTAGGCTTGGATACTTTTGAGAACAGATTAGGTACTAAATAAAGGCTGGCTGACTAGTTGACTGATATTTTTTTGCCTTGCCTGGGGGAAGACATCCCAGAACAATATGTTACTATTAGTCATTTTTCTCTAATTTGTACACAGTCTCTTTAATAACCATTTGCACTTACATAGCACTTTCTATTAACTGGAGTTGGTTTTACTAACATTAATGAGACTTGCAAAACCCCTGTGTTATGGCAGGATTGTTATTAACCTGAGAAACTTTTCCACCAAAGTTTGTCACAGGTTAAAAAAAAGCGAATAATTTAACAGAAAAACCAAGACTACAATATTCATATTCCACACACAGTGACTGGTTGTCTTCATTTAGAAGGTGTACTGTTTGGAAGTTCCAGTGCTTTTTCCTTCTCATGACCGTTTCCAACTAAAGTCCACTGCTGACATCAAAGGTCACTGATGTGCAAATTATTTCTGTGTTCATTATTTTACCTCATTCACAGAGCAGGATGATGCTTTGCACCAGTTTCTACTTAAAATGCTCCAGATCCAGTAGGTAACAGAAGACATGCATTTAGGCCTCGAACAGTACAATTTAACATAAATTCTGTTGGAAAAAGCAAGTCACACTAGTGACATGAACCAATGGCCTACTATATTATGACACAAAGAAACCACTGATATTTGTTAACATAGTAGCTAGCCCTATTACATTTTACAACCTAAACACACATAATTTCTGTTCTAAAGAGTAAAGGAATCTATTTATACAATGTGAGCAATTTTTTAAAACTCAAGCAACAGATAATGAGACAGCTACTAATCCCATGTGGCAAATCCTACTCAGAGTACTTTTTCTCCTCTTGCAGCCAATCTGTTATTTGTTATTGTATTTTTTATTTAGTATTCTTTTTAAAAATTGGGTAGAGACCTCCTAGCCTTTTAATCTGCAAGGCAGAAAAATGCTGCACTACTTGTTATTCCTCGCGATCACCATATGTAGAACAGATTATCCAAAGCTGTTTCCCTAATTCTTCTCATTAATTTTTTCTCTCACTGTCTTACAACATAGGTGGTCTCCCTGGAGTTTTCTCACCAGCTAGATATGTACATTGTTGCTAGTTATTTTACATCTTTGAGCTTCATTTTGCTTTTATCTGTAATGGGGGAGAAAAGTTAGAGGTGCTTGCTATTTTTTAAAGTTTTTTTTCTAGCTCTACATTATATATATTTTGTCACAATGCATTACATTGTTAACAATTCAGTTTTGCTCAATGAACACTGTTTGAGCTGAAGTCAATCAAGAAGTATAGTGCATTTCTGTGGGCAAAGAAATGGTGTAGGTTATTCCATTAGTTTCCTATTGCTGCTGTAACAAGTTACCACAAACTTGGAGGCTTAAATAACACCAATTTATTGTCTTACAGTCACATAGGTTAGAAATTCTTTATAGGTTTCACTGGAATAAAGTTAAGGCATTTGCAGGGCTATGCTGGTTCTGGAGGCTCTAGGGGAGAATCCATCTCCTAGTCTTTTCCATCTTCTGGAAGCTGCCTCATTCCTTGGCTCATGTCCCTTTTCTTCTATCCTCAAAGCCAGCAACATTGTATCTCTGTTTGTGACTCTTTTTCTCCTCACATTTTCCTGACTGATTCTTTTCTTCTACCTCCCTCTTTCACATGTAAGGACCCTTGTGATTATATGAGGCCATCCAGATAATCCAGGATAATCTTCTTAAGGTTGACTGATAAGCAACCTTAATTACATTTGCAACCTTAATTCCACTTTTCATGTAATCTAACATATTT
The DNA here is from genome assembly GCF_008728515.1 of Papio anubis. Lineage (NCBI taxonomy): Eukaryota > Metazoa > Chordata > Mammalia > Primates > Cercopithecidae > Papio > Papio anubis. The sequence goes on from NC_044987.1 coordinate 87,896,725, forward strand.
ACTAGTTCCACGAATAAGGATGTAGATATTTTGAGGGGATGATATTATTCTGCTTATGACAGTTATATATGCATTTATCTGTTTTTTTTTTTTTTAAAGCAAACATCTATTATATGCCAGGCACCCTGTTAGGTACTGAGAATGGACTAGAAGGAAAAAAATGGAAATATTCTCTGACATGTTGAAATTTATAAAGAAGTGATATGACATGGGTTCTTGTCACAGATGAGCATTAAATTGCAACCATAATAAGGAAGGAGTGATATTATGATACACTGTATGATATGGTTTAGAAGTGTGTCCTCTCCAAACCTCATGTTGAAATGTGACCCCCAATGTTAAGGTGGGCCTAGTGCTACGTGTTTGGGACATGGGGGCGGATCCCTCTTGAATGGCTTGGTGCTGTCCTCTCGGCAATGAATGAGTTCTCACTCCATGAGTTCATGTGACAGCTAATTGTTAAAATGAATCTGGGACCGCCCTCTTTTTCTTTTGTCATATTACACACCTGCTCCCCTTTCACTTTCTGCCATGAGGAAAATTTTCCTGAGGTTCTGACCAGAAGCCAAGCTGATGGTAGTGCTATGCTTGTATAGCCTGCAGAACCATGTGCCAAATAAACCTTTTCTTTCTAAATTACTCAGCCTCAGGCATTTCTTTATAACAACACAAAATGAATTAATACACTATAAAAAGATTTTTTGACTTAGTAAAAGTGGCCAGGAAATGCTTCTCTCAGGAAGTGGTGACCATTTAGTTGACATCTAAAGGAGCATTTGGAATTTACCAGATGCAGAAGGGAGGAGAGTCCCATGAAGAAAGAAGAGCATATGCAGAGGTCTTGGAGTAGGAGTGAGCATGGCCATTCAGAGAGACTGCAACGATGCCTCTGTGACTGGAGCTCCAGCAGGAGGGTGCCATGATGTCTTATGAAATGAAACTATGGAGGTGAGAGGGGCCAAATCATGCTCTGTACCTGTGTTGGCCATGCCCAGAAAACACTATTTGTGCTAATGGCATTTGTGACCTGATCAAATCAGATTTTCAGAAGTTAATTTTGAGGATAGAAGACCCAGTCCCTACCTTCAAGCAGCTCTCAGTAGTTTAATAGAAGTCATAAATATACACATGAGAAGTTAAATAACAAAAATTAAATAGAAAAGACAGACCATAAGATGGTACAGATAAAAGTTCTGATTTTAAGGGATGAGAATCAGTAATCTAAGAAGTTTTTCTGGAAAAAGATAAACTTGTTATAACCATACATATACTTTGATATTGATACTTCATTAAGGACACTAACTACATTAGTTATATTTTGCTAGGTAGCAAATTACTATACATTTAGTGGCTTAAACAATGTTCATTTATTATTCCACAGATTTCTAGGTCAGAAGTTCAGTGTACTGTGTGTTCTCTGTTCAGGGTCTCAAAGGCTAAAATCAAAGTGTTAGAGGAGCTGCTTTCCTTTCTGAAGCTCTCAGGGAAGAATCTGCTGCCAAGTTTATTCAGGTTGTTGGCAGAATTCAGTTCACTGTGGTTATAGGTCTGAGGTCCCCTTTTCCTTGACATGTGGCCTTCTTCATCTTCAAGCTAGTGAGAGCAAATTCTTCTCATTCTCTGAATCTCTCTAACTTCTCTCTTCTGTTCTTAGGTGCTTACGGGGTTATTTCAGGTCTACCCAGATAATCCAGGATAAATCCTATTTTAAGCTCAAGCGATTAACCTTCATCACAGCTGCAATGTTGCTTTTGCCAAGTAAGTGATAACGTATTCCAAGTACGGATATTAAGGCATGGAATATGCTTGGGAGGGTGGAAGTAGGGGTCGTAATACTCCCTGCCATACCCACAGAACTAGACAGAATGGGAAATTCCAAAGGATCTACCTTTGAATTTCTTACATTATGACTCGGGAGATACGTTTAAGTACAATAATAACTATGTTGTTGTTGTTATTGCATGTGTGTGTTTGATATCATGATCATAAATGCCCATTAGACCTAAGAATATATACATGTTTTAAACAAAACAGGGAGGACTTTGGTCGGCTGTGGAGCACACGACCAACATAAAGCCTTTCAAATTCAGTTTTTTTAAAACAAAGTCTGTGCTGGCCAAACAAAATATACTTGTGGGTAAAATATGACCCATTGGCTGCCAGATGTGAGCCTTGAGATAGGTTCTTTAAAAACTGGTGAAAAAATAAGGTAGAAAAATGACAGAATTTGAGGCACATGGTGCTAAAACTCTTCATTTCTTTTGTCATCACCAGCATTTGCTAAAATTAATTGCTCCCTCCTCCTTGAAACGTGTTCTCTGGAACACCACTCCCTTGATTATGTTGCTACTTCAGTCTCCTTTGCCCCTCCTCTTCCCAATTCTGCATGCCGAGGTGCCCCAGGACCTAGTCCTTGGAATTCCTTCCTGAACCACATTAATTCTTGTTGATCTCATTCAGTCCCTTGGCTATAAATGCCGTGTCTAGAGTGATAACTCTCCAGTTTATGTTTTCAGCCCTGATTTCTCCCCTGAACTCTTGTCATTTCTATCCAGCTGCCATTTGGACATCTCTGCATCCATTTCTAATAGCCAGCTCCATCCTACTGTGTCCAAACTGAACTTTTCTTTTTTCTTCCCAAACTTGCTGCTCTTTCAATCTTCTCCATCTCAGTAAATGGTTGCTCCATTCTTTCAGCTGCTCAGACCCAAAACCTTGTGTCACTCCTGATATTTTTCTTTCTTTCACACCCTACATCTCACCTATTAACAAGTCACATGGGCTAGATCTTCCAGGATCTGGTCATCTCTCACTACTCACAATGCCATCACCCTGGCATAATGCAAAACCATGTCTTCCCCTGAATGGACCCCTTGTCTACACTCTTACCCTGCTACTGTCTATTATCCACACACCAGCCAGAGTGATTTCATTTTAAATGTGAAACGAAGTCACATCATATCACTCCTTTCTTTATATACTCCAGCAGCTTCCCATCTTACCCAGAATAACTTTTAATGTCCTTCCCTTGGCATACCATCTGGCTCTGCTTGAATCCTTGACCTCATTTCCAATCTTTTCTACTTTTTCATATTACTTTAATCACATCAACTACCTTGCTCTTCCTTGAACAGACAAAGTGCACTCCATCATCCTTTTCTCTTCTTTTCTTACACTGTTGCTTCATTTGGTTGTCTACTTAAATGTTAAATAATAGTGAGATCTTACTTTGTTTAATTTTTAAATAGCATTTACCCTGCATGGCAAATGACATGTTATGTATTTATATGTTTATTGGTCGAGTGACTGTCCTTCCTCACTAAAATGTAAGTAAAATATGTGACATCAAGAACTTTGTTTTGTTGACTGAAGCACTCAGTACCTAGAACAGGGATAGAAATGTATTTATCAAAGGGATTAATAAAATCCGCCCCCCCCCAAAAATGAAATTTTTCTGGCAGGGCTTTCATTTTGAAGTAGTGAGTCCTACACTAAGTTTTGAATGAAGAGATGAGCTCGGATTGATAGAGGAGAAAAATGAAGCATTTCTGGAAGGGGAGCTAATTCCAATAAAGACACAAGCTAGAAGTGAGCGAGACACAGACCCTATAAATAACTATTAGTAATTTCTAGTGTTTATTGAGTAATATGTGCCAGGTACTGCTTCACTTTTTAAGTCATTTAATTCTTATAATAATGCTCGTGGGTAGTTGGTATTACAGTTTTACTACTAAATGTTGGTTTAATCCCACTGGCTGCATGTTTAATATAAAAAGACAGCCTTCACTTTGACAAGCAGCAATGATATGATAAAGATTACAGGTCTTTCGAGAACACACCAGACTATTCAATCAGAAATTGACCATGATATGGCACCTATATAAAATCCTAATTATGAATAAAGAACTATGCATAATGGCATTTATTGCAACATTATATATGAATATAAAACAGTGGCAAGTTATCCCTCTTTCACATAAAAGTAAATCCAAGGATGGGAAAGACACACCCCGCCCCGAGTTGCCCACACAGAAATACACACATTTTCTTCTAAGGAGAGTTTCTGTCTGCTCAAGAATTTAGACAAGTAATTGGTCGAGTTCCCAGAGTTCTGCACCTTAAACCAGAACTCGCTATTTTAATCTAAGAGGAGAAAGAAAAGAAAGAAAAGGAAAAGAAAAGAAAACCTCAAGGGTACAGGCTTTACAATCATGTAGACCTGTGCTCCAATTCTGGCTCTGTCATTTACAAAAAAAAGACAAACTAAGGGGATTTCCCTTATATAATTCTCAGTTTCTTCACCTGTAAAATGGACTTGACAACCAGATTATATCAGAGGGGATTTTGATGAGATAATTGCTCTTTTCCTGTGAAATTAGGTCCGTTCCCCTGTTTCCTGCGTCTTAGGCAATGACTGGGACTACCATCCATCCAGTTTTATATTCTAGAACCTATGCCACATCCTTAGCACTTCTCTCACCTTCTCTGTCTTTCCCATGCCTAGATTCTGCCAATGCTGCCACCTACATATCTATCAAAGCCACCTACGTTTTTCCATCTTTTCTCCTTGGGTCTCCTGTACCCTTGTTAGTACAGATTCTCAACTCTTGCTTAGATTACTGTAATAGCCTTCAAAGGTGGATTCATTCCTGTGCTTTGTCCTTCTTTCTCTTCATTTCCATATTGCAGTTGAAACAACATTCTTATGATGAAAATATGATCAAGTTCCCTTCTTCTAAACTCACAACTTTATATCATTCACTGTTTTCTCTTTGATCACAGATATATACACAAATCTATACCTTGTCCCACCTTACCTAACTCTCTTGTCTCATCATGGATTCTCTCCCCACCCCTTTCTTTCTGCTTTCCAACTCACTTTCTTTGAATTCTTCAAACACACCATGCTCCCTACTGCTTCAGAGCTTTTGTGTTCCCTTTGATCGAATGCTTTTGCCTCCGCCCACCCCATTTTCATTTAGGGACCTGCATGATTCAGCCTTTATGTCACAGCCTATGTCAGTTTATTTTAATGTGTTTTCTCAGTATCTTGTTACCCCTTTAGAGCTCTGCTATCAATTCGTAATTATAGCATTCCCCACTTACCTGCGGTTTCACTTTCTGCAGTCTCAGTTATCCACGGCCAACCACAGTTTGAAAATATTAAATGAAAAAAATCCCAGAAATAAACAATTCATAAGCTTCCCATTTGCCCGCTGTTTGGCATAGCATGATGAAATCTCACACTATCCCACTTCACCCTGCTCAGGATGTGAACCCTCTTTTTGTCCAGTGTATCCATGCTATATATGCCCCCTGTACTTGAGTCTCTTCATAAGTGTCTGGGTTATCAGATCAACTGGTTGTGATATTGCAGAGCTTGTGTTCAAGTTACTTTTATTTTACTTAATAAAGCTTTAGCCATAATAATTTCTTTTAGTTACTGTTGTTCATCTCTTACTGTGCCTAATTTATAAATTAAACTTTAACATAGATATGTATATATCTATGGAAAAAAATAGGAAATAGGAAAAAAATAGTATTAGTATATGGTTTGCTACTATCTATTATTTCAGGTCTCCACTGGGATTTTTAGAACTTAACCTCCTTGGATAAGAGGGAATAACTGTGTACATTATTACCGTGGTCATATGATTAATTCCTCTAGGGGACTCTGTGTTGTGTGAAAGTAGAAACTGTTTGCCTTTGCTGACTCTATCTCCAGTGCTTAGCACCACACCTTCTACATTGTGGATGTTTCATTAACATTTGCAGAATGAATAATCAAATAAGACTTTACAGAACATCTCCACATAGTAGGCTCTCAATCATAGTAGCTATTACCACTATTATCTTTTAGCTGCTTGAGTCATAAAATCACCTGTTTATTCCCTGGAGAATACCAGTTTGAGTACACTTTTGTCTTAATGGCTCCAACGTTTTGCAAGAGCAGACCACAAATGTGCCCCCAATAACTGAAAAACCTTCCTGTAGGTACGACTCTTTAACTCAACATTTAAGTCTGCATTTAAATATGAAATAATGAATACCAAATAAAATGATTTCTAGTATTTTTTTAAAAGGAAGTTTCTGGTAACTAGCCAATGCATCTCTTCTTTTTTAAAGGCCATTCCCAGTTTATAAAAAATAAAGCTATCATTAGCATAAAGGATGCTGCCTGTTTCATTTGGTAACTGAGCAAGCAGCCCATTCTTCTAACAACTGAATCATATTCATGAAGCATCAATAAAAACAGGAGGTTATGACCCAAATCTTTCTTTTATTAAATATAATTGGAATTTCATCTGTTAAAAGATCATGTCTACCTACTCTGATTTTAGACTCTGTCTTTCCAAATTTATTTCTGGCTACTTCTTTTTTTTTTTTTTAACTGCATTCCATTCACACAGAACTGCTTGCTATTTACTATCTACATCCCAAAAGTTTCCCATTCTGTGCTTTTATTAATGCCTTCTCTGTTGCCTAGTATGCATGTCCTTCCAGCAATACTTCAAGGCCCACTCAAGGGAATCTCCTCATTGACCTCCCATTTGGAAAGAAATCTCTATCTCTTGGGTCTTCCTGCAATTCTTTTTCTTTTTTAAATTTTCTGCAATGGCATTGGTAATTTTACCTTTTGTAACTTTATAATGTATTTGTTATGTAGATTTGTTATATCTTCTGCTAGATTTTGAGATCCTTAAGGGAAGGGTTTATGTCTGACTCAATTACTATCTGGCATCTTACCTGTATATTGATGGCCTTAGATAAACATTTGCTAAATGAATAAATGAAAAGGTAAATATTTAAATGGAAGAAGAGATATACGGATTTTAATAAGATACTGTTAACCTAGGAGAACCTAGGATTCATATTGATGGAATATATCCATGACCCCAGATTATACCTGTCTACAAAAAAAAATGAAAGAAAAATCAATATATCCTGAGACAAGCCTTATGTCACTCCTAACAATTTTCTTGAGATATAAAATTAATCAGGGTTCAAAATGGTTTTGTATATACATCTGAACTTTAGTTTTTACTTGTTCCTCATATAACGTATTAGAAAAAACATAGTCCTACAAATTGTTGAATAGAAACAAGGACGATCACATTTATAATATTGAAGAGCTGGAGGGAACTGAATATAGCAAGTCCATTTATAGACTTCATTCATGGGGTTATCCAGCCCATATAAATAACAGGCACTGATATGGTTTGCCTGTGTTCCCACTCAAATCTCTGCATTGTAGCTCCCAAAATTCCCATGTGTTGTGGGAGGCACCCGGTGGGAGATAATTGAACCGCGGGGGCGGTTCCCCCATACTGTTCTGGTGGTAGTGATAAGTCTCACGAGATCTGACAATTTTATAACCGGCTTCCCTTTTCACTTGACTCTCTCATTCTCTCTTGCCTGCTGCCATGTAAGTTGGTGCCTTTCGCCTTCCACCATGATTGTGAGGCCTCCCCAGCCACGTGGAACTGTCAGTTCATTAAACCTCTTTTTCTTTATAAATTGCCCAGTCTTGGATATCACTTCATCAGCAGCATGAAAACAGACAAATATAGGCATCACCACTGAACATAGTATCTGGATCAAGGATGGCATATACCAGGTACATGCATTTCTATTTCTGCATTCAGTGGATAGAATAGACATCACTCATCAAACCTGACATTCTTTCCCACCAACAGGTGTGATCTTAGGATTTTTCCTAACCCAGCACTCCAGATATCACTACCAGTTGATATACAAGGTATATCTCAGATCTAAATGATTCTACATCATGGAGGAATTTTCTCAAGGTCTTTTAGTTTTAGTTTGTTTCAGTTTCAGGTGACTAATAACATATTTTAAGTTATGTAAAACTTCCCGAACTCAGTAAGCGATATGTATAGATCATTATAGAATTGTATGGGTGAGTAAAGCAATTTCTCCAGTGATCACAGTACACCTGCTCTTCTGTGATGCCTCCTACAAAAGCCACGCTGTAGGCAAAAATGCCGCCTAAACTGTATTCATTACTGAATCTGGTAGATACCAAAGCCTCCTGGGCAATTGACTCTAACACTATTTTTTTTCTGGAAATAATAGATTGCTTAGGAAAAGCTCAAATTTGTGTGTGTGTGTGTTTGTGTGTGTGTGTGTATGTGTGTGTGAGAGAGAGATAGAGCGACTTCATCTGAATTCTATTAAGGTGTTATATCATCAACTTTTCTAGAAGCCAAAAATAGTCTAGGATTCATTTTTGAATTTTGGTGGCCTAGATCAAGAATAGTACAGGGAACTTCCACTGACTGCAGGCAGTTACTTATTGATATGTAGGCCTGGACCATTGGTTCTCAACCAGGGGCAATTTTGTCCCCAAACCTCTCCTAAGGGATATTGTCAATATCTGGAGACATTTTTGGTTGTCAAAGCTGGGAAAGGAGTTGCCACTAGCACTAGTGGGTAGAGGCCAGGGATGCTTCTAAACACTCTGCACTGTACAGGACACACCCTACAGTACAGTCATCTAGCCCCAAATGTCAATAGTACGATTTCTGAGAAATTCTGATTTAGAGAATTGCTCTAGAATGTTAGTTCACTGAGGTCGGGGATCTGATTTTCTTAAGAGTCCATAGCACAATGCCTGGGAAATATTAAGTGCTTATTATTTCTTAAATGATTGAATGGAAGAATGCATGAACAATTTCATTTTAGCAACTCATGACATTGCTTAGGAAATGGAGTGATTCTTACTTTATCTTCATGGCCTCTTTGACCAATGAGCATGACCACACTTTAAGCCAGTAATGATGGAGTTCCCAGTGTATTGAAGAGGTAAACAAATACTCTTGCTTTGGCCCAAAATATCAATCTTCATTGTGGAATTAAACAATGAAGAACTGATGACTGAAAGATCTATGACAGTATCTCTATCGTTGGAAATGTAAGACGGAATTAAACAATGAAGAACTGATGACTGAAAGATCTATGATAGTATCTCTATCATTGGAAATGTAAGACTTTCTCTTTAGACCATGTATGGGTTCTCATCAATTTTTGGTTGTGAGGATAAATTATTTTAAGACATATTTTTCTCTCTTATTGCCAAGTTAACTTTTGCTGTATTAATTATAGTAACAACAATAACATTAAAAAGATAGTCAGTCTTCCCAGTCCGTATGATGGAGTTGAGTCCTTGACAAAATTATTTCCAATTATTTATTATCCAAAATATTATCAAAACAGCTAAAAGAACTTGAGTATATAAAGTTCAAGATACTGTCGTAAGTTCTTTAGGAATTAGAACATATATTATGAATCTCTGTATTTCCAGGACTCTGCTCTGTTAGGGGTGAATTTTGCCTTAAAACTCAGCTTGGGCATAGTTGGACATGAATCTGTCAGGGTTTCTTTGAATGCTATCTCTTAGGTCTGATCCTGTGACTTCTGTCAGTCACTGGGTAAAAACAAAGTTAAAAAAAAAAAACAAAACAAACAAACAAAAAAAACTCATGCAGGAGGAAAGAGAATTGACATTTGTCAAGCAACAGCATGATGCCAGGTCTTAAAAATATACCTTTTTCTCAATGAATCCTCATAACTAATACATGAATATGTATTATGTCTTTGTGTGTTTTACAGATGAGGAGGCTGTTACTCAGAGAGGTTAATAACCTCCACCAGGATCACTCAGATATAAGTGGCAGAGTTTACATAGAACCCAGGTCTGTCTTATCCTACGGCCTCATTTTTTCCCGCCATCTAATATTTACTTATTTAGGCCTCTCACTAGCTACAAGTGTGTTCGTTTACCCAGATACTTCCTCTTCCATATTTAAAAGAATAGACATAAAATATGCAGAAAGTATGGTAAACAGTAAAATAGATTGATGGTAAGTTTCAGTTTTTTTGTTTTTTAATAAAGTAGCAAGAAAATTCCTCTCTTGAGCTAATATATTTAAATATGTTAAAAATACTCTAGACAACTACTGTAATAAATCTGATTTCTTTTCAAGAGAAGCACTTGCAAAAGGCTGGGTTGCAGGACAAGGTCCTTCCAAAAAGTTCTATAAACAACCTCCCATTATCCGTACCCTTATCTACACACACAAACACATACATACACACATTTCCCAAAGTAGGTTTGAAATGCTCACTATCTATGACGTGTGAATTACTTAAATTTTCTGACCTAATGAGTGACATGGGAATAATAATTCCTGCTTCACAAAGTTATTGTAAAGACTGGATAAGGTGATGTGGTTAAGAGTTTAGAACAGTGTCTGCATATTGCAAATATTCTCTATGATTTCCCTCTCTGATCTTCACAGAGGACAAGCACCTTGGGGTCCTACTAGCGATTCCTTGGTGTCACATGTTAAGAAAACTTTGTTGATATTCCATTTTCCCACCATCCTAGTGGAATTTCAAGGAGCCTCTTGAAATTAGTTCATTGTCAATCCACGAGTTGTGCAAAATTGCTTTGTCATCTTCCCTTCAACCACTTGGATATCATCTTCAAGGTGACTCCTGAATAATCCGAATCTGCCTGTTAAAAAAGCTTTATTCCCAGGATTTATCAATCCCTGGGAAAACAGAAAGGAACATAAATTGTGGTGACCTTCTGTAACAGTCTATAACTCCGAAGCAATTAACATTTACAATTTAGATGTATACGTGTTTGCGTTTTTTTAAACAAACTCAAGAACCAAAGTTTGAGATGCATATAAGCAATAAGAAATGTCTTATGGCTCTCCAACACACTAGATTTTCCCAATTCCTTAAATAGTCTGATTATTTTCATGATCACAACCAATGTTGATCCCAGTATGCCATTATAAAAGCTCCTTTATCAATCAAAATTGTATTGGTTCAAAAAGACAAATCTTGCTTTCTCCAAATGATATCCCCCAAAGAAGATATTCTGTGGACCACATCTAAGGGAACTGTGTCTATATTAAACCTGACTTTTAACAGAAATGGGAAACATGTTGCATTTTTTGCTCCATGGTCATTCTTAGACTGAACAATGCAATTCATGCTGAGAAATGTACTCTCAAACTGTGTATCAGAGCTCCAGAATTCTGGAAAAAATATTGTGCCTTTATCGTTTTGATGACTGATTTTAATGATTCCAGCATGAGATATTTTCTTCACTAACCAAATGCTTAAACTTCATGTTTCGATATTAGCATGGAAAGCAAAGTGAGCTCAAATGTATCTCCAACCAGTTTGCCTTATACATGAATAGCCTTATCCTCTACCAATCAAGACAATTATCTTCCAGGATAAAGCCTGAGGTTAATCTTGAAGAACTCGAACTTGTGTAAGTAATTGGATTGTTTTTGGAAAAGGATAGAAGTGGCCACCAAACAGATCATGGTTTATTCAGGAAAAAATAATTTTGTGGTTTTTACCTGTTCCACAAAATGCTCCACCACATTTTGCTTTTTCAAATTCAATTTTCTTTCCCAGATCATTCCAGAATTGCAACTAAATATAGTACTTTTTAAACTTGCCAAGTTGTGACTCCCTAAAAGTTAATTTGGAAATATCTGCCACAGATATTGACAGAGTGACCAAAGCAGACCTGTGACTTTATTTCAGGGAGAAGTGCCTGGCAGGAATACCAAGTGATGTTATATTTCAAAGGATTTAGGCAGGCTAGGGAAAAAAATGCAGTGTCTGAAAGAAAATTTTACATTTATTACTTCCTAGTCTTTTAGATGTTCCCATTATGGCAGTTGCAAACAAACAAATAAAATTACAATAAATTCAAGCAAGCAGTCACACAAATAATCCAAAAAAGGAAATATGTGTATGTACTCTAGAAACTGAAAGCCCCAGGGTTGATTAGTAATGAAATGCCTGTGGAATTAAAATAACATCAGAAAGATGTTTTAGAATAATAAACTGTCAAAAGTAAACCGCCCTACTCGTTCCCCGCAAAGAGTTTCCAACACATTCTGGAACACGAGGAAAGTTACTCATTTGCAAAAGTACAGCTAGCAGAATGGATAGAAGGAAGGCAGAAGACTTTGCCTTTTCCTTCTCTCTTCATTGTGGCCGTGATAAAAAGCTCCAGGGCCTCCTGTCCATGACCTTAGTCCTTTGGAGAAGGCTGGTGGGGGGAGTGCAGGCCGGGCTCAAGCTTGCCATTAGTCAGTGATCTGTGAATAGCTCTCGGTCCCTTAATGACGTGAGCGCAGGCTCCAAAGGGAGCGGGTGACTCAGAGCGCAGGAGGCTCGGAGATTGCCTGAGCAGCCATTAGCACGTCATTGGTAATCCCAGCGACACCTTTCACATCCGCGGTATTTGTCTCCATGCTCTCCGCGGAAGGCTGCGAGAATGTTTTATTTAAGGGCTCTGGGCTGCCTTCTGCCTGACAGGATTGCTTGTCTGCAGGGCTTACTAACACTTGCAGATCTTCCAAGAGAAGAGGGGTGGGGGATGCGGAATTCCTAGTATAGTTACAGGCCATTTCCGTGAACGCAGACATTATGCCTCTGCACGTTGGAAATTGCATGGTAGATTAAAACTGTAGCCCTTGTCCTTTTACTTCATGACAGAAAGAAGCAAAGGAAAGGCTCAATCATTGCTGCCCCAAGTCTGCTTAATTCCATAAATATCTATTAAACGTCTACTATGAAAGTAGTATAATATAAAATAGCGGTCAAGAGCACATCTTGTGGCATCTGATACAGCTGGATTTGAATGACAGTTCTGTTGCTATTTGTGTGACTTTAGGTGAGTTAAAGTCTCTGAGCCCTGTTATCTGCAAAATGAATATAACAGTGACCTTCTCAAAGGATTATTGCAAAGGTTAAATGATAACAATGTATATATAGCACTTGGCAAATAATAAGCACACAAGTGGCAGCTGTTTGATTTCTATGTACTGAGGACTGGGCTAGGTTCTGGGCTACTGGGGCACATAGGACACAGTTCCTCCTTGAAGGAACTCACAGAACAAGGAGAAGCAAACAAGGAAACAAACAATTGTAGTGTGGGGGTGATAAGCCTATATTAGTATAGTGGTTCTAAAATTTTAATGTACATTAGGATGACCTGGGGATCTTTTTAAAATGAAGATTTTATAAGGAACTTAATTAAGCAAAAAAAAAATAAAAAATAAAAAAGGTGACAGAGAAACAGAATCATTAAAGAGTAGGCAAAAGACGTCAACAGGTCCTTCTCAAAAGAAGACATACAAGCAGCTAACAAATATGGGAAAAAATGCTCAACATCACTAATCATCAGGGAAATGCAAATCAAAACTACAATGAGATACTATCTCACACCAGTCAGAATGGCTATTACTAAAAATTTAAAAAACAACAGATGCTGAGGCTGTGAAGACATGGGAAGGCGAAGGCCACTGTTGGTGGGAATGTAAGTTAGTTCAGTCATTATGGAAAGCAATTTGGAGATTTCTCAAAGACTTAAAACAGAACTACCATTTCACCCAGAAATCCCATTATTGAATATATATTCCAAAAGAAAATAAATCATTCTACCAAAAAGACACATGCACTAATATGTTCATTGCAGCACTATTCACAATAGCAAACACATGGGATCAACCTAAGTGCCTATCAGTTTTGGACTGGATAAAGAAAATATGGTACATATACAACATGGAATACTATGCTGCCATAAAAAAGAACAAAATTATGTCCTTTGCAGTAGCATGGATGCAGCAGGAGGCCATTATCCTAAGTTAATCAACGCAGGAACAGAAAACCAAATACTGCATATTCTTACTCATAGGTGGGAACTAAACATTGGTTACTCATAATATAAAATGAGAACAATGGACACTGGGGGCTGCTAGAAGGGAGGAGGCAGAAATGGGGGCAAGAGTTGAAAAATTAACTCTTGGTTACTATGCTCAGTCTCTGAGTGATGGGATCAATCATAATCTAAACCTCAGCATTCTGCAATATACCCAGGTAACACACCTGCACATGTACCCCTGTCCCCACCCCCCCGAATCTCAAATAAAGGTTAAATCTATTAAAAGAAAAAAAAGGAGAAGAAGATTTTGATTCAGTAGGTCTGGCAGGGGAACGCTGAGAATCTGCATTTCTATCAAGCACCCAGGTATTGATGAGGGATGCTGGTCCAAAACAGTACATTGAGGAGCAAGAACCTAGAGCAATGGATGTATAGGTACGTGGAGAGTAAATAAAGGGGCAGCAGGCTCTGCTGAGTTCACCTTTGAGTTTCTGCCTTGTGGATGCTAAACACTTTGCACCCTCTCTTCCAGTTCTTCTGTCTCCCTGCTAGCTGCCCAGGACCTCATTTGAATCCAACACCAAACACAATGTATAACGCTAAGCAAAGGAAGGGACAGGGAAGCCAGGGACAACTTTGGAAAAAACAAATCTTGAGCTAGTTCTTCAAAGCTGTGGTGGACATGCATGGTCACCTAGATAGGTGGGAGAAAAGAGCAGGAAAGTATGCCTTTACTGTCAAGTGCATGAAATTGTTGGTTTAACATATTTTAAGAGCTAAGGAATATGCAACAGGAGTTAAATATAGTTATTGAACATTTGCCACATTTATGAACTTCAAAAATGTTAAGAGAACATTTTTATTTTTTCCTTCTCACACGGGAGGCTTTGGAAATGTGTACAATTAGCACGGATTATCAACCCCAGTGGGTGGGGAGTCCCATGTGCACCTCCCACGATTTCTTACGAGTGTAACTCCTGCAGGCAGCACCAAGCAAACACAGCTCTGGCTGCTTTCCTTTTGACAACTAAGGTTTCATTCCAAATCAAACCTAGAGGCAATGCTCGGGCTTAATTGTAGGCATTTCAGAGTTGGAATGGTTAGATTCGCACCCAGCCTGTCTGCAAATCTGCGTTTGGGAAACTGACACTTTCTAGCATGGCTTTTCCATATTATCTTTATCTTTCCTTCCATTTGTCCACACCTCCAAGACGCTGCTCACTCGCATTCTCCTGCCTGGGGTACTCTCCCAGCTCTCCTCAACCAGTTGAATTTTAAAACCTAGTTCATTGTTCTAGTCTAGGCAATCTTCATCCCACACTATAGTCTTTCTTTTCAACCAGATCATCCAGCTGCAACTGTTTAAGACTGTAAGGTCTTTTTTTTTTTTTTAATTTTTTTTTTTTTTTTTTGAGATGGAGTCTCGCTCTGTCATCCAGGCTGGAATGCAGTGGCACGATCTCAGTTCACTGCAATCTCCACCTCCCAGGTTCAAGCGATTCTCCTGCTTCAGCCTCCCAAGCAGTTGGGACTACAGGCAAGTGCCACCATGCCTGGCTAATTGTGTGTGTGTGTGTGTGTGTGTGTATTTTTAGTAGAGATGGAGTTTCACTGTGTTAGCCAGGATGATTTTGATCTCCTGACCTCATGATCCGCCCGCCTCAGCCTCCCAAAGTGCTGGGATTACAGGCGTGAGCCAACGCGCCCAGCCTGTATTCTTTATACTACTTAGTTACCAGACATTTGCATGGTAGGGGTCACAGCCTTAAACACTAATAGTGATTAGGGGCATTTGCTTTGCAGTTGGTCTGTCCTGGGTTTGAATCACAGCTGTGTGATTCAATAATTGTCTAACCCTGAGAAATCACAATAGCAACAGCACAACCACACTAACAGTGTTAATAATGAACATTTCTTGAGTTCTTATGGTGTGCCAGGCCATTGTGCAAGTATTTAATGTATACTCTCTTATTCAATCATTGTAACAACCTTATGAGGTTGATGCTCTGTTGCTTTGTCAAAGTCTTAACTTACTCATCCGTAAAACGAGGAGAGTAATTGTGATTTCAGTAATAGCCACCTCGTGGGTAAATAAGATGATATATGCAAAAAATTTGTCACAGTGTGTTACATGAGTGAGTATGCATATGTGGGCCTGTGTGGATACACAGACACACAGAGACATCCTCACACAGACACACAGACACACACACGTACACACACACACACACACACACACATATATATATATATATATATGCTGAAACTATGTACTTGGGCAGCCCAAGCACTTCAAACTCATCTTGAAACACCAGCTCCTATTCTTTTCTCCCCTATTTCAGTTATTCACATTACCACCCACCCACTCACTCAAGCCAGTAACATCAGATGCATCCTAGGTACAACTTGTTACCATAGCACACACTATGGTGCTGCACACTTTATTTAAAAACCTAAGCACTTTATCATAAAAACCTTATGCGGTCTGTATCCTTATAATTCACATTCTACATTTTGATTAAACTTTAATACACAATCCTGTGAGGTATGTACTTATTTTAGAGATGAGTAAACTGAGGCACAAAGTGAATAAGTAACTGGCATGTGGTCTCAGCTTGGCCACAGTGCTATCCTCAGGCCCATTTCTAATTGATCACCATGTCCTACTTATACTACTTTATAGATGGTTTTCTAATCCATACCCTTTTTTTTCCAATTCCCATTGCCATTTCTTAGAAATTTGCTACAATCACCTAATTGTTTTCCTTGTCTCTAATTTTTCACCTCTTCTAAATTATCCTCCACCTGCTACAACACTGACCTTTCTAGGATGCACAGTTATTATTAATCTTTAGTTTATCATCTTTCTGGGTCCTCCATCATGTGGCCTCTCATCTTTTGTCTCCTACTTTCCCTATTTGTTACTTTATAAGTGAATTGAATTACTTGCGCAGTTACCAGAATTCCCACTGTAGGCAGTGTGGATAGAAAAACAATAATAATGAAGGAACCAGGTAGTGTATTAGATCTTTATGTATGTTATGAATCTATTCAATCTTTGGAACAACCCTATGAGGTCTATACTACTGTAATTACTATTTTACACACAAGGCACAAAGTGGCTTACAAACTGAGGCAAAGAAGATTAAGTAACTTGCCCAATTTCACACAACTTAAATTTAAATCCAAGTAGTCTTGGCTCCAGAGTGTATGCTCTTTGCCAACATGCTTGGAAAAGCAAGTAGGGTATGCTGATGAAGTGAGAATGTATTTAAAGAAAGATCAGCTCTCTACCCAATCAGGTGCCTAAGGAGGGCATAGTCTGGTCTACATCCTTGCAGGCCCAGAAATCTGATCTCAATGCTATTCCTGCCCACACTCACAATGACCTGATTTATGAAGCCAGAATGCCAATTTACTAAGTTACAATGAGATCTACAACTCTCCATTGAACTAGATAGACCATAGAAACACATCGTCCTTTTGTAAGTGCAGTATCAGAGGAGGATAAATAGGTATATAATTCTCATATGCTTTATACTTCAAGCTCTGATAGCCTACTTCATTCATCTGCACTACTAGGATATACCTTTGAGGTGGACAGGGTGCTTTCGTTTGCCTAACAACCTCCTCGCCTTACCACTCTGAGACAAGGCTTGGATTGGCACTGACCTATTACTACTACTGCCTTACTCATCTGTGGGAATATCCTATGATTATTTCTTGATCTATGTTCATACTCTTAATCTGGTTACAGATACAGGAGTCATTCTTTCTCTTAAGGTTTGTTTTGAATGTCTCAATTCCAGTTCATAATGTGTGGATTTTATTGGTTAATGACTGGAGAACAGTTATATTTTCTTTTCTTTCAACAGTGTTGATCAGTTTGTAACCTGGATTCCTCCAAGTTTTCTCACAACTCTTTGCCTTTACATATACTAGTCACACTACTTGACTAACTCTTTAACTCCAGGAAATGGTCTCCTATTTGGCCACACCAGGTTGAGTAACCCACTTGCATGTGTGCACTACCTTGCTATCTTCACAATGACATTTTTCATAATGTGTCTACTTACTTGTACTTGCAATTACGTATGTAAGGCCTTCATTTTCTTTGTATATCTGGCTCAGAGTCTTCCATGAGATTGAAGTCAAGATATCAGCTGGGGCTATATTCTTCTAAAGGTTTCACTGGGTCTGAAAGAGCTGCTTCCAGTGGATCTCACTCACATACCCAG
Organism: Papio anubis; assembly: GCF_008728515.1. NCBI lineage: Eukaryota > Metazoa > Chordata > Mammalia > Primates > Cercopithecidae > Papio > Papio anubis. The sequence continues at coordinate 87,914,692 of NC_044987.1, forward strand.
CCAATTATTGCTGGTTGTTGGATAACGGCCTTAGTTTCTTGCCACATGGCTCCATCCTTAGGGCTACTTGAGTGTCCTCATGAAGCAGCAGCTGGCTTCCCCTGGACTGAGTGATTCAAGATAGCAAGATGGAAGTGATGCAAACCATTGTTTCCACAATATGCTATTGGCTGCACAGATCATTCCTATTCAGTCCGGGAGGGACTAGTATGTGACTACCAGGAGGCCATTTTGGAGGCTGGCTACCACAGCCTGTACTTGCCTTTGTGGGTCTTGCTGATTACAAACATGGACCCCACTGCTTGTTGAACAGTAGAAGCTCTATAAATAGTGACTGAAGCCAAAAGATAAAGGAAAAAAGATAAAGAAGGAGGTGGGGGATGGGGGAAGAAGAGAGAGAGAGGGAAGGAGAGAAGAAAGGAAGAAGCAGAGAAAACAAAGAAAAAAAATATTTCTTCACCTGTATCCCTGGCAGAATTATTCGCTGCTTAAGGATAGGGACTGGGATGTTCTTCAAAAAATCACTTTAGCTGAATCAGTTTGTTTCTAGCTTAGCACACACTAGAATCTTAATGGATGTCAGTTGATGAATGATTGAATGTATGAGTGATGAGTACATGAATGAGTACTTAAATTAAAGCAAATTTGTCTGTTTTCTGACTTTGAGCAAAAGCTCACTGAGGGCTAGAACTGGATGATTTCCTTCTCTACCCTTGTTATGCCTATGATGGTATTGAGCTCACATTAAGCCCCTATAAATATCTTCATTGAATGAATGTGTGAATAAATGAACAGGTCATAGAAATCGCTATAATGAAGCTTTATACATATTTTATGTAATTTGTATAGTGCAGGAATATGGTATACCAGCACAAAATCCCAGTTTCTCTCCTTCCTTTTCATCTCTGTCTAAACAGCAAAATAGTGGCTGGTATGTTCATAGAATATATCGATTTTTGGGGGAGGGGAAGGAAGGTTGTCTCTGCTGTTTGCAAGGTAAATGTGCTGCTCTTAAAGTGTCTACAAAAGGATTCTCAAATGTAGCTTCTAAGTTCACTTGCATTATAAATTGAGATGCCTCTTTTAGTCCAGGCCTTTAAAGTTTATTTTCTGTAAAGGAAATGGTGGTTCTTTATTTTTGTGTAGCACTGAATAGTGTACAGAATACTTTCATATTCATTTCTTCATTTAATCCTTAGAGTAACATTATGGGATGGGTAATATTATCCATGATTTTTAAGTTTAAGAGGCTGAACTTTTGCTAGGTTGTGATTGTCCAAGATCACATTATTTTGGATGCAGCAGAGCTAGAAAGAGAACAAAAACCACTCCTCCAATTCTCAAAATTTCCCCCTTAACAAAAAAGTCACAATACGTGTGTGTGTGTGTGCGTATCATTTCTTTCCATATCCTGAAAACTCTCAGAAGTTTCCATTTTATTTAAAAAAATGTGGTCCAATGTCATCCATAGCCTTGTTAAGAGAATGACTGAAACAGCAGACAACAGTAGTAAATCTAGAAAATAGGCAGTTTGTGTCAAAAAGGTCTGGGGACAAATGCAAATATCTCAGCTGGAGGGCAGAGGCTGTCTTTGGACAGAAACTGTTGCAGGTAGGTGGGAGGTGAGTTAAGATAGTCTTAGGAAACACTCTACCTCAAGATATTGACTCAAATATAGAATTCTTGCCCTTGTTGGAAAACAGAAAAAAGAAATAAACTCACACAACTTAAGAACAAGGAAGTGCATTGCATAATTATAGGGAAATCACCCATAAATAAAATGCTGGAATTACAGCCAAGCCTCAAGAAACCCAGAAAACCATCAGCCATCTCTTCTCTGTCCTTGCTCTGTTTCTGAACGCATATGGGAGCTCATCTTTTCTTCTCTTGAGAATTTTTTTATCCCTTTTTTCTTAAATTGGTTATTCCTATTCACTCACTTATAGCAAATGATTCATATATTTTCTAGTTGGCAGTCTGTGCTCCCCATGACATTTCTGCTTAGGTTTCTTCAAAGTGTCATAACCATTTAATGTCCAGATACCAAAAGCATAGAAGAGGAAATACGAGTAGTTGGTCTTGGGCAAGTGTTTGCTTCTGGTCCAAGTTGTCATGATCAAGAAGAAAGATGACATGGTTATGAATATCAGGAGTCCATGACTGTAGGCTGTATGGTTCTCTAAGAAGAAAGAATGGATGTTGAGAAAATGAATACAAGTTCTGGTTCGTTGAAGACCTTATAAAACCAAAGCTAAGATAAGCAAAACCAGGATACAGTTGAAGAGCACTGGATGCAGGATTAAAGCATGATCATTAGCAGGAGGACTTAACATTGAACTTCTAAGCTACTTATCTAGAGATCCTTAAGATGGCTTTAAGTAGGAATAGAATTGTTCCCGGTCCCAGCTTGTGGTACAATGGAACTGAGAGTGGGGGTGAGGAGTCTTAGCTGAGAAGACTGGAGTGCTTCAGGGGTAGAGAGTCAAAATCATTAGGCTTTTTGAAGCTAGGAGAGCCAATTCCTTATCTGTGTTAAAGCTTTTCTAAGACTAAAATTTTGGCTTTCTGGGTAGACCCAACAGGTAGGCCTGACTGCCTCGATAAAAATAGCAACATTAAAATCCCCAGGCAGCTTATGGAGCTATACCTGTCATTGAGGAAGGCAGAAAACCAACATCTGAGGAGCAACTGCTATGGGCCAGGTACTTTTCCTACGTTATTTAATTCTCCCATAGCAATCCTCTGAAGCAGTCATTAACATCACCCCTATTTTACAGAGGAGGAAATGGATTAGGTAATAAACAAACAATACTCTGCTGCTCAAGCTACCAGGCAGTCTAAGCCCTTTTTAGCTTTGGCTCTTCCCCATCTCTCTTCTTTTTTCTTCCTCTTCTTTCTTCCCTTTCCTTTTTTTCTTCCCCTCTTCTCCTTTTCCTCCTTTTCTTCTTTTTCCTCCCCTTGCTTTTCCTTTCCGTTCCATTTCATTGCATTTTTTAAAGACTTTGAATCAGACTTTGTTTCTCAGTGCCTTTTTGGACTCCATATTTGCTACACCCTTTTAATTAATCAGATCTGCAAGTGTTTTGTTCTCTGCCATCACCTGCGATGTTGATGGTAATGCTAGATCCAGAATTACCTGCTCCTAGTTCCTTACTCTCCCTATAGAACTGCCCATCCCAGGACACTTGAGTGGCCTTTTTGACCCAAGCACCATTGTCCTGAAGGTAATGGTAACTGCCCATTGCTGTTACCATCATAGTCACTATTTACCACTGTCATGTTATGGAGCCTCTTTTACTTTTTGGCAGTCAACAGTGAGCATTTTTTTTTTCAAACTTGAAACGCCCAAAGCACTCCTCATTATTAGCACAAGGGTCTTAAGACTCACACTTTCACTCCAGTCAGATTTGGGTCTAAATGTGATTACAGTGAGAGCAATTGTGATGATAAATCTGGCCAGCTCCTCTGTAACTCAATCAGTTGGACACTAACAAAGGGAATTGGTAAGGGCTTCAGGGAAGAGTCAGGACAGCAATTAAGGGGCTGGCCTTTAAAGACAATATTGGAAATATTTAAGCCTTTACATTGGGTCTGGTGGCAGAGAAAAAAGATTATGATCCCATAGAACATGCTGAAGAGTAATTTCTCCCGTGCTGTGGGAGCCTCTGTGAGACTGGGGTAGGAGGCCACAATGGCGCTCTATGACGCTGTCTGTGGGTTTTCCCTTGCTCCCCCCTCTATCTCCTTTAAAAAATCATAACATCATGACAATATTATTACTGTTGTTAGGAAAAGGAGACAACAAGCTAGAGTTCCTTTCTTATCCCATGCAACTCTTGCTGTCATATCCTCTGCTCCATCAGCATCTCTGTAACCTAATGAAATATAGATGTTTCAGTCCTCATTCTGTGTAAACTTTCAACATTTGACACTCTTATCCACTTCCTTTTCACCTTACTCTCCTGTTATTTTCCTCCTACTTCCTTGCCTATTTTTTTTCCCAGGGTTCTTTTGGTTATTCTCATCTTATATCTGACCTTCACATTGCTAACACTTATGTAGCGCTTAATATGTATCAGGCACTTGTCAAACCACCCTATATACATTATCTCAGCAAATCCTCCTAACAGCCCATGAGAAGTCATCCCAGCTTTACAAATAAGGAAATTGAGACCCAAGAAAATCATATAACTCTTAGAGTTGGGGATCTGAACTTAGGAAATATAATTATGGCATCCTTGTTTTTGACAACTACACTAAACTGCTTCCGTTTATTGAAATTCTTCGTACTCTTATTCCTAAACCTTCTTATCTTCTCAGTCTGTACTTCCTCTCCAGGTAGTTGTGGCAATTCCTGTGGCTTAAATTACCATCAAAAGGCCAATAATTCCCACAATTGTATTGATAATTCTGACCTCTCTTCTCACCCCTAGATATTTATATTCAACCATTACTAGCCATTTCCACGGAATACCCAACAGAGACTTCAAATAAAACATGTCCATATTTTTAAGACTCATTGTACATCTCCTTCCCACCACTTGTCACAATTGCAGTTAAATAATTACTTTTGTAATTATTTGCTTCTGTCTTCTGTGTTAGAATGGAAACCTGATGAGAGCAGAAAACCTGTTTTGTTCATCTTGGTGGCTACAACTCCTATCACGGTGCCTTGCCTACTCCAGCTGCTCAAAACTCCTTTTTGGAATGAGTAACTTTTTGTATGAGTGAATAGGAAATAAATTTTTAAAAGAAAAAAAGTCCTATTACACTTTTCATTTTAATATACAACTTTCTAATGTCAATCAATCCCTTGCATACATTTTAAATAAGTCATATTCATACTGAGTTACAACTTAGTATTCCCTTCTTTTCACCTAACATTAAATCTTTAAATAGTTTCCATATGTATTTTATTATGTTAATATTGCATGTGTTAAATAACCGTTCTCTATACTGTTGGCAAAGATTTCCTCCCAACATTTAATTAATGTAGGCATATTTGTAATAAACGTTTTTATGCACACAGCTATGTTGTTCTTGTGAAATATTTTCTTAAAATAAATCCCTAGAAGTATTCCAAGTTTAAATGGCATGAACATTGTTATGTGTGCTGACATATATTATAAAATTACTATAAAAGATGGTTGCATTGACACCACTCACAGCAATAGATGAGGGTTTGATCAGCATTGGCAATAGCATCTCAGTTTCTGAATGCAAACTTGGATGAATTGCAGAACAGCAGATGGAATGTTTTTTTATGTACAAAAGAATCTTACTCCTGGCCCAATTATGTTATCTTTCTACCTGTCATTTAAAATATTTGTATTGTGATAAAATATATATAACATTAAATTTACCATTTTAATAACTTTAAAGTGTAATATCAGTGGCATTAATAACATTGTATAAGTAACATCGCTGTCTATTCCAGAACTTATTCATCATCCCAAATAGAAACTCCGTACCCATTAAATAGTCACTCCCCATTTCTCCCTTCCCCTACTCCCAGGCCCTGGAAACCACTAATCTGCTTTATGATTTGCCTATTCTGGATATTTCATATAAATGGAATCAGGTGTTCAAACAAAAAAAAGTGTACATATTCATGGCAGCTCTATTCACAATAGGGAAAAGCTGGAAATGACCAAAATGTCCATTAACAGATAATTGAATAAACAAAATGTGATATGTCCATATAATGGAATATTGCTCAGCTATAAAAATGAATGAAATACTGATACATTCTATAATGTGGATGAACCTAGAAAACATTATTCTAAGCTTAAAAACATAGATATTCCTCTCTTTTATACTTCATCAAACCATTTTAACAGTGTACATCAACACAAACAGCTTAAGAAGATGAAATACATTTGAAAGGAACAAAAGATGCAGCAAAAAAATACAACCTAAAACACTCGCTTTCTAGGACTGAGTTTATGCTAATTAAATTTAACAAGCATTTATTGAGTACTACTGGGAGTCAGGCACTATTCTATGTGCTAATGCTATAAACTGAATAAAAAACAGCCCTGATTTCAATAAAATGATGTACTAGGAAAGATATAAACATGTCAATAAATAATTAACATGTTTAATATGAATAGTGTGTTATGCAGAACAGTATATTCTGTGTTGTGAGACCCAGATGAAGGAAAAACTAATTCTATCTGGAAAAATCAAGGAAGGATACAGAAAGGAGCTATCATTTTTGTTTAGTCCTGAACTTTCAGTAGGGATTGTCAGGCAGGGAACTGAGGTACAAGTGTGTTAGGGCAAGGAAGGGTAGAAAAAGAAAATGACTTTAACCTTCCCCTTCCTTTATGCTGACTCAGATCTCTATGGGTCTCACAATCGGCAATCTATGTTCCCATAAAGTGATACCACATCGGTACAAAAGTGATTGCCGTTTTGCCATTACTTTCAATGGGAAAACCGCGATCATTTCTGTACCAGTGTAATATCACTTCATCACGACAGTTTTGAAATAAGCTGAGAATAATTTTGATTTTATTTTTACAAAAAGACAACTAGAACCTTGTGGATGCTTGATGACAATAATTTTTGAATATTAGTAATATTAATATTAATTGACATTAATAACATGTTCAATGCCACATTTTTGAGTACATTTTCATTGGTTTCTAAGAAGAAATAGGTTATAGAGTTAATGATCCATTGAAAGGGAAACATTTTACTGCTTGTCAGAATTATAACAATTTTAATTCAAAACACTCTGTCTGGTCCTTTGAATGAATGACAGAGTGAGTCTACCATCTCTGACTCTGAATGCTCATAGTACAGAATGAGTACCCAAAACATGCAGTAGATGTGGTACTGTGCCTCACTCCTGCTTCATGACAGGTGTGTCTAATTAATAATTATGGTCTTTGATGATGATCGCAGACCTGCCTCTGAATGCCTATTCATATAGGCAGCCATACCATGATTAATCAGCAGCAATTGATAAAATTCTATTGCTATGTCTGTCAGAGAGAAGACTATATTGGGGTTGGGAGTCAGAAGTTGTGGATTTGAGGCCTAATTCTTTCTTTAGCAAGTTAAGTAACTTCTCTGAGCCTCAGTTGCTTCAGCAGGAAAATGCTATCAATATCGACTTTAAGGGTTGTTGTAGGAGGATTGAACATAGCCACATGAATTAAAGGGCACAGCTCCAGTAACATAGTAGGTGCTCAATAAATAAGTGTAGTAAAACCAGAATCCTTTGACTTGCCTAGTAAACTTCTTTCTGCATCTTGCTTCAACGCATCTCTTCCTGTGCAAAAGAGAAATGACAGTTGTTCCTATTATTGCCAGTGTTGCTGCCATTCTTGCTTTTACCCAAAGGAAAAAACACAGAGCCATTTTCTGCTTCTTCTCTTTCAGCCTTTGTCACTAAATTCTGCCAATTTATTTGAAGCAACTCTAATTCTTTTTCCTCCTTTGAGCTGACCGAGCACTGCCCTGACACTGATGTTGGTTCATAACTATATGCCTGCATTATTTCATCAGCTTCCTGTTTTTCCTTCCTCTATTCCGAGGCTTTTAAACCTCTGCACTATTAACATTTTGGGCTGGATGAGTCTTTATTGTGAAGGGTGCATCTTAGGATGTTTAGCAACATCCATGACCTCTACTTACTAGATCCCAGGAGCATTTCCTCAGTTGTGACAACCGAAAATGTCTCCAGACATTGCCAAATAGTTTCTGGTGGGTGGAGGAGGAAATAAATTTTCCTCAGTTGAGAACCATTGCTGTAATATTATTGTTTTAAATCATTTCACCAAGCTGAGAGATTATCAATCAATGGTATTTTTGCTACGATATTTCTTCATTTCAAGAACTGTCAATAGATTTCTATTTCCCAAAGACGTTAATACCTTAGCCTAGTTGTCAAGTTTATCAATAATCGGCCCTAGTTATTTTTATTTGAACTAGAACTTTTTAAAGTTTAATGCACCTATTAATCATCAAGTTATCTTTTTAAAATGCAAATTCTGCCTTAGTAGGTCTGGGTGAGGCCTGAGACATGACATTTGAAAAAGTTTCTAGGTGGACTTGATGCTGCTGAACTACAGAGAATTTTGTATCACAAAGCATTGAAAGACCTCAACCAAGTGCTTCTGTACCTGCTGAGTGTTCATAAAGGACCAGGTCCTGCTTAAGAGGAGCTCATAGAACAGCAGAAGAGAGAGAGAAATAAGCAAGTAACTATAATAAAAGTTGATACTTGTTATCATTGAAGTAGGATTACAAAGATATGAAGATTCAAGTAAGGGAGAAATTCATCCTACCTGGGGCTGATAGGTGAGGGGTAAAGAGGAAATACCTGCAATGATTAGAGAAAGCTTTGATATGGAAGTGCTCCTTGATTTGGGCCTGTAAAATAGGTAGGTGTTCTATCAGGTGGAGAGGAAAGGGAGGTACTTTTCCTGGAAGTGAGAACAGCATGATCAAAAGCAGAGAGACGTAAAAATACAGGAACTGTGTTCAGTGTGGCTAGCACCCACGTTGGGACTGAAGAGGCTCAGTAAACTGCCTTCAGAAGCCTCTTGTCTGTCATACTATATATGTGAGATTTATTATGTTAGCCAGAGGCTTTTTAATTAGGAAAACAACATGATCAGGCGTTTGTGTTTGAAAGACCATGCTGACGGCCGTGTGGATGGTGGGTATAATGAGGAACATCCAGGAGTCAAGCCAAGCTGCTAGAGGTGAGCGTCTTAACTAGGATGAGAGCAGAGGAGGCTGTGGTGAGCTGGAGCTGACTCACACCAGCCCACGAGCGTCGATGGGGGGCGTCTCCTCCCAACTCCACATGTAATCATGGTGGTAGCTTGAACTCAGCCACAGTGGGAATATACACCACAAAAAGTGGCAAATGCCAGAAATAGTTCCCTGAGAGCCAGTTGATAAGCATTTATTAGCACACCACTGTGTGTTACTGAGGAAACCAGGTGTTATAGCCACCTGGAGGCAATTTATTAGACGTGTTACAATGAAGAACAAGAATACATCACAGATAACATGCCCTTATTGGGCAATTGAGTTGATTCATTTATTCATACAATGCATATTGATTGAGGACTCCCTATATGCCTGGCATTGTTCCAAATACCTGTCCCTGTGGAGCTTACATTCTAGTAACATGGTGTCATTAACTGAGAAAAGCTGCGGGCAGTGGAAGATACTTACTTTAGTCTGGGATACGGATGGTATCCAGATGGAGTCTGATATGGTTTGGCTGTGCCCCACCCAAATCTCCTCTTGAATTGTAGTTCCCATAATCCCCACAAATCATGGGAGGGACCTTTTAGGAGGTGATTAGATTACGGGGGCAGTTCCCTCATGCTGTTCTCGTGATAGTGAGTGAATTCTCACAAGATCTGATGGTTTTATAAGGGGTTCCCCCCCTCCACTTCACTCCGCATTTCTCCTTCCCGCCACCAGGTGAAGGACGTATTTAATTCCCCTTCCGCCATGTTTGTAAGTTTCTGGAGGCCTCCCCAGTCATGCTGAACTGTGAGTCAACTAAACCTGTTTCCTTTATAAATTACCCAGTCCCACGCAGCGTGAGAATGGACTAATGCAGAGTCTTTCAGGATTAATAGAGAGTCTTTCAGTCATAAATGTACAGCCATATCCTGTGCTATACTTTCTAGAACATTTCACATACAATTCTAATTGTTTACAATAACTTTGTAGGGCAGATGGGAGAGGGGGCTATTGCTCAGATGGGAAAAACGGAGGCTCAGCTATTTGAAGAGATTTGCTCAAAATCACGGAACCAGTTAGTGTCGGAGTCAGGATTTGAGTCCCGGGTTTTTTGACAATTAGCCTAGTCCTCTCTGCACAGTGCCCATTCTACTGTCTGCTCAATCACCATTATACAAATGATCACTACAAATTATATGATGGGACCATCATGGAGACGTTCGCCTGCATGCTGATGCCATTTTCACCCTCAAAGTGCTTCCCCGGCTGTGATCTCGGTTCCTGCTCACAGCCCTAGGTGCTACTCCATGGTGCTCGTTTGGGCTTGTTGCTAGGTGCAGCTGAGCTGAGAGTCACAGGCTTCGTGCTCCCTGCTGCAAGCCATGGTTGCTCTGATTATGCTAATAGTGGTTTTGCCTGCTGTTGCTATCAGAGACAAATCTCTCCCATTCCTGTTTCTGCTTCCCTTCCCCTGTGCCTGCTCCTCATTCCTTTCCCCCTTCCCCTGTGCCTGCTCCTGATTCCTTTCCATCTCACTAATTTCTGTCTCAAAATGATACACTGTTACCTCAGGGATTTACTAAATAATAATAAAGAAAAAACAGTAAAAACAGGTAGCAGTAGAACCTATATTTGTTGAATGATGAGTACAGTATCTATAAATACATTCTAAAAATAGAAAGACTGGTTCAAAATTGTACTACAATATTATAAATATTAAGTTCATAATATTATAATATTGAAAGGGAAATGTAAGGTGTGATACAATGGTTTTAGAAAATGGGGGCTCCAATTGCTCAAGAGTCAGGAGTTAATAAAACCAAATACTGCTCATGTCTGAGATAATTAAATGCTTTTCTGTAGGCATTTGGGTGAACACCCAGACAGAACAGGAACTATTTTCCAAATGGCATATCACACTAACTTTCCAAAGTGCAGCTACTTTCATATAACTAGCTTTCCCTTTTTCTTTTGTAAAAGCATTTTTGCGTGCACATGAGTATATGTCTGAATATATATTTATATATGAGACTATATATATAGATATGAGTGTATCTAAAGCAGCTACAGTAGTGTTGCTTGGCTGAGTAGGAGGTGATACAGGACTGTGCTATTAGTGAGCGGGAGGTAGGAGGTGGCTATGGCTGATGGGCAGGCGTGTGAGGTAATCGCAGGGTAATACTGTCTGCAGGTATTTTTAGATGACACCAGAATGAGAGGATGTTGGTTGGTGGTGATGGTCTTTCTTCTTCTAGAACACAGTGATGAAACACACATAATAAGAACATAAGGCTTGCCAATTTGGAGCAGACCTTTTGTCCATCCAGCCTAAACTATCGATGACAGAGTCGTCAACAGCTGTGTTGTGGGAGAGTAGGTTTTTAATCTTCCTTGGCATCCACCATAAATGTTAGGGACTATGCCCTCGAAATCCTGGGTTTCCCTTAATAAGTCACTGTAGATGTGTCATCTTTTAATCTATTTCAATCTTTTAAATAAATGTTGGCTTGGGCTATTTCTTGGGGAAGAAAGTGTTTCTTGGTTTGGCAAAGTTTGCTCTCCACTGCGTCAAGCAGAACGTCTTTAAATTATCTTCAACTTACTTGTTTTTTCTTAAGCTTTAAGGGGGCACATAAGTTATTTAGCTCTAAAATTCATTGCATTTTGTAGGATTCTAGCTTATCATCATGTTTTCCCTGTGAGAAATATACCAACTGTAATCAAATGAGATTATGAAGATGTAAGTGTTCTGGAAACTGTAAAATTTCTATAAAGTTACTGTCATTTTTACTCATGATCAAAACCTAGGAATCTTCCCTAACTCACATCCATTTTCCAGATCCTAGTCATTTTGTCAGATGACTACCTACTAATGTACATTGTTTTAAAATTTAAATGCTACATTCAATGATGGAAGCTCTTTAGGATCTACATCCCTGAGAGGAACAAGATAATTAAAAATACTCATTGGGACAAACCAGCCTGAACTTTCTCACATTACATCTGCCATTCCTGTTGAATATGGGCAAGACCGAGTCTCTTTTATCTGGAAAGCCAATATCTGAGATATAGGTTTAAAAGCTCTTTCTCATTTTCTTTTACTATGAGAGTATTATAAAGTGTGCCTGGAAAATTTAAACCAATATTCGTATTAGAATAGCACTTTAAAAAGCAAATTGCTCATAAATATTAGTTGTTGAAGTACCCTTAAAGAAATTTGATGTATTGATATACTTTTACTTTTACATTTAAGTATTGCTCGTTTTTGCATGCAATCCTCCTATAACTTTGCCAGAGTTATAATTTGTGTGTGTGTGCGTGTGTGTGTGTGTGTGTGTGTGTGTAATTTACTTTCAAGACTTGTTTTAAGCCCTGAATGTCTCTTGCTGGGTTTCCCATGTCAGTAAATGGAACCTGGTTCCAAAGAGTCACTAGTGCAAAACCTACAAGTCTTCCACCTTCATAGGCAATCAGTTTCCAGGTCCTGTACAGTCCATCCACTTTTCTCTATCTGCATTCCCACATCTTCAGTCCAAACTCTAATCTTTTTACAGGTTCCAGCAATAGACTCCAACTAGTCTCTTTGTGTTCACTGTTGCTTTTCTCAATCCAGTCTCCAGCTAGAGTAATTTTTTTTAAATACAAAGTTGATGACATTAATTAGATCCTTAAAAGGTTTATTCCTGCTTTTAGGTTGATGCCCATTACTCTTACAACAGTCTATAAGGCTGGCAGGATCTGTTCTATATTCTGTTCTCCACCTTCTCTTCCCTCAGATACCAAGTTACTACTCCAGCCCCATAGACTTTCTCTCTTTCTTCCATTGTGTCATTAAACATTGCTATCCCCTATTTCTGGAATGCTCATCTCGTCCTCTGCATGAGGCATGCCCTGACATACATGGGCACACACACATCCCTGTAGTCTTTACTGAGTTGTCTCCTACTCACTGTTTCAGGAACTTAGGAAGCCTGTGTTGACCACTCAGTTCTCAAGACCTCCAGACTTATGTCTTCCAAGTCTTATCTGCTAATATCCCCTTTCTAATTTTCCATTAAAATATCCAGAGCAATTCTAAATATATAGTTTCTCTGTGATTCGTTTATGTCTCTCTTTCCTTCTAGACGACAAGCTCAGTGAGGGCAAATTACTCCTCTGATTTACTGCTATATCCCTAGCACTTAACGTTGGTCTTCATTCATTATGGCCATCCATTCAATAGTTATTCATTGGATTGACAAATGATTGTTCTGTAAATATTACAGTGGTCTCTTCTAATGCAATCTCTTTCTAACCTATTGTTAAGGCACTCTGTAGTATCAAGCTAATCAAGTGGTTTCTCTTTCAGGTAAATAACAAAGTCATGTGCCTCAGATTGCACCACCATCAGCCTGTGAGAAAAGAATGTTAATATCACTAACTTGCACCTAGAAAACCTCAGTCATCCTAAATGACTTTATTTAAAGCTTTCTGAGAAATACACAAGGACTACGGTATTTTACTGGAGAAAATTTTTATAAATTTTCTTAGGTCATTTGGCTTTCTCGTTCTACTATTTGCCTTGTCAAAAAATTTAGTTTGTCTATAGAATGGTCTTTAATTCAGGAATTACAACATTATTTAATATGCATAAATCAATCCATTTATTTATTTACTTATTTATATTTTTTGGTATTTATTCCCTGGACTGCTCAGCAGAATGTATTTCCTTCTCTCTTTTGGGGGTATATCTATATTTATATCATCTATACTTATATCTATCTATATGAAATCTCTCTATTTATATAAAATAATTAAAATTATTTTTATAAAATATGTATGCATAGATTTAGATATCTTTAAAATACATAAAATACATATTTTAAACTTACTGATTTATTTTTTATAGAGATGAGGTCTCACTATGTTGCTCAGGCAGGTCTTGAACACCTGGGCTTAATAAGTGATCCTTTCACCTCAGCCTCCCAGAGCACTGGGATTACAGGTGTGAGTCATTGTGCCCAGGGATAAATCAATCCTTAAGTCCCTGGCACTTATAGTATTGGAATATATAGGCTTAATATGCCCAGCATGCACATTGTCTCCTCAGAAGACTAAGTTCTTTGACACTGGTAAAGTGTTTTTTTTTTGTTTAAACAAGGATAGGCCTTAAAGAGCAGTATATCAGTAGCTGTTGTCCCTTCAAGAGTCACATATTTGTTGCTGCCTTTTGGAGTTAACTCTTCCTATCAGAACTAACAGCATACATGAGTGAATGAATAAAATAAGGAATGTATACATTTAGGCAAAAAAGCAAATTAGAAGGCAATGAGTTTATTATTTTCTGTAGCCAAGTTCTAGAATCCCTAATTGCCCTTCTATTCTGCCAGTCTGCTGAATAAATACAACAGTTTCCTGGCCAGAATTAGATTAATGACCCTGAGTGGAGTCTTCTTCACCTGGCAGAACCTTCTTGTCCCCAACCAATAGAAGGGAGTTAGGAAATTATGTCTTCCCCAAGAGGACTTTCTAGTAATTGTGCCTGGAAGGGATGTTTTGATGGCAATAAAAAACATAGAATTATGAAAATGATGATGAAATTTTTTAAGGAAAAAAGGTAGTTTCTGAATCTCCCCTAGGCATTTTGAGAAAATATTTTGGTATATATTCTATGATGTCAAACTCTGGCTTCTTAATGATTAGTATAAATGGTCGTGGAGAGGCCAATTTTCTTTCTTACAATAGCCACTAAGGTTGGCAGAATCCAGCCTGCATCCAAGAAAATTGTATTTTCAGGTCACCACTTCCTTCCTCTTCCCATCTTCCTTTATGTTGTTGACTAAAGCTTGCTGAAATAAAACTTTTATCAGGCCCCCAAACCAAAGCTACCTCTTCCGTAAGAGAATTTGACTTTGGGTTGATGTTTAACTAGAAGTGACAAGAAAATATTTAGTGGAAGGGACATGAAATTTTATGTCAGAAAACGTGGGTTTGAGTTCTGACTACTCCTACTGTGTGCACTGTCTTGGCCTGCTCCTTAGCAATCCTGATTTTTTTTTTTTCCCTAAAAGAAGACCAATGCTAGAACCTGTCTTACAGGGTTATTATAGTAAAAAAGAAATGTGATAATGGATATAAAAATGCTTGATAAACTGATAAAAAGTTCTACATTTGTTAGTTGCCATTGTCATTAATTAGCAACATAGACTGTTTATGCTATTGGCAATTACTAGGGCATCTGATCATAAATTTAGCATCAGCCAAATGCTCTCCAAAGACAGCTGACATTTAAATAAACATGTCAATTATCTGTGGAACTGGAGACTTTATATTCTATCCCTATATTAAGTCAAACAGATTATTTGAACTATATTATTTATATTATTCTGTAGAAATATCCTAGGTGACTTTTAGCTTATGATACTCTATGACTTTATAAAGATTTGATATTAAACTTATCTACTTAATGTAGCCTTTCTCTATTTTTTGTAGAACTGGGGCTAAAGATAGCACCCATAATACTGTTGTTAAACAGCATCCTTTTTGCTAGGATAAATACATTCTTTATTCTAAATGTAAATTTTGACTGCACCTAGATTTAAGTCCTTCCTTATGGCAGTAAATAAGACTGCTATCATTTCATGGCGTTTCTTTTTTTTTTTTTTTTTTTTTTTTGCATTTTTGTCAAATTTATTAGACTATTTAGAGCTAAATTTTGTGAAATTTAATGGAAAGTCTGCCCAATCTATTGCTTGAAGTACACAGGAACATCTTTCCCTTGAAATTGCTCTTGGTAAAGGGAATACCTGGTTTTTCTTTAAGTCACATTGTATACTAGCCAGTAAGTTGCTTTCAGTCATTTTGGGTTCAATGGAGTGTAAATCTTAAATACATGAATAACTGCAGTCAGGGCAAAGATGCTATATAATTCTGATTTCCTATGTCTTAATGAGTATATTCAATTCTATATCCCTTTGGGACCCAACCTGATGAATAGATAATTGCATTGTAGTTTACAATAGTAAGAGTGAGTAATTATACAACAAAGCTTTACTACCTACACCCCCCCACAAAAAAATCCACGTATCAAAGAAATGTCATGGTTGAGACCTTTTTGCCTTTCAATTGCTCCTCCCCACTCCTCCCACTTTTCAAAATCACAAACATTTGGTTTTTCTTCTCTATGTCCATAGAATATTCCACTTAATACCTCTCATATCTCCTCATCTCTAGATAGGCGTCTTTTGACTGCATCCTGGCTCCTCTAGTGGCTTCTCTGATATCTAGGCTCCCAATGGGAGCCCAAGCATAGGAGGGAGGCAACAGAGGACTGGACCTATCCTACATGTCCTCCCAAGAGTCAACCTTTTTTTTTTTTTTGAGACAGTCTCACTCTGTCACCAAGGCTGGAGTGCAGTGGTGCGATCTCAGCTCGCTGCAGCCTCCGCCTCCCAGATTCAAGCAATTTTCATGCCTCAGCCTCCCGAGTAGCTGGGCCTACAAGTGCGAGCCACCGTGCCCAGCTAATTTTTTGTATTTTGGTAGAGACAAGGTTTCACCATGTCGCCTAGGCTGGTCTCGAACTCCTGAGCTCAGACAATCCGCCTGCCTTGGCATCCCAAAGTGTCAAGAGTCAGCCCCTTGAGCTGGACTTTCTTATCTTATTATCAATCTCCCAAGGCCAAATTATTTTAAGCACTTGTGTTTTAAGAAAGATAAAATATAATTTGATCCATCTTAATATGCCTTGAGGTTTGCATCTTACTGAGGCCAATTTTGTCAACTTTTTAGATTGTCCTTTCTTGTGTCAAAGGATTCAAGGTCCAATGAAGACCTATCTGTAAAAGAAGTGACATCCATCTGGTGTTTAAAGCAATACAAAAATATTTTAACCAGATGTTTTAAAATTTAGAAAAGTTTTTATTTCATTTATTTCATTAAACATTTTGGAGCAACGTATTAGACACTTGGGATACAAAATTGTATCAGTTATAGTTTTACCCTTAAAGAGTTCACTGGCTCATGGTTGTCACTGCTATTAGCACTTAGCTCAATACCTGACATATAATATGCAACCAAAGAATGGTCACTAAGTGACACTGACCACTCAGTGTCACTAATCAAATTCTGGCCAGGAAACTGTTGTATTTATTCAACAGACTTTCAGAGTAGAAGGGCTTAGGTATTAGGGATTCCGTAACTTGCCTACAGAAAACAATATACTCATTGCCTTCTAATTTGCTTTTTTTGCCTAAATTTATACATTCCTCATTTCATTCATTCACTCATGTATGCTGTTAGTTCTGATAGAATGAATTAACTCCAAAAGACAGCAACAAATAAGTGACTCTTGAAGGGACAACAGCTACTGATATAATGCTTTTTAAGGCCTTTCCTTGTTTAAATGAAACAAAAAAGTTGCATATTACGAAAAAAGAATAAAAGAATTAGATGTTTAGATTTATGTAAGTTTTGCATTAGCATATCTATAGTATTTTACAGAAAAGGAATTGAAACCTGTATTCCTGTGTCTATTAAGTCTCTGGGTGTCCTATTTGAAAGTTTAATATTTCACTAGAATCTACATTGAATATTACTTCCCCCAACAAAGAAAGTTTCACACCATTCTGTCAGAACAAGGTCAACCCCAAATCCTTTTTTTTGTTGTTGTTTTTTCTTAAACAGAATGGATGGGATAAAAATAATTTTTGCAGTTTGTTTCTTTTCCACATGGCAAAAATTTCTCCAAAACCCTCAACTGTTATTTCAGCTACTTTCCAAATCATCCAGTCTCTAGCAGTTAGGTCTGGGAAGTAAAATGAAACTCTTGTGAGTGTTTCCTTGAGACTGTGTATTACTCCCTTGTCCATTCAATTATAAGGGGAAATGGTGTGATCATCAGGGTCAGGGAAGGTACGTACAAAAGTACATTTTGAAGAATGTGACAGGTATATTTAAAAGAACAGTCTCACTTTTATGGAATGTTTCTTTAGCGATATAACAACTTAGAATCATACAGTCATGAATTTTGAAGATAACTCAAAAACCAGATCATTTGGGAATTTACTTAGACTTTTTTAGATTTATTGCTCAACTTTAGCAAGTGTCACTAGTGGAAATAATCAGTAAAAATAGAAAAGGTGCTTCATGTAAGTGGTCCGAGCACATTCAGTTAAATAAACTTAGAGCGCTAAGTACTTTATTTCAGTCACACCAGATTAGATTGCATTGCTTTTACATTCTGAGACAAAACTAAACTTTGTTGAAACAACATCCTGTAAGAAGTAGCTGCTTTCTTGGTTTTGCCCTCTCTGGGCAGCATTATTTTTACTGTAATAATTAAGTAGTAGTTATTTTATCCATTTCAGATGTAAAGATGCTTATGTCTGGCATGGTTTTGAACACAGGATTTATGAGGGAAAAAAGCAAACTGTGTATACATAAATGAATCTGTGTGTTGGAATGAAATATTTGTATGTTTGTAGTTACACAGTGCACTTAACTAAAATTTACATCCAACAGTTGCAAAAGCTGTAGAGGGCTCATCTTCTTCATAATTCATACTGGTTTCTACCTTCTCAAACCACAGCTCTGAATTTTATTTTATAGAAATGGCTTCATATTTTTATTTTTAATTACTCAAAGTTTACCTTTGTTTAAGTTCTTGTCTCATGCGGTTAAGAGCGTGATCTTAAGTACCTTGCTTGGCTTGGCCATTTATAATACTAGCCATGTGATGTTTGGCTAGTTATTTAACATCTAAGTTTCTTCCTATATGCAAACTTGGAATCCTTATAACACTTAGTTTATTGTATGGTTGTGAGAATTAATGAGTTGGTGCATGCTCTTAGTTCATTGCAGCATTAAGTGTTAACTGTTGCTATTATTACTATCTGTAGAAAATTGATGAGATTATGTTGTGAGGATGCCTTCCCAAATGTCTATCATTTGTTATTTATGGCTGTGAAAATGATCTGAGCAGCCCAGGGGTGTCCTCTCTCATGGTCTTACACTATGGTTTTTGTTCCATGAGCTACCTGTGGACCTCTATACTTATTTGAGCCTATCCTTGGGTAATTTAGTATCATAATATATTTATAAAATTATGAATTATTTTGTGTTTATGAAACTCTGTATTCTGTGGACAAGATACCCTCTTTTCAGAGAAGCTATGTTAGTCACATGGGACATTTTAATTTAACTCTCTATCTAAAAGAGAGTCCTCCATACATAGCTAGTTGGTTAAGTTGCTATTGTAATGAAGTAATAGGTTTGGACATCCGCTCCACAGTAGACACTCAGT
Source organism: Papio anubis (assembly GCF_008728515.1). Classification (NCBI taxonomy): domain Eukaryota; kingdom Metazoa; phylum Chordata; class Mammalia; order Primates; family Cercopithecidae; genus Papio; species Papio anubis. Next base: position 87,933,695 of record NC_044987.1, read on the forward strand.
TTAGGTAATTTACTGACCCTGCATTCAGTAGCCTTCTGTCTTGGTGTTTGCCAAGAAAGGCAAACTTTCTATTCTTTGTAATGATTTGCTATGACAAAACAATGCCTCCCTACACTCACCTGTACGTTCTCCAAAAACTCCTCCCTTATTCCACTGAAATTCAAACTGCACTGAATTACTTAATTCCTCTTAGATTAAAGCTGATTTATTCTTTCAAGGACTCCTAGTGTATGGGAAGGACATTGGGGATGTGGGGTAAGACAGTTTATTTTTAAATTTTCAGGAACCCCTAATCTGCAGTCTCTCTTCCACTTCCTCTTTATCCCATTATTCTTGTCATTTCTGGGAACATTGTGGATGCTAGTTTGTGTTTGTGCATAAAAGAACATGGTAGTCAGGAACTGACCCTTCTGCCATACTAGCTGGGTCCATTCCCTTCAATGTGGAAATGGGGCCATTGAGGGAAGAATGGCCAGTGGTTGAACTGAAGCTCCTCTGCAGGTGAATTTAGACTATCATAACAAGCTAAAAACACATTTCCAAAAGCATATCTGAGAAGCAAGTTTACATTTATGGTACAGGGACTTGTTCTGGGCCAGATACCCACTGGAGTCACTCAGGGCATACAATGTTCAGTTATCTTTGAGATGGAAATCTCTCAGGGATTGCAAAGCCTCTAGGCCAATGTACTGAGTCAGGATTGATGTAAGCACTGTTATGGGACCAAGAAGCAAAGATGTCCTTTTATTTATTATTTCTAAGGTATTAAACAGACACAAGGTATATCCACAAATTTCTTTGAGATGAGGCTTTCTCTTCCTTGGACTGCTGCTGAGATTGCTAAGGGTCAACATCCTTCAGCTGCTTAGAAACTCAGATGATTGAATGGTTCTTTGAGGCACTGGCTTGAATGTTTCTGAAGTCACATCTTTGGCTTCATCTTTTGTTTTCCTGAAAGTATCCTGGATTTGATCTTTGTCCAGAAGATGTTTCTTAATTTTAGTATCATAAATTGTCTGGAGAGGCTGAGAATTTTCAAATCCAACAATTCTTGGCTCCTTTTCTAATCAGTCCTTCCTTTGGCTTTTCACTCTCTGCTTGCATTTTACTATAAACAGCAGAAGAAGCAAGGTATCCCCTTCAACACTCTGCCTGGAAACCTCCTCAGCTACATCACCCAATTCATTAGGTATATTTCCCTTTTCTCATGTTATCAAAGGGGACAGTGCTTCTAAACTTCCTGACATTATATAACAGGCATCCCATTCCCCAAGTTCTAGTAATAGTTTCCTCACTCTGCTATAAGCTCTCCACAGAGTCTTCTAGTAGTGGACCCTTAAAGATGCTTCAGGATTTCACTGACATTTTTCTCACATTCTCTCCAGCTGCCATCTAATGTCCATTTTCAAAGCCATTTTCATAATTTAGGCTTATGTTATGGTAGCACATAATTCTTTGTACTGAAATCTTCATTAGTTATCTGTTGCTGCATAACAATTTATACTAAAACTTAATGGCTTAAGCAATAATAATCATTGTCTCATAGAATTTCTGTGGGTCAGGATCCAGGGACAGCTTTGCTGTTTGGTGCTGGCTCAGAGTCTGCCATTAGGTTACAGTAAAGATGCCAGTCTGGACTGTGGTTATTTGAAAGCTGAACATGGCCAAAGGATCTGCTTCCAAGCTGGCTCAATTAAATGACTTGTTGCTGGAGGCCCCATTTCCTTCCTACACATACCTCTCCATACTGCTGCTTGAGACTACTCATAACATATCAGCTAACTTCTCCAAGAGAGTGTGATTCAGGTGAGAGTAAGGCAGAAGCCATTAGGCTGTCTGTGACCTAGCCTTGGTAGTCACGTATCATTATTTCTGCAATAATCTAATGGTTACACAAATCAGCCCTATGTATTATGGGAGGAGTTCCTCCCATAATAAAGGTGTGAATATTAGGATACAAAGATATTTGTGAGACACTTTGAAGACTGGATACAACAGGAGGTAATCCAGAGATTAGCGAGTTTTGGAAGCCAAGCAGTGGTGTGCTAATAAACCAGCTCTCTGAAAAAATGAAACAAAAATATCCTGATCGTAGTGTTTTCATGATATAAATACTCTTACTGTGTTCAATTTTAAGCTACCAATGGTTTAATAACAGGCTTGCAAAATTCCCAAATACTTCAAAATGGATTCTCATGAGTTAGCAAGAGCCAACTCCAGCACACAATTGCCCCCAGGGCCAGAAGGGAAGGAGGCTATGTTCTTGGGGGCTAGGGATTAAGGCTCCTTGAGGAAAGCTGAAACTCCAGTGGGCTTGTCAAGTGCCAGTTGGAGACTTATGGAAGAACCTCAAGAGCTGATTGAGAAGCTGGTGATATAGGGACCTCAAGAATGCAGGCAGCAGGAGTTAGCTCTTTGCAGCTTAGAGCAAAAAAAGGAAAGAGGTGCAGAAGGACTGCCTCATGTTGATGGCAAAAAATGGAAGAGTTTGGAAAAATCTATGGGGACAGAAAGCATATCAGTAGTTGACTGAGGATGAGAACAGAAATTAACCATAAATGGGCATGAGGGATCTTTTTGATATGATGGAAGTGTTCTAAAACTGGGTTTTGAGAATGGTTACACAACTCTGTAAATTTACTGAAGTTATTTTTTTAATGGAACAGCTAAGATTCTATCGAAATCTCTAATTCCACCAGACCATGCAACTATGTGGTATCAAAAAAAGAAGAAGTTGCCCATTGTACTGGGTTTGGTATTTTAGCCTTTAAGGAGGCCCCAATGATCTCTACCTCCTGGTATTTACATTCTTGTTTAATATCTTCCCTTTGAGTGTGGGCTTGCTTCTAACCAAAAGACTATGACAAAAGTGAGGCAATGTTACTCCCTTGGTTATGTTACATTACATAAGATTTCATCTTACTAGCAAACTCATCTCTTTGTCTTCAAAGGCCCTTCCTGGCTTTGAAGAAGAAAGCTACCCTGAATCCTATAGTCAACACAAATGCATTGTGTCTACAATATGAATGAGCTTGGAAGTGACTTCTTCCACAGTCAAGCCACCAGATGGGAATGCAGCCCAGCTGACACCTTGATCACAGCCTGTAAGATGCTGAGCAGAGGACTCAGTTAAGCTCTGCCTGAACTTCTGACCCACAAAAATATGACAGAATAAATGTGCACCTTTTTCAGATGTCAAGTTTATGATAATTTTTCATAACCACAATAGAAAAATAACAAACCATTCTTTGAATATAGATATATAAAAATTATGGTTATATTTATGTTCAATATTTATGCTGTCATAATTTTGTGAACACATTTTTGCAGGTGAGTGATACGGTATGTACAGTTACATTTCATTTATTTCAAAATTTTTATTTTCCAGGAATATTGGTTTTCTTTGATTTGCTCTCTATATACCAATCACTAATTCATCATCAAACTCTCTTTATAAGTGTAACTCTGTTATAAATATGGTCATACACATGAGGCAAACTCTCAACCTAATTGTTGCTATTGAGAAGTTTAATTCCATTCTGATTCTATCTCCTCGTCCCCACCCCAGAAAACTTTTCAGTTATCTTCATCTGCTGAGTTCTGAACTTTTATGATGATGTGTTATGGTGGTAGTTCTCTTTTATTCATTGTGTTGGGCACCCAGTAGGAACTTTCAATGAGGAAACGTATGTCAGTTCTGGAACGTTTGTTTTATTCTCACTTTCTCTCTCTTTTTTTTTGGAAGGGGTAATGTCCTCCTCTATGTTTTCTCCTCAAGTGGGAAGACCTTCACATCCTGTTTTAGCTCTAGATTTCTCTTTCTTGCCTTCTCAAAGACTTCATTCCTACAATTATATTCTGGGGCTGAGGAGTGCAAATTAAGTTACTTATCTGTTTTCCTCTTTAGGTTTCAGTATTTTAGGATCTGTTGAATCAGTTATCACTCATCCATCTGCCTTCCAGCTTCCAAAATGTTGCTTTATTCTCCTCTTCCTTTTTTTTTTTTTTTATTTTTGTGAGCTTAGCCCTTTTAAAAAGATCACTTTACTGTCATTTCAGTGTATTTTTGGGAAAAGGAGAATATAAACTCTTTGTTCATTCTAATATCTTTAACCAGAATCTGACCTCTCTACATTTTATTTTCCTGTTATCCTCTAATAATAGTCCTATGAGGTAAGCAGGGCAGATATCATTATCCCTCTATTATTGATAAAACACTCACGATTCAGAGAGCTTAAAGGAGTTGTTTGGAGTTACTAAACAGGCTGAGAAATATTCAAGTCTCAGTAGCTATAGTTTGTTGTTCTTTCCATGTATAGCACATTGCTTCCCAATTCTGGCCAATAGACTCAAAGGTTAGTAAATCTGGAAGTGTTGTTCTATTCCAATGTTTTCTGAAATGTACACCACAGAACACTAGTCCCAGGAGAACTTTTTAAAAAAAATATTCCACAATCAATACGGTGAAACCCCATCTCTATAAAAATACAAAAAAAAAAAAAAAAAAATAGCTGGGTGTGGTGGCACGTGCCTGTAATCTCAACTACTCGGAAGGCTGAGGCAGGAGAATCTCTTGAACCCAGGAGGCAGAGATTGCAGTCAGCTGAGATCGCACCACTGCACTCCAGCCTGGTGATAGAGCAAGACTCTGTCTCAAAAAAAATAAAAAGTAAAAAAATTCCACAATCAACCACATTTGAGAAGCATTGTACACTAACGGATTTCCTTAATTCTATGATACCACTAATGTAGGAAATAATTATTAAGAGTTAATAACAGACTGGGTGAGGTGGCTCACGCCTGTAATCCCAGCACTTTGGGAGGCTGAGGAGGGCAGATGATGACCAGCCTGAACAACATGGTGAAACCCTGTCTCTACTGAAAATACAAAAATTATCCGGGCATGGTGGCGTGTGCCTGTAATCCCAGCTACTCAGGAGGCTGAGGCAGGAGAATCACTTGAACCCGGGAGGCAGAGGTTGCAGTGAGCCAAGATCACGCCACTGCACTCCAGTCTGGGCGGCAGAGCGAGACTCTGTCTCAAAAAAAAAAAAAAAAGAGAGAAACCTGTTAAAAATAGTTAATTCAGGGGGGAAAAAAAGGAAACCTGTTAAAAATAGTTAAATTCAGCAGTTCTCATTTGATACCTATTAATATTACAAATAATTCATTTATTCATTTAATAACTATTTGTTGAGCCTCTGTTTTTCACAGGGCACGGTGCTGTGTACTAGATATTGGCAAAATGATAAATGATTCCAGCCCCTCAAGGAGTTTAAGTGAGGTAGCTGTGTGTCTAACAAAACAAAAATCTTAAGCTAAACCAATAAATTAGTTTACTGTGAGGAGCTAAAATTCCAATTAAAACCAGAAGGAGGAGTATGAGTTAGTAAACTTTACTGGGGTGTTGGGGAGTGGAGGTTGTGGAGTTCGAGATGGGGAGAGAGTAAAAAGCATTCCAGGAATGGATAATGTTGTTTCATACTTCACATTGAGAAATGCTAAGAATTTCTCAACCACCTTTACAGACAAGAAAAATATATGCGAGGTAAGTTAGAATTAAAAACTGCCAATATTGAATGGAGTCTTAGACATCTAGTACAATACTATGTCCAGTACATAAATTCCCACATCTTTAGATAGATGTCTTCTCCCTTTCAAACGATGTAAGTGGCAGGGAATCAAAACTTCTTACAGGTTGAGAGAGATCTGAGTAATTTCTCTGTTTTAGGTTCATAAAATATTTTTTTAATGCCAAGCCAAAGTTATCTTACATTTGTCATGTTTATGTTAATTTTTTGACATATATAGAGAAAACACTAGGAAGATAGCACAACAATTAAACACAAAACCTCATCTAGAAATAAAGCCAAAAGTTTTCAACGTAAGACCCAGACCAGATTATCTTCCTGAGCCCCACCTTTCCTGCCCCTCCCCACTTTAAGCTTTACAGGAAGCTCACTAGTTCTCATTCCATAGGTTGAACTGATAATATAGTATCCATACATGGGGCTACCCTTTGGAGACATGTGGAACCATCTATCAGAAAACACTTTAAATATTTGTGCGTCCCCATGGCTAAAAAATCTTCCGGGACTTCAGCATTTCTCAGATGCCACAGTTTCAAGAACTTTCATTCTCCTGATTCGTCTGAAAATATTCTGAGAAAACCTAGAGGTTCCCACTCATTTGGCTCTAGGAAGCACCTCTGTCAATATAGGGACATGATAACTTTCTACTTAATTAAATACAAAGTCTTCACTGAACCATTTCAGGCCCCTTTGACTCACTTCATACTAATGGGGCAATCCCCCCGCCCCCGTAGCTCTATGCTGTCAATACCTTTCAATAGTACATTCTTTCCCTGAGTGGAGCAGGTTTTTGCAGCAAAACAAAACAAAATTAATTTTGCATGTTACTCTGCAGTCTGGGTATTCAGATGTAACACATGTATCCTGCATCTATGTTTCACCTTATTTGATGTGCCAATAGGCCATACACATACCAGTCACTGAAGGGAAGCCAAGGATGCTTGAGAGAGATATTTTTGGCATTTCCAGGACTCCCCTTACTCTTCCTGACTAGTCTCCACTTGACCTCATGCCCTGTTTTAGACTTGATTCTTTTGTAATTTTCACTCAGCTCTGACTCTCAATATTCTTATAAGTGCTTTGACTGGCTCTTATTTCTTTGGCTTGTTCTCTTCCCAATGACCTCACATAAGATATCTTTACCTTCATTTCAGCCTCTTGGACCATTGTCCCTGTAATATTCTTCTTGTATTTATACAAGCAGGACCCATTTTTACCATTTGTGAAAACAAAAACATAGAGCATGAGTACCTGGGGAAACTAATTTCTCATTAACTCTAGAGAATTTTCCATGATACCTAAATTCCTGGGACATTTTTATTAATATCTGATACATGTAATTGTTACACAGTATAAATAAAAATCTCCATATGTAAGACCTTCATGAGGGCTTCTAGAAGAAAGTCCCAGTCCCTGTCTCTATGTCTGAATTCCTTGAAAATATCAGAGCCCCAGTGAGTAAATATTTGGTGATAAACCTTGTAAAATATTGGATAATTGTTTGTGACTCTTCATTTCTTTTGCCATATGCCTTTCATTAGAGAGGACAGAGTATCCTTCCTGGCTCCACTGGATGTTGGGCTAAGTCATGTGAATTTCTTTGGTCAGTGGAACATTAGCAGAGGTGTGGCAAGCAGAGACTTTATGTGTGCTTACTTGGATTGCTTGGTTTCTTGCATTTTGGCCATCCGCTGTAAGAAGGTGACCCCTGGTTCTATAATGAAAGACTTAAAGAAGGCTTGAATCTGACCTGACACTTGTGGGAAAAGCTACCCTAGCCAGACTTCAGCCTCATTAGCAAGAAAACATTTCTTGTATGTCACTGAGATTTCGGGGTTGTTTACTATGCGGTTTATCCTAGCAGAAACCTAACTGATAAAATCCTCTTTTATGCCACTTTAAGAATGATTAACTTTAAAATATTGCCTTTATTCTTTACCCTGGAAAGCTTTCTGTTACAGGTTAAATTGTGTTCCCAAAAAAGATAAGATATAGTTCTAACCTCTGGTACCTTGAATGTGATCTTATTTGGAAATAGGACCTTTATGGATGGAATCAGGTTAAAATGAGGTCATACTTGATTAGAATGGGCCCTAATTGAATTTGATTGGTGTCCTTATAAGAAGGAAAAAGAGAAACATAGAAATATAGAATACTGTAGAAACAGAGGCAGATATCAGTGTAATACAATTGCAAGCCAAGGAAGGCTAGGGATTAATTGGCGTTACCAGAAGCTAGGAAGGCACCAACAAGGACTCCACCTAGAGTCTTAAAGGGAAAATGGCCCTTCTGACACCTAACTTCAGAATTCTGGCTTCCAGTGCTGTGAGAAAATAAGTTTCTACTGTTTTATACCACCCAGTTTGTGGTATGGCAACCTTAGGAAACAAATACACTTTTCCTAATGATCCTAAACCCAGAAGTTATTTCTCTCTTGACAAAATATACTGCACTTGGTTACTTCCATCTCTCCTACTAGGATTTGTACCCCTGAGGAGTCTCACCCCTTAGCCTTTGCAAAACTGTAACTGCAAAGAACCACATCTGAAGCCACAGCATGTTAGTGGTACTTGACTCTTAGTAGATACTTACATGGTTGTCTTGGAAAGAGCAGCAAATGTATAGTGAGAGAATATGTTTCTCATGCCTGGATTCTTCCCTTAATTGTCGTGTGATCTCATAAAATTTACTCAACCTCTGAGAGCTTCATTATCCGTATCTAAAAAATAATCATAAAATAACTACCTCACAGAGTTCTGTGAAGATTAAGTGAGTTAATGGATCTGAAAAGGTTTCATGAATTGCCAAATTGCAATAAAATGTTGGGTTGTTTTGTGATTATTAATATGAACTTTGTTGCATTCTGTCATTTTTCTCAGCACATATTTATGAGTGCTTACTAATGAGTGCTGAGCACTGTGCCAGGTGCAATGCATAGTATGCATGGAGCTTACTAATGAGGTAAATTCATTATATGAGATTAAACAAGGTGTGGGATGCAGAATAATGGGGTAGAGGATCACCTTTAGAGAGATATGACAGTCTTCTCTGATGAGGTGATATTTGAGAACTGAATGATGAAAATATGTCATCCATGTGAAAATCCAGGAGAAAATTATTTCAGGCAGAGGGAAAAGCAAAGCCCAAAGAACTTGTTTTGAAAAAGAGCTTTGCCCAGTCCTAGAGACTGAGAGAAGGTAAAGGAGACAAGAACCAAGTGAAGTGGGCTCAGATCACATCATTTGATGTTTGGGAGGCAGATCTTTCAGGACGCTGCAGGCCATGGTCAAAAGTTTAGATTTTTATTCCAAATGAAATAGGGGAACTATTATTGGAGGACTTTATATAAAAAGGTAACATGGAACTTAAATTTAAAACAATACTTCTCCAACTTCTATTATGAACTATACGGTGGTAGGAGTGTGAGGAAAAGCAGGAAGAGAATAGGAAGGAGGCTGTGGTAGTTATCTGGGTGAGAGGTGGATGATAGCATGGACTGGGATAATATCAACGATAATTTTAGTAACTTGGATTAGAGTAGATATTTTCAAAATATAACTGACAGGTCTTTGTGGATCCTTAAGTGAGGGCTCGAGAGACAGTTAATGAAGACTTCCAGGTTATGTGCTTCTGTAACTGCGTATATACTGGCCTCTTTTGCTGATATGCAGAGATGGCTTTTGGAGAATATTTAAAAGTTAACAAGAATTTTTTCTTCATGTTTTCCTTCTGATGTTAACTTTGGGCCTTAATAAAAGGCACAGAAATTCTTGTCTAATGTACATGGAACTCAGGTGTTGATATGGTTTGGCTGTGTCTCCAACCAAAATCTCATCTCAATTGTAGTCCCCATAATTCCCACATGTCAAGAGAGAGACCAGGTGGAGGCAACTGAATCATAGGGCTGTATCCCCCATGGTGTTCTCGTGATAGTGAGTGAGTTCTCATGAGACCTGATGGTTTTATAAGAGGCTCTTCCCCTTTTGCTTGGCACTTCTTCCTGCTGCCTTGTGAATAAGGTGCCTTGCTTCCCCTCCACCTTCAGCCATGATTGTGAGTTTCCTGAGGCTCCCTTAACCATGCTGAACTGTGAGTCAATTAAACTCTTTCCTTTATAAATTACAGTCTCAGGAAGTTCTTTATAGCAGTATAAAAAGCAGTATAGTACAGGTATCAACTGACTTATGGTTAAGAACAGGTGTTGGCAAATTGCCTTGTTTCAGGACACTATGCCCAAACTGTACCCATACCACAGATGGGTGGCTTATACACAACATAAATTTATTCCTCATAGTTCTGGAAGTTGATAAGTCTAAGAGCAAGGCACTGGCAAATCCAGTGTCTAGTGAGGCCACTCTTCCTGATTTGCAGATGGCTGTCTTCTCACATCCTCACATGATGGAGAACAGAGAGAGGAAGCAAGATCTCATGCCTCTTCCTCTTCAGTAATGGCATAAATCCCATGATGAGGGTTAGCCTTTATGAGCTAATTACCTCCCCAAGGCCCCCATCTCCTAACATAATCATATTGGGAGTTAGGATCTCAACATATTCATTTTGAGGTGATACAGTTATTCAATCTGTAGCATAACCTTTTCCTTAAAGAGCCAGACAGTAAAAATTTTAGGCTTTTCGGTACAAGAAACAAAATAGTAGATATTATGTAGGCACTTATATAATCATTTTAATGTAATCATTTTTAAAAGTAAAATATATTTTGTAGCTCACAGGGCCATAAATAGGCAGGGGACTACACTTGGTCTTTGGAAGGTAGTTTGCTGAATCCTGGTCAAGATCAGCAGATGGCAAACTATTGTCCATGGACCAAATCCAGCCAAGCGCTTGTCTTTGTAAATAAAATTTTATTGACACACCATCACTCTCCTTTGTTTACACCTTGTCTATGGCTGCTTCCCTGCTATGATGTGGAGTTGAGCAGATGCAACAGAGACTATATGTCCCACAAGTCTATGTGATTTACTAGCTAGCCCTTTAGAAGACAAGTTTGCCAACCTTGGTCTAGATAACAGTGCTGGAGTCCCCTTCTCCTGTCCTATGAAAAGGACCTTACTTTCCCTAAATTTTCTGCAGTCTTCCAGAGGCTTATATTCTCATGGTTCTCTCCAAATCCAAGTTCTTGTACTTACAAAAGGATTATTTCACCACTTCACATGTGTACTCCCTGTTGTATTACCTCAGAAGGAGAATTCTATCTTCACTGCTTGACGTCCATAACCACTGCAGGGAAAAACCCAAGTGATGAAACATTCTTCCAGAACTTTGTGTAAGAGTTAGGCTTTGAGGATATGGAGGGGGATTATATATTAAAACAATAGCTTAAAGTTGATCATTGGACATTTCCCATTTTTGTTCTTTAAAAATTCCCTTGAACACATTGACTAACTTAAACTCTAATCTCTCACCATGATGCTCTGCTGTCTTCATTTTTCTCTTTTTTCTTTTCACTTCTCTGCTTTCTCCCATCCCCAGATTTCGGTTCCTTCATCTTGCTAAGTAGTTAAGCTACATTTTTATTGCTTTCTGCCATTGTATAATAGGTTTCAACTGCTACTCTCTAAGAGATGTATCAATATTTTTTTCTTAAACAAAAACTACTTCCTGTTAAGAAGAATTCCATTTCTAATCTTAATAATTTATTTTTATCTTACTAAGATATCTTGGGTGGTGATCAACCATCTTATGCACAGGTACCTGCTCTACAATCTTGCCACAGTTGTGACTTTTCTATATTTGGAGACACTGTTGGTTCCCTAATATGTGTCAGGCAGTGTGTTTGGTATGTGAACTGCAGAACAATTATCTCATTTAACTCTTACCTAACTTCGTTATTTAAATCTTTGTATCCCCATTTTGTGGGCAAGAATATTGAGGTTTATATGCCATTGTACTCAAAGTCACATCTCTGATCAACAGGATTTTAATCCATCTTTCTGCTGCTGATTTTCAAGCTGTTTTTACTGCATCATTGAGTTTTGAATCTGGCCAAGTTTTTACAGAACACCAGATACAAACAGAGAAAATATATTATTTTCTGGAGAGCATGAAAATAATGAAGTATTAGTTGGTATTTTTAGACACTTTCAACTGTTGGGCCAGATTGTGGAGAATAGGAAAATGACAAATATCGTATTTCTGTTCCAAAAAAGACAATAAACCACGTAAGTAGTTCTCCCTAGGTTAGTATACAAAGCAGGTGTGGGGGAAAACATGAGAAACAACCTTGTGGGTTCCAGTGAGGAAACACTTCAAAAAATATCATTTGATTAAGAGACAGCCCGCATGATTCAATGAGGAGGCGGAGGTATTGCCTTGGAAAAGCATCAGATAAAGAAATACTAAATGCCTGTAGAAGTGTCGTGGGTATGGGGGCTAAAAACAGCTTGTGGAATGGCAAACTTTCTGAAAAACATGGCAACAGCAAGTGTCCATAAATGGCAACTTCACTCTCTGTGGATGAGTGGGAAACAGCAGAGGGTAATTTTTAGATTGCTTGTTTTTTTACGTTAGTGGAGTGCAGTGATGCCATTGGAAATATTAAGAAGGATGAAAATGTGTTGGTGACGAAAGAACACTTATGAAAATAGAATAGCACCAGGACGTGGTAACCTGATGGAGATCATTTGATGACTAAATAGAGAATATTGTTGATACCTGAAAAATAGTGCTGTCAGCCAACTGACCAGAATAGACCTCTTTTTCTTTATGTAGCACGCTGGTGTAAAACAGTGTTCTCCACATAGGGAGGCCTTTTGGAGTTTCCTTCTTTATCTTTAAGTAATGGAAAATCTGAAACAATCAGATGTCTGAAGCTTGTGGGATTCCGGACAGTTATATTTTCTGATTATTTGTTTAATTTTTTATTTTGTTTCACAAATGTCCAAATTTCATTTTCTGCCTTTCTAATGAATGCTTGAAAATCTTGCTATGCTGCAAGATTTCTTTGGATTAATACGGTTCCTTTATCCATTCAATTGCTCGATTTTCATCGAGTAATTGCAGTATAGCAGGTTTTATGGTGGGTGTAGATATCTTAAAGATGATTAAGATAAGGAGCCTGCTTTGTAACATTCAAGGAACATTAAATGTAGCCATTGAACCTGAAACAGATTGAGATGACTGCAGCTTGAAACAGAAACATATTCTGGAAGCTAAAGTAAGAACCCTAAGAGAGTATCTTTTATGATCATCAGACTCTTGTCTCCTAAATATGAGAAGCAAATATGTCAGACTGAAAACTCTAGTAAGCTAGATTCTGGTTGGCTGATGAAATAGTTTGGCTCTGGGTCCCCACCCAAATCTCATCTTGAATTGTAATCCCCATGTGTTGAGGGAGGGACCTGGTGGGAGGTGATTGGATCATAATAGTGGTTTCCCCCATGCTGTTCTCATGATAGTGAGGGAGTTCTCACAAGATCTGATGGTTTTAAAGTGGCAGTTTCCCATGCACCCTCTCTCTCCTGCCACCATGTAAGACTTGCCTTGCTTCCCGTTCACCTTCCACCATGATTGTAAGTTTCCTGAGGCCTTCCCAGCCATGCAGAACTGAGTCAATTAAACCTCTTTTTGTTAAATAAAGTACTCAGTTTCAAGTATTTTTTATAGCAGTTTGAAAGTGGACTAAGAAAGCTGAGTTTAGTGTATATCAAACTATAATAAAGATACTATCAAATTCAAGTGCAATCTTATCATTTCTTGGATTAACAGTTTTTATTACTTGCATGATTTCTATGGTAAGAACACATTGTCCTGGATTATTAGGATGAAATCAAATATGCCATTTTTAAAGTAAGATAAAACAAGCCATCTCTTAGCAAAGAATATGGCCTAAGGAAACTTTTTGAGGGCTAGGCATATTTTGGGGGAAAAAGGTGCTTGGGAATTTGAAATTAATATCTAGTTAAGCAACATTGCAAAAGTTTTATTTTATCATGTGATTATAATCACATCTACACAACACAAGTAATCCAAATGAATAGGGCCTTTTGTGAAATTTTCCCACCAACTTCTATTGATTAAATGATCACTGAATAACAGTTGCACTGTGAAAGATACTCTAGAAAGCACTGGGTCAGAGTGGAGAACAGGATACGAAATGGATAAAACACAGAACCCAAGATGCAGTCAAGATGGAGACCAAGATATTTCCCATGCAGCTAGAGTACAATGTTGAATAAGATGGATGCTATGAGAGAAGACCCAAAATTCAGTTGGAATTCAAATCCAAAGAAGTCACATGTAATTGAAGGGATATCAGGAATGACTTAGTGAAGGAGATCATGTTGAAGCTGAGCTTCATGGTTAGATATTTTAACAAGAGAAAAGTAGGTAAAGTACCAGATATACAGAATGTTGTGAGTACAATTATAGCATCAAAAAACTTCAGGTTATGCCTGGGGAATAGGTCATGGTTCAGTTTGGATAAAGTGATAGATTTTCAATTTTTGGTTAGTAATAAAACTCCTTTTTTTCCTTCACCAAATTAAAGGTTATGCTGAACTCCAAAATATAACATAAATCAAAATAACAAAGCTGCTCTAATTAAAGGGTGTATGAGGGGTAAATATGTATCTGTGTGTGTGTGTGAGTGTGTGCGCATATGTGTGTTTGTGTGTGATAGAAGACAACCAGAGGAAATGTATTAATGTCCAGGGCTGCCATAAGAAATTACCACAAACTTGGTGGCTTAAAACAACATAAATTTATCTTCTCACAGTTTTGGAGGCTGTGTATGAAATCAAGGTGTTAATCGGGCCATGTTCCTTCTGAGGGCTCTAGAGAAGAACGCTTTCTCACTTCTCCCAGTCTCTGGTGACTTCCAGTAATTCTTGGTGCTCCTTAGCTTGTGGCAATCTGATTCCAATCTCTGTTCCATCTTCACATGGCCTTCTTTCTTGTGCCTCTGTCTGTATCTGCATCCAAATCTCCTACTTCCTCCTCTTATTGGGACACCAGTCATATTGAATTTAGGGTACACTCTAATTCTGTATGACCCAATCTTAACAAATAACATTTGCAATAACTCTTTCCAAATAACATTACATTCGCAGCAACCTGGTGTTAGAACATATATTTTGATTCAAACTGTCAGTTCAACCCATGACAGGGAAGGTTTTTGAGATTCTGTGCTCCCCTTGCTTCAACTGGTACCCTCTTCTAAGGTGACCATTGAGGCACCTTTACCGAGCCTTAGGACTGCCCATCCTGAACACTGAAAACCACCGGGCCAGTGCCGACTTCCCATATTGCTGGATCAGGAGAATCATCTAAGGTCTTTCTTATACACAGAATCCCTGAGCCCCACCCCTATCTACTGAATCAGAATCTTGCAGTCTGTGGTTCTACCAAGTGCTGTAGGGCAGTCATGATAGATTAGTCAAGTTCATAATGAATGCTGTGCTAGAGCAGAGGTCCATTTTGGAAAATAGACTGAAGAGGCAGATTATAGAGAATGTTGATATCAGGCTGATGGACAGTAGCTTCAAGAAGAGTTTGCAGTGAATGTCTTCCTGATGCTCATCATATCACACGGCATTCAGGTCTCCCAGTGTGTTAATCCATGAGAAAAGTCCCAAAAGCAAGTGTCTAAGGGTTTCTCCTCACCACAGAGGCTGCTCTGGTGTCTTTGGGGTCTATGAGCCCAGCCCAGAATTCCTATGGTTCCCCATCCTAGGGGTGAGCTCCAGGTTACAGGGCTGAGGGGAGCCTGGGTTTGAGGGGTGACCTGCAAAGCAGTGGGCCAGCAGGTCCTGCAGGCGAGGCTGCTGCAGGCCTCCTTTTGCTGGCTAAGGAAGAAACGCCTGCCACAGCAGCTGCCTCGTGTTTCCTCATTAGGGTTGCCTCCACCTTGAGCACACGTGTGGGAGCGAGCGAGGGAAGTCAGCATAGGAGGGGAGCTGCCGGGCCTAATGGGCGGATGGGCCGCAGGGGAGGGAAGGCATGCTGTTGGTGACTCAGAGTCAGCGAGAGGTGGATTTCGCCAGCAGGAAGTTGGATTCAGGAGGCACTGCCGGGTACTTTTCCATCCTCCCTCCTCTCCCCTTCCCCCCCCCATGATCCTGTGGTTCAGGATGCCAAAATGCACAGGCCAAACTCAGCTTGTTTCCTAGAACTGTACGAACTGTTTGGACTGACTCGAGCTGGTCAAAATAAAACAACCGAGGAACCTGTCAAAATCCAGTGAAGAATGTACAGCCCTGCTTTTGTGCAGGTGATTGTTTTGAATGATAGATTAGGCCAGGTGTTTGTTACCAACAATCCACCACTATTTTCTACCATCAGTCATACTCTGCTCCAATCAGAAAAAAAAAGAGAAATAAGAATTTATGAGAGATGCTCTTTAAAAATAGAAGTTGTGTCATTGAAATCTCACAAGAAACCTTAGAAGCAGTTATTCCATTTTATGGATGAGGAAACGGAGGCTGAAGACCTTTCCTGCTCTTCTGTACAGTCAGTAAGATACAGAACAATAATTTATATCTCACTCTGTCTGGTTCCAAAGCCTGTAAATGCCTGAGTCCAGGCTCCCTCCCAGTCAATTCTTTCTCCGCACTGACTCTGCGGTGCATCCTCCTGTACACATCCCAGCTCGGATTCTTTTTTCTCACTTATGATGGCTTCCCATCTCTTCTGCACCTCTCCATGTGTTATCTGCTCTTTAGAACAATAAGTGAGCCGACCTAAGTCCAGAATCAGTTAAAATTCCATCACCACCCTGGCTGTGTGAATCCGACATATGTAATTCCTCCAAGTCTTTCTTAATATGGAGGCAGTAATAATAATTACTTATAAAGCAGTTATGCGTAGCATGTAAAAGAATACATGAAAAGTGCTACAATATAGGTAGCATACATGTTTTATTACTCAAGTAATAATTTCTGGTCTGTTTGAGAGGCAATGAGTTATTTTGTACTCCCTGACCAAATGACATCACATAATAGCTACACACTTGTTTGCTTCATGTGTCTCAACTTTATATCCCAGAGGAGAATTTAAAGTACTTACGGACATTAGTCAATGCTTATGGTATTTTTCTTTCTACATCTTGTGCTGGTCCTTGGCTTAGATGCACAATAACTATAGATTGAAGGTCTTTTATTATAAAAGTCAAAACAATTAAATTACATTCTATATGTAGAGCCAACTACCAACTAATGAATTACTGTTGTTCATTGTACAGTATTTCAGATATAAAAAATTGGTTCTGTCCTGCATATCTTTTTTCTATCCCATTCTTCCTGTCTCTTCCTTCTTTCCCTAACTATTAGGGATTCCTTTGGAATAGACCAGTTTCCCAAAGCATGGTCCTTGGATCACTTCCATAAAACTCACATCAGGACGATATCACAAATAACGTTAAGCACATCAGTTTGAAAGGAATACTGTGAGGAAAATATTCCTGAAAGGTGCTGCCAAAAGGCCAAAATTCCCAGGACAAAAACCATGCCTTGGAAAAAAATATTTATTACATGGTTTATGTACTGTAGCTTTATTTTTATATTTTAGTCAAAGTAATACATGTGCATATTTTAAGATACCAAAGAGTACATATAATTTTATATCTATACATATAAATAGCACTCCATTGCTTTACTCTTCCCTGTTCTACCTTATCCTCCAGATCCTCTTCTCAGAGGGATTCATTTCAACCCTCATACCTATTGATTTGGGTATTTACCTCCAAGTTTCTAAATAATATACTTATACTGCTATTTATGCTTGTTAACTTTAGATATTAGTTATTAACTGCCGGTGTTGAGGTAAATCAAGATTTACCTCTTTTATAGTCCTCCTTTCCATTTCTTTCTGGAGATTTCCTTTTCAGTTCTGGGAAATTTTGCTATATCCCTTCTCTGATAAATTTATCACTTCTATGTATTTTTAGTCTCCCTGCTACCCACACTAGAGAGATGTTAAACTTCCTGTTTGACCCTCTATTTCTCCTTTCCTGTTTTTTTTTCTTCTTTCCTATTTTCTCTTTGTCCTTTTGTGTACTTTCCTAGAGATTTCCTTGATGCCTTCTTCTAAACCTCCTATTGAGTGTTTTATTTTGGCTACTTTGAATTACCAGGAGTGATTTCTTCTTTGCTACTTGTTTCTTTGTTTTCGTGGAATCCTCTTCTTATTTGGATGCAAAAAAATTTCATTATCCTTTGTTAATTGTGAGGCTATTAAGTATGGATTTGTTTCTGTTTGTTTGCCTGTTTGAGTCTTTTTCTTTCATGTTGGAAGCCTTCCTAAAACACCTGCTGATCCTTAGCTGTCAGTTCCCACTCAAGTGTGAGGCACCAAGCGACCAATTGAAAGTTCTGTGTCTGAGAATGGATTAGTGAACTACTATCTGATGATTGAATGGTGAGCGACACATTTTAATAGGACGATCCACCAAATTTCATGGATTTTCTGGGGATTGTTCAGTTTTCCAAGAGGAAAAAAAGAAAAATATAGTATTTTTCTTGGAAAATAGGTCTTATGGAGTCTTATAGGCCAAAGTAAAAAGTTGAGATTTAATTTAAGGTAAACATTGGCAGCTCCACAAGGGTTTTGTGTAGGAGAGTGCTAGGATCTGATCTGTATTTTTAAGTGATAATTACAACTGTGACATATGGGGACAAGTGTGAAACCAGAGAGATCAGTGTATCAGGAGTAGTCTGAATGAGATTGAGTGCTCTATTCCTTACCACTGTAGCTCAAACATTCCTGAGGAATCAGTTTTTTGTTTTGCAAAGAAAGAGTCTTGAGGCTTTCCAATAGAGCAAAAGATCAAAAACACAAAACAAAACAAAACAATAACAACCACTTCTTCTCCAAACCCCTCCAGAAAGAGTTCAGCAGATGAGGAACCATTTGGAATCCTTAGATCACTTAGAGTCCAGCAGGTGACAATGAAGTTTCTTGAATTTGTTTTTGATATTTTATATCTGGAATAACAACACGAAAATACCCCTGGCCAAGCTGCAGAGGCTAACTTAAATGTCAAGTGTATTTAACTTTTGCTGGAATTATATAAGCTAAGCTTTTTCATTCATTCATTCATTCATTCATTCATTCAACAAAGAGCAGTTGTAGAGATTATATTCTTGTTATTATTCTAACTTGTTCAAATTTATAGTTGGAAATTCTATACATCTTTGGTTAATTAAAAAAGAAAATGAATTCATTATTTAATTAAATTTGGTAATTCATATTTAATTAGTTTATGCAGACAAATGTTTCAAAAAAGGTTTTCATAAAGGAAAAACATGACTAAAAATAGTCCTTGAGAAGTGGTAGAGGACAATGGTTAAGAAGACAGAGTGTCTGAGTTCAAAGCCTGATGCTTCCACTTATGAGCCGAGTGCCTTTGGGGAAATAACTTAATATCCCCAAGTCTTAGTTCATGTTTCTACAGAATAGGAACAATAATAATAGAACCTACTTCACAAGGTTGTTGGGAGTACTTGGGTGAAGTTATTATTATTACTTTGAGGATAAAATACTTAGAAACTAACTACTTTAGATGATATGGTTTGACTAGGCATCTAGCTGTGGAGACCACACTGGGACTCCACAACTGGAAAGTAAAGTAAATCTGAATTAAAGTTGTCATCCAAACTGCCAGTACTGAGAAGCAGAAGAATTAAGGTGTGCTTAATTTGATATGGGGCTCATGAGGGGAAACATCTCAAAGGGGTTGAGTCTCAGATTTGGTTTTCAAAGTATAGAACTTTAGAATAAAAGTGAATGTGGAAATCATCCAGTTCGACTTTCCTCATATACTCTTTTGCATTCCTCATCTAGTGGGAAAATGAGAGAAGGAGGGGAAGGAAGATAACATAAGATTTATCAATGAGAAGCTTCCTGCTGCAAGGCAATTGTGCTCAAGGCTAAGGGGGCTCCCAGGAGACCAGGTGGAATTGCTTCCTTTCCGCTCTGATAGCTACTAGCCCACCAGGTAGATTCTTCCTTTCCCCTCTGATATCTACTAGTGCCCCATATTAAGTTTATTCTGTTCCCTTACTGGTTCTTCATTATAGTGGATTATTACAATTTCTTGGAAGAAAAAATAAAAAGAGATTTAGTGGCATAAGTTACAGTACCCACTGCTGTGGATGGTTCTGAAGCCACTATTGATACTTGTCTCCTTCCTCTACCATCCATCTCGATTTCCCTCATCCTCAGCCAAAACTTCTGCTTTTCTAGGTTGCTTGGCCTATTGAGTAATCCAGACCTTTATCCTTGAGAGGGTCAACTTCCTTATTACTGGCCCTGGTCAGTCTGTAGCATCTGGAATTGATAGTTCACGTTTATCAACAGTCTGGAAATACCAAGAGATGCCTGAGTGAATCCCCTAAGTTCCATACAATTCTCTCTACTACTCCAACTCTGCAGTAGTAGCCTTCTCATGCTTCCTAGGGTTAGCTACTGCTGGCAATATAGAAACTTCCAGTTGTTCCTGTCAATAGAAAGCCCCAAATGATCAGGCAGCAAGTTTAGCTTTAGGATTAGAAGGATCTTTACTGTCTGCTGGCAAAAGTGCCTCCCCATGGAGACCAGTAGAACCTGAAGTTGTGGAAAAGAGAAGCACAAATGCCCTTAGCAGATCACTGGAAGTAGTTGTTTCGCCCTTGAGTTCCCAGATTCCGGTATTCTGTTAGAAATGGAGCACTACATAATGACCATTTGTTAGAACAATATACTGTATCTTGAAGAACAGCACTCCAATTCTGCAAGGTTAATCCCTAAGCTGGTGTATTAACTACATCTCTAGAGGCTATTCCAACATTCTATCAGGCCAGCAGCTTCCAGATAATGCAGTATTGGTAGGAAAAGTTAGTCAGTCTCATCATCACCTGCTCATTTCACATCTCCTATGTCTTAAAGTGAGTCATTTTTTTCTGAAGTGATATTATATGGGATCTCAGTAAACAGACGTTCTCTGGACCATCAAATAGTGATGCTGACCAAAATATTACAGGCAGAGAAGGAAAATTCATAAACAGAATATGTGATCAATTTCAGGATGATTCACTATGCTTTTAGAGCGGAGACCAATATCATTGATTTACCAACAAATGGCTGGCTGGTTTCCTTGAGGAATGGTACTATATCAAGGGCTCAGTGTTGGTATCCCAACCTGTTGGCATTAGCCAACAAGTGAAATATTTGACAGTGGGGATTACTACATTAGCCTTGGCGAGTGGGACATCATGGTGTTGGGTTCATGCATAGTCTCTATCCCTGCCACTACCACTGTTCAAAATCACATGGGAATGATGTGGAGAGGCCTGAGTAAATGCTGCACACATGGTAGGTTTGCAACATGGTTGGGGAACACTGAGCTTGGGGAGTTACTTCTTTTGTAGCAAGCACAAGCAATTCTGCTCTTTGTGTGAGGGTAGATATAGCCCCATTTCTTTTACTCAGTGTAATCATTTTGAAAGTCATCTATGTTGTGTGTCCTTATAATATACTACTTTGCATTGGTATTTCACTATAAGGATATACCATGCTTTGTTTATTCATTCACCTGTATATTTCATTATAAGTATATAATATGCTTTGTTTATCCAGTCACCTATTGATGGACATATAGACTGTTTCCAGTTTTTGGCTTTCATGAATAAAGCTGCTTTAAAAGTACATATACAAGTTTTTGTATAGATGTATTCTTTCTTTTCTCTTTAGTAAGCATCTAGGAATGTATGGATGCATGACATGAGAGGTGTGTCTTAACCTTTTAAAAAAATACCAGTTTTTTTCTAAAGTGGTTGTTCTATGAGAGTTCTAGTTCCATCACATCCTCTCCAACATTTCGTATGGTCAGTCTTTTTAATTTTAGCTATTTTAGTAAGTGTGCAGTGGTATCTCCTTGTGGCTTTAATTTGCATTTCCTAATGACTAATTATGTTGATCATCTTTTCAAGTGCTTATTTGCCATCTGCGTTTCTTTCTTGGCAAAGCATCTGTTCAAATGTTTTTCTGTTCAAATGTTTTGTACACTGTTTTACTGGTTTGTTTTGAAAGTTATTATTGAATTTTGAGAGTCATATTTTTGTTTTTATGTTTTTGCTATATGGGTTAAGCTTTGTTCTTGTTAGCTGCCCATCTACCTTGCCTTTGGCACATGCATGGTCTTTTAGCAGTCACCTTAGATCCCTGTGGCTCAAGGATCATGGTTGCCGTTTTGGTCTTGTTTCCCATTTCAATAAGTCTCTGCCTGGGTCATGCTGTGACTTGGTCCTATATATCCTATATGTCTAGAGCCACTGCTATCCAGTATTTTCTGCATTGATTGAAAGTTCTATATATTTGCCATAATTGCACTACCTTATTTGAAAAATAAACTTCTTAAGACTTTGTTTATCTTTGTCCCTTTTCTACCTTTACAAAATAAGTAAAACACAGGGGCATAAATCTTTATAATGAAATCTATTTTAAAATTCAGTGAGTTCACATAAAACACTTAAAAGTATAAGAGTTATTTTAAGTGTACACAGTGAGAGGCACACATATGCTAAAAGTTAATTAACAATAAATTTTCTAATTAGTCAAATATATTTCTCACTCATCTCAAAACAATGAGGGAAGATAGGGGCAGATCCTGAAGAAGCCTAGATTATCTTACAATGAGTCTATCTCATATGAAGGACTTTTCATGGTTTCCAGGCCATGGAGGGATGCTCTTCTTTATCCATGTGGAAGCAGCCTCTTCTGCCAGCCCAGAAAGGTGAGGAGAATCTGAGGTTTGAATGTTCTCAAGCAGATTCACCGAATATTCTCACTCCTGTTCTCAAGAACCCACTCCTTCCCTTTAGGACCTAAACTCTCACATAAGGGTCTTGCCAGAGCTGTGAATTTAGCCTCCTTTTTAACTCTGTCATTTTTACAATCAGATTTTGGGTGTTATTTTCAGCCATAGACTACCTTCAAGCTGCAGGAAATTAAGTCTTTTTTCATGCTGCCATGGAGCCCCTCCACCTTTCACATTATGCCCTGAGTTGATAGTTGGCTGATCTGTCACTGTACTTTCAAGTTTTCTGTTGCCATTAAAACAGCAAAACAACTTCACCATTTTTATGCTTAATATTACATTCCTGTCTTTAAAATCCTAGAGCTAATGCCTAAGCCTTCTACCCGCATTTCATCCCAACTCTCAGGAGATGAACATCTTAGTAATTGTGATGCAGCACATGCTGTACACATGCCAAATAATTTCCTTGTACTGAAATCTTTAAGGAAAACCCAAAGTAAGACAAAAATTTCAATACAAGTTGTTTATTTATTTGGAGAGTGTATTAGTCCATTCTCATATTGCTAATAAAGACATGCCCAAGACTGGGTAATTTATGAAGGAAAAAGATTTAATTGACTCATACTTCAGCATGGCTGGGGAGGCCTCGGGAAACTTACAATCATGGTGAAAGGGGAAACAAACATGCACTTCTTCACGTGGTGGCAGGAAGGAGATGTGCCAAGCAAAAGGGGGAAAAGTCCCTTGTAAAACCATCAGGTCTCGTGAGAATTCACTTGCTATCATAAGAACAGCATGAGGGTAACCACCTCCATGATTCCATTACCTCCCACTGGGTCACTCCCATGACACACGGGGATTATGGGAACTACAATTCAAGATGAGATTTGGGTGGGGACACAGCCAAGCCATGTCAGGGAGTGATCCTAGGAAGCAATGTTAGGCAAGTGGAGAATGAGACAGGGAAGGGAAGAAAGCTAATATGTGTGCTTATGAGTACACTGGGAATTATAGGGCACTATATAGAAACTGTCTCAGAGACTGAGCTTGTTGAGTATTCATCAAACAACTACCATTCCTCACTGGTGTATGGCTTCAACACCTCAGTACTTCAGTCCACCCTGTGAATAGGAAGAACATGCTCCTGAGATCAGAGAAAGCACTCTGGAAAAGATTCACTGGTGCTGGCAGAAAGAGTAGTCAGCATGTATGGGAACAATGAGTACTGAGTGGATACAGTCAGAGGCCTGGTAGTATAAGACACAATGTCCTATCCCTTATCTTCTGTTCATTCTTATCCTGCACAACTCATAGCACCCTTGGTTCTCTTGAAGATTTGCAGTTTCCTGCAACAAAACATTTGTTTTCTTACTTTAATGCCCTTGCTCATGCTATGTCTTTGCTTGGAATATCCTCCATCCCCAGAGGAGGCCAGCCCCACTTCCCTGGTGAACTCCACCTCTTCTTTCAAATCTTAATTCAGCTGCCACTTCCTGTTGGATGGATTTCCAGTTTCCCTTGGGCAGAGTTGCATTGTCCTCTAAGCCCATTTAATACTCCATGCATATTTCTGCAACAGCATGTTGCTGTTGTTGCAATGCTTTCCTTGTCCCCAAGGAACTTGGAACAGCTTATAAAAGGATTTCTCTTGTTCACCTTATTTCTTAAGAGCATAGCATGGGGCCTGGCATTGTGTAAAGTATCCAAGTCTGTTGAATGAATAAACAAATAAATGTCATGTACTATAGCTCAGATCCTTTTCAAGGTCTCATAGCTAGTTAGTAGCAAAGTTGGGAGTAGAATTAATGTCTTTAACACCGAATCCTGGAGAAAGTGACTTTTTTCTTTAGAAATTAGAAGCCAAAACAAAAACAAAAACAACAACAACAACAACAACAAAAACCACGAGAGTAAATGTCAAGGATGACATGTAGAAATAATGTTGTTTTATTTACTTTCTATAGGAGACCATGTGGTTATACTGCCAACCTGGAAAAAATTGGTTTTAGAGCAATATTTGGAGTGGGTGTGGGGGCATTTGGGAAGCTGTGTGATGGCTGGGCTCTTCAGATGTCTGGGTAGAAAAAAACCTGGTGGAATGGGGTTGTATTAAGGGAACAAGCTGTTGACTTTTCAGAAGTTTCATTTGCACTTCATTGTTTGGAAGTCCCTTTTAGTCCTTTCTTTAATGGGTATGGTTGGTTCATTGGCTGCATTTCACATTTTCAGCAGGCAAATTTCTTTCCAAATGAGTTCGGTAGAACCTCAAAGTGACTAGTTTTATTTGCTTTCAAACAAATGCCTTATGTATTACCTTGCCGTCACTTCAAACAATGACCTTTGTAGATGTTCATAGTTGCTCCCCCAAAATTCAGAGTTGTCGAGCCACTGCATTTCCTTGTGCATAACTGCTCATTCTTTGAGATCAGCCACCAGCTAAGCTGGATTTTGCACTGGTTCGGAATTTCATGTAAGCCCTCAAAGGCCTGTTTCAGAATTAAACAATGACTTTCTGCTTAGTAGCCCAAAGACTTGAGTGGACAGCAAGGTTTGAGTTTGGAGATTTATCAGAGTAGGCTGTCTGGGGGACTGCCGAGGCAATACAAGATGGACATTTAATTTAGCCTTGTGGGTGAGACCTGAGGGCTGACCCTTAGCTTTACTGCTTTAGAAACCTGGCATGTCAGCTTGCAGAGGCAAGATCTATCTCACAGGAGGGTCTCTCAGAACCTGAGTTTGAAGAGACTGACAGGAAACACAGAATATGCATTTACTGCTTTATATTGACTCACGTATCCCTCATGTACATTCGAAAGCACATGTCATGGTCTCTCTTTGTCAAATTCCAGAAAGCCAAATTCAAATCAGTTAAGAGTTTAGCGAGCACGGAATCAGAGAAAGGGGAGTTTGCTGTATGATTCAAATGCTTTATGGCATTTTTCTGATACCTCTGATCCACCATCCAATTGGTAGCCAGGGTGACATTTTAAAAATGAAAATCTGAACATGTCATCTCTCAGTTTAAGACCTTCCATGATTTTGAATTGCTCTTGAAATAAAAGTGGAAAAAAGAGCTTGTTCCATAAAGTCAGACATGATTTTGCCTCATCTTCCCTCTAGCTTCATGGTTTGCTTTTAGTCTCCAAGGTCTGACCTGCCCCTCTCTTCCTATAATGGCTTTCCTCTTCCTTATCCTAGTTAACTCCTATTACTCTTTTAACAAATGAGTAATAACACTTTGAGATCAGATATATTTTTTATTCATGTTTTTAATAAACATGTATCTGTGTCTACTATGGATACCAGGAATGTAACAGAGCAAAGCCTATGTTCTCTTGAAGCTAACATTCCTTCCTTCCATGAATACAGTCATACAAAAAAGAACAACCACCAAAAGAAAATATGAAATATATGCATATATGTAATATCTGGAAGTAATAAATATGATGGAGAAAATGTAAATGGCACAAGGGATGTGAGGAAGGAGGAAGTTGCTGTTTTACATACAGGGTTATCAGGGAAGGTTCCACTGATAAATGATGTTTGAGCAGAGGCCTGAAGGAAGTAAGGAGATAGCCTTAAGTGTATCTAGGAAAAGCAGGTTCTAGATAAGAGAAATAGCAAGCCCGAAGACCCTAAGGTTGCATTGTGCTACTGCTTTATAGCATTTACCTCGTGCATTACTTATGCAAATTATACATTTAAAGCAATTATAGCATTTAAAGCAGTTATACATTTCTGTGTACCATTATTTGATTAATGCCTGCTTCCTCCACTAGATTTCTGAGCTTCCTGAGAGTAGAGATCATGTCTATTTTTTTTCCACATTATATTCCCAGACTATAGCACAGGGCCTAATGCAGAATATATATTATATACATATTTGTGGAAAGGAAAAAGGGAAGATGAGAGAGAGACAGGGAGGTGGAAAGAGGGGAATGGGTGAAAGGGAAAGAGGAGGTTTGGAGAGGGGAGAGAAGGAGAGAGGTTAGGGAGAAAGGAAGGAAGAAATCCCCAAAGAGACAAGCCCTGAGCCTCCTCTTCTCTGGTTTGGGGGAAGAAGGGTACCACAAATATTAACTCCCCACATCTTCCTCTCCACTCCAGGCTTCTGTTGCTGAGCAGTTTTTCTGTTGCCAGGCACATTTTTCCCCCTTTAAATGGGCAAATAATTTCATCTGGATTAATGTCAAGTCTTACAGGCCTGGAAGTGCTTTTCGGAATCTTTCACATGACTTCTCATATTTTTGGTGTGATTCATTTCTGGTGATTTTACAGTTTAATTCTCAGGAGGCCTCTACTTTCCTCATGCCAAACTTTTAAGGGCACCTTACTTTTGCCCTTGTCACTCCTTCACATGCATCCTTCCTAATTTCCTTTTGATCTTCATGATCTACCAATCCAGGCCAATGGAACAGGTTAGAAGAGTATCCAGGAAAATGCCTCTTTTCTGGGACAGTTTAAATTCCCCAGGTAGTTAGCAGAGATTTCCTTCCTGTGTTTTTGAAGCTCTCATAATTCTATGACAAGATTGGAATAGACACTGAAACAAGGATTCTCAAAAGGATTAGCTTTTTATCAAGTAAGATGGGTCAGACCCCAAAATCTGATCTGGGTTCCAGGATGGGTGAAAACAACCACATACCTGCAGTTTAACATTGCCTTTGCTTGAATTTACTCCTGAACCAGCACACCATTCGTTCACAGGTCATACCCAACACCAAGGATATAAATGTGCTGAAAGTGTTTTGCATTTGCCAAATTTTACATGAGCCCTCTTGGTTCAGATCTCCTGTGATCTCTCCAACTAGCCAGATGATGTGGGGATTTTCTGGACAAGATAATTTGGGGGAACTTTTATATTTCTTCTAAGCACTGTCCTAGACATTTGGATTTCAGGGCAGAAAGTGAACATTTGGATTTTCAGGGCAGAAATCTTAAAGGGCAGCTAAGTGTGTAAATTCATAGCTAGTAAGACAGTCAGAAATCATGTCCTCAATCTTACAGGCCCAGGAGTCAGCAAGCATTACAGAAAAAGGGCCAGATAGCAAATAATTTAGATTTGGGGGGCCATGTGGTCTCTGTGGCAATGAATTAACTCTGACATTGTAACATAAAAGTAACCATAGACAATGTGTAAATGAATGGGTGTATCTGTATTCCAATAAAGCTTTATTTATAAAAACAAGTGGGGGCCTGAATTTAGCCCATAGGCAGTAGATTGCTGATCCCTGTTATAGGCCATAAAAGTCCTACATTGTTGTGCTGATTGAAATACACATTTGATGGTGAACAGCCCCTGTATGAACCAACATAGGGGATAAAGTTGATCACAGTTATTCTTTTATACATTTTGCTACATATAATCTTTTCTTCCAAGGATTCTCTCATCTAGAATGTTTAATGAAATATCTGTAATGATAGATAGGAATTTCTTCAACAAAGTGAAAGGTGTTCTAGCACTTTGCTGCTAAAACTGTGGTTCATGGGCCAGTAGCATCCATGTCAGTCAGGAGCTAGTTAGAAATATATCATACACTGGGGCCTGCCATGGGGTGAGGGAAGTGGGGAGGGATAGCATTAGGAGATATACCCAATGTAAATGATGAGTTAATGGGTGCAGCACACCAACATGGCACATGTATACATATGTAACAAACCTGCACGTTGTGCACATGTACCCTAGCACTTAAAGTATAATTTAAAAAAAAAGAAAAAAAAAGAAATATAGAATTTCAGGACTTACCTCCCTTATCTATTGAATCAAAATTTGCATGTTAACACAATCCCCGGATGACTCAGATTTGTATTAAGATTCGAGAAGCACTGTTCCAGCTCTCAGCAATGAATGCATCCTCACAAGCAGCTTCATACTGCAATCCAAAAAGATACAGTGCCGATTTCCAATAATTCCCTAAAACAACTGTAGATTTCCAACAACTCTCTAAAACAACTGTAGTAATAGGTTTCAAATTGTGTTAAAGAGACTGCTACCGTGAGTCTTGTTATGTGAATAACTATCCATTTACTTATCTGTTTTGCAAATGATTGATTTTCACACTGTTTCTTAAAGAGTTTGGCACATTTCTGCCTTGATACTTGGCTTTCTCAGTTTCTTTAGCCTAGAATGACTTCACACTAACTGACCTCTTTCACTGACTAAATCCCATGGATACACTGGTGCTCAACTCAAGTTCCTTTTCCTTTGACATATTTACTCCCTTTTCCAAACTCCTATTGTTTGGTGAACTGACCCTTTGCTGAACACAAGTTCTAGACTGCAATCTCTTTTGAGAGTGAAGACTTATATCTTGATTGTCCTTGAAGCCCTAAGGGCTTATAATATCTTTCCTTGAATGTGGTAGTAACTGTGAATATTCTACATTGATTCCCGTATCACAGGAAAGGGGGTGCACTGGTACTTGTCAAATGCGCAGAGGCCAAACTCTTTCTCTGAAACAACAGACACTTCACTACAACTTAACCTACATCTCAATCCCATTTAAACCAAATAGGGACTAGTAGCTGTGGTACTAAACATAACCCCAGGAGCTCTGGGGATAGCATTGCAGATTATGAACTAAGTGTAGATATAAGAGGACATAGATAGATAGCATATGATACAGGATCCATGGAAGCTCATATTTGCCAGCACCTGATCCTGTCTATCAAATGTCATTTGACTGAGGGTAAAGTGAAGATCTGCCACTGATACTCTGGGGTTTTCGGGTCAGGAGAAGTTGATTCCTGTAGGAAGCCTTACCTGTGTCCATTTAGTAGATTCCTTTACACTGAGTTTTTCCATGAATGAGCCAGACTTGATCTATTTATTCATCTGTTGATTGATTCTCTATTTTTTTTTTTTTTTTTTGAGACAAGATCTCTCTCTGTCACCCCTTCTGGAATGCAGTGGCAGGATCACAGTTCCCTGTAGCCTTGAACTTCTGGGCTCCAGAGATACTCCTGCCTCAGCCTCCTGAGTAAATAGGACTACAGGTCTGTGGCTCCACACTCAGTGATTTAAAAAGTTTTTTGAAAGAGATGGGGTCTCACTATGTTGCCCAGGCTGGTCTCTAACTCCTCACCTCAAGTACTTCGCCCACCTCAGCCTCCCAAAACATTGGGATTAAAGGCAGGAGATACCAAGATTCTTGATATCTTAATCACAAACAGCACTGTACTTAATGCTGCAAAAGTATAAAGCACATATACAGAAGTACACAGCATAATCCCTGACCTTTCAATTTGTTTGGGGAGGAAAGCGAAGGCTTGCTTCTATTGTTAAATAAGAAAATGCATGGCAACTCAGCCATAACAGTTTGTGGCAAAGTGGTCAGTACTTAGTACCAATGGATATATGGTCAGTAAGTGGTATGGTGGTTGGTAGGAGAGCCAGAGAGATTGCTGTATGTTGGAAAGTTAGGGAAGGTTTAATTGAAGCAATGGGTTTAGGGTGGGCACGCAGCAAAGGGCACTCTTTGGACAGACTTGTAAGGAAAGGCTGGAGTTACTCAGATCCGGGACGAGATCAGCCTCCAAAAGGACCCATTCCTCCCCACCTCCCTTCTCTTCCTGTAGTGTGGTGTGTGGCCAGGGAAAATTCACTGCTTTCTGTTTCCTGGAAGCTGCATTGCACCACTGGCCAGGGTTGGTCTATTAGTCTTCCTTCCTCCTCCCCATCACCCAACAAATGCAGCCACTTAGCCGTCTGCTGGACTGATAATGCGATGGAAAATCCCCCCCCCCCAACTTTCTCATCAGAACGCAGTTCATTCACACAGTGCCAAGTTGTCTTTCCTCTAGGCTCCCTGAGGAGGCCATGGAATAGACTGCACAGCAGCCTGGGCCTACCTGAAAGCGAAAGTGAATTCTTGCTGCAGGAAAAGAGCAAGGAGCTGCATATGCCGCATCATCTGTTCTTGCTTATTTTTTCCCTCTGCTGCAATGAGACCTGTTCTCAGCTCTGGGGGAGGCAGCAGCTAAGGTTGACTCCCATCTTTAGGAGAAAATATTTATCAACTTTAGGGTAGAATATTTTTTCAAGTTACTATACACTTACCATGCAGTCAACAGATATTTATTGGGCATTGATTTTGTGCCAAGTTCTGTGTCAGATGCTGAGGATATGACACTGAACAAGACACAATTCCTGCTTTCTTGGGATTTTCATATAGGCAGAAAACAGACAAATTAAGCTAGGCAATTACAATTCAGTGCTACAAGAGAGGTATGCACAAGATTATTATGTACCACCCGGGAGGAGTATGCCTCACCCAGACCTGGGTGAGGTGCAATAGGAAAGGCTTCCAGATATACTAATGTCTAAGGATTGTTTTAAGAATGATGCCTAAGCACTTGTTTTAAGAACAAGTAGGAGATGCTAGATGGAGTCAGATGGGGAAAAAGGAAGCAGTAGAAAAATCTTTCCAAAACAAGGGAACTAAATGAACAAAAGTCAGGAGATAAGACAGGTCAGTGCATTAAGGAAATTGATTATAGTTTAGTATGGCTGGAGAGAAGAGTACAGGTTAGGGGAGTAGTTAGCAATAAAGCTAGAGAAGTAAGCATAGACCTTGTATGTAGTATAAGTTTCAGATATTATATTGCAGGCAATGGAGAGATACGGAAGAATTTTTAAGAATGACAATAATATTATCCTATGACATGTTTTAGAAAATTCATACAGGCAGTGTAGAGACTGGACTGGGGAAGGACAAGACCAGGGCAGAAGGTTGAGGAAAAAGTCATGCAACTCCTAGAGTTGTTTGTGGAAAAGTGGCCTGCACACAATACCAATGAGTGGCATGTTGACAGGACAGAAAGAAAGACCCTGGTAGACTGAAAGAGTAAGGGAAAGTTTAACATAGGTGGTGGTTTCAGCACAGTAATATGATCGTGTTATGCACTTTAGAAAAATCACCTCGATTATAGTATAGAGATTGGCTTGGAGAGGGTATAAACAAGAGTGGAAAGTTGAGGCTAAAATTCATTAAGCAATGCTGATAGCAAGCATCTCCTGCCAGTGGATATGGCACTGTCTACTTGTAAACTAGACAGATTCAGGAGGTATTAAATGGGTGCAATGGACTCCATTTAGTGATTGATTGGATAAGAGAGGGAGAGTCCATAATGATGTAAATTTCTATTGCAAATTACAGAAAACCCAACTGAAGCTGGCTTAAACAAATAGGAAATGTTTTGACTCAAGTAACTACACAATCTTCAGGTGTAACTTCCTGATGTCAAATGTTCTCAGGGACCATCTGCCCACTGTTTTTTCCAGGCTTTATTCTTAGGCTCAGCGTGATGCCCCTAGTAACCTCAGGCTGACATTATCTCGGCACCCAGCCTCAGGAAAGAGAGATTCCACTTCTTCAATGGGTCAAACAACAGTCATGGAACTGAGCCTTATGGATGTTGTCTGTCTAACTTAGACCACTGTCCTTCTTGGAGTCAATCACTGTGACTGGTGAAATGAGTATGCCTGATTTTGACAAGGTATGTGTACCTCCCCTAGAGACTGTGTTATCCCAAAGCACTTGAGCTAAGAGTTGGCCATGGACAGCTCCTCCAAAGAGAGTTCATGGCATGGTCATCAGAATGAGAGTAAGGAGCTAGTGGGTAGATAAAACAATAGATGTCCACCTCATATGATGTCTTATTTTCTGATTTGGGTAACTGTGGGTGGTGGTATCATTCACTGAGATCAGAACTGCAGAAATAGGAATGTATTTGTGAGTTTTGAGTGTAGGAGCATGACTTAGTCCATTTGAGCTACTATAATAGAATGCCTGAAACTGGGTAATTTATGATGAACATAAATTCATTGGGTCATAGTTCTGGAGGCTGAGAAGTCCAACACAGAGTCCAGCATCTGATGAGGGCCTTCCTGCTGTGTCGTCTCATGGGAGAAGGGCAAAGAGAGAACAAAAGAGAGGAAGAGCACATATATATGTATAAAGGGTCTTGAACTGGCAGCCTCAAGCCCTTTTATAATCAGCATTAATCTGTTCATGAGGGTGGAACCCGCATGACCTAAATATCTCCTACCAGGCCCCACCTCCTAACACTGTTACATGGGGAATTATGTTTTCAACAAATGCTTTTGGGGGGATATATCCAAACCATAGCACAGGGGTTGATAATTAGGTCTAAAACACAATGACTTAGTACATTTGAACTTTGTGTATAAGAATTTGATATTTAGGATGGGTGGAGAAAAGATGAACTGTGCCCCTGGATTTTTTGTTTAAACAAACATCATCTCTTTACTGATTATTCTGGCTCAAGAATTTCTATTGTCCAGACTTCACACCACCATTGTCCCAGACAAGATGCTAGATGCTGAAAATGCGAAGTTAAGTGAGCCATGATACTCTCTGTTCTCCAGGAGCTGATAGTGTGGTAGGAAAGGAGAACTATAACAACCAGAAACTACCCTATCATGAGTTAGTTATTGTAAGAGAAGAACATAACAGGAAAAGAATTAATTCAAAGGAAAGAATGGGTGACAGACTCTTGGAGAGCTGGGGAATTCAGAGAGAAGGTGATTTATAAGTAGGGTTTTGCTGCAAGTGGGAAGGGAGTGAAAATCCTAAGTAGTGTGGATGTGTTTGCAGAATTGCAAGTATCTCTGTATAATGAGAACACAAAATGTCAGAGGTGTTGGCAAGATGCTTTGTCCATTGATAATTCTTATTCTAAGTAGCAGCATGGCCACTTATCCATGTGATATAATTTGGGAAAAAGCAAACTTTTTATTCCTCCACAGCTCTACCTATTCAATATCTTATAATATTTATTTTATGGGTAAAAGACTAGGGTTTGGGGCAAAAATGAAAATACTATCTTGAAGCGAGTAGTCATCAAGGTAGTTATTGGCCTTTGTTATGTGTTCCTTCTCATTAGCTAATTACGTATGATTCAAACAAGCAGGGCTTAAGGAAGTGAAATACTGTTTCAACGATCACTTTCTAATACTCTCCCATCCCTGCTAAACATGTATTAGGTTACCAGTCAATGTTTGTGTGTTAGAAGTTCAACAGCATTGGTTGCTGCTACAGGAAAGACTGATTATTCACCAAGAACTACCAGACATATATTTCTCCCCTAGTTCTCTCCTAACTTCTTTAATAAGCAAACTCCTATCAAGAACAATTTGTTCAGATATTGGTACATTGTATCACAATTCTTCTATTCACATATCTGTCTTACCCATCAAACCTTAAACTCTTTCTTGGGGCAGCTCTTTCTTGGGAACAGGAAAGATATGCCTTACATACCTTTATAACTTATGTATGTAGTATAATGTGTATGTATAATGTACACATGTATGTATGTATGTAATGTGTCACTCAGACAAAATTAAGCCTTTAAAAGACAGTCATATTTTTTAACCATCTTCTTGCTCTAGAAGCTTCTGTATAGCAGTGCAGAAGGAACCACCTCTCTAGAAGGTTTAACACAAGAATTTCTAAAAATGACAAAATTATTAGTGGATGATAACTGTCTTAGTCTGGTTGTGTTAAGAAAATGTCTTAGACTGGGTGGCTTATAAACAACAGAAATTGATTGCCCACAGTTTGGAAGGCTGGGAAGTCCAAGATCAAGGTGCCACCAGTGTCTGGTGAGGACTTAATCTCTGGCTCATAGATCGTGCCTTCTAACTATGTCCTCACATGGTGTAAGGGGCAAGGCAAGTCTTTGAGGCCTCTTTTATAAAAGGCACTAATTGCATTCATGAATACTTCACCCTCATGAACTAATCACTTCATAAAAGGCCCGCCTTCTAATACCTTTACTTTGGGGGTTAAGATATCAACATATAAATTTGGGGGACACACAAACACTCAGACCATAGCAATGACTAAATCCAGTCTGGGTTATTCCCTGCTAATTTTCTGTCTTTTCTTATTTGTGTACCTAGTATTCTTATCCTATGTTTTGTTAAGGGTGGTTTACTTCATGTAAACTGCAGAAAGTTGAGTTATAATATATTTGTATAAACTGATCAAAGTTTGCTATAAAAATCTTTATACAACCTTATTATTTAAAAAATTACAAATAATACAAGCTTCCTGTGGGTCATTAAAAAATATAAAAGTGTATTAAGTAAAGAGATACATTCTCTTCATTCCTTCTTTCTATCTATTTAGTTCCCTGCCCACTATATTCTTCCAAAATTCTTTCTATGCATTTACAAATTTACTCATTTATTTTTTCTTTCAATACATAATTATTGAACAGCTGCTATATGCCAGACTGTGTTCACACAGTGATGACACAGCTGTAAATAATAGAGGCAAGTTTTTTCCTTCCTTGGAACTGACATTTGAATAAGGAGCAGAGGTAAATGGGTTGATTGAATGATAAAGAATCTTTTGCTAAAATGTATTAACTTTTAAAAAACTGATGTTTTCCATTGAGTTCATATTATTTCTTGGGTGATAATGATAAATAACCCAATAACAGTAGTAACTATAATAATACTTCTGTCCTGAAGTGTCTGGTAGCACAGTGTCTGACGCATAGTAAGTACTCATCAAATACGTAAATGGATGACTGGTATCAGGAACTACAAGGGTGACCCCCACAGTCATCACAGAAAGAGAGAGTACTGAGTACCTTGCAAGGATGGGAGGTTGTCTTGAAAGAAAAGAGCATTCATTCATTCAGCAAATATTTATTGAGTAATTACTATGGGCTAGAACTATTCTAAGCATTGGGCATGAATGAACCCTGAAGATAGAATTTACCTGCTTCAAACATTTAACAGAGACCTCCCCACAATAATCTGTAGGTTACTGTAGTCACTAGTTTTAGAGCTGACTGTTGTGAAGCTCTCTGTGAGAGAGGAGTATGAAGATGGTAACAACAACAGGAAAAATAGGATTTTAAATTATTAGAGTGCCAAATATGATATATTTTAAATCATTTCAACTAGGTCACTCTAGCAAGAGCCTTTCTGTTTCTGAAGAGCCTTAATCCTCCCAGCTAATTTTCTCTAATGTGCCACTCCAAACCCAGTCCTCTTTTTTTTTTCTTTTGTCTCCTACTGCTTAAGCCTCATCAGAGGCTGCTGAGCAATCTTTTTGAACACAAGAAAGAAGATCGTTATCATCATTATGCTGTTACCCTTGAAGAAAGCATGTAAAGAGGCTGACAGAGGATGCATAATTTAAGAAAACATGGAAACTCAATGTTACATAATAGACTCTTGATTCTCCAAACTGCCACTAAATGTAATTGAGACTAAATCTAAATCTATGTACACACACACACACACACACACACTCCTATTATGGGATTGTTTTGACGTGTTCCATCAGACTGTAATTCATGATAAAGGGAACCACATCCATTTGTTCACCAGTATACAATCCAGTGTTTGCATATTACCTAGCACAAAGTAGGCACTTTGTAAATATCAGTTGAATGGACAAATAAAGAAACTGTGTTTCTAACCCCCCATTTTCAGGTATTTCTCGTCTCTATCTTTTTCTATTTGCTGTAGTTTTTATATTCTCATTATTTCATTTTAGATATTTCTCTCCTGCCCCTACTTCCCAATTGTCCTCATTAGTTTATGGAACTCCTGTATTACTAGAGAATAACCTTTCATTACCTATGTTTCTATCTAGCTTACGAGTTTAGGGGAGGGTCAACTCTTCAATCTCCCCATGCACCCTTTGAGTTGATCCCCAG
Organism: Papio anubis; assembly: GCF_008728515.1. NCBI lineage: Eukaryota > Metazoa > Chordata > Mammalia > Primates > Cercopithecidae > Papio > Papio anubis. The sequence goes on from NC_044987.1 coordinate 87,969,740, forward strand.
ATGGGGCTCTCTACTCCACGATACCCATAGTCCCTGCAGAGCTCTCTTGAAGGCCTGGCAGTGTAACAATGGCCCCAGGAGTCTCCTTTATGTCTATTGATTGGGATTCAATGTCCTCACGCCTGGGGATCAACTTCAATTCAATTTCAAGTCAGGGAAGTTGTACTGAACAAAGCAGCTGTGATGTGGAGGAAGGAACATTGGGAGTCAGACCTGGGTTAATGTTGGCATTAATACTTACTAAATGTTCAGTCTTGGGAAAGTTATTTAACTTTGAACCTTGGTTTCTTCATTTATAAAGTGAGATGAAGTATATTGACATATCTAACTATCTCAGCACAGTGCTTAGCTGATGGGAGATGTTACGATTCATTTGCTTTCCTACCTATTCCCTGGTTACCCTGTATATTCTAACTGAAGGTTTCTCAACGTCAGCATCTTTGATGTTTTGGGCAACATGATGGGTTTTTTTTTGGTTGTTACTGTTGTTGTTTTCTGCTGTGGGCTCTGTCCTGTGCATTGTAGGATGTTTAGCAGCAACCCTGGCCTCTACTTGCTAGATGACAATAGCCCTCTCTCCTGGTTGTAATAATAAAAAATGTCTCCAGACAATGTTAAACATTCCCTGGGGGTTAAAATTGCCCTGTTAGGTGCCATTGCATTAACCTTAGAAGATGAAGGTAATAAACTATTAAACTATTAAACTCCTTCTGCATATTTGGCTTGCTTCAGATACCTGAACCAATCCTGGCCAGACTGGAAGATATAATAGTTGCTCATTATCCATCCATTTGTCTTTAATTCATTCATTGAAAAGCTTCTTGAAGTCAGGATCTTAAAAACTGATTTTGTTCCCTGCTATTTGTCCAATGGCCTAGAGTTGTATTTGACACATAATAGACACTCAATATATATTTGCTGAATCAGCAAATGTGCTAAAAAATCTATCCCCCATCTCAAATTTACTGAGAATATCTATCGTGTAAGAAAATAAGGTGAATACAATACGGACTTTGTGTTCAGGGAGCTTAGACTCTAATAAAGGAGATAGAAATTTACAAAAAACCCTAATAGAGTATCTGTATTAGATTTTTAGGCTTGCAATAACAAAGTACCACACACTGGGTGGCTTAAAATGAGAGAAATTTATTCTCTCACAGTTAGAGGATAGAAGTCTAAAATTAAGGTGTTAGCAGGGTCAAGCTTCCTCTGAAGTTTCTGGAGGAGGATCCTTCCTTGCCTCTTTCAGCTTTTGGGAGTTGCAAGCTTTCCTTGGCTTTTGACAGCATAACTGGAATCTCTGTCTCTGTCTTTACTTGGTCATCTCTCCATAAGGGTGTCATGTCTCTGTTCCTTCACTACTAGTAAGGACAACAGTCATATTGGATGAATGACCTACCCTACTCCAGTGTGACCTCACCTTAACTAATGACATCTGCAAAGACCCAATTTCCCAAATAAGATCACATTCTGGGGTACTGGGAGTTAGGACTTCAAAATATCTTTGTGAAGGACATAATTCAACCCCAACCAGTATTACATTTAAAAATTGAGTTATTTTTATTTACAGCACTTTAAGGAAAGTGTTTTATTTAAATACTCTGGGACCAGGAGGAGGGAGAGAATAATTCTAATTGTGGATGGATAGAGTGAGGAGTGATCGGGATTGGCTTCTTGGAGAAGCTTTGAATGATTAGTAGAATTTGGGCTAGCAGGGATAAAATAAGGAAGAGCAATTTCAAACTGGAGAGAGCATAAAAAGTGACAGATCACTGGGCTGGCAAATAGATGGCCACAGGCTATTAGTCCCTCCCTCGCTCAGGCAGCCACTGCCTGCTATCCTAATTCATCATTCTTGCTGATCCCAAACATCAATCTTGCAATCTTCCTCATTGCAGCACTACAGACAGCTATGGCTAGTCAAACGGATGGGGCATCCAGAGAAAATGTATTTATTACCCTGACGTAGCAGCAGGCAAGTAGTTTAAATAACTGACTAGTTCATGTATCTGGAACATGGGGTTCACAGTAAGGGTGGCTGATTCAGTTGTAAAAGTTTTGCAAGAATTCAGACTTAGTCTTTTTAGTTTATTTTTTTTTAGTCTTCAGTTTTTTATTTTGTTTTTGTCCTTGGATTCTATGCAATTTCTGTCTTTACAATAATTATCTCTTTTCCCATTTTCTATTCTACTCAAGCTGATTTGATAAAGCTTCAGTTCTTTGAAATCAAAAGAGTCCTGCCCAGATAAATTCATTTGGGAGTATATTAGTTTTCTTTTGCTGCATAACAAATTACCACAAACTTAGCAGTTTAAAACATAAACCATTTATTATCTTTGAATTCCTGCAGATCAGAAGTTCGAGCACAACATGGCTGGATTTTCTGCTTAATATCTCACCAGTCTGAATATCAAAGTGTTGGCTGGGGCTTTGGTTCTCATCTGAGGCTTGGGTCCTCTTCCAGTCTAACTTGTTGGCTAGAAATATTCATTTGCTTACAGCTGTAGAACTGAGGTTACTATTTTCCTATTAGCTGTCATCCAGGGACTTCTCTCAACTACTAGAGGCCCCTGGCAGTTCCTTGCCACATGGTCCCCACAGGCAGTTCACAAAGTAGATACTTCCTTCTAGGCCACCTAGAGCTCATCTCTCTGACTTTATTTTCTGCCACTAGCCAGAAGCCAGCATTTTAATTAGGTCAGGCTCACCCAGGATCATATCTCTTTGCCACAAAATGTAACATAATCATGAGAGTGATAGCTCATCATTTTCACAGGTGCCACCCACATCCAAAGGGGAGGGGATTATACAGAGATGAGAATCGTTGGAGGTCATCCAAGAATTCTACATAGCAGAAGGCATATGCTAGTGGGGGTAATCAGCTCTCATGGTAGACCTGTGACTACCTCTAACCTTGGGTGATATGCTTTTACCACTGAGTCCCAATTTTTCTCACTTATAAAATGAAGGAGCTGTTGTTGATAAGGCTAAGGTTGCTGCTGGTTCTATGAGTCTTTGGAACTCATATGAAACATATTTGTGTCCACTGCCTTCTGGAAGCTCTTGAAGGTTCTCCTGGTCAGGCTGATTGGGGGTGAAACAGGTGGGCCAGTCTTGCCCTTGCAGTACCACGTGAAGCCCTTTGATTCCAGTGCCACTGCCCACTTCCTATTGGTGTGTAAGCTTCTTTTCATAGACGAAGAAACGTATATGGACCATTCTGTTCATCCATGGCTGTAACTCCTCTAATCTTGAGAACATTTATCATGGTGACACCTATCATGGTTAGGGGCATTATGGGAGCGATTTTTTATGTGGATGCTATTGCCTGAATATTTATTTCCCTAATAATTGATATGTTGAAACCTAATCACCAAGGAGATGGTATTAGGAGCTAAGGCCTTATGAGGGGGTCTTTTCATCCCGTGAGAATGGGATTAATCCCCTTATAAAATAGGCCCAGTAGGGCTTGTTCACCCCTTTCACCACGTGAGGGCACAGTGAAAGGGCACCATATATAAATGAGAGGACAGCCCTCACCAGACATTGAATTTGCTAGCATCTTGATCTTGTACTTCCTAGACTCCAGAACAGTGAGAAATACATTTCTGTTGTTTATAAACTACCTAGTTTTTGGTACTTTGTTATAGCAACCTGAATGGAATAAAGCAGTAAAATGGACACAATCGCATGTGATTCTGATCTTCTCTGGATTTCTGCCTCTCTCCAGCTTTTTCAAGGCAAGGCATACATGAACTAAATAAAGTTGATATTTTAAACTTTCTGAACATTACCACTATTGCCACTGGCAAGAATTGATAATTCACTGAGTACCACATGACTCAGATTCTAAACTGCTTTATATCTGGTTTAGTGTGAATCACCTCATCTTTCTATGGGCTCCACATTTTACAAGAGATTTTTTTTTTTTTGTATCTTTAATTACACTATAGATGTTTTCATTAGTATGGACTAACGTCAGAAATTTCTGTTTGATCTGCCTGTCTTCACTGTAGTTGCTCATTTAGTCAGAACTAAATCAGAGGCAGAAATGCCTTTCCTTTTTTTATATTTTGCCACATATCATGCTGTGTTTTGTCGGTGACAGACCCAGAGAGCAGAGTCTGTGGGTAGATAGGTCATCTGATGAGTTATGCTTGAACATTCTACAAACAAGCTGGAAGAATAAATCATCAGAGGGTGTGGTTCCACTCACAGGGCATTCATAAACAGAGCTATCATATTGTATTCACCTATGCACCCTCCCATATCCTCTTACAAATCCTGTCCTTGCACATTTTCTGTACAGTGTACAAATAAAGAAGGCATGGGAAGGCTGAATGGGTGGAGATGAAGAAGAGATGTCCTATCTTATTAATAATATCTCCTCCCTCCAGTTTCCTCTTGGAGAGGCTGCCCATGTTCCCCTCAGAGAATATGCTTCTGTTATGCATGATGAATGGGTCGGGAATCACCACTGGTCTGCTTGATGGCTTGACTGGACAATAGGACCCCCCAATTAGCTCCTTAGATTCTCTCTGCTTGGAGCTTAGAATCAAAACACAGAAACTTCATATTTCTGCAGGCACTAGACTTCAAAAGGCAGTAAAGACATGTTAGGGGTGAGAGTTGCTAGTTTAGGCTGTCTGCACAAAACCAGGTAAAGCCAATGAGAGAGTGGGTGGGGGAGCAAGACAGGGAGAGAGAGGGAGAGAGTAGCAGATAACATGAGAGTATTTAAATATGACCATACAAGTAGAGATGAGACTCTTTGTTGTATTTACCTCAGAATCTAACCCAGTGCCTGGCACACAGTAGGAGTTCAGAATATTTGCTGAATGACTGACAGACCATTTAGCCTTACAGAGGTGGAAAGAGTAATTACAGTGGTCCCTCTTCTACATCTCCTTTCTTTAGGTTCCTTTAGATAGCCCTGTGTCCTCATGATATATTCTTGGTTTGGTTTTTTAGCACATTGAGGTGCATTTCTATTACTTGCATCTTGATGATCCACAACTGAGGCACCAGCCAGCATAAGCACTTAACCTCAGCTCCTCCCTTCTCCTTCCTACCTGGACACCAGCTCAGACCAACTGAATGGGTGGATGTTGGTTTATATTGCATGCAGAAGGCATTCCTTAACATTTATGGGTATGATCTGTGTCTCGCAATTTATATGACCTTTAGACTTTACAGAAGTGTTTTACGCTGAACAAACAGAAATCTAGTCACTTTTTAGAAGCAGCTTTCAGGTATGGTTTTACATTTCATGCTCGCAATCATCGTCTGGTTAGAAGTCCTCGTTGAGCCAAATCTGTGTTCTGATGTCCATCTCATGTCTTTCTCATTTACAGGGCATTTGTTCTGAAATTCATGCACACACATTATTGACCATTCAAGGTATGGGTGGCAATGTTCTAGATGCTGGGAAAATGAAGCAAACAAAACACATGAAGTCCTTATATTTGGTTATTCCCTATTTGCTTCTAGTCTCAGATTTATTCTCTACCTTCTCTTCCCTGCTATGTGCCTGGGAGTCAGATTACTATAGACTGCACCTGTGTAACCTTGCTGGCTGGATTCCAATTGGGTTTATCCAGTGATAGGCAATGCAAAAGATGCGAGGGTGGAGTGGTGAGAGATTGGAGTTTTTGACTGGGGTTTCTCTCTGCTCAGAGATCATAGCCCCAGCATTGGCCATCTCCTCTATGACCACAGCTGCTGTTGGCCAGGCTTTCCTTCAAACTCCAGCAATAACTGATTTCAGGAACAGTATTTCCTCCTCTTACCCCTCCCTCTAAGCCTAGGGGTAGTACTGACTTCCGCTTTTTTTTCACACTTTCAGATGTCTTGACATTTTTCTTTGTTTTCTTTAAACCTGCCTAAATACCTCTGTAAAGTATCCACCTTTCTTTTTCTTTTAAAATCCTTTCACTTAAACTCTCAGAGTAGAATTCCTGCTCAGACCCTGCCTGATACAGTCCCTAACTTACTTAGAGCTTACATTTTGTGGGGCAGTGACAACCAACAAATGAATATCAAATACATTATTATATGGTGATAAGTGGTATAAAAGAAAATAAAGCAGAGTAAACAGAGTGACAGGCACCATTTTAGTAGATGTGGTCAGATAAGTCTTCTCTAAGGAGGTCACTGCTGAGCAAACATCTGACTAAGGGAGAGACAGAGATACAAAAACACATAGAAAAGTGCAAGGCCCTGAGATGGGAACATGATTAAAGAACACAAAGGCCAAGGTGGAGCCAAGTGTGCAAAGCACAGGCTGCTAGGACATGAGACCATCGTGTTTACCCTTTTGCTTATCTGCTGAAAAGTGGCGCCCTAGTAGCTGTAGGGAGAGGGAATGTGGTGTGATGAAAACAATGTGAATCCTGAAATTAAGCAGTTCTGATTTCAAATCTAAGCTCTGCCATTACTAAGTAGCCTTATGATGGTAAACAATTTACTTCAAATCTCTGACTTTCAATTTCTTTGTTCACAAAATGCAGATAATAATGAATACTTCAAAAAGCCGAAGCAAAATTTGTCAGTTCATAGCACCGTGCCTGGTGTATGGTAAGCTCTCCCCACTTTCCCTCCTCTTCCTCACTTGACCGTGATACTGTCATATGCCGAATTCAGTCTAAGCTCTCTGACCCCCTGGGCTTTACTAGACTCCTTGGTTGAATACTTTCATAGTACCCTTTATTCATTTATTCATTCAGTCAACAGAGATGATCATAATTTACTGCAGTTTACAGTTATAATTTCATTTTGGAGATGATCTTTTAATGTGCCTAACCCCCACTAGGCTGTAACCATGATTACAAGAGTGACTCCTCTGAGAGTTTGTTCATTCTTGGATACTCAGCCTCTAGCACAACACCTGACACAAGATGAACATTTCATAAATATGTATAGGAAGGAAGGAAGGAAAGACATCTTCTCAATAAAATTTAATTCTCCTAGTGACTTTATTTTCTCAAGGAATTCCAATTACTCATTAAATACTAGTTTAATTGAAATGGACTATATGTAAAGCTTTATATTTACTTCTGTGGGGTATATAAATAAGAAAACTCTGTGAAGGCCAAGATCACTTTATCTTTTTCATCTTTATATCATAATACTTGGCACTTCATGATAACAACATACTTAACAAATATTTACAAATAAAAGAGCTAACAAATGATTTAATATCTGGTGAGTGCTGAGTGTGTATGTTGGGGATGGGGTAGGGAGGATATTATGAAATAGAATGATCTTCAACATTTTTGTAAAATCACAGTGAGACTTTTAGAAAATATTTTTCCTTTCCCCATCTAGCACACAAAAGAGGACTCTAAAAAGAGGCTCTTTTGGAAACTGTCTAGACAAAGTGTCAGGTAGGAAGGGGTAACACGTTGAAAACATCATTTTCCTTTTTTCTGTTTGGAAAAGGATGATGGAGGGGATGTGTAAAAGACAGAGATGAATGATTTGATTGCCCTGGGGTGACTTTGAAGCCTGCGATGACCTTGGGGAGGGGCTCAGTGAGAATTCCACCTCCCACCTGGTATTGGTTGCATGGAGCAAGTACATTCCAAGGCTGGACAGCATCTGACTTCCTGCTGAGAACAAAGCCCCACAGGCATGGGACATATGGTTCTGGTTATCTGGGAGATGGTGCCTTCAAGGACAATAACACCTCCCCTTTATTTGGGCTATATATCAGAGGGGCTCATGGCCCTTCCTAGTGGAAGCACCTCTCTATCAAAACTGGAGCAGGGTTCCTTAAGGCCATGCTTTTGCTGGGCCTGCTGAAGCACTATGGATATATGGTGCTTACTGAAATGGTCTCATCACAATCTCTGAGTAACAGCCCCTACCCAAAGCATCCATGCTCTCTGTCTATGAAATTCTTTAAAAGGTCTATGGCTGAGGAAAAATCCTACAGCCCAGTTGAGTTCACAGATGCAGTTGTAGTCGGTTATATCTGTGCCTTCTGCATGTTTTTGTTCCTGGCTGAAGCCCAGACTTGGACATTAAAAAATATGTAAAATATCCAATGCCTTGTACTTACACATCTGCAAATACAAAGTTTTCATGAGAAGCAAACATGAACATGGCTTTCTGCCTGCTTCATCCCATCCTCTAGGTGTTTGGGTTAAAAATGTGTCCCTGAGAATTTAGAATAACTAAGTACTCTTTTATATTGGTTATGACAAGGGATGACATATTAATTTGACTTTGAAAAGTAGATATCCCTGTCACTGGCAGCACACAAAATAATCTCTTTTCTATATTTGGAAAATTCATCATAGTGTGCATCTTTGCGGAAGTCTGGGTTTGCCATCCTACGTGCCAGACACGAAAAGCCAGACATTCACTCCTCCTTTCTGCTGGCCCCTTGGGGTGGGATTGTCAGATAAATTAAGGGACACTCAGTTACATGTGAATTTCAAATAAACAACAGTTTTTCAGTATATTCCAAATATTACATGGCAAATACTTACACTGAAAAAATTCATTGTTTATATAAAATTTTTAACTGTGTATTTTGTATTTTTATTTGCTAAATCTGGTAACCACCTGAGGACCATGATATGTGACTAAACCTTGACCAACCAGATGCTACAGAGAAGCAGCAGTGATTTAGAATTTATTCCACCAATGGCAATGGTGGAAGTGGCATTCAATTTCCAGTCATGGCAGTAGTGATGCCAGTGACGGTGTCCACTATTCAGTGAAATTGGTGGGGCTTGGTGTACAGTGGTAGCAGTGGCAGCAGGAACAGTATCCTGCTCCAACTTCAGATTACTTAAGCCTCCCACATAGCTTTGGTTTATGAAGTTTCCTCAAAGATAGGATAAATGATAGAAATGAAAATACTAATATGGCTCACATCTTTATCGTTGGCCCCTCTCTCCTACCCTCCTGAAGTCTAGAAGATAACTTGCAGGTATTTTAGCAATGCCTGGCTAGTGGTATACTTAGGTGCCTAAAGAAATCCTGCTTCTGCTTTCTCTTTGGTTCTCTGACTCAGAAGACTGCCATGGTTTGGGTTACAACATAATATGGTAAAAATTTCCCTTATTTTTCAACATAAATTAATTATGCATAACCACTCTGGAACCGAAGTTCAGCTTCTGGTCACATTGCCTTTTCCTGATGAGTTCCACCCCAGCTGCACCTGATGCTGGCATTTTCACAGTGATGGCCATGATGGGAGCCTATTCTTTACTGCCACTTAGATCATGGTAGGTGCTGTTGAAAGGAAAATAATTCACACTGCTGTATTTTGTAATGCAGCATGATGGAGAGCTGTAGCTATGACCAGATACTCAACAGCCTAGAATTAGCTTTGAGGAGAATATTTCTAGTTAGTGGATGCAGTTCTGCTTGTCCAACTACCTGCTCTAGAACTCTGCTGTAATAACATAAATTACCAAATTCTTTCAGTAGCTCCAACCTGGAGACAAGGTGACCCAAAGAGTAGGAATGAAACAAGTTAGCACTAAATGAGGAATCAGAAGATGGGTTTAGCACTGACTGTCTCTGGGTGGCTGCATAAGCTGGCTGAAGTTCTTGAGCTATCTGGGTACTGGTTTAATCAGATATCAAGGATAGAAATATGAATAGTGTCTACTTCAAAGGTTTTATAGTCTCTGTTCCTTAAGTACTGAATGCTTGTCTTTTTTTTTTAGATGGAGTCTCGCTCTGTTTTCCAGGCTGGAGTAGCTCAGTCTCGGCTCACGGGCACAATGTTGGCTCACGAAAACCTCTGCCTTTCCAGTTCAAGTGATTCTCCTGCCTCAGCCTCCTGAGTAGCTAGGATTATAGGTGCATGCTAGCACACCTGGCTAATTTTTGTGTTTTTAGTAGAGACAGGGTTTTACCATGTTGGTCAGGCTAGTCTCAAACTCCAGACTTCAAGTGATGTGCCCGCCTTGGCCTCCTAAAGTGCTGGGATTACAGGCATGAGCCACGTGAGTCACTGTGCCCGATGATCTTTCTAAGGAAATCTAATGGCCACTTGGGAAGCTCCACGTGGTCTTCTGGTAACCTCCAGCTGGTGCCTTCAGGGCACAGTCCTTGGATGAGTGTTCCTCTTTGCTCCACAAGGTAGTAGACTCCAGCAAGCTTGCATCTCCAGCCTAACATCTACCCTTTGAGGGACCCTGGGGCAAAGATGAGATATTTATTTTGTGCCTCTTGGAATCTTGGGACCCTCTTCCAGATTGGATCACTATATCATCTCCCTGTGCTCTTTACTTTATCTCAATAACTCAGGAACTAATCAGCAAAACTAGACAGTAACTGGATGTCCCAATGAGAAATGGGATTTCAGGCTCCTCTCAGACACACTCCTACACAATGCTTTCAGGGCACTTTCCCTGAAGTGACTCTGGGGAGAACTCTGTAAAGTACACCCTTCCCCTTCTGCTATGGGGTGAATATTTGCATTCCCCTCAAATTATTATTGAAAACAACAGAGTCCTCTAGTAATTGTAATCCCTGCATTCTTGCAGAACTTTTGGAGAAGGAAAACTTCAAGTCAGTTCATCATGCCATTGTTACCCATGCATTGTTTACAGTGGAAACCTGGTCATTCCCACACCTTTCTTTCCTCTTGAGACTTTAACAAGTAAACTGATTATGCATTCCCCTAATTTTTGTCTTAGGTTTTCTGCTTCTTCTCTCCCACTTCTGCTTTCTGCTCTTATTTGTCTCCTCCTTTCCCTATGCTTTTTTCTCCTTCAGTTCCTGGTCTGAAACTCTTCCTATTCATTATGTTTGGAGTAGCTTAACTGTGGTTAAGAAGCACAGATTCTAAAGTAAGACTGCCTCAATTTCTCCAGCTGTAAAATCGAGATAATAACCTCAGTATCATAGGATTGTTGTGAATTTTAAATAATTAAATTTATTTCTTAAACAAACCCTTATATAGCAGTTTACTTCATGCCATGTTCTTTTCTAAGCCCTGTATAAATATTCACTCATTTAATCCTCATAACATCCCTATGAGATAGAAGCTATTGTTTTTCTTACTTATAAGTGAAGAAACTGAGGCACAGAGAAGTTAAATAACTTACCCAATGTCTTATAACTACTAAGTGGAAGATCTAAGAAACAAACCAAGATACCCGGATCCCAGTTCTCACTGACTGCACTATGATACGTGTCTTTAAAAGAGTTTGTTGGGGTATTGCTGGCAAGATGGCTGAATGGGAACAGTTCTCGTCTGTAGTTCCCAGCAAGATTGACAGCAGAAGGCAGATAATTTCTGCATTTCCAACTGAGGTACCTGGTTCATCTCACTGGGACTGACTGGACAGTGGGTACAACCTACAGAGGGCCAGCCGAAGTAGGGTGGGGTGTCGCCTCACCCAGGAAGTGCAAGGAGTGGGGAATTTTCTCCTCTACACAAGGGAAGCTGTGAGGGACTGAGCCTGAGGAACTCCAGCACAGATACTGCGCATGTCCCACCGTCTTTGCAACCCGAGAACCAGGAGATTCCCTCCCGTGCCTACCCCACCATGGCCCTGGGTTTCAGGCACAAAACTGGGCAGCCATTTGGGCAGTCACACTGAACTAGCTGCAGGAGTTTTTTTTTTTCCCATACCCCAGCGGTTCGGTGCCTGGAAAGTCAGTGAGACAGAACCATTCAGTCGCCTGGAAAGAGGTGCTGAAGCCAGGGAGCCAAGTGGTCTGGCTTGGCGGGTCCCACCCCCATGGAACCCAGCAAACTAAGATCCACTGGCTTGCAATTCTCACTGCCAGCACTGCAGCAGTCTGAGATCAACTAGGGACATTAGAGCTTGGTGCAGGGAGGGACATCCACCATTGCTGAGGCTTGAGTAGGTGGTTTTATACTCACAATTTAAACAAAGCCAATGGGAAGTTCGAACTGGGTGGAGCCCATTGCAGCTCAGCAAGGCTGCTGTGGCCAGACTGCCAGATTTCTCTTCTATGGGCAGGGCATCTCTGAAAAAAAGGCAGCAATCCCAGTCAGGAACTTACAGATAAAAGCCCCACCTCCCTGAGACAGAGCACCTGGGGAAAGGGGAGGCTGTGGGCGCAGCTTCAGCAGACTTAAATGTCCCTGCCTGATGGCTCTGAAGAGAGCAGTGGACCTCCCAGGACAGCATTCAAGCTCTGCTAAGGGTCCCAGTAGGGGCCAACAGGTACCTCATACAGGAGAGCTCTGGCTGGCATCTGGCAGGTGCCTGTCTGGGACGAAGCTTCCAGGGGAAAGATCAGGCAACAATCTTTGCTGTTCTGCAGCATCCGCTGGTGATACCCAGGCAAGCAGGGTTGGGAGTGGACCTCCAGCAAACTCCTGCAGACCAGCAGCAGTGGGGCCTGACTGTCAGAAGGAAAACTAACAAACAGAAAGGAATAGCACGTCCACTCAAAGACCCAATCCGAAGGTCACCATCAAAGACCAAAGGTAGATAAATCCACAAAGATGGAGAGAAACCAGCACAAAAAGACTGACAATTCCAAAAACCAGAACGCCTTTTCTCCTCCAAATGATCACAACTCCTGGCCAGCAAGGGAACAAAACTGGACTGAGAATAAGTTTGACGAATCGACAGAAGTAGGCTTCAGAAGGTGGGTAATAACAAACTCCTCCGAGTTAAAGCAGCATGTTTTAACCCAATGCAAGGAAGTTAAGAACCCTGAAAAAAGGTTAGATGAATTGCTAACTAGAATAACCAGTGTAGAGAAGAACATAAATGACCTGATGGAGCTGAAAAACGCAGCATGAAAACTTTGTGAAGCATACACAAATTTCAATAGCTGAATCGATCAAGCAGAAGAAAGAATATCAGTGATTGACGGTCAACTTAATGAAATAAAGAGAGAAAACAAGATTAGAGAAAAAAGAATAAAAAGGAACCAATAAAGCCTACAAGAAATATGGGACTATGTGAAAAGACCAAATCTACGTTTGATTGTTGTACCTGAAAGTGACGAGGAGAATGGAACCAAATTGGAAAACACTCTTCAGGGTATTATCCAGGAGAATTTCCCCAATCTAGCAAGACAGGCCAACATTCAAATTCAGGAAATACAGAGAACACCACAAAGATACTTCTCGAGAAGAGCACGTAATCGTCAGATTCACCAAGGTTGAAATGAAGGAAACAATGGTAAGGGCAGCCAGAGAAAGGTCAGATTACCCACAAAGGGAAGCCCATCAGACTAACAGTGGATCTCTCTGCAGAAATCCTACAAGCCAGAAGAGAATGGGGGCCAGTATTCAACATTATTAAAGAAAAGAATTTTCAACCCAGAATTTCATATCCCTCCAAAGTAAGCTTCAGAAGTGAAGGAGAAATAACTCCTTTACAGACAAGCAAATGCTGAGAAATTTTGTCACCACCAGGCCTGCCTTACAAGAGCTCTTGAAGGAAGAAACATGGAAAGGAACAACCCGTATCAGTCACTGCAAAAACATACCAAACTGTAAAGAACATTGACATTATGAAGAAACTACACCAACTAACGGGCAAAACAACCAGCTAGCATCATAATGACAGGATCAAATTCACAGATAACAATATTAACCTTAAAGGTAAGTGGGCTAAATGCCCCAATTAAAAGACGCAGACTGGCAAATTGGATAAAGAGTCAAGACCCATCAGTGTACTGCATTCAGGAGACCCATCTCACATGCAAAGACACACAAAGACTCAAAATAAAGAGATGGAGGAACATTTACCAAACAAATGCAAAGAAAAAAAAGAGTGGGACTTGCAATCCTAATCTCTGATAAAACAGACTTTAAACCAACAAAGATCTGAAGAGACAAAGAAGGGAATTATATGATGGTAAAAGGATCAATGCAGCAAGAAGAGCTAAGTATCCTAAATATATATGCATCTAATACAGGAGCGCCCAGATTCATAAAGCAGGTTCTTACAGACGTATAAAGAGACTTAGACTCCCACACAATAATAGTTGGAGACTTTAACACCCCATTTTCAATATTAGATCAATGAGACAGAAAATTAACAAGGATATTCAGGACTTGAACTCAACTCTGGTCCAAGCGGACCTAATAGACATCTACTGAACTCTCTACCCCAAATCAACAGAATATGCATTCTTATCAGCACCTCATTGAACTTATTCTAAAATTGAGCACATAATTGGAAGTAAAACACTCCTCTGCAATTGCAGAAGAACACAAATCCTAACAAACAGTCTCTCAGACCACAGTGCAACCAAATTAGAACTCAGGATTAAGAAACTCACTCAAAACTGCACGACAACTGGAAACTGAACAACCTGCTCCTGAATGACTACTGGGTAAATAACGAAATGAAGGCAGAAATAAATACGTTCTTTGAAACCAATGAGAACGAAGGCACAATGTACCCGAATCTCTGGGACACATTTAAAGCAGTGTGTAGAGGGAAATTTATAGCAATAAATGCCACAAGAGAAAGCAGGAAAGATCTAAAATTGACACCCTGACATCAAAATTAAAAGATCTAGAGAAGCAACAGCAAGCAAATTCAACAGCTAGCAGAAGACAAGAAACAACTAAGATCAGAGCAGAACTGAAGGAGGCAGAGACACGAAAAACCCTTCAAAAAATCAACAAATCCAGGAGCTGGTTTTTTGAAAAGATCAACAATGTAGATAGACCACTAGCCAGACTAATAAAGAAGAAAAAAGAAGAATCAAATAGACATAATAAAAATAATATAGGGGACATCACCACTGACTCCACAGAAATACAAACTACCATCAGAGAATACTATAAACACCTTTATGCAAATAAACTAGAAAATCTAGAAGAAATGGATACATTCCTGGACACATACACCCTCCCAAGTCTAAACCAGGAAGAAGTCGAATCTCTGAATAAACCAATAACAAGTTCTGAAATTGAGGCAGTAATTAATAGCTTACCAACCAAAAAAGTCCAGGACCAGACAGATTCACAGCCGAATTCTACCAGAGGTACAAAGAGGGGCTGGTACCATTCCTTCTGAAACTATTCCAATCAACAGAAAAAGAGGGAATCCTCTGTAACTGATTCATGAGGCCAGCATCATTCTGATACCAAAACCTGGCAGAGACACAACAAAAAAAGAAAATTTCAGTTCAATATCCCGGATGACCGTTGATGCTTGATGCAAAAATCCTCAATAAAATACTGGCAACCCGAATCCAGCAGCACATCACAAGCCTTATCCACCACAATAAAGTTGGCTTTATCCCTGGGATGCAAGACTGGTTCAACACAGGCATATCAATAAATGTAATCCATCACATAAACAGAACCAATGGCAAAAACCACACAATTATCTCAATAGATGCAGAAAGGGCCTTCAACAAAATTCAACAGCCTTTCATGCTAAAATATCTCAATAAACTAGGTATCGGTGGAACGTATCTCAAAATAATAAAAGCTATTTATGACAAACCCACAGCCAATATCATACTGAATGGGCAAAAACTGGAAAAATTCCCTTTGAAAACCAGCACAAGGCAAGGATGCTACTCTCTCTCACCACTCCTATTCAACGTAGTATTGGAAGTTCTGGCCAGGGCAATCAGGCAAGAGGAAGAAATAAAGGGTATTCAATTAGGAAAAGAGGAAGTCTAATTGTCCCTGTTTGAAGATGACATGCTTGTATATTTAGAAAACCCCATCGTCTCAGCCCCAAATCTCCTTAAACTGATGAGCAACTTCAGCAAAGTCTCAGGATACAAAATCAATATACAAAAATCACAAGCATTCCTATACACCAATAACAGACAGAGAGCCAAATCATGAGTTAACTCCCATTCACAGTTGCTACAAAGAGAACAAAATACCTAGGAATCCAACTTGCAAGGGATATGAAGTAACTCTTCAAAGGGAACTACAAACCACTGCTCAAGGAAATAAGAGAGGACACAAACAAATGGAAAAACAGTCCATGCTCGTGGATAAGAAGAATCAATATTGTGAAAATGGCTATACTGCCCAAAGTAATTTATAGATTCAATGCTATCCCCATCAAGCTACCACTGACTTTCTTCACAGAATTGGAAGAAACTACTTTAAACTTCATATGGAACCAAAAAAGAGCCTGCATAGCCAAGACAATCCTGGGCAAGAGGAACAAAGCTAGAGGCATCACACCACCTGACTTCAACTATCCTACAAGTCTACAGTAACCAAAACAGCATGGTGCTGGTACCAAAACAGATGTATAGACCCATGGAACAGAACAGGGTCCTCAGA
Organism: Papio anubis; assembly: GCF_008728515.1. Classification (NCBI taxonomy): domain Eukaryota; kingdom Metazoa; phylum Chordata; class Mammalia; order Primates; family Cercopithecidae; genus Papio; species Papio anubis. The sequence continues at coordinate 87,985,974 of NC_044987.1, forward strand.
GTTAATACTACACGTCTACAACTATCTGATCTTTGACAAACCTGACACAAATAAGCAATGGGGAAAAGATTCCCTATTTAAAAAATGGTGTTGGGAAAACTGGCTAGCCCTATGCAGAAAACTGAAACTGGACCCCTTCCTTACACCTTATACAAAAATCAACTCGACATGGATCAAAGACTTAACTGTAAGACCCAGCACCGTAAAAATCCTAGTAGAAAACCTGGACAATACCATTCAGGACATAGACATGGACAAAGATTTCATGTCTAAAACACCAAAAGCAATGGCAACAAAAGCCAAAATTGACAAATGGGATCTAATTATACTAAAGAGCATCTGCACAGCAAAAGAAACTATCATCAGAATGAACAGGCAACCTACAAAATGGGAGAAAATTTTTGCAATCTATCCATCTGATAAAAGGCTAATATCTAGAATCTGCAATGAATTTAAACAAATTTTCAAGAAAAAAAACAACTGCATCAAAAAGTGGGCAAAGGATATGAACAGACACTTCTCAAAAGACATTTATGCAGCCAACAGACATGTGAAAAAAATGTTCAACATCACTGATCATTAGAGAAATGCAAATCAAAACCACCATGAGATACCATCTCATGCCAGTTAGAATGGCAATCATTATAAAGTTAGGAAACAACAGATCCTGCAGAGGATGTGGAGAAATAGGGACACTTTTACACTGTCGGCTGGAGTGTAAATTCATTCAACCATTGTGGAAAACAGTGTGGCAATTCCTCAAGGATCTAGAACTAGAAATATCATTTGACCCAGCAATCCCATTACTGGATATATACTCAAAGGATTATAATTCATTCTACTATAAAGATACATGTACACCTGTGTTTACTGTGGCACCATTCACAATAGCAAAGACTTGGAACCAACCCAAATGTTCATCAATAATAGACTGGATAAAGAAAATGTGGCATATATACACCATGGAATACTATGCAGCCATAAAAAAGGATGAGTTCATGTCCTTTGCAGGGACGTGGATGAAGCTGGAAACCATCATTCTCAGCAAACTATCACAAGAACAGAAAACTAAACACACATGTTCTCACTCATAAATGGGAGTTGAACAATGAGAACACGTGGACATAAGGAGGGGAACACCATACACTAGGGCCTGTTGGGGGGTGGGGGTCTAGGTGAAGGATAACATTAGGATAAATACCTAATGTAGATGACGGGTTGATGGATGCAGCAAACCACCATAGCATATGTATACCTGTGTAACAAAACTGCACATTCTGCACATGTACCCCAGAATTTAAAAGTATAATAAAATAAAATAAAATAAAAAATTAATAATAAAAACAAAACAAAAAACAACAAAAAAGAATTTGTCTGTGTGAATAACCCTTGAACAACCCTTGTGAATAATCCTTGCCTGGAATATGGAATATGTCAATAAATGTCAACATTTATTACCTGTAATAAGTGATGTTACTTTTTTTTGGCTAAAAGCATTTTTGGGAAGGCATCATAGAGTAAGTAGGACTTGAGCAAAGACAAATCAGTGGTTTTCAAGTATAGCTCCACCTTAAAACAATCTGGAGAGCTTTACTTAAAAAAAAAAAAAAGCCCAGTGCCTGGGTCCCACTCTGATTCTATTGAATCATAATCTCTGAGGACAGGCTCTAAAATCTGCAGTTTTCAAAGTTTGACAGGTGAATCTAATATGCAACCAGGATTGAGAATCACACAGCCTCAAAAAGCAGAAATAGAAGGAGGAGAATTCTAAGTTGAAGAAACAGCATAAACCATGGCAATGGGAAGGAAAGAAGAGACACGACTTCAGAATGTTGACTAATCCAGCATGATCATAGCATTGAAAAACCTGTGGAGATGTAGGGACAGATGGGGCTAGAAACATAGGCAGGGACTTTGGAGGGCCCTGAGGATGTTGGGGCCTCAGTGTAGGTTGGTGCTTGATTTCCACCTACTCACCCTTTTTACTTTCAAGTTTCTGGGTTGAAGAGCCAGATGGGGCAAGGGACCACTTTTAGATAGGACTTTCTGAAAACAGATAGAAAAGAGTGAAGCCTATATCTTGAGGCCACATGACCCAGATTTCCCTCCATCTGTTTGTAGGAGATGAAGCTGGAGCAGAAAAGCAGAAGTCTCCCCTTGGGTTCCGGGATCTGTTGCCAACTGATCAGTGGGGTGGCTTCACTCTCTGGTTATGGTTTTCACCAGTTATATTAATCACTTTACTAGAGAAGGACAGCAAATGTGCCTCCAGTATGACTGTCTTTTGGAAAGTAGACCCAAAGTACCCTCATATTTTTTATAGAGACCATGGGAAGGGGAATAACCGTTCTCTTTTAATGATAAGGAGTTAAAACTTAACTGTGTAGGAAATAGAAGACTTTTATGTTTTTTGAACAAGGTCATAACACCATCACTGTTTTATGTTAGGACTCCTAATATTCATATCATATATAGAGACAGTATTTTAGTGTTTATAAAGGTTTTTTCAAATATATGATCATATTTTATATGTGCTTTAGCAAGTGAGTGAATTAAATTTTGAGCCATACATGCAAGGTAGTGTCTTGTTGGCTCCACTTCATACTAAAAATCTGAAGACGGATGGTATATCCACAGGTAAGGCAGAAACTTCCTGTGTTGAACTCATAGGCAGAATGTTCCTTTTTCTTTTCTTTTTTTTTTTTTTTTTCCTGATGAGGTGAACAAGTACCTTGATAAGCTAAACTTGAAAAGGTCAACCTGTCTTTTAGGCACTAGGTGTCTAGGAAACCATACGGCTGTGAGCATTTGCGACGGAAGGTTATCTCTGTCTGGAATCGCATCTGTATACATTATGTCAGCCTCCACCAGTTGTCCGGTGATGAATGCGGTGCCTTTCTCAGCCAACTTGGCATTCCAGGGGGCCCACTGTCTTCCAGCTGATGGAAGGATAATTAATAAACATGACAAAGAATATGAGGAGACTTTTGCATGGAGAATTCTGGTTGGCTTTGCCCATATGTATGAGTGCTCTTGTATTCTTGGGGGCAAATCCTTTTGTCCAGTGAGAGTCAAGAAACTGTAGCATCTTAGTTGGAGTCTCAGGTCATATGTGAAGGAAAACCAGCTTGAAGTTAGAACTACTCAATCATGCCTTTTTAATGACAGACATGAAATGTAAGGCAGCCTCTATCTTTTCCTTCAGAGAATTCAGTGGCAAATTCTCTAGCTACCCACTAACTACTGAATTGGAGTTCATCTGTTAGAACCTAAGAGTTGCAATCTTCTCCATGCCATTTTAATTAGGGGCACACACATCCATTCTACTCCCTGCCTAGTCTTTCAATTTAGTGTTCCATGGCAGTAGTGCATATGTGTATGTACCTACATAGACACATCCACACACACACACACACACACACACACAAACATACACATACACCCATCATTTAGACTAACTCGTGGAGTTTGTGTGAGTCAAAATAAATAGATAAAAAATGATTTCTAAACAATGGACAGTAAGAGGCAAATTCTAGACAAGGGTTACTAACAAAATTGGAACCAATTTTAATGTTGTATTTTAGTGTTCCTTGGTACTCTAAACTCTGTAAAAGCAGGAACTATATCTGCTCAGTTTTTATTGCTTTTTACATTCATCTTTTCAACTAGAAATGCATTCCATTCAAATAACAGAATGCCCTACTAGCAGTAGCTTAACTAAATAGGAGTATTTTTCTCTCATAAGTTTGGAGATAGGTAGCTGCTGGTCTGGTTCAATTATTTGACAATATTAACAAGAACCTAGACAATTCTTTATTTTTCTGGTCTACCTTTCTTGAGCTTTTCTACCATAGTGTTATCACTTATGCTCTCAAGATGGCTGCAACAGATCCAGAAGTCATGAATTCATTCGCAGTCAGAAAGCAAGAGGACTGCAATAGTGGTGAGAGCTTTTCTCCTCATTTGCCATTTTCTTATTTGGGAAAGAAGTGTCTTTTCATGAACATCCCATTGTCCTTCCCCTAATGATGACTCATGGATGCCCTTACAAGGGAGGTTAAGAAAATCTGTAATAGACTTTTTCGATTTTATAAAAGATATAAAAGGGCTAGGCACAGTGGCTTATGCTTCTAATTGCAGCATTTTGGGAGCCCAAGGTGGGAGGATTGCTTGAGGCCAGGAGTTTGAAACCAATGTGGACAATATAATGAGACTTTGTCTCTACAAAAAATAAAAATAAATTAGCCAGGCATGATGATGTATGCCTACAGTTCTAGCTACTTGGGAGGCTGAGGCAGGAGGATTGCCTGAGCCCAAGAGGTTGAGGCTGCAGTGCACTCAACCTCCACTGTACTTCAGCCTGGGTGACAGGGCAAGACCCTGATTCTTAGAAACAAACAAACAAACAAACAAACAGCAAAACAACAACATCAAAAGGCTGAAAAAAGAGAGAAAGATAATAGGCTTTGTGAGGATAGGTGACTTAAGAATATATCATAAAACTCATCTCTTAGTGCTTAACATGAGCCTGACATGGGGGCTTACTACTGTTTAGTAAATAATTATTGAAAGAAAGTGACCCAATTCCTCAGTAATCATTGGCTCTACTGACTTTCTTTCTTTTTTGTTTTCCAACAAACTCAGCAGTCACTCTAAAGCTACAACAGTTCAAAAGTTGGGAATTATTTGTTCTAAGTCCCAGAGTTCCTTCTAAATGGATCCCAGCTTATTTGAATCTAAAGCTAGACCATTCTACTTCCAAGACAAGAGCCAGGAATGATTTTTTCACTGAATATAGCACATTTTAAAATTATTACAGCTCTATAACATGTCATATCTGATACAATTATTATTTTTCATACTCTTTATTTTAAAAAGACTGATTATTATTATCTATAAAAATAATAATGTTTTTCTACTTTTGTATTTCCCAAAGACATCTGTTGCCATTTTAAAAATTGAAAATACACTAAGTTTGTTGATTAAAGCACAACTGAAATATGTGATTTTGAATTTTTCACCCAAGATCATGACAAACTTTTTCATGTTTTTGTCTACTACTTCTGAGCCAATGATTAGCATTTTTAAGTTGTATTCATATTGATCATATATGTGCTTTCTTAAGTCTGAAATTTATCTATGTTGTTGCCTTTGTTAATGGAGATATTTTCATCTAATTTGTTGGCATATATTAAGCCTATTATTTTCTGTATATAAATTTTGTATATAGATACCATACTAAGTTATTTTAAATTTGTAATAGTTTCTTATTCATGCTCTGAGTTTCCTATGAAATCATTTTTTATATGTACAAATAATAATTTTACTTCCATCTTTTAAATGTTTATATACCTCTTTTCTTCATAATCACATTGGTTAATTTCTCCACAGAGTATTAAATACTAATGATGATAAAGACATTCTCAATTAGCTTTTTACTTTATGCAACTAGCCCCATTGTTTCCTCATTAATTAAGATGCTAGCTCCAAGTCCTATTCCTATTTTATTAAGAGGTATTTTCAAGATTGGGTGTTAAATTTTATGAACCCACCTTTGCCACATCTATGGAAATAATTATACATTTTTACCCTTATTATTTGTATATTATTGTATGTTATTATTCATTATTATTTATTAAATAATGATTATTTCCCGATGATTCATTTATTTTTTCTCTTTATTGACATAAGTTTTTATGACTATGATTTTTTTCTTTGAGCACTGTTTTAGCTATATTTCATAAATTCAAAATGTAGACTATGGTTATTTTAAATTATGGTTATTTTAACAATATTTTTTAGCTTTACTTTTAATTTCTTCTTTCATCTAATACTTGTTCGAGAGAAGTTTAGAATTTCCTGGAGGTAGATTTTTGTTGTTTTCTTTTTGTGAATTTATAGTTTCCCTCCCTCCCTCCCTCCCTCCCTCCCTCCCTTCCTTCCTTCCTTCCTTCCTTCCTTCCTTCCTTCCTTCCTTCCTTCCTTCCTTCCTTCCCTCCTTCCCTCCTTCCATGCTTTGCTTTTTTAATACTTTGATTAGGGAATATTATCTTTACTTTTTTCTACTTTTTGGAATTCATAGAACTAACTTCCTTTTGGCCCAGTTTGACTTTCATTTTTCTTCCACTGTTCTGTGCTATTTATACTAATGCTTTATTTTCTATTTACATTTTGTAGCATTCCTGAGCTCTTTTAGATCTCCTTTGTGCTCCTGTTTTATAAAAGTTGTTGCTATATTATGTTGTAAACAATTCATAGTGATACTTTTTGTTACAATTTTCTTGTGTTACAAAAGTCCTATTCTTTGTCTCCTTTTCTTGTGTAGCATCTTTAGGTCTTAGGAGATTTTTTCAGGTGGTTAATGTAAGAGAGCAACAAAAGTTCTAGTCTGGACAAGAACGAAGAGTGAATTTACTTAGCCTTAAATTTGTACTCTAATACCGTTGATAATATAGAATGTATCTCTTTTCTATGTCTCACTGACAGGTTGCTTTCCATATATTTTATATTTTCTCATGCTTTCCCAGCTGATCTAGACTTTATGCTTAAATTGATTTAAGGAAGCTCCCACTACAACTTACATGCTTCTCATGCCATTCACCTTTTGTTCTGATGAGTTTTGTTTCCCTAGATGTGACACATACTTTGGATAAATAACCTATTCTGTGTGTGTTTGAGATCTAAAGCTATGGATATCTTCATTCATTGTCTTTCCATACCCTAGGATAATTTTCAATTATCATTCTTCTCTGTATTTACATTCTATGTATGTAGAATTCTATATGTGTAGTTTATATATGTAGACTATTTACATTCTAGTTGCTATAGTTTTGTGAAGAAGGATTTTGTGTTCTTGTTTTTTGTTCCTTTCTTGCTTTGGAGGTGATTTATAAAAGAATCACAAATTAGCCACTGTATATTTTCTACAATTTTAGAGCTTGAAAACAGTTTATCTTACACTTGATAATGCTTAAATTATTATTGCAACTGTGTGCTCAGTATTAGGACAAAGAGTATACTGACCATGGATTTCATTTTGCAAGTTTTTTCAGCATAATTGTATGACAGTACAATATTAGAAGCTTTAGTTTGCATTTGACTTTTATAACATAATTAAGAGGGTCACTTTTACAAAAATATTCTGTAATGGCACTAATTTTCTATAGAACTGCTCTTAATCCTTTGGTATTAAACTTTTTCTACTTTGAAATGCATATCTCATCATCCTTGCTGATTTTTCTTCTGTATTAATTAGCTGATCTAGTTTTACTATATTCTCCTGAGTCAATGAATGACTGTGGGAAGATTTGAGAAGTTCTGCATTGAAAATTTAACATACTTCATAGAGCTGTAAATCTCTTACAAGATGTGTATCTTTATTTTTAGTTAATTTGCATTCAGTTTACATTATGTTTTTGGATATTGAGTATCTTACAAACAATAAAAAATGATTAACATAAATAATGTGAAAGGTAGGAAAGACATTATTAGTAAAAAGGGGGGAGGTTAAAGTACAAGAAAATTTTACCTGTGGTAATAAGTGTATATTTCCTTTGTATGATGATTTCTTTCCTATAGTCTGGTAATTATAGGGATTTAAATTATGTATATTGACATAAAGAGGACCTTCTACATCTTCTTGTTTTGGAATCATGCAAATTCATGAAAGTCTAGCCTAGATAAGAAAAATAAAAATGTCCTCAAAATGAACCAAAATTTCACTTTATTGTGTTCTGTTAAGATCCCGAATAAAAGTAAATTGTTATATTTTGCATGCAATATCTGTTTATATATTTCATGGCTAGTTCAATACGATTATGAAATTAAGACTATTTCCTCCTTAAAGTAGTCCTGTCCCAGACATTTTTTTAAAAAAAACACAGTTTGCCAGTTTTAGAAGTTTTAATTCCATGTTTGCTTTAGTCTGAATGATTCTTTTTTTTTTTTTTTTTTTTGAGACGGAGTCTCGCTCTGTCGCCCAAGCTGGAGTGCAGTGGCGTGATCCTGGCTCACTGCAAGCTCCGCCTCCTGGGTTCATTCTCCTGCCCCAGCCTCCCGAGCCGGCTCATTTTTTTTGTATTTTTAGTAGAGACGGGGTTTCACTGTGGTCTCAATCTCCTGACCTTGTGATCCGCCTGCCTCGGCCTCCCAAAGTGCTGGGATTACAGGCATGAGCCACCGCGCCCAGCCGTCTAAATGATTCCTAAATTCTTATTAGTGGCTGAATGCTTCTGAAGTGGAAAGAACACTAGATTTAGAATTATAAGACTTGAGTTGAAGTTATTCCTTAACACCTGTGACCTTAGTCATGTGACATCACTTTTCTGGGTGTTTTATATGAAGGATACTTGATATTTAACTATAATATTATTGAAAACTTCAAAATGTCTAAAAGTGTGAAAGATTATCTATTTCTTATTGTGTCTAGAAAAATGTCTTTGTGTAGTATCTAGTTAAAACAAGAAAATTAGGCAAGTAATAATTTCTTTTGTCATTTCAATGCCAAAGATGTCACTGGTGTCATTACCATGTTTGTTTTTCAACAATGGATTTGCTTCACTCACTTCGTACCCCTTCATCACTGTTTTCTCCTGTATTTTGTATTTCTTAGTCACAGAAGTCATAAGATAACATTCTTAGCACATTTAGCACATTAAATTAATTAGGAGTCACATACAAAAATATGCCCAATAGCAGTTCTGCAGCATCTCAGTGCTTTTCACATGAGTGATCTCATTTGACGGAAAAGCACCAAAACACAAGACTTGCTATTTATTATCCATGCAATATAGTTTCTGTAGTTACATGTGTTTAAAACATGTCACATCTGGCCTAACCAGAATGTATTACTCGATTCCAAATCTGACAATCACTTATAGAGTTCCCAATAATTCAATCATGCCTGTATCATTTATTATAAATATTTACTGAGCATTTTAGCATCCACTCTTTGTTGGTATTATGCTGGACACTGGAAATGTGGATGCAAAAGATGCTGCCCTGCTTAGTAGGAGTTTAGTAGAGTTGAATGTGGCAAACAGATATATAAATGGACAATTATATTAAAACCAGACATATATGCTGTTTCTTACCACTCTTTCCTTGTTTGCTTTACTCCAGTCTTAATGACCTCCTTGCTGGTCCTCAATCACGCCAGTGGCTGTTTTCTCCACCTGGAATGTTCCTCCCTAGATAATCATATGGCTTATCACTTCACTTCATTTAGTTCTCTGCTTAAACTACCTCTTTAGTGATGCCTTCCATGATTACTCTATTTAAAGTGGGAACTTTTTACCCTGCTTTATTTTTCTTCATGAAGCTTATCAATTCCTGATATATTGTTACATATTGTATTATTATATATTTGTTTTTTTTTCTTCCACAATGGTATGTAAATATCACAAGGGAGCAGTCTTGGTTTGATCATGGCTTTAGTATCTAAACCAGACCCTGAAAAAAGAGTATCAATCATGTTGATAACTTAATTATGATAGCAGGAATATTGTCATTGTTTTGTAATAAGTCAATAGTAATAATTGCAAAACTCCAGCTCAAGAAGTCTGTGGAAAAGATACACTATAGACCTTAGGTTCAAAGACCTATGGTAGGAATAGTTGAGAAAGATGTGATAAAAATCAATGTGACCGTGGAAAAAAATTACTATATACATCTCCTCTCTATTCTAAAAAGTAGGGATATAAATGAAAATCTTTGATGGACTGATCAGAATAATAAGTGTGAGGATTCAGACATCAGAATCTCACAAAGCTAAACGGTTCCAAAGAGGAAAGAGATTTGGAGGGAATTACGCTATTTAGGAAGGGCAGGAGCTGATGCCCTTCCATCTCATGAGGGTACAAAAAGAGAATCAAGATTAACTAATGAAGACTGTTTGATGAAGTTTCACTAGAAAATTTCATTGAACCTCTCTCTTTTGTCCACATGAAAATGTTAGTCAATGTCCATTGGATATTTTTTAAAAACTAAATAAAATAGTAAGCACAGTAGGTTCATAGTAGGCATTCACTAAATATTCTTTGCATGATTCAATTGCTAGAATGAAAAAACACAAATGATATTTTATGCCTGACATCAGGCCTCCACATTCATATGTAATTAATTTCATTTAACTCCTATGACCATCCATGAAATAGCTATTATTATCCCTTTGTTAGCAATAAGGAATGTGAGACATGGAAAGATTAGTGTGACTTTATTCAAGGTTGCAGTGAGGTACTGCATGGTAGATGATAAAGCAGAGGGTTTCTGAGTCCACTCCTGATAATCATTCTATTACACATGGGCTGTTCTAGGAAACAGTAACAAGGAAAACAGGTGAGAGATTAAATATATGTGCCAGAACTTGAAATTCTGGAAGAAAATATTCTTTTACTGCTTTTACTGAGAATCTCTTTACAGGCCTAGAAAACTCTCATTCAGGTTGGGCACAATGGCTCCCAACAGTTTGGGAGGCTGAGGCAGGTAGATTGCTTGAGGCCAGGGGTTCAAGACCTGGGCAACATAGTGAAACTCTGTCTCTACAAAAAGTACAAAAATTTGCTGGGCATGTTGGCATGCACTTGTAGTTTCAGCTACCTGTGAGGCTGAGGTGGAAGGATCACCTGAGCCTGGGAGATGGAGGTTGCAGTGAGCTATAATTGTACCACTGCACTCCAGCCTGGGCAACAAAGCCAGACTGTTTTAAAAACCAAAACAAAACAAAACCAGAAAACTCTCATTAATATGAATTTTTCTTTAACATAGGTCACCCATGAAACCCCTAGTTGGTACCTTTAGGTTGAGTTTTTATGAACCAGTAGCTCATCCTTTCCATTAATGGGATGAAAGAATCTAACATTTGGAAAGGGACTGTGAGAAGTCACATGATTTATTGTCTTGGAAATGTCTCTTTTGATTGATAGTGAAAGAACACCAACTGAAATTGTAAGATAATTTATTGGTTCTTGTATCTGGAAAGACAAAGAGGGAAAATTCATGTAAAAGCTAGATTCCAGTGTTTATAGCATGGCACTAAGGTTTTCTCTCTCAACTCTGTTAGCCTTTGAATATTCATATAATCTCTCTCTCTCTCTCTCTCTCTCATTAGCAAAAGGCCCCATGATGGTCTTGGTCTTTAGAGCACATGCAGTCAGAAAAAGAAAAAAACAACTTTCCCAAATATGCTGGCAGAATGTTAGAGAAAAGCCCTGATTGGTCTGGCATGAATCATACACATTTACCTGACCTAGTAGGCCTAGGGGTAGCAAGCTCTTGCTGGTTAGGCCTGGTTCAGAAGCTCATCACTAGGTTCAGTGTGGGTGAGGGTGATACCCACTTGAATGTTTCAAAGTGGGAAGAATTATTGTAGAATTGGAGAGAGGAGGAAGAAATGCTATACAGATAAAAACCATTCAACAACCTCACCGAACTTCTGCTTCTGTGAACCTTATTCTTCCAGTAAGCAAATGTTTGCAAAAATGTTCTCTATGCCAAGCTCTGGGCTAGTCCCTGAGTATTATCTTTTTAATCAATAATTTTTGCCCTTGAAGATACAGTTATGAAAAGAAACAGCGAAAAGGCAGGGAGATAAATGCAATCACAAACCAAGGTACAAATTGCTTTGGGAGACTGGAAGAAGAACTGAAAAAATACAGACTTGTTACCTGACCGCTTCCCTTCCGTATCACTCCTTGACCACTACCAGTAATTTTCAGAAGACAGTCTCTTTGCAAACTCTAGTATGTACTTGAACATACTCTTTCCTGCATCCTTTCTGTCATCAAAGGCACTCACTCTGTAAGTCATTTTAAACAGCTCTAAAAGTTCCATTCTAAAGTCATGGTTTTGAAATATTTTAGGATCTTATCATCCTCTCCTCATTTCATGAAACTGGCTTCAGTGACATTTTGTTTTTAGACATGAGAGACTGTTGCTGGGAATGGAAAAAGATGAAGAGGAGGGAGGGTTAAATCATGCTGCAAAGTGAAGAAGGGGTTATCTTCAAATTAGATATATTTATTAGCATGATGACTCATAGGATAATAATGCCACTTTGCCAGTGGCCAGGATAGAAAGCAAGACTATAAAGGAATAACTGGCTGATACTTAGAGGCATCCAAGTTGTTATATCTTTAGGAAGTTAAAAAAGTACCTTAGTGTCTGCTTACTCATCCCTGGGCCGGATGTTCTAAGCTGGAAAAAAAAAAAAAAGTTTTTCTTTCCTCTGATTCTGATTGTCAAGGACAAAAGGCCCAAGCTCTTCTACTAATTATATTTGTGACCTTGAAAAGTCATTCAATCTAGCTTAATCTCTGCTTTCTTATTAAAGAAATGGAGAATGAATTATATCCATTTTATGAGTTGGTATCATGAAATCTATTTATATATCTCAGTATTATACCCACAAATATACTATATGTAATATGTATCTATTATATATGTGTATATATGTATGTATGTGTATGCGTATGTATGGGTATATATATATCAGGTGTGTGTGAGAGAGAGAGAGAGAAACAGAGGGAGAAAATAAAAATTAGACCTTGCTCAGCAGTGGAAAACAGTAGGTATTAAGTAACTCCTCTCCCTTATTGTTCCCCCTTCTTCCTACTTGGACTCCATTTCTACCTTTAGAGTAGACTGAACTGAATCAACTGATCACTAAATACCTTTGTGCTTCTGATATTCTGTTTTTTCTGAAGATTTTTATACCTTTCACTGTGAGAAAAATGGCATGTTTTTTCCAGAAGTTATTTTCTATAAGTAACACATTTCTCTGGTCAGGAGCATTCTTCTGCTCAGTGTTCACACACACTTTTTTTTTTGCTACCATAAATACATTTAAAGAGTCATTACCACTCAGTTTTACCACAGGGCTTTCCAAGACAGGCAGTGCAGGAGAGTCAGCCAGAGCATTTTGGGAAGGCAGCGGCAGACCTCCAGGGGGACAGAGTTTGTCCTCTGGGCATTGCTCCCAAGAGGCTCCTTGGGAATCTACTCTGGGTCATTTTCCATGTATACAGTTGCTGCAGAATCTCTTCACTCTTCATCTTTGTCCTCACTTGGAGAGAAAATGATTCAGAGGAATCAGGACTGAGCATTTCTTCTAAAGCCATCCTACCCATCACCACATCAGCACTGAAGGCCACCTCGTGTTTCCTGCCAAACTCAATGATTTCAATGTTTATATCATTTTCCAGGGCTCTGCAAGCATCTGTCACGACTCACAAACAACCCAGTAGAGTCACAAAGTAATAGAATAACAGAGTCAAAAACAACTCAAAAGGTCACTAGCACCATTCATTTCCTCATTTTAAGGATGAAGGACTTGACAGTCATCGAGATTAAGTGACTTGCACAAGGTCTCACAATGAGTTAGTGACAGAAAAACAGACAAAATACTATCACCTATCCCTGATTGACATTTACATAACACTTTCGATTTACAGAATGCCTCTTCCATACATTTTATTAAACTCTCATTAAGTTTATTTGAATTATTTATCATTTTTTATCCCCACATATAGGGAAACTAACTTGAGATGAGGAAAGATTAACTTCTTCTGAGATCATTTATCCAGCAAACAGTAGAAGAGGGATCTGTATTCCCATTGTTTTTATTTATTTATTTGTGTATGCTTATTTCTTTCATCATCCATCCAATCAGGGAATGGTCTACCTTCTTTTATCAAATTTTAATTAAGGAAAAAGGCAAGAAGAGTTACCTGTAAATTAGACTCTGACAATTTAAATAGAAAAGAAATCTATCATGGAATTGGTGGCTGTAAATATACAATAAATGACTTGTATTTGATTTCTGGAGAATCATGATTCTTAGAAATAATCATGTTCTAGCAAATAAATACTAACATACCCACTTCTGATTTGGCTTCTGTGGAAGAAAATTTAATATGCTGTTTATTAAAGAAACTAGCGACTTTTTATTAAAAAAAAGGTTAATTGAGATAACATTGGAAGTAGCGATAAGAGTAGAGAAGAGGATAAAAATCAACCATCCACAACTCTACAGTCTGGAGAGAACAACATGGTATATATGCTTCCAAGTTCTTAAAATTATCTTACACATATGTGTAATTATTCAAACAAAAAATATGATTACACTATATGTACTCTTTTTAAACTACTTTAAAAAATAAACACATTATGAGCATTTTCTCTGTGAACATACACATATATTCATTCTTAGTCACTGTTTAATATACAGTCCATGGATAAGAAGTTTCCTTTTGCTACACATTTCAGTTATTTCCAGTTTGACATTCTTGTAATTCATGCTCCAGATGAACATGCTTTTTATCAATATTTCTACATTTCTCTGATTATTTCTTCAGGATATATTTCTAGAATTGAATTGCCAAATCAGACAATGTGCATATTTTTACAGCCTTTTAGACATTGTGCAAATTGCCTTCCATGGTGGGAAGAGGTGGATTCCTTCTATCATCCCTCTCTATCTTGATGTCTGATTTCTCTGTGCAGATACTATTTTCTGAGATTTAGAGAGTGGGTTTGATACACATTAGTAATACTTATTACCAATGACTTTAGAAAAAAAAAACATGCATGCAAACTCTTACATTTAGCCTTAATTCAGATATTTTTGCTTCTAGACAGCTGTAAAAAGGAAATAAGAGCCTCTAGATTCTGGTACACTGTGAATATATCTCATAGAAGGTTTAAAACCATAGTTTCTGGCATGAGATAGATGGAGACTACCCCAGAAGTGTGACACTGGCAGTATAACATAATGGTTAAGGAGCTTACATTCTAGAGCCAGGATATCTGTGTTCAAATGCTGGCTGTATTGCCTACTAACTGTGTGGCTTCTGGTGATTGCTGAAGTTTTCTGTGCTTGTTTATTTACCTTTAAATGGGAACTATAATAACCCTAACTTACATTGTTGTATGAAGATTAAATGAGTTATGTATGTAAAGCACTTGAACAGTGTCTGCCATATAAAATTACCACATAATTGTGAGCCATTATTAAGGCTGATGTTGTTATTTACCCATGTGTTATGGAAAACCTAATACATAATAGATACTCAAAATTGTTGAAAGAGTAATAAAGGAATGATGAATATGTTTGGAAAGATAATTTCGGGCTAGAGACAAAGATTTGGGAGTTATCTACAGAGCAAAGGTACCTGAAGTAGGTAAGCGACTGAAGGATGCAGCAAAGAAAGATGAGGAATGAGGGTTTTGCCCCCAAGAAATACTACTTACTACTCAATAGCAGGACATAGAAAGCACAGCTGCCACCCCTAGGCCTCAAGAGGAAAGGGGAGAGAGTGATTAATAGAAACTGGCAGAGGAGAATGTTTTAGAAAGGAGCACTTGATAGGATATTCAGCCACTCTGACTGCTGTCCCCACTCTCCCTGCCTCCCCAGAGAGAAAGCCAAAAGAATAAAATACCATAGTAATCTTCTTTTTCCCTCCCATCTCCTGCTTGGGTTCCCATTGACTGGACCCAAAAGGAAGCCAGAGGGTGAGACAGCCTGTTAATGTAATCTACTAAGGTCAGATGTAGGAGGATGGACCATAGATCTGGTGGGTCAAGTGAAAGAATTCCAGTGCAACTTACCTGGCAACTAGAAATCACTTGTGTTCTTCAGCACTGAGGTATTTGAAACATTCTTGTTCTTCTCTCTTTGTAGTCTGTTCTTTTCCTTCTGTCTTCTTGTAGAAGCTCTGGGAAGCCTTTTATTGACATTTTCCCCATGTTGGAAACACAGTTTAAGTTGTACCCTGGTGGATTTCATTTTGCACTTCGAAAGCCTAACCTTTTTGTACATTAGAGAATTACCCAGCAGTTAGGCATTAAAATATACAATACGTATCACAACTAGGCTTGGGTATAGCCTGAGAAGTCTGAGGCAAGTGGGTGAGGGAAAAGAAAGGGAGAAAGCCGTCTTGATCATGCAAGTGAATTTGAGGTGTGGAGCTTTGTTTTTCTCAAGGATGAAGGAAACCTGGGGTTAGATAGGAAAATCTTTATTTCCTTTTGATGTCTAGATACAGTCATCAGACAGCTTTGCTCTTTGAAAGTTATACGGAAGAAAAATACTATACATGTGGTTACTGAACAAGGCTTCCTCACAGATGGTTTCTCCCTACTGATATTTTGATAAGAGATTCAAACCAATTAAGAAGGAATTCTTATTCAACACAAGACCACCTCCCATCCCTGACTCAACTAAAACTTGTGCAGCTCTTTACAATATGGTGGCAGGTATTAATGTTATTATCTCATTTTGGAGATGTGGAACTGAGATTCAGGGAGTTTAAGCAACTTTGTCTAGATCACACAGCTAATTGGGAATGACTCTAAAAGCCTTCCAATAAAAACGATGTTCTTCCACCAAACACATCCTGAGAAATATAAAAAAGGAATATCATTTCTTATTTTTTATGAATAAAGAGTACCACAATAAAAATTATTTATTGTTTTTGATTAAATTTTAATTGAAGAGATATAATTTATACATATGAAACAATGAGATAGTTTCATACATTTAAATATAGGGAAGACTCATATTACTTTGTTAAAAAACTCAATTGATTACTCTCCAAACCTGTTTCTCTTTTCATGTTTCCTATCTTGGTCGCCACAATAATCTTCTGAGTTTTATGAGCTAGAAACCCAGGTGTCATCCTAGATTTTCCCTTCTTTCTTAACTCCTACTTCTGGTCCATCCTCAAAGTCCCAAAGAGTGTTAAAAATCTATCCCCTCCTCTCCAATCCCCCTCCTCTGCTCTAATTTGTATCTTACTCATTTCTGAACAGAACTGTTCCAATAGCATCTTCACTGGTCTCCCTAGCTACTGGCTTATCCAAACTTGATCCATTTTTTTTCGTGGCAGTTCCTTGGAGACTTTGCTGAAAGCCATATCTGAGCATGTCATTCCCTTTACCAATGTAGCAATTTCCAAACTCCAGCTTTTCTAATCCTGATTACATGACTTTAGTCATAGCTGCAGATTAACTATGATTCATCTGGTATGCAGCAATATGGCCATAGTAATTGTTAAATAATCAAAAATTACTCTTTATAATTTGCCTTGTTTTAAACCATAATAACTGAAATCACAGGTTGTAATATTTTGGTCACATAGTGTTGTTATAAGAGATTCATTAAAGTAAACACAAAACTACTAACTTTAAAAATCATCTTAGGGTAAATGTTTCACCATTCATGAAATAATGTGATACTGAGACCTACACGAATCAGATTTTGTCATTCTCATCTTCTCTCATTCGGTCTTATATTTTTTCTGTTTGTAATTATAGATAACTATATATTCTTGTATTTAGGTTTCATTCACTTATTTCACTAGTTACTTCACTTAGTTAAACTAGTTTAGGTCCTGGTGCAGAGTAGATATTCAATAAATATTTATTAAATAAGTGAATGAAAATAACCTGCCTGTCCTACTAGATGTGAAACTTTCTTAAATCAGAGATCAATGTGTTGGTCATTTCTGTCTCTCCTTTTTTCTAGATCACTGTACAGATAATAAATGTTTGTTGAACTGAAGAGTTAGAAAGTACATAGATAAAATGCATCCCTGGCAATAAGAAAAGTGAAGGGTCAATATGGACCAGTGTGGTCAAGGAGGGCTTTGACGGCAGTGGTATGACTTGAGATAGGTCTTGATCTGGGAGTAAACAGAATGAAGGTGATAGGGAATTCTAGGCTTGGAAGGAATAAAAACATCAAGGTGAGGCAGATCTTGACAGACTTATCTAGAGTAGATAGGGTGCATTTGAGAATAGCTTTTTGTATAGTAAAGAATTTAACCTGGCTCAAAGAGAGTTCTGATATTTGCCCTTGGCTTCTGGGAGGTAATCTCTAAGCATGTGCAACGTCATGCTTGATAGGAGTGTCTTTGCCTTAGGGCCTTAGGTCATACTAGATAATCTAACAAAGTGATTTAGGGGGTGGTTGCCCATACCAGATGGCAACAATAGATTTAGGGTATGGGTTTTGGGTCACACAGTATTAATCCAACTTCACAGGGCATGGAAACTGAGACCAGCTCCATGTGTATAGTCAATCATGACTGTGTGATGAAACTCCACTAAAAACTCTGGACACCAAGGCTCGAGTAAGCTACTCTAGATGGCAGTACTCTGGGATTACTGTCACACGATGAAATCAAAAGAATAACACATCTTTGACTCCACAGGAAGAGGACAACTTCAAGCTACATGTTTGATACTTTCTGGACTCTGCCCTACGTGCTATGTGCCTATTACCTTGGCTGATCTCAGTCTTTATCCTGTATCAGTAACAAACTATAACTGTGAATATAATTTCTTTCAGTGTGTTCTGAGTCCTTCTAGTGAATTGTTGTACCTGAGGGTGGTTTTGAGAACTCAATGAACTTGCAGTTGGTGTCAGAAGTGAGTGGAGTCTTTTGTGGGCTCTTCCTTCTAAATTTACAGTTGGCTAACTTTCTCACTTTTCAACTCGTTCTTATTTAAAATTATTTTTTAAAACAAAATGCTTTCAGAATCCCAATACAATACACAGAGCAGATGTAAAAGAAGTTGCTCTAGATGCAGCAGGGCTGCAGGTTCAGTATCTGGCTGGCTGTCTCTCCTCTCACTGGCCATGGTAATCCTGAGGCCCCTCTGCAGAAAGCTAGGGCTCCACAAAACACCCTCAGAAAACCCCAGTCATTGGCTAAGTTTCCTGTTAGAGGAAGAAAAGGGACATAACATTTTTGGACACCTACTGAATGTGGCCTTGGGAGCTAATTCATGGCATTTCATTTAATCCTGCAATCACCTGCTGTTGGTATATACCCCTTTTACATGCGTAGAAAATAGGCTTAGAACAATTAGGAGCTCACCCAAGGCCACACAGTGAGTCCAAGGCAGAGCTGGGATTAGAAAGTCAGTAGAAGTTCAACTTGATCCTTCAATAATGAGGAGATAACTCGGGGGCTGGCATGGGGCAGGGTATTTCACAAAAGAAGAATTGGAAGAATATGTGGTGTCAGTGTGGAGCAGAGAGAAAAAAGGAGAGGCTGGGAGATGGTTAAAGGTGAGTAGAGCCAGGGATGGCTGGGCTTCAACCTGGTTGCTAGAGATACAGTGAGGATACAATTTAACTTCACAGAGTCCTGGCCTTTCAGGTCAGCATGAAGAAAAGAACCTCCCGGAACATCGCTCTATGCCCCACCTCTTTAAATGGTGAAGAAAAAGAAACATCTTTCTGTGTTTAAATTTTTTAAAAAGTGATTTCATTTTAAGTCACTCATGATTTTACCTGTCAAAGGCTTTCTCAGAACTGGGGGAAAAATGAATAAAACCTGGAGAAGATCACTAAAGTATTCTAAAACATGAAAGTGTTTCAGCGGTGTCCGTGAAAAAAATCATGGTGACCTCCACCAAACTAGAGTCAAAACTCAACGCACTTTGTGAGATGAAATTTCTTGACTTGTATTTTACACACAAAGCGGTATCTGGCAAACAATGTAGGGAATGGGGAAGCTGATATGATGATATTATAGCTAATGAGTATGAAGCACTCACTGTATTATGTGCCCAACAGGTATTTGTTCACATTGTAATCATGGTAGCCCTGTGTGTGAGGCAGGTGTGTTTAGACCCGCGGAGTTGTTATGCACAATTATAATTAAACCATCAATTTGTAACTTGTTTATTGTATATATCTTCTTTTCTAGAATGTAAACTCTGTAAGGTCAGAGATCTGATCTGTTTTACTCACTGCTGAATTCCCTAATGCTTACAATGCCTTACACCTAATTGGTACTTGCTAAATACTCAGAGAATAAACATTTAGTATGTATATTACAGCTGAAAATTAAAATCCAATTCTTATGACTCTCAGGTATAATTTTAGGCAATGCAATGAGGATGCAGAATTAACTTTTAGCCCATAATAAACTGGCCCCGTGGCTTATTTTCAAATTGACTTCGGTTGTCTCTTAGTTGCCTGACCAATTTGAACCTTAGTTTTCCACCCAGGAATGAAATGTTTGGGATTAATGGTTCCCAAGGTCCCATGAATCTTTGTGAAGCTGTGAATTTCATTAGTTAGATTTTTAGTTTAATTCATCCTTAACAGAAGCAAAGCCTGTCAGATTTGATGTTTGCCATGTTGCAAACATGGTTCTAATATAATAACGTTTTCCCCTTCTTGGGCCAGAGGATCCAGATAAATCCAAAGTAATTAGGAATCTGTTCCCATTGGTGAATCTCCCTGGAAATTGAAAGACCTGCTTTCATGTTCTTTTTTTGTGAGCACCTGATGATATTGGACATCTGTGGCTTTCAGATTCTGCATCTGGCAATAATAATAAAAATGTATAATATTAATAATAATATTAAAATCCAATATTTATGGAGTAGCAGGTTCTGTGTGATAACTTGTATTTTTAATTCATCTAATTTGTAAGACAATGTGATGAACCAGATGTTCTCATTGCCAAATGACTATGCACATAGATTTAGAAGTAACTTGCGTAGGGTCTCATATCTTGGAAGTGATGAAGAAAGGAATTGCAGCAGATTTCTCTGACCTATAGATTTAAACACTTTAGTCATTAATTTATAACCTTTAAGATGGGTGGATTTTGTGTTTTCTGAAGCGGATAAGTCTTTGTGAAAATCCCTAGAAAAATACGCATGATTATATCCCTCAATATTCTGGGGGCAGTGTCAGAGATTTCATAGACCCCCTAAAATATAGTTAAATGGAACTTCAAGGAAAAACTACGAAATTAAAATTGTGAAATTTTGAGTAAGGATCTAAGAGGACCTTTTAGAATGAATTTTCAGAGGCCCATGAAGAAAATCTTTAAGGGCAGTCACAAGAAGTACAATTAAACCCTCTCATGGGAAGTCTGTATACTATGGGTTTAGCTATGCTAAGGGCCAAAACAATCTCCTCGCCTGTAGGCTAGAGATTTCAGCCTGGTTGCTGATTCCCACCATTGTCACGAGTTTCCATGTTTGCTCCAAGTTCTCAGATTTCTGTTTTTCAAGTTTAATTTGCCCGGGACATTGCAGGAAGAGAAACCGTGGGGGCATGATTAAAAGCATATGGCGTATGAGGTGGGGAGAAGGAGCAGTGAGCACAGCAGGAGGGAGGAGGATTGCTAAATTGAGTGTTTCTAATAAAGGAGAGTGGGAGAGTATTTGCTGCTTTTGCTTGGGCTAAACTGTACTGTGTAATACCGTGCTCTCTTGCCCTCCAGGCCTAGAGTATAAGGTAGAAGAGGTTAGGGAACTGTGATGTTAGACTGTATGGCTGTTACTCTGGCTGTCATTAGATAATATGTAAAAGCACTCTTGGAAGGGAAATTTTGTGTGTGTGTGTGTGTGTGTGTGTGTAGTTTCCATCTAAACACATTGAAACGAGAGTGGTAACTCTCAATCTGACCTGGCATCAGAATCCCCTTGGGAACATTCTGAAAATACACATTCATGGGCCCATCCAAGACTTTCTAAATCAGACTCTTTGGAAAAGTCACCATTTTCCTTTAAATATATACCTCCCTTGTGTTGTTGATTACCTTCACTTATGTATCAATATTCTTTTATGGTATAATAAAACTTAAATGAAATGCCAGGTTATTACTGCTCTGTAGGAATCTAATGCCCTCTGAACTGGAAACGTGGATTTTCAGCAACTCAGAGATCATCCTATCTTCTTTCAGCCTTGGCCATACTTCATTTTGGGGAATAACTCCTCCCTGATCACATGCAGCTTCAATTGGATTTATTGGGCACTTCTTTGGCTCCTTCTTAGCCAATAGACAGGCAGAGTCAGGAGCCAGGTCAGTGGGCTCTCTCCCTCTAGACTTTGTATAATGTGATAAAAAGACAGGAAAAAAAAGAAGAGAAAAGTTGATGCTTATTCTCTCTGGCATGGTCATCTTAGTTAG
The DNA here is from genome assembly GCF_008728515.1 of Papio anubis. Taxonomy (NCBI): domain Eukaryota; kingdom Metazoa; phylum Chordata; class Mammalia; order Primates; family Cercopithecidae; genus Papio; species Papio anubis. Next base: position 88,007,918 of record NC_044987.1, read on the forward strand.
GCTTAGTCATCTTAGTAGGAGTTCCTGTTCCTCGGTTCCATAGAGCATCTCTGGTCCCTGTCCTTTCCTGGCCTGGTTATCCGGGCCTTCCTTCAATTCTGTGAGCAACCCAAATCCTTCTAATACATTCATTTTAAACTTAATTTAGCCAGAGTCTACTCCTGTCCTTTATCCCAACACCCAACTTTCACTCCAACACCTTAATTTTGCACAAGAGGTAACAGAGTCCCGGAAACCCTAAGTGACTAGGGACACCTGGTAAATAAGTGGTGGCTCTGGGCCTGGACTCTAGATCTTTTGGTTTCAAGCATGAGCAGAAAGTACTGTTGCCTTTATCAAATGGTTCCTCAGTTTTCTGTTTAACCTTAGTGTGGTTTTCTAGATTCTTTTGAAAGTTAGGCCAGTGTCATATTTGCAAACACATTTTCTATCAGTTCTCAAAATATTTCAGAGGCCAACGGGCCTTGCAGCCTGGTGCCCTGCCTCTGGCAAGTGCCTATTGTACATGTTTCTAAAGAAGATGAATCTTTTCTCCTCTGGCGCACCTGGCCCAATATGCCAGACCTATGGGGAGAGAATACTTTCTGGCCACAGCCAGTGGTCATCCATAAGTCCTAAGTATTGATTGAGGATGGTTGGGTTGAAGAGGTACAACAGCTATGTTATTTTAATCTTGACTTTTCCCCCAAAAGGCACTACTGTAAGCATTTTGTAGGAAAAATTGTATTAGTTAAATCTCATCCCTGAATATGGAGTCTAAACTGGTGAAATCCTGTAGTTGGGGATGAAGGAAAAGACACAGGTAGTAGAAGATTTGAGAAATGCCTAAAATCTTGTTTTCTCCTGTTCATTTCCTCCTATTTCCTCCTATTTCTCCTGATTATTTCCTCCTATTTTTGCATCACTCAATGCCCTGGGTTAATAATGATTCTGTCTGTTTTAACTCAATCTTTACCATTTCATACAGTTGTTATCATTTGTACCATATCTTACATTTCACAGTATTAAATTTTCCCACCCCCATGGTAAGCAAACTCCTATGAATGAAGGAATACTTCCAGAGTGGTCACTATCACGGCCAAGGTCACTGATGACCCATAAGAGCTGCCCCTTCTTTTATACTTTATTGCTGTTATCATTATGGCAGTGTCTTTTGGAGAGGAATGAAAGATTATTGCAGAAGATAGAAGAGAGGGCTTTAAGTCAGATGTGAGAATTTTCTGACTCTAAATAAGATCATCCTCCAGTGTGCCTCCCGACGCACTAGTGATTGTATAATTTGTTAATCCATTTATTCATCAAAAATTTTATTACTCTCCTACTGTGTACCTTCAGTTCCAAGAAAAATAAAACATAGCACTCACTCTTAAAGAGTTTGCTATTTAGTGGATTGGTTCTAAGGTTACAACCAAGGAAAAGGGAAATAACATTTGGGGGCTAATATATTCTTGTTATGTATATAATTTCATATCATACCACGTAGAGTTCTACAAAAGTTGTATTTCTCCCTGTAGATTCATAGTATTGCATCTGCAAAATGTTTACCACAGTATCTGTCACTTATGAAATTCTCAGTAATGGTATCTATTAAATAATTACTTAAACACATGTGTGATAGTCTTATACCCTCAATTTTTTTGTCATCGAGAACATCTGAACTTCTGGGTATATCTTCTAATAGGGCCTTCACAATCTGGCCCAAACAACTTCCCAACCCTTGCTATTTTATATTCTATTTTGTACAACTTAATATAAATAATTTTTTATTTGCTGTAATGTGCTAACTACTATTTATCATCTAGTGTCCAGTTCAGAACTTGTTTCCTTTGGGAGGGCTTTCCTATCCTTTCCCCCACGGAGTCCTGCATTCCATTATATTTCATAGAGACCTCCACTATAGAACCATGTCAAATAGTACAATCATGTATTTTGATAACTATCTTTCCCCCTAGACAGATTCAAGATGAGAGACTCTTACTCTCTTTCCTTTCCAATTTGGTACCTGACATAGTACCTAGTATAAGGGGCTCCGCATATGTTTGTAGAATAAATGAATAGCTATCCACCTATTATGAATTGGAAAATTTTAAAGTCTTACTTTAAAAAAATATATTTAGGTTCAAAATACTTTACACTAGACTGGAGCATTTTGAGAAAAGTAAAAACTGTGATGCTGTGGCTCATTATTTCCTTTTTTGCCAGAAAGAAACTTTGAAATAATCTGAAATTATCTAGTCTCTATCTCATTCAAAGGTGGGTGGCATATACTAACTGAAGTGGCAATTGTTAAAATACTTGCTAAATTTATCCCAAAATATTCACAATGGGTCTTTTTCATGTGTTATTCCTGGGTGTGTGTTGAATGATTCAGTGATTCAACATTTTTAACCAATATTAATTGAGTATATACTATTGCCAGGCACTCCTTTAGACATTTTAGGATATAATCAAGACAGGTAAAGTAGAATCCCTTCCCTTAAGAAACCATAGTTGAACTAGGGAGACATTTATACTTATAATATTGGGATGCTGTAGTCAAAAGTGTTGGAAACCAATTTAATAATCTGATCTAAGTTTAAAACAGGGCATGTATTACAAGCAGAAAAGAACATAACTGGGACTAAAGAGGAGATTGGAGACACGATCTAGAGAGCCATTAAACCTCTTTCTACCTTGGATTCTGCTCCTCCCTACCTGTCTGCTGCTTCTGCTCTTCCTGCACACACAGCACCTGTGCCCCTCTGATAGCTGTGACTGAAGAGGGGTAGCCCTATCACACCACTTTTTATTCCATATCAATCACAGTCAAATTTCTTACTGGACTTCTGAATCTCTCCTTCTTTCCATTCTTCAGTCTTCCACCTCCTCATCTTTCACAGCCTTTCCTTCTTCTCTCCTCTCTGTCCACTTGATCCTAGCTAAAAGGGCAAAAAGCAACCCCCATACTCTCGCTCCTAATTTCAAATTTTTAGGAAAGATTCTGCCTGGTCTAACTTGTCAGATAGCTACTTTTGAGCCAATTAGCAGTAGATAGGGGTGAGCTACAACTTAAAAAGTGGCTTTCGCCATCTTACCCTGTGATCTGTTGCTCTCTAAGATGTTGGTTAACATAGTAAGGAGTTGAGTAGACCATTCAAGAGATGTCTTCTACAAAACAGGGAGAATTAACATGAACTAAGCTCCCTTAATATTATGCTGTTACATATCATGTAACAATATGATAGAGTGGGGGAAGAGAGCTTAATTTATATTAATTCTGCTTTTAAGAAGTTATTGATCATAAAACAAAGACTTCACAGAGAGGCTTAATATTTGATTTGGGTCTTTAAGAGGGGTATGATGCATCAGTTCCTGAGTCTAACATATGTTTAAGCTATAACAGAGTAAGTAAAAATTAATAGCATGCAAGCAAATCACCTAACTGCTTGTAATTCTGAACAGAATCCTCTGGAGCAAATACGCCCTATAAATCTCATAAAAATAAATGAAAAATAAGGTTAGTTATCATAAACTAAGTGGGAGAGAGTATGTTGTGTACTCAGGAGAGAGTATCATTTTTTGCTTCCTTCTAGCTCTGTTATGGAAAGTGTTAAAATATATTACGAACCAGGCTCTTGATTTAGAAATGATCCATGAGCCATGAAATATTAGTGGGAGTGAGTGTACTGGTGCTATGACCATTCTGGGATATTAAAATGCCATTGACATCCATAACTACCAATGTATAAAAATAACAAATGCTAATTAAATGACCTGAGTGCTGAGAGCTTGCAGTTTGGCCCTTGTCAACGTTTCGCTTCTTGAAATATAGGCCACTCTGCTTTCCCTGCTGACGTCAGACTGTCCAGAAGAATATGCACTTCATTACTCCTCTGCTATCCATCAAACCTTCCATGGTCAAAAAGTATGAGGGGAAAACAGTGTGCTCTCTTTTTTCCTTTTTTCAGGTCTGAGATCTTGTTGAAAAACAGAGTTCAGATTTTGGATTGAGGAAATGGTTCCCTGGTTCAAGATCATCTGATTATACTGTTGGGCTTTATCAATGAATACTGTTCTTCCTTGACCAAGCTTCAATAATACAGTTTGTAAAAAGGCACAAGTGTGGCATTTTCTCTAATAAAAGTATGTGAGTATAGTTGAGAGTCATGTGCTGAGCATTACAAATATATATATATATACATACACACACACACACACACTGAATTTAAAATTATAGAAAACTGTTGATTAAAGTAGTGTAGAAAAATGGCATTCTTCTGGTGGCTCATCAGGTATTTATTGAATACCTACTGTATACAAAGCATTGGTTCAGGTACTAAGAATTGTCAGAAATGGATGCTAAGGAATGAGATAATGTTCTTGTTATACCAAAAAGGAAACACATATGGATTAAATGACATGAGGACAACTATGGAGGGATGTATCAGTGCCTGTTAAATATCATCCAAGTACAAACTGAATACATAATGCCAAGAGGAAGCAGTGTTAAAGTGATCAAGACCTCAACAGACACATAAGCAAAAATTCTTAAAGATAATTCACAAAAGTGAAAATATTGTTTGTTTACAGAGATGGGAGGATGTTGGTTTTCACTAATAATTAAGGAAATACAAATCAAACTGACATCACTGATATACCAGTCTCCTCCTTCAAATTGGGGACTTTTCTATTTCTCTTTAAAGGAGGCCCTATCTCATGCAGGCAAGGCTGTACAGTCCATTGGGGAGCTACTTTGGCAATATGTTACAAGCATCTTCAAATAGTCACACGCTTTGACTCTGTTAATTCCAATTCTGGGAACTTTTCTTCTAAAGAAGTATCTAATTCTAAATAACAAAAAAGATTTTTGCACAAATTGGTGCACAGTGATGTCTCTTTCAGTAGTGAAAGATTGAAAATAATGTAACTTCCTAAAACTGGATAATGATTAAATAAATTATGGGTAAATCTACTTAAGCACTAACATTTATTGAGTACTAACCCTGTGCCAGATACTGCTCTAGACACTTTTGATACCTTAATGTGTATAACTTTAATGAAAATTGTATTAATATTCTAATTTTACAGATGAGGAAACTGAGGCAAAGAGAGTATAAAAACTCATCCAAGGTCAGCCCCAAGTAGCACATGGTAAGGCAAAGATTCAAATTTAGGTGGTCCTAGGCTGATGAGCTATTTTATAGGTATTTAATAAGTTGATGAAGCATATTAAATAAAAATATTTATGAAAATATTAAATTAAAAAGCCTAATACAATGTAAGACTATAGGGTGATTAAAGGCTATGTTCAAAAGCTAGCATAGATCTAATGGATAGATAGATATAGTATATATTTTACATTTTGCTGGCCTTTAAGGTCTTTTGATTCGGTATTGTTCTCATATTTCCCACTGCTGCATTCTGTGACTACTTCTCCGTAGTCTAGGCTGTGCCCTCGCTATTGCTCCATCCCTTCTGCCCCTTTCCCTGCTTGGATACATCCTGTAAATTATAAATGACTTCCTTTTCTTTGTTTAGGCTATCCCCTGCCTTTACCCGTTTGTAGAAATGTTTCAAAGCTCATTAGCATTCTGTATCCTCCAAGATCTAGCTAAGATTCTTCCCCTCAAGGACCCCTCACAATGTGTCACTGTATCCCATGCTGTCCCATTTACTCATTGCTTCATGTGTATTTGTGTCTTCTCTCCGCTGACCTGCCAACTCCTTGGGGGCAGGAGTTACTTCTTACGTCTCGTATCTCCAGCAGCTCTCACCAGAGGACTGAGCCCAAGAAGGGTCCTGAACACACATTGATCCATTGAAACAAGTTTTAAGTTCAGTAACAAAGCTTTTTATTAAAAGGTTAGTTGTTGCTAAACATATTTCTGCTTGTGCTTTAAAATAGAGGAAATTTGTCTAAATAAACAGGGATTTATTTCAAACAATAAGAATTGCAGAGAAGTTAGATTTCATCACATAAAATAATAATGGAATACTCAAATTGAGAAGAGATCTGTAGGGTCATGTCATTCAATTCCTTATTGGATCAGTGAAGAAAATGAGATCCCGAGAAATACAGTCCCGGCCCAAATCCGACAGGAGGGGAATCGGGACTAGAATCCCAGGTGAGAGCTGAGATGGACTGGATGACAGTGCACTGTTCCTGACCACATTTTGATGACTCATCGTTTTCCCTTGGGCTCCACCCCACGCTTCCCCAGTGTTTTCTTTTTATTTCCTTATAGTCCAAAACACGGACCTTCCCGCCAAGTCCTCCCCTATATGCAAAAGGTCCTTAAATAACCTCCTTTCCCCCTGAGAAGAAAGAATAAAAGAGAGGAGAGAGAGAGAGAGAGAGAGAGAGAGAGAGAGAGCATTCGTTTACTGAACATCTTTCTTTTCCCTGATCCCTTCTGCTCGCTTTTCTGCACATACTGGCACAAACTGCCCTGCGTGTTTGTGGAGAGACAAACCCTGCCAGATTTTGCATTCAAAAGTTTTAGGTTTTATTAGAAAGAGCTGTAACACTTCGACCACAGTACATCAAGCCCTCTGACATGCAACCACATGGCCACTGAGAACCTTTGAACCCATAACTTGACACTTGTTTTCATTTTTAAAAATCCATTCATCTTCGTTAAGCATCCCACTCTCCACCCAGGTCAACAATGGCATTTCCAGACCACACCATCTACACTGGAAAAAAAAATATTTCTTTCTCCCTGCTCACATGGGTGAATGAGTACACACACTCACAACCGCATGATTCCTAAATAATGTTTATTATGTAACATATGGCAGAAAATTAAAAAGGCCTGTGGCAGTCACTACAGTATGCTGGCCAGTAGCCCCTCACTGATAGCGCCACCTGGTGGTCCACCATGCCAGAGCTGTGGCCCCTGGTAGCTCACATTGCCTCCACAGCTCACGACAGTATGCTCTGAGAACTGATTGAATGTGACTTTTCATGCTTCCCTGAAGCTTGCTAATGGAACCTTGCATGATGATGCAGAAGGCAGCTTGCATTGCAACACACTGTAATCTGGCTGGAATTAAATGAGCTTAAATAACAAATGCTCAGATCGTGGTTACTAATTAAGAGTGATGCCAGAATGTCTATAAATTTTACATATGTTCCTCGTTTGGCTGAAATTTTGACAATGAGTAATGCAACACAGACTTGGTCACCTGACCTCCAAGCAGACACTCTGGTTTTTGAGGATCTATAATCCCAGTGAAAATGTTGAGACTGTAAATCAAATTATGTCCTAAAGACCACTGCATTGACCAGAGGTGACTAGTTCAGGCATAAGTGCATTAACATGTGTGTATTGGGGGTGGGGAGAATAGTGTGCCTTACAATAAGATCAGAACAGATGCCAAGGCAAAACACTAAGATGGGCACGTATAATTAGTAATGGCCTTCATCCATTTAGGTGGTCCTAGGCTGATGAGATATTCTATAGGTATTTAATAATAAGTTTTGAAACATGTATATGAAAATGCTTATGAAAATATTAAGTTAAAATGTCCAATACAATGTAAGACTATAGTATGATCCACTAGCAGCTTCATGCATTTATATGTGTCTTACAAATATTTGGTACCCAATAAACAAGGGAAGGTTGACTCTAAAGAAAGATCTCATGTGCTACATCATTGCCCCTGTATAGTGACTTTCCTGCGAAATGTTCCTTAAAGCAAGATGATGACTGTGCAGCACAGTCCTCCAACATCAAGTACAGACCAGCCCCTCCAGGACGGCCAAAGTTCATTACTGGTATGATATATCACTTCACTAACTTCTAAACTTTTCTTCCCTTTGATGTATCCCTGATATAAAGACAAAGTGTCCATTGCAATTAATCTTTTTCCTCTTTAGAATTACAACAGAGAAAAATAGTTTTTTTATAGATATACCTCTGTCTTACTCTCATCCCGCTTCTCACTGTGTTACCTGCCTGGTCCCATAGGACCCTTCCCCTAGAAGGACTTTTCAGAGACCTATTATCATAGTTTGGTGACAGAAAGCACAGGTTTTACATCACAGGAACCTATATTCTAATTTTGGGCTTATCCCTCTGAGACAGATGACTTTTACTGAGTCTCAGTTTCTCTTCAACAAAATGTAGATAATAATACCTACTGTACAAGGTTATGATGAAGATGAAAGGAAATAATGTACAAACCACATTTAGCACAGGACCTGGTGCAAATAGGCAGTCAAAAAAATAGGAGCTAATAATATTATTAACATTTCTCTTCTCCAGTTATTTTCCTGATGACCTGAATTTTTGGTGTGAGTCAACAGTATTGGGTGGTAGGAAGTAGGAATGAATGCTCCTATTTGGTGGATTGTTGAATACTCTAAAACTTCTTCAGGACTATGCAACAATTGAGTTATGGTTATCTACCAAAATTCAGACCTCTGATTAAAAAAAAATCTCTCTATATGTATATATCTAATCAGATATCTTGTTTCCCTCACGTTGGACTAGCTAACACAGAAAATATCCCACATTAACAGAATAAGGGGAACATGACAAGTTTGACAAAAAGTAAACACTACTATTGCATTGGGGATTTGGGAACCCCAAGACCAAACAGTAACTTCAGTCACTGTAGAGTATGTAAGACAGATGTGAAGGTCCAACAATATAATTTCCCTCTGTGCTAAAGCTGCCGAACCGTAGAAGACAGTTTTAACTAAAGAGAAAGTGTACCAAAGTCTCCTGCAGGGAGTTGTGTTATGTGAATGGAGTGAGTTTTAATTTTAGTCTGCAGATCAGAGCTCAGTAACACAGCACCACTGTCACCAGCAGGCCCAGGCTTTGTCGTGATGGCTCTCCTTCTTTGTAACCCTAGTGGTTTGGCATTAGAGTCTCTAGTTTCAGTGTATTAAATATTTACCAACAACCTATTGGCCATATGTCGTCGGAGTGTGTGTGGTGACAGACTCACTACTCGGCACCTTTTCAAGTAGATTCTGTAGGATCTGCAGGGTACTGCAGGCTCACAGATCTTTTTTAATAAACAGCTCTTTTGTTCTTTTTCGTCCTCTTGTTCACTAAGCTGGTGTCAATATCATATGCAGGGTTCTGAAGAAGTAAACTCATTCAATCCTTCTCCTTCTATATTCTTTCTTCCTGGGGTGCCATGAACAATATTAGTATCCCCTACTCATTGCTTATTTACCTGACAGTATTTGCTTTAATAATGTACAGATGCAGAGGCATTTTCCTTTACAAATACAATTATTCTGAGAGTTGAATTCTGCTTATGTTCCTTAGCTGCCAATGAGTTCTGGTTCATTTTATGCTGTTTTAAGGAAAACTCACATGAAATTAGGAACTTTGGATTTAGGCTTGGATTTTCAAATGGAAAGCAATTCCCTAAATAAGATGTGGCTGTATATGATACTAAACATGCTTGAGAGATGTTTTGAAATAAAATATATATTTTATTGAAATTGACTAAACTTGTGAAGAATCAGGTATCTTCCATGATAACAGCTCTGTTTCAGCTCAGATCAACTCAACAGATGTTTCCAGAGGGCTGACTTTGTGTCTCTTCCTTTGCTAGGCATGCAATTAAAGATCAATAAGATAATTTCTGCCCAAGGTTTATGGGGTTGTCCATCATTGTTTTGAAACTAGTAGTTCTCTCCAACACCTTGACGTATACAAAATGGCAACAGCTCTTATTTCTAGAGATACTTACTTAAAGCAAACATACTGTTATGAGTGCATAAATTCATAGCTTTATCAATTACATACAGCCAACATTAGTTTTCATTATCTTACAGTCTTTACAATCTGCAATCTTTGTAGATCTACAAGAGTAGATCTACATTTGAGCAACTCACTTGTTGTTGGTATATGAGGCAATATTGACTTCTGATTCTTCAGAGAACCTGAATATTATGTCATTTTTCGTGGGTTTAGGGAAAAATGAGAATCTTATTCTGAGTTTAAGCTTAATAAAGATCTTAGTGTTCATACTACTCAACTGATACTCTTTTACCTGTATTGTATAAGGTGAAAACATGTTATTAATACAGAGTTTCGATGTGTTCTGAATTTGAGCATCAAAGCAAGGAGAGCCATAGAGAGTTAAATGTGGACCAAGTTTCAGTCATGACCTCTGAAACCACTTTCTTTACAGTTTAGAACCAGATAAATAAATAGGTAGGTCTAGGTATTCAATATTGTTCTGAAATAGTTTTTTTTAAAATATCAAAATGCTGATTAGGCAAGTTATAATAAATAATGCATTATATGCCAGACAAAATAATTTGTTGATCATAGCCGGTCACAATTATTTAATATTTTAATGTGTGAGTATAGTGTATATAATAGGAGGTACAAGTTTTGTCTATCAGTCTAGAGTGGGCAAAGTTAGAATATGTTTCAATGTTAATGAAATCATCTGTACTTGTATTATGTGTAATATAGTATGCTGTAATCAGTTTCAGTTTACTACAGGATCCATATTTCATGTTTAAGTGCTTAAGAAATGAGGTATTCCAGTTATTACAGCCATAATATCAGTGGAGAGAGATCAGACTTAAGAATTAAGTGCTGAGGTTGTAATTCCTGGTTTTACTTCTTAAATTTAAAGACTTTTTCACAAATTTAATGTAATTATTTGTTATGGTCAAGATTTAAGAAACTGTCCAGATATTGGTGATTTCAAAATAACAGGTTAATACCAAATAATGACAGTTGTAACTGACATTTGTGCTGTGCTTAGTATATGCCAGGCACTTTCCAAATATTCTGTATGTATTTACACACAATACTCATTAGGTCAGTACTGTTGACCACAAGCAATTATAATCCAGTGAAAGACAAGAAAACTGATAATCACACCCAATCAAATTTACAGGCTAGGATGGGATACTAAGGAACATATCACAGGAGGATATCATAACTTCTTGCAAAATATGGGATGTGTGTATGTGTACACACTTGGGTAGAAGGAGTGGGGCTATGATAAAGCTTGGGAGGAGAAAAGGTAGAGAGCATATCCCAGGATGAAGAAACAATATTACAATGCTATCTCTGAGACAGTGAAAATTATTTATTTTGGTTAGAGCAGATTAGGTGGTCAGAGATGAGGTGAGTGATTGAGAGATGAGATGAGGTGAGACAGGAGAAGTCCCTCTCACAAAGGTCTTTGTTTTAAGGCATGTTGAGGAATTTGGATTATGTCTTAAAAGTAGCCCTTTGGCCTCCCCATGTCCATGCCATTCATTATTAATCAACTATGACACTGAGCTTCAGAATCCTTCTAAACAGAACTCTCTAAGGTTGCCACTAAAAATTAATAGAAGTTGGCAATGAAATTGAATTGATAAATGTTATTGTTATTAATGGCATTTTAAAAACATTCATTCGTTTTATTCCTATTTTACAGATGAAGAAATTGAGATTCACTGAAGGAGAAAGATTACACTTCTTTCACTTCGGCCTGAGCTAAGAAAAATGTGCTTCTGTTTATTCCCCCAAGATGACAACTTAAGTCTTTGAGTCTATCAGTTCTGGACAAGGGTCAAGCTCCACAGGACCAGCCATCTGGGAAATAACATGACTGGTTATTTCCAGACTACGTTCAGGTATGTGTCCACTACAGACTCAGGCACGCAATTTCTCTGATTTCAACTAATAGTTGGGCTATTTTCCTTTTCAGTTTTTAAGCACAAAAGTATTTATTCCATTTGTTTTCATTTTAGATAAGAGATCTTTTTGCCTCCAACTGAGCTTGGGTCCTTAAGGACTTGAGTTTGTTTGTTCCTAACTCTGGCTATGGGGGGTTGGATAACATATCTATTTTATAGCTTCCTCTTCTTTTCCTTTAAACAGAACAGCTGGTCATGCTCCCTCTCTCGGACAATAGAACTTGAATGAGTCTAAAGAGGCCCAGAGCTTCAAAACACAAAAGGTTTACCTGTAGGAGTAAGGGTAAGATAATGTCAGTGCCTCAAATGTCACTCATTCTTGCATGAATTATGAGAGAACTACCTGGAATCTTTGTTGCTAAAGCTTATGAAAATTAAATCAAGTTAAAGATACACAGATGAAGAAATGATGTCTTAGATATAGGATGACTTTCCCACAGTCACATAGCTAAGAGATACATGATCAGGGTTTGAATGTTTGAATGATCCCAAACCCTGTGTTCTAGCCCCAGTACTGTGTGGCTGCTAGAATACAACTATTCTCTCTTAGGAATAAGATGACATTTTCAGTCATGATCATTATGGTGTTATGGGAGGCAGCGTGGACTTGAGCCAGACTGTGGCCAGACTGCCTTTAATCTGAATCCCAGCCTTGCTGTTTATAAGCAGTGTGACTTCAAGCAAGTTGCTTAACCTCTCAGACTCAATTTTCTTACCTGCATAATGCTAATCATGATTATCTTGTTGGGAGGATTGCATTTGATCAGTGGTTTTCAAATTTGAGGGGTGCACAGAGTTACATGGAAGACTTGTGAAAACACAGAGTCCTGGCCCCATCCTAGAGTTCTTGATGCCACAGGTCAGGAATGCAGCCTGATAATTTGCGTTTTTTCTCAAGTTCCCAGGAGATGCTGAGCTCTTGGTCACTATGAGAATTCTTACATCAGGTAATATAAGTACAGTGTCTAGTTTAGTGAGTAGCTTATTTCGTGTCAGTCATCCCTTCCCCCTTCCTAACAAAGGATAAAACCTTTGAGGAAATGGAGTTAAGAAAAGAAAGAAGGGAAAGCTACTCAATGAATATAAAATGCTGTCACCTAATGAAAACCCTGAGGGAAAGTGGTAGGGGTAGCAGATCCTGAAAAAGAGAAGTGTATGAAGAAAGAAGGGAGGTGTAGGAAGGCTAAAACAAGTGGAGACAGTCACAGGCAGGGAAAGCGGGGAAGATCAAAGTTAAAGTTCAGCAACTACATTTATCCCTAAAGACAGAGCTGGCTGTGGCTTCAGACCTGTTTGCAGGCCGTTTCTCAGGCAGCTGCTTTCTTGGCCTTCCCTGAACACTGACTGCTTTCCCTTTTGCAAAATGTACCAACATAATTATCTCACTTGTTCATCTCAATAAACCTGCATGGCAGAAACTGGTATTCCCATTTTGTGTATGTATAAACTGAGACTCAAAGAAGTGAAAGATTTACTCAAGTTCCAACAGATAGGCAGAACTTAGATCCTGAGTTCCAAATTGCTTTTTTTCCCCTCCTCTATGCTGACTTCTTATGTCTCTAATCTCAAAGTGTTAGGTACAGTCTCTGAACAAAGAAATTAACCCCAAGAACAAAGGCTGATGTGTCCAGAATGTGGTTCTCATTTCATATGTCTCTTATACCTTGAGGTGATAAGAATGCTTGAGTTGAGCTTTTTACCTCCAGGCTGTAGCCCTGGGCTTGTCTCCTTTGCACAACCTTCTGCCCAGGCAGAGCCCACCTGACAGCCTGGGTGTGCCCTAGAGCAGCACTGGGATTTTCCGGGATCTGGTAGGCCTGCTTTCTTGCCTTTTCATAACACTCACTCTTTGAGGATGTACATGCAGCTTTCCCTTTGCATTATTTAAGAGATGATTTCCAGTAAAGCAAACAGTTGAATTCTAAGTCTCTCTGTGATGCTGGCTTTAGGATTTTCTAACTTAAAAATAAAATTGCTTTTTTCTCCTTCACTCACTTAATTGCTGAAATGTCAGTAAATGGTACCAGTGCTTTTCCCAGTCTGAAGCCACTGCTGTGAAAACATGGGGAATCATCTTGGAGAGTGGTCAAATTCTTTGTGCAGCATCTCTTATGAGAAAATACAAGCTCTAGGCTAGTCTGTGATCATTTTCATCACAAGCAAGGTTGGCCTACTGAATGATGGATTAATTGGTTTCTGGATTCCTTTAGCACCTACAATAAAGATGAGTAGGAAACCATCTATAACCTTGGGGAGAATATAGTCTTGAAAGGGCAGGTTTGGCACCCCTTTATGTAATTTATATAAAATCTTAAAGAGCAACTCTTTACTGTAAGCCTCATAGTGTCGGAAATTGCACTGATAGATAATTAGCTTTATCAGGAAACTACGTAGGTCTTCTATTTGTAAAAGAGCCCATTGCTACAATGCAACCTGCATTGTTGTTTTCTTTCCTCCTCAAACTTAGAATTTCAGTGGCTGCTTCTTTTAAAAAAAATTTGTCAGCCTTTCCTTGATTTTCTTATGATTGATCAGGCTAGCTGCATAGTTCATTGTAATCTCAAGATGGCCTCTATCTTGGCTGTCTTGGAATACAGTTGGGAGATACCACAGACATCCTTTTCTTAATGTTTTCTTTCACATGGATGAAACGTTACTAGTGCAGTCCTCCTGCTTCTAACTGACTCCTGGCCAGGGTGGAGGAGAGACTTCATCTGATGGATGACTTTGAAAAACTCAGCCCCTTTCTCTCCTTTACCTCCAGGGGAAACTACCTGCTTGCAGACGGCATGGGTTTAGTAACAAAGACCCTGTTCCTACAGGCAGCTTTCCAGAACTATCTATGAATACATAGATGTCTGCTAATTCTGAAGTTTAGTATGAAGAAACCTACACACCAGCAGGTGTAAACTATGTTCTCCAAAATCAGCTTTCTCAAATACAAGGATCATATTTTGGTGTCTATCTGCCGTATTATTTTGTCTTATTTGTCAGTGTCTCCAGAGTTGGGATGTGGAAGAGTTGTATTATTTGTTAGACCAAAATTTTAAGTCTCCCAAAATAGAAATGCCCTAAGCATTTGCACTTAAAGTGCCTATTGCTATTTAATATGATAAAGTGATATTTATTTATTCAGCAGATATGTTTGTTGAGTGTCAAATCTGTACCCAGAATTATGCCAGACTCTTGAGATACAAAGATAAGCTCAAAGAACTTAGGGGTCAGTAGGTGGGACTCCACATAAACAGGAATTTCCTTATGCTATGATATTTGGTATAACAGTATAAATCTGTGCAAAGTGTGAAGAAAAGTTAAAAAGCAAAAACAAACCAAACATGTCATGATAGAAACAGCAAGGCTGGGAATTTACACACATTCCAAACACATCTAGCAATCCTACAGTCAAAGTTTCCACTTTATAATTTTCTTCTTCCCAATTTGTAATCTAATATTCTTTTTCTTTCTTTTTTTCTTCATAGGATTGTGAGTAAGATTTTGGGCTTAGCATTCTCAGCTCTGCAGTCCAGGTTCCAATACTGGCTCTGCATCTTTGAGTGTGGGCTTTGAAAGTTTGTCCCCAGCATAATGGGAATTAAATAGTACCGGCCTGATAACTGATACAGAGTAAGAACTCATTAGATATTAATATGAACTTTTATTAATAATTATGTTATTTATTATTATATTGTTTAATAATAATATAGTATTTATTCAATAAATCTTTATCAAGCACAACTTGTATGGCAGGCATAGTTCTAGGGTCTGGGAATCCTCAATGAATCCAATAAATTCTTCCTTCTCCCTCAGGAGTTTATTCATTTCCAATCTTCAATCTAGACGGCCTTTTCCTCCCATGAAGGATCTTCATTCTGAAGGTTGGTATGTAAATTCAGTCAGAGTAGTTGGGGCAAGCTTGAAACCTAGGCAACTTCCATCTCCTTATACTTTTTTAACCTTTTGAGGATAAGTTTTGTTACCATATTTTCCAAATATAAGTCAAGACCATTGTCTGATGGGAGGAGAACCAAAACCATCAGCACCCACACACCTTACTGTTCTACATTAATACGCCTTTTTTTCCTACCACATTCTTCTCTGACACAATTTTACTACTCCGGAAAACTTTTTCCCATAAATATAAAAATTCCAAAGAATGACTTCTCTTTCTTTCAGCAAGTTACCCATAACTCATTTAAAACTGCTCAGTTTTTTAATAGATAGCATGAAACAACTACTTCCTCTAAGACTCCTTGATACTCTTGTTTTTAAAATCCTTACTTTGATATATTCACCAATCATAAACCATTGTATTATAATCCTTATCCAATCAAATCAAAGGCCCACCTTAAACTAGCACCACCCCATCCAACCTCATAAATATCTTAGCTTTGCCCTGCTACCTTGAAACAGTACCGTATCTCTGTCAAGGTAGTAAATTCTCACAGCATTGAGCAATAAACCCAGTTTTGCTTGACTAATAGGTTATTTTAGTGATATTTTAAAAATAAAACAGAATATTTAAAATTTGCCTTTGTCATCATGACTTTGTCTTCACCTCTTTCTAACTGTATGACTTTGGGCAAATACCTTGATTTTTGTCAGCCTGGGTTTTCTAAATGGAAATAATAAGAACTGAAAAAATGTATAGGATTGTTGTGAAGATTAAATGAAATAAGCCATACAGCTTATTAAGTTCATTCAGCTCTGAGCTATGACTAGCACTAAATAATGGCAAGAAAATGAAGTGTCATGATTTTTGAGCTGTTTGGCCCTTGTACTTCTTGTTGGGATTTGGTAACCTGATTATAAAATCAGATTTTACACTGTGGCTACAAGAAGCTCATGTGCATACTGTACTTTGGGGTATGTCACTTGATTTTTTAAGTGGAGACAAAATTCAACAGTGGTAGAGTTGAAACATTCCTCCCAGTTTTTTTCCAAGCATTTCCCAGATCAGCAAATTTGGCCAGACTGACAAAAACTTAAGGAAATAAATTTTCAGGAGACATAAGCAGAGGAACCATTTTGACATGACAAAGCTGTTCATGCCGGTAGCAGAATGGATTGCCAATTGGCTTCATTTAACTTAAATTTTGGTCCCAGACAGATAGGCTCCAAGGGAGGGCAGGGTGGAGGGTTGGGGGGGCAGGGCCTGAGGTCAGGGGGGCAAGGAGGCCCACGGATCACTGAGCAGCCTGGGAGCAGACTCTGTGGTCTGATGAGAACATACATTCGCAGTTCTGGATGGAGGGAAATGGTGCTTTGACTGAGAAACCGAGTTCTGGAGACTTTGCATCTTACTCTGTAGAGGAAAAATACATAGATTATAGCAATTTTGACTCTTTCTTATCATCCAGAACTTGGCTGAGATTTTCCAAATCTTTTATGAAATAACCTGCTCCTCTAATTCTATTTTGGTGTAATGAGTATTTGATGGATTGATTTATCATTTAACATATATTTATTTAGCACCAATTTCTTCTAAAACATGTTGTCCTTCAACATGCATCTAGTGATATAGGATAGGTAAATACAATTATTAAAATGTATTGTGTTAATATTATGGAATGCCATTCACAGGTGGACTTGGAACGGACAGACTAGTCTCCGTTTTTTAGTCTGTAATAGTTAATTTTATGTTTCAATTTGATTGCATTAATGGATGCCCTTTAATGCTGTCGTTAAGGTTTAAGCTGGTAAAAGATAACTTTGGGGTATGTCTGTGAGGATGTTTCTGGAAGAGATTAGCATTTGAATCAGACATACCCTCACTACCATGAGTGGGCACCATCTAATCTGTGGAGGGCCTCTGAGTGAACAAATAAGTGGAGGAGGGGTAATATCTCTCTCTCTAATCTGAGACATCCATATTCTCCTGCCCTCAGATGTTGGAGCTCCCAGTTCTTGGGGCTTGGTACTTATACCTGTGGCCCCCTTGCTTCTCAGACCTTCAATTTTGGACTAAATTACACCACTGGCTTTCTTGGTTTTCCAATTTGCAGACAATCATGAGACTTTTCAGCCTCCATAATCACATGAGACAATTCCCATATTAATCTCCTCATATGTATATATGCATACATATTCGTGGACCCTTGAACAATGCAGAGGTTAGGGTTGCTCTCTTGCTGCACCATCAAAAGTTCACGTAAAACTTTTGGCTCAGGAAACCTTAATTACCGATACCTACTGTTGACTGGAAGGCTTTCTGATAACATAAACAGTCAATTAATGCATATTTTGTATGTTCTATGTATTATACACTGTATTCTTACAATAAAGTAAGCTAAAGAAAAGAAAATCATAAGGAAGAGTAAACATATTTACTATAATCTATTAAGTGGAAATCATAAAGGTCTTCATCTTTGTTGTCTTCACCTTGAGTAGGCGGAGGAGGAGGAGAAAGAGGAGGGGTGGGTCTTGCTGTCTCAGGGGTGAGAGATACAAAGGAGGTGAAAGGGGAGGCAGGAGAGGCAGGCATACTCAGTGTAACTTTATGGAAATACATTGTAATTTCTGACTTCTTTTGCTTATTTCTCTAAAAATGTTTTCTATATGGTAGCACTTCTTCCACTGTTTGCTTTAGTTTCAGTGCCCATATCTTAGAAGAATCTATGTCACAAAAGAAGTTCAAAGCAATCTTGAATAAACACAGCTCTTCTGACAGATTGTCTAATATTGGTTGTTCTGGTACTTCCCTTTTTATTTCTTTTCCTCATTTTCTGGCACTGGTTTGGAAGCACTCATCTCCATCAAGTCATCTTCTGTTAATTCCTCTGCTGTAGTGTCTACTAGCTCTTGAGTTATTCCAAGATCTGTATCTTGAAACCTTTCAACCCTCACCTTTTTCCTCATATCTACAATGTCTTTGATGGTTTTCTTGATTGGCTATCCCATAAATCCTCTGAAGTCATTTATAACATCTGAGCACAGTTTTCTCCATCAATAATTTATTGTTTTGAGCTTGATGGCTTTGGTCGCTTTTTCTATAACAATGGCATGTTCAATTGTGTAATCCTCCCAGACTTTCATGATATTCTAGCAGGGCTGTCTTCCTTAGCATTGACAATTTTTTCCGTAGGGTACCATGTGTAATGAGCCTTAAAGATCCTTATGACCCCCTAATCTAGAGATTGAATTAGAGATGTTTTTATTTAGGGGCACGTAGAACACTTTGATGCTTTCAGTGTTAAACTCATGGGGACTTGGGTGGCCATGGGCGTTGCCCAATATCAAGATAATTTTAAAAGGCAGTCACTTACTAGAAAGGTACTTCCTGACTTTAGGGACAAAGACTTGATGCAACCAATCCAGAAAAAGGGTTCCCTTTGTCCAGGCCTTCTCATTGTACAACTAAAAGATTGGCACCTAGTGTTAATGCTTTCTCTTCGAGGCTTTGGGGTTAGCAGCTTTATAGATAAGGGCAGTCCTGATTGTAAACCTGACTGCATTTGCACAAAACAATAGAGTTAGTCTAGCCTTTCCTATCTTAAATCTTGGTGGTTGCTTTTCTTTTTACTAATAAATGTCCTTTGTGGCTTTTTTCTTTTTTTCCAGAATAGGGTACTTTTGTCTGCATTAAAACCTGTTTAGGCATATATTCTTTCTCCTCAATGATTTTGTAAATGGCGTCTGGGAACTCTATTGCCTCTTGGTCAGCAGAAGCTGCTCCTCCTGTTATCTTAATATTTTTAAAGCCAAACATCTTTCTAAAATTATCAAACCATCCTTTACTGGCACTAAATTATCCAGGCTTAGATCCCTCACCTCCCTTTCACTTTAAGTTGTCATATGATGACTCACTATTTCTCAAATCATACTAGAGTCTATAGGCATGGCTTTTTTATAGCAATCCTGCAGCCACAAAAAGAACTGTATTTTCAATTCAAGTTAAAAAGATATTTTGTAAAAAGTGCAAGGTATTCATGGCTGCTAGCCTAGCTTTAGCAAATGCCTCATGAATGCCTTTTGTTTGTTTGTTTGTTTACAATGGTCCTTACACTGGATTCGTTTTTCCTGAAATGGTTTGCAACTGCAGCTGCAGAGCTCAGTCTATGGCAACTATCAAGCAACTTAACTTTTTCTTGTAATGTTATGAGCTTTCCCCACTTCTTGGGAGTCTTCTAGCATCACCAGTGGCACTTCATATGGGTCCCATGATGTTATTCAGGCTTTTCAGTATTGCACTAAACACAGTGAAAAATACACAAGAACTGTGAAATATCATTTTTGCTGCAATACACCATTTACTGGAGATGATTAGCACCACAGGGGGTTTTAAGTGAACACTTCCAACACTTGAGCTCACCACAATAGCAACAGGAGGTGGCTAAAGAATCATTACAGTAGCACAGTATGTACTACAGTTAATTTTATGCAGTTATAACTTAAGACGGCATCTTTACATTTGCTTACATTTCTCTCAACTGCGAATAACATACCATATATTGTCTGTGTTTGTGTGCATAGGTTTTGATAAATTTTAACTTTTTATAATAGATGTGTATATATTTTATGATAGTAAATAATGAAATAGACTAGTATCTACATATATGTTATGCATTCATGACATACCTAATTATTTCATAATTATAAACATATTTCTAGGCTACAGAGTTTATGAGTTTTTTTAAATTGTGACAAATCAACAAAAATTTTCCAAATATATTTATTGAAATATAATATAAGTGGACCTGCACTGTTCAAACTTGTGTTGTTCAGCTTCTCAAGGGCTAACTGTGTATATATATATATATACACATACATGTATATACACACACATACGTTATACACACACACATTGTGTGTACAATTGGCTCTGTTTCTCTGGAGAACCCTAACTAATACATGATCTATTTGATTTTCAATGTATTATGACTCAATTATGTATGACAATTATAATATTTCTATAACTATGTCAAACCAGACCAGATTATGACAATTATCAATATCCAGCTGAACCACATTTAATCACTCTGTTATGACATGTTGTCAGATAGGCTGCAGCTAAATCATAGTCCTAGAGCATAATACCAGCATGTGACAGGGGCCTGATCATGGCAAAGTGAAGCCTGTTGCATTTTCTTCTTTGAACTGCAAATATATTGATAGTCTAGAATATATCTATACTATGGAAATTAGTTAAATTTCAGGAGCCATGATTTTGTTGTTGTCTGACCACCAAATTGGAGGACATTTTGCCTGGCAAAAAGGTCTATGTTAGGTGAGAACAGAAAGGAGATAGGAAGGCTTAGTGTATGCAATATTTGTGCTAATAAGTTTTACATAATCCTTTGTTAAAGTAGACCAGTTGTTTCAAGTATGATATCACCTGTAGTCTGCTTTCAAGCACTGTCAACGTAATCACTAAAAAATTAATCAAACACTTTTTTTCCCTAAGCTTATATAATGTCAATAAGTGTGAGTTGATTTTTTTCTTCTCTCAAATTTATCCAGTTGACTGACTTGAATCTACTAATGAGCTGTTTTGATATCAGTAGCATCTGAGTTTGGATTTCACTGAAAGACGTACCTCCTAATACAGGGACTTCTGAACCGGGAAGGTAGTTCCAGGAAGCAGGGATGGAGAGTCCAGGAGAGAGAGAGACAGGGAAGGAGGAAAGGCCAACGTAAGGGTAAAGCATTGAGGTAGCTGCTCAATCCTCCTGAGAGGTGTGAGAGTGTCTCCCAGAATTGTCTATCTGGGGGAGGAGGGCTGGCTTGTGTACCCACCAACTCTTGACCTCATTGGTTGAGAATTACCCCCACAGACATGAATCCCCCTGCATTTCTGGGCTGCCTTTCCAGCTGAATAGACTCCTGTTGCCTCAGAAAAGACCTCTAGACGGAGCTGAAGACAGAGGATACTCGCAGAGGAAGAGTCTTAGCTCTCTTGAAATAATGCATTAAGCTGCAGCTAAAATCACAGGTATACCCATGACATGGGATAAGGGGCACCAAAGACATATACATGTGCACTTTCATCTTTACACATCTTATTTATGCCCTCTCCCTCAGAGCAAGCACCAAATCAAACCCAGTCATTTGAAGGAAAATCATCTACAATGGCCTTGCATAAACACCGCTGTATCCTCAGAAGTGGATGTAAAGATTCAAAGAAAAGAGTTGCTGTTAAAATGAACTTCTAGAAGCACGAATAATTCATTATGTCTTCTTCAAGGGACGTTTATATCACCTCAGCTCCTCAACAACAAAAAAGCCAGGAGAAAGAAGTCAGAGTTTGTCTATGTTGTGGAGGCAGGAAGTGCATTTTTATTGCTTATGCACTGGCCCCAAAAGGATCTTTGAAGGCCATCTTCATAATTGATTAAGCCCACTGATCTAGGTTGGTTTCTTTTCTCTAGATGAAGTTTGGGGCCACAGGTAGCCACTGGCCATGGCTAACTGTTGCCCTCTTTCCTTCTCCCTGTGTACCTGGGCATTTACTGCAGATATGAAGCAGATATGAAAAAATGGATAACCTCATTGCTGACTTCAGTGCCAGCAAGATCCCCTGCCATGAAGTGTTTGTTGCAGACAGAGTTCCAAGCTCTGGTGGGAGGGCACACTTGAATGTCAGAGGGGATGGAGGGGTTGGCTTACCCGAAGACAAGGGGCAAAGTCTTTTCTTTACACTTTCTTTTTCTTTCTTTTTTTTTTTTTTTTTGAGACAGTGTCTCGGTCTGTCACCCAGGCTGGAGTACAGTGGCATGATCTCAGCTCACTGCAACCTCTGCCTCCTCAGTTCAAGCGATTCTCATGCCTCAGCCTCCCAAGCAGCTGGGAGTACAGGTGCATGCCACCACGCCCGGCTGATTTTTATATTTTTAGTAGAGACAGGGTTTCACCATGTTGTCCAGGCTGGTCTCGAACTCCTGACCTCAAGTGATCCACCCGCCTCAGCCTCCCAAAGTGCTGGGATTACAGGCGCGAGCCACTGTGCCAGGCCTATACTTTCACTAGCATAAAATCTAGAGTTATCTTAAGTTTATGTTTTCTTTTCTTTTCTTTTTTTCTTTTTTCTTTTTTTTTTTTGCGCAAATGGTTTCAAAGACTGCAGAGCCCAGAAAAAATTTGCACAGCAAATAATGACAGTTCTGACATATTGAAAGTCTTGTGAGGTTCTCTGATAGACTTATCCCTCAGCTGGTAGAAGAAGCGGTGTGACTCAGAACCCAGGAGAATGAAAGCAGAGGATTTCCAGACATATGTCTTCTGTAGAGCTAAGCTGCTGTTATGACATCAGAAATGGTCTGTAGAGAGCAGAGGAGAAACCGGGGCAGAAACCCCACAAAATGATAAATGATGACAGACTTGATGGATTTCATCCTAGCATTCCCTTGGACCCAGATCTAGCAACAGTTTCACACAGCCCCAGGCTGAAAGATGAAAATATCTCACGTGATCCTTTCCAGTGTTTGTTTCTTCTCAATAAACAAGATTGTAGTCCTTAAGGCTAGGACCTTCAACCTAGGCAAAACATAGCATCTGCCTGGCCCATGATAGGTGTTCAATATTTTTTGAAAGATTGGATAGTAGATTACAGTGTAAAGACAAGTGTACTGGAAGCAGGGCAAAAATAACATAGTTCTTGCCCAGGCTCTATGACTAATAACTTCCCTCACTGTCAATTTGTTTGTCTGTGAAATGAAACATTAATTGATCCCCTGTACTGAACAAAGTCCAGTGCTATAAAGAATCTAGTAAAGAAATAAAAGTTTAAGAAGTAGTCTTTGTCTTCAAAAAGGATAATAGTTTTCTCAGACATTTATGAATGGTATAGTGATGATGATCTTAGATCCTATAGTCGGTTTAACTTGGGTTCAAAACTCAGACCTACCACTCATCAATAAAATGGAAATAATGGACTATGCGTGATGGCTCACACCTGTAACCCCTGCACTTTGGGAGGCCAAGGTGGGTGGATCACTTGATGTCACGAGTTCAAGACCAGCCTGGCCAACGTGGTGAAACCCCATCTCTATTAAAAAACACAAAAATTAGCCAGGTGTGGTGTCAGGCACCTGTAATCCCAGCTACTCAGTAGGCAGAAGCAGGAGAATCACTTGAACCCAGGAGGTGGAGGTTGCAGTGAGCCAGGATGGTGCCACTGTACTCCAGCCTAGGTGACAGAGGGAGACTCTGTCTCGAGGAAATGATGGACTACTTTAAGTATTTCTTTTTTTAATTGTAGTAAGAACACTTACCAGCAGATCTGTCTGCCTAACAGGTTTTAAAGTATATGATACATTATTGTTGACTCTAGGTACAAATGTTGTTTAGCACAGGGGTCCCCAACCCCTGGGCCATGGGCAGGTACAGGTCCGTGGCCTGTTAGGAACTGGGCTGTGCAGCAGGAGGTGAGCAGCCAGCCAGCATTACCACCTGAGCTCCACCTCCTGTCAAATGGGCGGCAGCATTAGATTCTCATAGGAGCACAAACCCTATTGTGAACTGCATGTGTGAGGGATCTAGGTTGCATGCTCCTTATGAGAATCTAACTAATGCCTGATGATCTGAAGTGGAACAGTTTCATCCCCAAATTTCCCCATGTGGTCCCCCTCCTCAGTCCATGGAAAAGTTGCCTTCCACAAAACCCATCCCTGGTGCCAAAAAGGTTGTGGACCGCTGGTCTAGAACTTATTCATTATGCATAACTGAAACTTTACACTTGCTGATTAGAAACTCTTCATTACCCCAACCCCCTAGCCCCTGCAAATTTCCCTTTTTGTTTCTAAAAATCTGACTATTTTGGACACCTCATGTAAGTGGAATCATATGGTATTTGTCTCTGCGGGACTGGCTTATTTCACTTAGCATTACGTCCTCAGTCTTCATGTTGTCACACATGACAGAATTTTCTTCTTATTAAGGCTGAATAGTGTATTCATTGTGTTTATACACCACATTTTCTTTATTCAGTTTTTTGATGGCAATATAGGTTGTTTTTACATTTTGGAAATAGTGCAGTAATGAACATTGGAGTATCCAATTTTTGTTGTGAAGATAAAATAAAATAATGCATATGAAGCATACAGCAGCAGAATGTGGCACTCAGTAAACTTTAGCTATTAATAATTAATTATGAACAAATAATTATAATAAAATCCCAGTGTAGGTGAGATGTTAGTGTGTTCTGGAGTTACTGCAGAGGATGGGAAGCTTTATACTGACCCCATGAATAGAGTGGGGTAAGATGTTTGCAGAAGGCTTCAGAGTTGTTTTTGATTTGGCTCATGAAGCATGAGAAAGATTTCAGTGGAGACTAGGAGAGAAAAAACCTTCTCAGGAGGAGGAGACCAGTATTACGAATGTCAAGATAAGGAAAAGTCATCATTTAGTCATTCTGTTTTGAATAGAAGGTGGCTATTATTGGGGATCCTAGGGAAACTGCACAAGTAACACTTATACTGTAAAATTTTTCCTTCCTACAGAACAAATGGATGATTATTATTCTTAAGTGTGTCAGATACCGTTAGCTGCCTACCATATTTCATTATTTCCCTTCTTTCTCCTGCTTTACCACTAGAACTGTGTTTTAGTAAAGGGTGTCAGTGTGCCCAGTTAAAAGTGTTCACCTCCTTGGGAGGCCAAGGTGGGTGGATCACTTGAGGTCAGGAGTTCAAGACCAGCCTGGCCAACATGGTGAAATCCCATCTCTACTACAAATACAAAAAATTAGCTGGGCATGGGGGCAGGTGCCTGTAACCCCAGCTACTTGGGAGGCTGGGGCAGAATACCTTGAACATGGGAGGCAGAGGTTGCAGTGAGCCGAGATCGCGCCATTGCACTCCAGCCTGGGCAACAAGAGTGCAACTCCACTTCAAAATAAATAAATAAATAAATAAATAAATAAATAAATAAATAAATAAAAATGTTCACCTCCTCTAATCCCTTGCAGCTAGAGATGGCTATATAGACCCTGTTCCAGAACAATAAAAGTCAAACAAAATTCCAAAGAGGGTGGGGAGGATTCTGGGCAAGCAATTATATTCCTGACAAAAAAGGGATAGTTTCATGGGGCAAGAACTTGTTACACTTACCCCATCCCAATCTTTCCTGCTTCTACCCTGAACAAAAGAACAATGCCAGAGGAATAGCCATCTTGCTTTATAAAGACAAATGTCATGCACTATGAATGATGGAGCAAGATTCTTGAATAAGCCCACATATTTGATGAAGTTCTTGAAGAGTGGCACTTGCACTCCACCTGCCAACCTCCTTTTTCTTGTTACAGGAGAAATAATGTCCCATTTAGTTAAGCTGCTATTATCAGGTCTCTCATACACACAACTGAATACCACCTTAACTGATACCTTCAGCTAAACAGGCTGTGGTTGTTATGTTTTTTCCTATATGGTATGCTTAAAAGGAGAATGTGTGACATATTACATTTCCCTACTTGAGCTTCCTTTTTTTTTTTTTGAAACAGAGTTCTGCTCTTGTCGTCTAGGCTCTAGAGTGCAATGGTGCGATCTTGGCTCACTGCAATCTCTGCCTCCTGGGTTCAAGTGGTTCTTCTGCCCCAGCCTCCCGAGTAGCTGGGATTATAGGTGCCCGCTACCACACCCAGCTAATTTTTGTATTTTTAGTAGAGACGGGGTTTCAACATGTTGGCCAGGCTGGTCTCGAACTCCTGACCTCAGGTGATCCGCCCGCCTCGGCCTCCCAAAATGCAGGATTACAGACATAAGCCACCTCGCCTGGCAGAGCTTCCTTTGTTTAAGTTGCTTTTTGTATGTATATTTCCTTAAGTATACAAAGAAGAATCAGTTTCTTTGACTCCCAAATACATAAAGCAAATACAGGCATACCTTGTTTTATCATATTTTGCTTTATTGCACTTCACAGATACTGTTTTATTTTATTTTAACTTTTTTTTTTCTTTACAGATTGAAGGTTTGTGGTGACACTGTGTCGAGCAAGTCTATTAGCACCAGGCTTTTCAACAGCATGTGTTCACTTTTGGCACAGAGGTGTCAGCATTTTTTCAGCAATAAAGCATTTTTCAATTAAGGTATGTACATTTTTTAGACATAAGGCTATTGCACACATGATAGACTATAGTATAGTATAAACCTAACTTTTATATGTACTGGGAAATAAAAAAGTTTGTGTGACTTGCTTTATTGCGATATTTACTTTATTGCGATGGTCTAGAACCAAACCCACAATAGCTCTAAGGTATGCCTGTAAGTTAAAGGGAAGTTGGAATAAAAATTTCACCATAGGAAGTGAAAACAAAATTCAGTTTACGGGCCCATAATCTTTGCCCCAAGGAAGATTTTTAGAGACACTAAAAAACAACTTTGTCTTTCGCTGGAGGGGTAGTCCACTACCCAGTTAGCAATGCAAGCTGGTGAGGATTCTCACCTTCTTATCAATGGCACTTGGAATCATATTTAGGAGAAAATGAAGGGCTCATGAAACTCTTTAATCTGTTTCCATGTGGTGATGTGAAACTTCAGGTTCATGTCAATGAAAATAATCAAAAGAGAGGAGTCATTTCAATTCTAGCAGATCCTAGAATGACAGGAAAACTGGGATTATATTGTTGAGGGATGCCTAATAAAAACAACTGTGCTTTATTTTGTAGGACACACCAACTATTAGAGGCATTTTTCAGAGCTGAGGTTTATTATTATTGTTAATGTGTGACCGGTTATTGCTTGAGCGCACACTGTATTTCAGGCACTGTGCTAACTTTACATGGGTTTTCTCAGTTAGTTCTCAATAAACCTTACTATTAGGTTGGTGCAAAAGTAATTGTGGTTTTGCAATTGTTTTAATTTAATTTAATTTAAGTTAAAACAATTGCAAAACCACAATTACTTTTGCACCAACCTAATATCATTAGCTAATATCATTAGCGCTCTCTTAACACATGAGAACGTCTTTGCTCAGAGATGTTAATTACTTGCCCAAGTTCACACTTTAACATGAAACACTTCATTGTCCTATTTGGTTCTGGCCTAGTTTATTTTGGATAATCCTCTGTTTTCATGATCACATCTATTGTACATTGAGGACTTTTCAATGGGTAGATCAAGTCCTGCTGGTGAATTCTAAAGCTTTGCCAGACAAATGTTCAAAATATTTGCCAATGATCTTGTGCAAAGACCACGATAAGAATCTTTGCCTAGATTCCTGGCTGGGAAGAAAATACAGAGGGCTCTATCTCCTCAGATTTTTTTCTAGTCATGCATCTAAGTCCTTCATCAATCATTTATTGAGCCCTTAATATGTGCTAGATTAAGTCGAGGAGGGGAGACAGATTGGCAAACTGGCAAGTGTTGTGAAGTATTGAAGGCACAAAGAGAGGAAAGTAAAGCAAGGAAAAGGAAATAGACAATTCACCCAGGGAGACGGCAATGCAGAGGAACACAAGAGCTTCCTCTATCAGATGGGTATAGATTCAAGGCCATCTTTATTCCACCTTCCTTCTCTGGTGATGCTCCTTACATATGGCAAAGTTTTCTATCTTGACTGGATATGGTCACCTCAGTCTTCTACATACTAGAATATGATCATCTACTTCTAAGAAGCCATCCAACTCATCAAGAGATGCAATGACATCTGCTTAAAATGCGGAATATTAATTCCTATTATATTAATAATATACAATCTTACCAATATGGTTGAGAATTATTGGTTGATAGAATTTGCATGGTTATACACTTAGACTAAGGAATTAACAGGATAATTTTAAAAGTTGTGAAGTACCTACTGTGTGCCATACCACAGGATACAATACTGATGATACAGAGATTTGTGGGACAAAAATTCCGACATCAAGCTGATTACAGTTAACCAGGGAGACAACATATCCAGATAACTGTAATAACCTATTTTAGGTGTTATAATGGAGGTGTGTTTAGAGTTCTTTGGTTATTTCTGCCTCGATAAAATCAAGGAATTCTTCCAGAAAAAGTGACATTTAGACTAGCTCTTGAAATATGAATAGGAATTTCCAGGGTTTTCTGGAGAGAGCCCTGGGAGTCTGTTGGGGGAGGAAGCATTAGATACTGATAAAGAGCAAAACCAGAGGGCAGGAAGGTTTGTGACAGTGTGGGAAGAAAGAGGAATGTGGTTAGAATGTAGAGTGCATGGGCAAGTGGTAGGAGACAAAACAGAAAGGGCAGGTTGGGGATTTATTTTGAACAACTTCAAATTCCCTTTCACCTCTGATCCTTTCCCACAACTCCCTAAATCTTTAATGACCAAGATGTTTCTGCTTTCATAATTTCAGGAAACCAAATGAAGGCAATTTATCACAGCAAATCCACAATTGACAGCCCTTCCTAAAATTATTTGTTTTTAGTATCTCTGTCCTTTTCTTTTAGTAGCACTTTACCGGAATAGCTGACACCCTAACCATGGAACATCTCAGCAGAACTGACTTTACAGAAGGTCCTCAACAACACCAGGAAGGCAGTATTCTACCTTTGTGGAGATCTAGAATTTTGAACATTAATAATTTTAAAAATACGTAACCATTGTTTTCTTAATATTTGATGTGGTTTTCCTTCTTCAAGGAGAACTAAGATCCTGCTAGCCTTGAACTTTCCAGCCTTGACTATTTGTTAAGTTCAGAGAGTGGGGAGAAAAATCATTGCAGGCTTTTTTATAGAATGGAAAATTTTATTTTATTCATCTTGATGTAGCCGAGAAGGGAGCTGAATGAATTCCCATAAATTTTTTTTTTAAAAGAAATTCACCTTAGAGTTCAGAGGAAGTGTAGATATCTTTAGGTTAAAAAGGACTGATTTTTAAGGAGACTATGGGAAAACTTCGAAAATGGGCTTGGGGTGAATAATCTCTTTTATTTTATGTTATTCCCAAAAGGATTTCTTCCTCCTCCACTTCCCTGCCTCCATCACCTTTCTCTCTCCCTCTTTTCCTCTCTCTCTCTCATCTGTAACTCTGTATCTCTTCATTTTTCCCTGTCTCTCTCTTTCTACATCTCTCCCCTCCCATTACCCCCCCCCACACACACACACGTCTACACACATATAGAGCCATAGTTCAGTGAAACCTCACTTAAATAGGAGTATTCCAGAAAAGTGAGTTTTCTAGGTAACAGGAAGTTCCGCTTGTCACTCAGTAACTTCTATACAAAGCTTAACTGCTGTTAGTGAAGATGTTCCTAAAATGCTGGGCACACTTTTCTACCTTCTTAAACAAAGTGTGATAAATATAATTTAACTTTTATAGTTTTGCCACTAAAAAGTTATTACTTTGAGACACATCCCTAAACTCTGGGTTTTTATTTTCTTATTTTTTTCCATCTCACTCTCTGCAATAAAATAGCTACAGTGTTCTGGGTACCCCAAATTTCTACCTAATCCTTCATTCAAGACCGAATTCCCTAAATTCCCAGCCTCAACTGCTATTTGCTGCCCCCTGCTGGCATCTGGTGACAGTACCTCTCTACTTGAACTGGGGGAGGGGAAGTGTGCCCTCCTTAACCCTTTGTGGTATGCATTAATCCCTCACATTCAAATTTTGTATTAGTTCTCGCTACAGAAAGAGAAATAGATTCTAGAAAGTATACATTAAATAATGTCACATCAACTCCCAGCAAAATCTCAAAGTGGATTATTAAAAGTGTGGTTTGTGTGTACTTAAAAAAACCTAATGATCTTGTGAGGAGCAATAGGTCTCTATATACACATGAAATATGTTAACACCAATAACCTCATCTTCTTTTAAGTGTGAATTACTAGCCTGTATTAGTGAAATGCTACAGTTGTTGATTACATTGGTTTTACATGAATTTAGATTGTTGATGGCTTTGTGATCCCTTTCCTTTTCTTCACAGCTTTTTCCTTGCTGCACCATCACTTCCTCCATGCTGAAACTGAACTGTTAGCCAGAGCATTGTATAAGAGTATAAATGCACAGCTGAACAAACCTGAGCCCCTAGAGGGCAAAGATGGCATTTCATTTTTAAATTTTTTGTGTCTCTATCTAACATGTATATCAGTGTGTGGTATATTTGTGCTAAAAGTATACTGAGACTTAGTAACTAGGAGGATGATGTTGGATAAGATCCTTATATTTCTGGCCTTCATTATAATTAATTTTAATTAATTAATTAATTTTTGAGATGAAGTTTCACTCTGTCACCCAGGCTAGAGCAGAGCACAGTGATACAGTCTTTACTCATGGCAACCTCTGTTTCCTGGGTTCAAGCAATTCTTATGCCTCAGCCTCCCAAGTAGCTGGGATTAGAGGTGTGCACCACCATGCCTGGATACTTTTTTGTGTTTTTAGTAGAGATGGGGTTTCACCATGTTGGCCAGGCTGGTCTTGAACTCCTGGCCTCAAGTGATCCACCCGCCTCGGAATCCCAAAGTGCTGGGATTACAGGCGTGAGCCACCTCTCCCAGCCTCTGACCTTCATTTTTATCACCTACATAATGATCTGGAGGAAGCATATCTCCAAGGACCTAAGACACTTTAAAAATCACTGTAAACAGGTATAATCTTCTCAGATATTACCGAGTAGAGCAGAACTAGTTGTACCAATGCTAAAAGCCCTCTGGTTTGAGTGATGATTTTAGAGTGATTTTTATTGATGCTTATATCCCTGTTTGATAGTTTTACTACTTCTGTCTCCTGTTGATAAGCTGTTAGCTCTCCATTCTCACTTCACCCCTCTCCCACCTCTTATTTGCTGATGCTAAACTTCTGCATCTCGGAAACCAATATTCTTGTTTATGTTACATAATACTAAACAAAAATGTTTGAAATTCTGACACCCTGTAGCCCTTTATGGTAACCTTAGGTTTGTTTCACTTCATCCTGTGGCAGACAGCATGTAGCCTTTGTGAGAACTATTCTCTCAGCCCTGTCCCCACCAAGTTCTGCTCTGTAGCTGTATTTCAGACAGATGACGTTGCCAAAAATCTGATCTTTAAATAAGTTAGGGGCATTGTTGCATAATCGCTGGTAGGCCACCTCTGTATTTCTATTCAGAGCATAATCTGGCTCCATATGTTGACTGATATGTGAATAGATCAATGTGTAAATCAGAGAACAAATATTTAGTGAGAATTTTCCCTCACTTTGCGTAAACTTCTCATCATGGAGATTCAAAGAAGTGAAAGGCAGAGTCCCCAGTCTCAGGAAGATGTGACACAGATAATATCACTGTTACATAAAAAAACATAAACATTGGAAGCCACAGAACACTTGTGTTCAGCAGTCAAATGCAGATCTCAGAGATTCAGTAGGTTGCCTTCAGATGCTAAATAGGCTACGTGAATTTCTTTGGTCAAAAAGCTTCTAGGGCAGGCTGCTGGGTATGAAGGTTCTGACAGAGCTCTGTGACATCTTGTTAACAGAGGTATGCTGATCATTTTTTCAGACAGGTTTTAGCTGCCATCTTGTGTTCCATCCCTTCTTCTCTGAGAATGGCTGATCCATTGCCCCTCCTTCTTTATTGCTCCAGGAACCTTCTATCTTTCCATGCTGTAGCTTGATGCTTGCTGCAACTTCCCTGTAGATTGTGGGCCTGTTGAGAAGTTACAGATGCACTTCTTCCAATCAGCTAAAAATAGACTCCTTCATGTACATTGCTCCTCCAAGAAATATGACCTGGTGATTTTATGACCATTCAGCTTCAGCTTCCAAAATGTAGATAGGGAGTGAGAGGAAGAACATGGACTCAATGATAGATGAACCTAGCTCTGAATCATGTTCCCCCATTTCTTGATTGTGATACTCTTGCCAAGCTCCTGAGATTTTCTAAGCCTAGTTTCTTCAGCTATAAATACAGGATAATAAGGAGCTATGCTTCAGAGGAATAAATTTGGCAGAAATAATTATGATAGTCTAGAGGGGAATGAGAAAGTGCTGGTTGAGGGACCAGTTGAGAAACTGATCTCAGTGTACAAAAGGTGATAAAGTCGTCTGACCAAGTGGTAGCTTTTTAGAATATAAACTGGCCTAAAAAATCGGGGTAGATGATTGTTGTCAATTAAAAAAGAAACACATGATCTAGGTGCTCTTGTTGAAGGTATTGGTGGGCACAACTGGCAAATAAATGATTCTGAAACTTAATGAAGTCAGGGACTTTATGCATCTTGTTATTCTAGTGCCTTCTATGGTGTGTGTTTCCTTATAGATAGTCATTTTATAAATGTATTTGATGAATGAAAATATGTCACATTTTAGCCTTGCCACATCCTAGCTCAGTGACACCTGAGGCTGTGGCATTTGACTGGTATCCAGTGCTAGTTATGCCCAAAGTGGAATCCAATATGGCCTGAAGGGCTTTATTTTATGGCATTTTTGCAAGGCTAAACTTTTGAGTCAGACTATCCTGTGTTAGTATCCTCGATTTCTTACTTATCAACTGTGCTGAATAAGTTGTTTTATTGTCCTAAGCCTCAGTTTCATCTTCTATAAAGTGAGAATAATATCAACCTAAATGGTGTAAAGATTATCAACAATGTATGTACAATTGTTAGCTTATTACCTAGCACATAGTAATATATAAACAGTAACATTTAGCTGTTATCTTTATTGCTGTTGTCAGTGCAATCATATCCAATCCTCCCTAGCCATTCAGCAACTGTCAGTCTTTGTTTACAAGCTAGACCATATGAAAGAATCCAGTTCAGTGCAAAGCTCACACAGTGGGTCAGTCACACACCTGGATCTTGGGAACCAGACTTAAAAAAAAGCCTACATCTGAATGGGGGAGTGGCATAGTAAAGCACTACCCTTTGTTTCTTCCCTTTTACCCTTTTATCAGGACAACTAGGGAGTGACTGAATGAAAGACTTGCCTTTCCTATTAGTGCAGGTTAATGCTGCTGAAACACAGCTCCTCCATCCACACTCCATCCATGATTCTCTGGCAAGAGCCATTGGCACTCAGGGTACAATGTACATGCTTTTGTCCTGCACCAATATTCCAACTGCATTATTCCATAGGAATGCTATGGAAGGGACTTGGCTGTAATCATGTTTCATTTGTAGAGTGGCTATTCCAATAGATTTTAGATGAAGTAAGCTTTAAGGACTAATCTGGAAACTGTCATTACTCCCCTGCCCCAACTCCAGCCCCCTTAAATATTTCATCACTGCTCTCCAAAGTCCCACCTCACACATCATGATTTTTATGGGGACAATAAGCTCCCCAACCAACCTGCAAATGGTTTCTGGACTGCAGATGGTTGGGATGTTTTCATCGTTATTGTGATTGTTATGAAAGGAGTAGTAGTACAGAGAGGTGATCAAGGACTCCTGGCTCTGTGTTGGGCTCTGCCATTCACTTGCTTTCTGTCCTTGGAGCAGTCATGCCTTCCTCTGGGACTCAGTTTGCTCATCTGTAAAATGAGGATTTTTTACTACATGCTCACTGCAGCCTCTTCCAGTTTAAAGGCCTCTGATTCAGCAAAACCCTTATTAATGCAGCTATTAGAAAAGGCTTGTGTTGGATTGATTATGGTGGCCACTGTTTTCCTGGGCTGTCACAGTCCTCACTTCTTCCTTTTCCCCTCACATCCCTGTGGTATGTTGGCACAGGATGAGTCACTGCCAGCTGTGGCATACACCCAGAAATGGACTGCCATCCTCTTTCCTGGCACAGTGAGGGAGAAGTGCGACTTTTTATATCCCCTCCTATTGATTAATGACATCTACTACGTAAGAATTATGATTACTCTGGTCTCATCAAGCCACATCTATGAATACAAATTCTATGCATTTACTGCAACCTCAGGACAAGCTTGACCTCGGAAAGGCTTTGGGAACACTTTAGAAAACATCTCTTCCTCCCACTGAAAGGTTCACAACTATTGTTTTCCTCTTCTGACTCATCTTTGAATCAGTAAATTAAATATGTATAACTTGTGAAGATTTCATTTTTATTAAGGCAAGGTGCTTTGCTGAGCAATGTCAAGATTTAGAAGTGTACAGCTCTCCTTTCCTCCCTTCTCAATGATTTTATTTCCTGTAGTTTGTAGAAGGACTTTCAGAGAGCTGTTCTCTTTATCCTTCTATGTGGCTCTGGCTCTTTTCTGTAACACAGAGAAGTTAAAAAGAGTTGACTATCATCTACTCTCCTAGGGGATGATCAAGACTTGAGGATCCAGAGGCTGTTTCTCAAGTAAGTGTTGCCTATTATGTTTTCTTGCCTATTATGTCTTACTCTGGAATTGAGGAAGAGTCATATTTTTTCATTATGTTGTTTGTGACATCTCTGGAATACCCTTTTTTGGGGGAACAGGGTCTCATTATGTTGCCCAGGTTGGTCTCGAACCCTTGGGCTCAAGTGATCCTCCTGCCTCAACCTCTTAAGTAGCTGGGACAATAGGTATGCATCACTGTGCCCAGCCTACCCTTCCTTAATGATCCTCTCATCTGGAATGTTCTTATCTTAACCCTCCTCCCCCACCTGCCATTTGATCAGTTCCTAACTCTCCCTTGCTGTGTTTTCCCCAAAGGGGCTAGTTTATTTCGCAACCTAAATAAAGCTTTTCTGTCTACATTATTTTTTTCCTTACATGAATATCTGTACAACTTGACTTTCTCCTTTTAAAAATAATGTAATTGGACTATATATCAGATTTTTCTATAGTTTTTCTTTCTCACCTTTCCACTAGACTGGAGGTTTCTTGAGGTCAAAAGACTTCAGGCTTTTGAGTTCTATACATATGTATTGAACTATTTTTATGATTATGATACATAGTATAATTTATTTGTATCTTTTGTACTGCACCTAGCATAGGTTTCAGGTGTTCCCAAAACTCTCTGTTGACAACAAATTGAGTAGTATATGACATCATCTAAAAATATGTAACTCTTATTTGTCAAACAACTAAAGTAGCAGGGATCATAGAGGTTCAAGAGCAATTTAGATGAATGTTTAACTTTCTCCTTGCATTTTAGTCCTACTCAGTTCTCTAAGCATGTATCAGGAGTCAATTAAATGCTAGGCACTATCTGGGTACTAGAAAATATACCAAGAAAATTATCAGGTTCGCTGTGCTCAAGGAATGGTTACACTATTTTCAGGCAAGTCATTTAACATTCAGACCTATTTTCCTACCAATAATTGTGTCTTGCTTAAAAATAGAAACCTTTTTGAAATTGAGACATGCTGAATTTCTTTTTGTTTTCCTTAATGTGTTGAGAGGATTTACCTTCTGAAAAGTGATCTTTTCTTGATGATAGGAGGCTTTTGTTCCCTTCATTTGTGTCATTGTTACTTTTGGGGGATGGGGTACCTGTGTGAGAGTTAGCTTTGTGCAATTATAGTAAGAAGTATGAGTGACAATGGGCTGCTCCTGTGACAACCTCAGTCTTTCTCCTTCCTTACTGCTTTTTTCCAGCATACCACTTAGTACTTGTGATTTTTTTTTCCATCTGTTTCCCTTCTCCTTTGATTTTTTCTTTTCTTCCTTTTCAAACAGTTGTTGCCACCATAGTCCAAATTCTTATCAACCTAACAACATCCATTCACTCAATAAATATTTATAGAGTTTGTACTGTCGTCACTGTTTTAGACACAAGGATGCATCAGCAAAAAATAAAATAAATGAAAGAGAAATTAATAAAACTGTAATATAATCCTGCCCTCATGAATCTTCCTTTCTAGTGTAAGTAAACCAGAAACCAAATAAAAAACTGGGGGGAGAAAAAGGGTAGGTTGTGTGAATTAAAAACCATGGAGAAAAATCATGGTGGGAAGGTGAACTGAGAATACCTTTTCTGGTAGTAAGGGTGGCAATTTTAAGGGTGGAAATCTTTACTTTTATAACGATTATCTTTAAAGGAAGATAATCTTTGCATTAAAAACTTCAAAATCTTGAGGGAGCAAGTCCTGTAGATACCTAGTGGGAGAATGTTCCAGGGATAGTTAGCAACTTACAGCAAAATCTCTGAGGTGAGCCTGAGGAAGGGTGGTAGGAAATGGGAGAGGCAGGGCAGTGGCCTGAAGGCCATTAACTTTGGCTTTTAGGCTAAGTAAGAGCCACAGCTGTTGGAGCAGTTTGAGAGGAGGAAAGACCTTATCTAACTTATATTTTAACAGAATTATTCTGGCTGCTCTGGTCAGCCTCTAAAAGGGCAAGTAAAAAAGGTAAGGAAACCAGTTAGAAGGCTATTGCAGTAGTCAGAGTGAGAGACAATGGTGGCTTGGACCAGAGTAGGATTGGTGGAGACTGTAAGGAGTATCAGGGGGTCCTGCATGTATCTTGAAGTTAGAGCCAAGAGGATTTGCTCATAGACTGGACATGGGGTGTGAGGAAGGAAGTCTATTCAAAGATGACTGCCAGGGGTTTTGGCCTAAGCAGTTGGAAAATTTGAGCTGTCATTTTAAAAGAAGAGTATGTTTGAGGCATTTAAGTTTGAGATGCTTATTAGAAATATTAAGTAGCAACTGTTTATAACACTATGGACCTCAATGGTGAAGTTCAGGTGGGAGATTTACATTTGGGAGTCAGCATATTGATGGTATTAAAAGTCGTGAGACTGGATGAGATCATCAAGAGCATTAAATAGAAAGAAGAAATGGAAAGAAAGAATGAAGAGGGGTAGTGGGTGGGCCCCAGGGTGTCCTAAGGTCTGGCGTCTGGAGAGATGAGAGGCACCCACAAATCAGACCAGCTTGTGAGGTGGGAGGAAAACCAGAACATAGTGTCCTGTAAGCCAAGCAAATAAAGTGTTTCAAGAAAGAGATTGACTTTGTTAAATGCTGCAAAGTAAGATGAGGATAATTGAAAGGTTTCTTGAACAGAAACCTGGTGTTCCCACCCCAACTTTCTCATTAGGTTTAGTTTTCTAAAACATGTTTTTTATCATTTCCTACTCAAAACAGCTCTCGTTGGTTTTAATTATCATACACTGAAGCGCCAAATGCCTGAATTTGCCATTTAAGGCCTTGCAAAGCATCTCTATTCATCACTTTCCAGCAGGGAATGGCCAGCCTCCTGGAGTTTCCCGCACCTCCCATGTTCTTTTCTCACGCCACATCTTTGCTTTATACTATGTTCTTTATGCCACATCTTTGCTTTATACTATGTTCTTTATGCATATGGCCTTCCTATTCCTTTCTTGTAACCCTAGTCCTCATTCCCTTCCCCGCCCAGCTGAAACCCTCATCATGCCAGGCCTTGAGGAAATTTCCTGTCTCTGAGTTCCCATACCTCACCACTTTATCATTCACAGTGGTACTTGCACCATCCCATAATTTTTCAACTGTTATGTAGGCAGAAAACTCATCTTCTTTAGGAGATTGAATTCCTTTAGAGTAGGAACAAGGTTTTAAACCCCATAGCTTCTGTAGCTCCCTGAAAAACTAGGTGTTCAGGATTGAGCACGAAATAAGCCTCCAAGGAACACTTAAAAACATTAGAAATTAGAGTAAAAATGGAAATCTATGTTTAGCTATTTGGCTGGTCCAGATATTTTCTTTCTTTTCTTTATTTCACATATATGGAATTATTTCTTTTCAAGAAAATCTTGCAGGAAACCTCAAATTGTAAAGTAGATAAATGCAAAGCTGCTACGGTTGAGGCAAGAAGGTAGGAGCCCAGAGCTTTACCATTCATCCATCCTTCTCTTCCAGATACCCTGACATTACCCTAAGACAACCTCAGAGGTACTTCCATGGATCACCATTTTATAGATGAAGAATTTGAGATTCAGAGCCAGTTCATACAGGTAGTAAATAACAAAATTAGAATTTGTGTCTCCACATATTGTACTTGGCTTGGTTTATAGCAAATGAGTAAATGGATGAGTTATAATTAGGTAATGACTGAATGAAAAAAGAGAGGGGAAGTAGATGATAATGCATACTCATTTGTCCCTGATTGTGGGCTGGAGCTCACATGACTTATTCAGATCTTCTCAATAAGGAGAAAAGATCACAATTTCCATTGTACAGATAAGGCTAGAGCTGGGGCATTTAACAGCTTGCCTCCAGGTGAAGAGATGAAGGTGAAATTCAAACAAGGGTCTTAAGTACTTAAGCTTATATGTTTTCTGCTATGTTATACTCCTTCTGCAGTAGAAATTACAGAGTAAATATAAAAAAAGGAAATATATTTAGAGAATTATTTTAAATTTATGTATCAAAAGCTGTTACAGCTTTTTTCTCTTCTCTCTCTCCTCCCACCCTCTTTTTCTCTTTCTTTGTTTTACTAATTGCAACATCAGTACAAGACAACTCTAAAGATATTAATTGGCAAACAGCTACAGAGTGACCCTCCAAAAGCTAATTTTGCATTATAAGATTGATTTTCATGGAAAGCATATTTTATAAACCTAAAAAGCATATTGGGTGGGGACACAAGACAACATCCATTATTTCTCAATTGCAATTTTTCCTGCAAATGGGATGTCTCAGTCAGCAGAATTATAATGCTCCCTCTGTGGAAGGGGGGTATCTCCAACTAGTGTCACTTAGTAGTATTAAATGGAATCAAGCTGCAAATATGACTTTGGTAGGGTCTTTGCAGAACACTTTATGACATAATACATTTTTTGTAACCCAGTTTGGATTTGTCTAGAAATGATGCAGACTATTAAAACTTAAGAAAAATACCTTCTTGAAAGGAATGTAAAATACATCCTTTATGGAAGCAGCTTAAGTGCTAGTTATAAGAAGTTCTGAAGTCTAAATTCTTTATGTTACAGAAACTGAATATTCAGGTACATGGAAATAATAATTATGTCATATTACTCTGGGATGTTTTTCAGTTTTATAACTTGCTTTTATATGTCATATAATATTTACTTATCATAATAATCTTGGAATACAGGTGATAGCATCCTCACTTTAAAGATGAGGAATTTAAGAATCACCGGACTTATCCAGGGTTATACAACCTCAAGCTCATGTTTCATAAATTCTATATGTGGTGGGAAAATGTTTCTTTATTATCTTATTATATTACTATTATTTATTATAATAAAGAAACTTTTTTTCCTTTCCAGGTAGAAATTCCTCACTTCTTTCAACCTTAGTATTTTATTTTCTTTCTTTTCCTTTTTTTATTATACTTTAAGTTCTAGGGTACACGTGCATAACGTGCAGGTTTGTTACATATATATACATGTGCCATGTTGGTGTGCTGTACCCATTAACTCATCATTTACATTAGGTATATCTCCTAATGCTATCCCTTCCCACTACCCCTTCCCCACAATAGGCCCAGTGTGTGATGTTCCCCTTCCTGTGTCCAAGCGATCTCATTGTTCGATTCCCACCTATGAGTGAGAACATGTGGTGTTTGGTTTTCTTTTCTTGCGATAGTTTGATGAGAATGATGGTTTCTAGCTGCATCCATGTCCCTACAAAGGACATGAACTCATCCTATTTTATGGCTGCATAGTCTTCCATGGTGTATATGTGCCACATTTTCTTAATGCAGTCTGTCACTGATAGACATTTGGGTTGATTCCAAGTCTTTGCTATTGTGAATAGTGCCACAATAAACATACATTTGCATGTGTCTTTATAGCAGCATGATTTATAATCCTTGGGTTATATCCCCAGTAATGGGATGGCTGGGTCAAATGTTATTTCTAGTTCTAGATCCTCGAGGAATCGCCAAACTGTTTTCCACCATGGTTGAACTAGTTTACAATCCCACCAACAGTGTAAGAGTGTTCCTATTTCTTCACATCCTCTCCAGCACCTGTTGTTTTCTGACATTTTAATGATTGCCATTCTAACTGGTGTGAGATGGTATCTCGTGGTGGTTTTGATTTGCATTTCTCTGATGGCCAGTGATGATGAGCATTTTTTTCATGTGTCTGTTGGCTGTATGAATGTCTTCTTTTGAGAAGTATCTGTTCATATCCTTTGCCCACTTTTTGATGGGGTTGTTTGTTTTTTTCTTGTAAATTTGTTTGAGTTCTTTGTAGGTTCTGGATATTAGCCCTTTGTCAGATGAGTAGATTGCAAAAATTTTCTCCCATTCTGTAGGTTGCCTGTACGCTCTGATGGTAGTTTCTTTTGCTATGCAGAAGCTCTTTAGTTTAATTAGATCCCATTTGTCAATTTTGGCTTTTGTGGCCGTTGCTTTTGGTGTTTTAGACATGAAGTCCTTGCCCATGCCTATGTCCTGAATGGTATTACCTAGGTTTTCTTCTAGGGTTTTTAATGGTTTTAGGTCTAACATTAAAGTCTCTAATCCATCTTGAATTAATTTTCGTATAAGGAGTAAGGAGAGGATCCAGTTTCAGCTTTCTACTTATGGCTAGCCAATTTTCCCAGCACCATTTATTAAATAGGGAATCCTTTCCCCATTTCTTGTTTTTGTCAGGTTTGTCAAAGATCAGATGGCTGTAAATGTGTGGTATTATTTCTGAGGATTCTGTTCTGTTCCATTGGTCTATATCTCTGTTTTGGTACCAGTACCATGCTGTTTTGGTTACTATAGCCTTGTAGTATAGTTTGAAGTCAGGTAGCATGATGCCTCCAGCTTTGTTCTTTTGACTTAGGATTGTCTTGGAGATGCGGGCTCTTTTTTGGTTCCATATGAACTGTAAAGCAGTTTTTTCCAATTCTGTGAAGAAAGTCATGGTAGCTTAATGGGGATGGCATTGAATCTATAAATAACCTTGGGCAGTATGGCCATTTTCACGATATTGATTCTTCCTATCCATGAGCATGGATGTTTTTCCATTTGTTCATGTCCTCTTTTATTTCACTGAGCAGTGCTTTGTAGTTCTCCTTGAAGAGGTCCTTCACATCCCTTGTAAGTTGGATTCCTAGGTATTTTATTCTCTTTG
The DNA here is from genome assembly GCF_008728515.1 of Papio anubis. Lineage (NCBI taxonomy): Eukaryota > Metazoa > Chordata > Mammalia > Primates > Cercopithecidae > Papio > Papio anubis. The sequence continues at coordinate 88,049,336 of NC_044987.1, forward strand.
AAGCAATTGTGAATGGGAGTTCATTCATGATTTGGCTCTCTGTTTGTCTGTTATTGGTGTATAAGAATGCTTGTGATTTTTGCACATTAATTTTGTATCCTGAGACTTTGCTGAAGCTGCTTATCAGCTTTAGGAGATTTTGGGCTGAGATGATGGGGTTTTCTAAATATACAATCATGTCATCTGCAAACAGGGACAATTTGACTTCTTCTTTTCCTAACTGAATACCCTTGATTTCTTTCTCTTGCCTAATTGCCCTAGCCAGAACTTCCAACACTATGTTGAATAGGAGTGGTGAGAGAGGGCATCCCTGTCTTGTGCCAGTTTTCAAAGGGAATGCTTCCAGTCTTTGCCCATTCAGTATGATATTGGCTGTAGGTTTGTCATAAATAGCTCTTTTTATTGTGAGATACTTTCCATCAATACTGATTTTATTGAGAGTTTTTAGCATGAAGGGCTGTTGAATTTTGTCAAAGGCCTTTTCTGCATCTATTGAGATAATCATGTGGTTTTTGTCTTTGGTTCTGTTTATATGCTGGATTACGTTTATTGATTTGCGAATGTTGAACCAGCCTTGCATCCCAGGGATGAAGCCCACTTGATCATGGTGGATAAGCTTTTTGATGTGCTGCTGGATTTGGTTTGCCAGTATTTTACTGAGGATTTTTGCATCGATATTCATCAGGGATATTGGTCTAAAATTCTCTTTTTTTGTTGTGTCTCTGGCAGGCTTTGGTATCAGGATGATATTGGCCTCATAAAATGAGTTAGGGAGGATTCCCTCTTTTTCTGTTGATTGGAATAGTTTCAGAAGGAATGGTACCAGCTCCTCTTTGTACCTCTGGTAGAATTTGGCTGTGAATCCGTCTGGTCCTGGCTTTTTTCATTGCTAGGCTATTAATTATTGCCTCAATTTCAGAGCCTGCTATTGGTATATTCAGGGATTCAACTTCTTCCTGGTTTAGTCTTGGGAGAGTGTAAGTGTCCAGGAAATTATCCATTCCTTCTAGGTTTTCTAGTTTATTTGTGTAGAGGTGTTTATAGTATTCTCTGATGGTAGTTTGTATTTCTGTGGGGTCAGTGGTGATATCCCCTTTATCATTTTTTGTTGCATCTATTTGATTCTTCTCTCTTTTCTTCTGTGTTAGTCTTGCTAGTGGTCTATCGATTTTTTTGATCTTTTCAAAAAAACAGCTCCTGCATTCATTGATTTTTTTGAAGGGTGTTTTGTGTCTCTATCTCCTTCAATTCTGCTCTGATCTTAGTTATTTCTTGCCTTCTGATAGCATTTGAATGTGTTTACTCTTGCTTCTCTAGTTTTTTTAATTGTGATGTTAGTGTGTCAATTTTAGATCTTTCCTGCTTTCTCTTGTGGGCATTTAGTGCTATAAATTTCCCTCTACACACTGCTTTAAATGTGTCCCAGAGATTCTGGTATGTTGTATCTTTGTTCTCATTGGTTTCAGAGAACATCTTTATTTCTGCCTTCATTTCATTATGCACCCGGTAGTCATTCAGGAGCAGGTTGTTCAGTTTCCATGTAGTTGAGCGGTTTTGATTGAGTTTCTTAGTCCTGAGTTCTAGTTTGATTGCACTGTGATCTGAGAGACAGTTTGTTATAATTTCTGTTCTTTTACATTTGCTGAGGAGTGCTTTACTTCCAACTATGTGGTCAGTTTTGGAATAAGTGTGGTGTGGTGCTGAGAAGAATGTATATTCTGTTGATTTGGGGTGGAGAGTTCTGTAGATGTCTATTAGGTCCACTTGGTGCAGAGATGAGTTCAATTCCTGGATATCCTTGTTAACTTTCTGTCTTGTTGATCTGTCTAATGTTGACAGTGGGGTGTTAAAGTCTCCCATTATTATTGTATGGGAGTCTAAGTCTCTTTGTAAGTTTCTAAGGACTTGCTTTATGAATCTGGGTGCTCCTGTATTGAGTGCATATATATTTAGGATACTTAGCTCTTCCTGATGAATTGATCCCTGTACCATTATGTAATCGCCTTCTTTGTCTCTTTTGATCTTTGATGGTTTAAAGTCTGTTTTATCAGAGACTAGGATTGCAACCTCTGCTTTTTTTTTTTGTTTTTTGTTTTCCATTTGCTTGGTAGATCTTCCTCCATTCCTTTATTTTGAGCCTATGTGTGTCTCTGCATGTGAGATGGGTCTCCTGAATACAGCAAATTGATGGGTCTTGACTCTTTATCCAGTTTGCCAGTCTGTGTCTTTTAATTAGACCATTTAGTCCATTTACATGTAAGGTTAATATTGTTATGTGTGAACTTGATCTTGTCATTATTACATTAGCTGGTTATTTTGCTCGTTAGTTGATACAGTTTCTTCCTAGCATCGATGGTCTTTACATTTTGGCATGCTTTTGCAATGGCTATTACCAGTTATTCCTTTCCATGTTTAGTGCTTCCCTCAGGATCTCTTGTAGGGCAGACCTGGTGGTGACAAAATCTCTAAGCATTTGCTTGTCTGTAAAGAATTTTATTTCTCCTTCACTTATGAAACTTCATTTGGCTGGGTATGAAATTCTGGGTTGAAAATTCTTTTCTTTAAGAATGTTGAATATTGGCCCCCACTCTCTTCTGGCTTACAGAGTTTCTGCTAAGAGATCTGCTGTTAGTCTGATGGGCTTCCCTCTGTGGGTAACCCGACCTTTCTCTCTGGCTGCCATTACATTTTTTTCCTTCATTTCAACTTTGGTGAATATGACAAGTATGTGTCTTAGAGTTGCTCTTCTTGAAGAGTATCTTTGTGGCATTCTCTGCATTTCCTGAATTTGAATGTTGGCCTGCCTTACTAGGTTGGTGCAGAGTGTTTTTCAAATTGGTTCCATTTTCCCCAACACTTTCAGGCACACCAATCAGACATAGATTTGGTCTTTTCACATAATCCCATATTTGTTGGAGGCTTTGTTCATTTCTTTTTACTCTTTTTTCTCTACACTTCTCTTCTCACTTCATTTCATTCTTTTGATCTTCAATCACTGGTACTCTTTCTTCCAGTTGATCGAGTTGGTTACTGAAACTTGTGCATTTGTCACGTAGTTCTCATGTCATGGTTTTCATCTCTATCCATTTGTTTATGGTCTTCTGTGCATTGGTTATTCTAGTTATCCATTCTTCCATTCTTTTTTCAAGGTTTTTAGTTTCTTTGTGCTGGGTACATAGTTCCTCCTTTAGCTCTGAGAAGTTTGATGGACTGAAGCCTTCTTCTCTCAATTCGTCAAAGTCATTCTTCATCCAGCTTTGTTCCATTGCTGGCGATGAGCTGCGTTCCTTTGGACGGGGAGGTGCGCTTTGATTTTTTGAATTTCCAGCTTTTCTACACTGCTTTTTTCCCATCTTTGTTGTTTTATCTTCCTTTGGTCTTTAATGATGGTGATGTGCTGATGGGGTTTTGGTGTGGATGTCCTTTCTGTTTGTTAGTTTTCCTTCTAACAGTCAGGACCCTCAGCTGCAGGTCTGTTGGAGTTTGTTTGAGGTCCACTCCGGACCCTGTTTACCTGGGTATCAGCAGCGGAGGCTGCAGAAGATAGAATATTGCTGAACAGCAAGTGTTGCTGTCTGATTCTTGCTCTGGAAGCTTCATCTTAGAGGTGTACCCAGCCGTGTGAGGTGTGAGGTGTCAGTCTGCACCTAGTGGGGGATGTCTCCCAATTAGGCTACTCAGGGTTCAGGGACCCACTTGAGCAGGCAGTGTGTCTGTTCTCAGATCTCAACCTCTCTGCTAGGAGAACCACTGCTCTCTTCAAAGCTGTCAGACAGGGACATTTACATCTGCAGAGGTTTCTGCTGCTTTTTGTTTAGCTATGCCCTGTCCCCAGAGGTGGAGTCTACAGAGGCAGGCAGGCCTCCTTGAGCTGAGGTGGGCTGCACCCAATTTGAGTTTCCTGGTGGCTTTGTTTACCTACTTAAGCCTCAGCAATGGTGGGCACCCCTCCCCCAGCTTCACTGCTGCCTTGCAGTTAGATCTCAGACTGCTGTGCTAGCAATGAGGGAGGCTCTGTGGGCGTGGGACCCTCCGGGCCAGGTGTGGGATATAATCTCCTGGTGTGCTGTTTGCTAAGATCCTTGGTAAAGCGCAGTATTAGGGTGGGAGTTACCCAATTTTCCAAGTCTTATGTGTCTCAGTTTCCCTTGGATAGCAAAAGGAATTCCCTTCCCCCTTGCGCTTCCCAGGTGAGGTGATGCCTCGCCCTGCTCCAGCTCTCGCTGGTCAAGCTGCACCAGCTGACCAGTACGGACTGTCCAACACGCCCCAGTGAGATGAACCCAGTACCTCAGTTGAAAACGCAGAAATCACTCGTCTTCTGTGTCGTTCATGCTGGGAGCTGGAGGCTGGAGCTGTTCCTATTCGGCCATCTTAACCTTAGTGTTTTCTAATGAGCATCTATTACTGAACCAGTAGAATTCATAAATGATTTTCCAGGTACTGATAAAGAACTAGTAACCAAAATAAAACAATGTGCTCTGTATAGCAACCTATAGTTGACAGAGTACCTTTACTTACAGTATCATATCAATCCTTCCAATAGTCCTGGGAAGCAGGGTGGTCAGGTCTCTTCATCCAGATTTTATAGAGGAGCTGGTTAAGTGGCCTAATAAAAGTCACACTGTCACAGATTGTAAAAGAAGAGACATAAACATGGTCTTAGATACCAAGTCCAAGGATTCTCCATGTAAAGTGCTGAACACACTATTTGACATATGGTTAAGTGCTTAATACATGGTAGTTCTATTTTATTTTTACTCTTATTGATTTTCTCTACCTCAAACTGATTGGTAAGTATACCTCTCCTTGGCCAATTTGGCTGGTGTCTACAAACCTAGCTAGTGAGCCCATTCTTTAATCCTCCAGGTAAATCACTCCACTGTGAACAATTAAACAAGTCTGGATGCTGGAGGCTGAATTTCAGTAGGCCAGTTACTGAGTGGTCAGCTGGGGAACTTTGCAAGCCAGAAGTGGGTTTTATTTTACAATGTGGTTAACTCTGCAGATAACATTTTATGCCTCCTTTCCAAGATTTTTTTTTAGGTTTTATTAATTTTCTCAAGGAGCAGAGGTGGGACAAAGATGCCACAGTGACCACTAATAATCTTTGAGTCTGTAGGGTACTACAAAATAAATTTTGCTGCGATACGGAGGCAACCTCAAATAAGTAATGAACTGACTAATCAGGAAATTATTCAGGATCGTTCCTGTGGGACAGAACACCATGAATGTTTGTTTAATCCAGAACTTTTAGATAACTAGAAGCTAAAATAACTATCATTTATTTTGTGCCTACAATGTGCTGATCACTGTGCTAGGTAAATTACATAAGGGAGACCACATATTCAGGTCTGGAAGAGTCCCAGAGCTGCCTAGACGAGTCCCAATATAACCTCTTTGCCCTCACATAAGTATTAATAGTGTCACCTTTCACTTTCCAACATTTCTTAGAAAAAAATTAAAAGAATAGATGGATGGATAGACATGTAATAAAGGAATTTCTGTGAAATTTTAATCATAGAATCTAAGTGGAAGATACATACGTTGGCAGATAAAAGTTCTTTAAAGTTCTCTCTGTATGTTTGAAAGTTTCCATAATAAAATATTGGGGAAAAAGTGTCTTAGATGACAAATTATATGGTTACTTAATATGAAGATGATCTAATTTAATACTTAAAACCACCTTATATGTGCAATACAATTATTACCTACATTTTACAGTGGATAAAACTGAAGCGCTGACAGGTTAAGTGGCCCAGAACTGCACATCTAGTAAATGGGATGGATGTCAAGCAATGCACTTCCAGAATTCTTGCATTTGGAAGCAATGCTATACTTCCCCTAAGTTTACTTTAATATAGTGATCACAGTAAACATCTTTTCTTGCAACAGCTATTTAAATTCCACAGAATTAGTGTTTCCCAGAACACATTTTAGAAAACATTGCCATGGAGCAGGGCAGAGGGAAAAGGAATTCACATTGATGTATTTTCATTGTTTTGCTACTAATAGCTACCTTTTTAAAGTTAACTTTCTGTCAAACACTCTATATACATAGCTTCATTTGCTCCTCACAGTACCATTCATCTATTATAAATAGATATAAAATCTTTATAGTATGTTGAAAAAATATACACAGAGCTTTTAAGGAACTTATCTATGTTCACACATGTAGTACATTTCCAAGCTGGGATTGAAACCTAGGAATAGCATCTCCTCCCCTCCACCTACCCACTTCTGAAGTTGCTTTTTATTAACTCATCCACTCTTCCTCTTATGAGTTTGGACTATAAAAGGAATACAGACCTATGAAGAAAAGCTTTGAATATTATGTGAAAGTATTTTGGTGCAAATACATAATGCCCTTGGAATAATCTATAAATTTTCTCTCACTATGACATTTTTTTGAGAGCAAAATGAGGGTACAAATTAATCATCTTTTATTTTTATTCAGTAGTCTCTATGATACTATGTTTATCCAAATCCATTCACCATCATTTATTGACCACTTCTTAGGTAAGGGCTCTAGGGCCTTATTACTCCTAGTCCGTCTTCTTAGGAAAGACACAGACATAATATTTACTGATTTTCTACTTTGTGTCAGGTGCCATTCCCTTCTAGGTCTTAGTTCCTTTATCTACAAAATGGACATAATAACAATAGTTATTGTACTAGTTACCAATAATATTGTTGGTAGCTGCAAATAGCAGCTGCAAATCACTTATTGCTGGCCACATATTAAGACTTCATTCATATATTTATTTATTCCACCAGTAGTTAATAGACATGAACTGTGTGCCAGGCATCATTCTGTGTGCTGATGATATAGCAGGAAACAAAACAGACAAAGACCTTGCCTTCCTAAAGCTTATGTTTTGTAAGGGATTCAGACAATAAATGAATGAATAAGTAAATGTGGATCAGGTGATAGCTTCATCAGGATCATCTAGGTTGTGCTGCAGTAAAAAACAAACCCCAAATATCGGTGGCTAAACCCACTAGAATTTTACTTCTTACTCATGCTGTATGTTCCATGCAGGTTAGCAGAGAGGATCTGAAATTCAGTTACATAGAGATTCAGGATAGAGGCTTCATCTTCCCCCATGCATTTTGATCCCCAAAAGTAAGATGGTGAGCTGTGGACTGGCCCTTAAAACCAGAACACACATACATTTCATTGGCAAAAACTAATCACATGTTTGTGCCTCATGTCAGCATGGGTAAGGAAGTAAAATGCTGCTACATGCTTGGAAGGAACATACAATAGCCTTGAGGGTGATCACAAACAGTGATAGCAGGCCTGGAAGAGAAATTAAGGACTATAACAGGGAATAGGGAGCACTGAGAGAGAGAGAGAATGCTCTTTAATAGTGGGCAGTGAGGGCCTTAATGATAAAGTGACATTACAGTGGTGATATGAGGAAGCAAAGGGGTAGGTCTTGCAGTTATCTGAGAGAAGGGTACTGTAGTCTGAGAAGACAGCCAGGGTAAAGGTATGGATATTTTTTGACATGTTTGAACATCAACAAGAAGGTCTGGGTGATTGAAATGGAGGAAGCAAGGGAGAAAAGGTCAGAGAGAGAGATGGAATTGGATAAGGTAGAGCCTAGAGGTCACTGTGAGGACTTTGGCTTTTGTGCTGAGTGGGATTGGCAGGCTTTAGGCATTTTGAAAGGAGACATGTGATCTGACTTATATGTTTATAGGATCTCTGGCTGCTGTGTGAGGAAGGAGGCTATTGAGTTGTCCAGCCCAGCTGAGAGATGATGCTGGCTCCGATCAGAATTGTAGTGATGGAAGTGGTGGGAAAGGGTGAGATGATTGATATATATTTTGAAAGTGGAGTCAAGAGGATTTGCTCACAGACCAGACGTGGGGTGTGAAAGAAAGAGAGAAAGGAATCAGGGGCAAATCTAAAGTTTTTAATCAGAGAAACTATAAGGATAAAGTAATTTTTAAAAGGTGGAAACTTTGAGTTGAGCACTTAAAAAGTTGTCATAAGTACCACAGTTCTTCAATCTTTACAGGAGTTCTATTAAGAACATCTTACTAGCCTTATTTTTAAAACTAGAAAGTTGACACCTAGTAATGTTAGGTGGCTTATCCAGGGAAATAGTTCAGATCATAAATTCCAACTTTGAAATAAGATACACTGATAATTACAAAGCATATTCCTTCTATTCTTCTGGTTTGGTGATTAAACAGATCCTGATATATTTTTAAGTTTTATATCATATATGCCAAATTGCTTTAATAATGAGTAAAACTCCCAATGTAGAATTTTTAAAGTCTTCTTTGATGGGTGATCTAAAAGACAAATTTTCAAGTTCTTCTTTAGTGCTTGATGTAAAACCACGAGCATGAACCACTGTATCCAACCTGTTCTAGATTTTCTATTTCAACACGTGCAGACATTGTGAGTGAAGACATTTCCTCAAAAAATTTCATTTACTCAGTCATTAAATACACATTGATTGAGTTCCTTATTTGTGGTGAACATGACTTAGGAACCTGGGATATGGAGACGGTTAGGATGAATTGACCTCCAAAAGCTTAAAGACTAGTGAGAAAGATGAAAAATAAATTAATTACAGTGCAAGATGTTAACTGCCGAGCAAAGGCCCTGTGAGGACCGAAAGAAGAGATACCAGACCCTCTCTGGAGAATTCATTTTGGAACAATTGTTAAAATGAGATGGCCCTCATCCGACGTTTGAATAGTAACAGGACTTCTTTAAAGTTCATGGAGGTTGGAGAGAAAACACATTTTAGAGAAAGAGAAGAGCATTTGCAAGTCTATGATGTTATAAATCAGAATGAAAAACTCTGGGATGCGAAGAGTTGGTTAGACTGGAGGAGGTACTTTGGGAAGCCTAGAAGAGAAGATTGCTTGAGGCCAGGAGTATGAGACCAGCTGTGGTATCAAAGCGAGACCCCATCTCTTAAAAATAAATAAAATTAGCCAGGTGTGGTGGCAGGCACCTCTAGTCTCAGACTTGGGAGGCTGAAGTGGGAGGATCACTTGAGCCCAGGAGTTCTCAGATGCAGTGCGCTATGATTGTGCCACTGGGCTCCAGCCTGGGTGACAGAACAAAACCCCGTCTCAAAGAAGAAATGAAAATGTAGATCAGAAATAGCAAATGCATTTCATTCCCTATGCTCAATGTGGCCAGTTGATAGTATCAGTCTCTTGGGTGTCAATTACAAAAGGCATTCTGAGACTCTTTCTGCACTTGGAAGAAACAGGCATGGTTATGACGCCTGTAATGGATATGAGAGAGGAGAGTGAATGAATTCATTTAAGTTATTTGATTTCCCTGACTAGCATATTGGGCTAAATTCATGTAACTCCAAGGATTTGTATAGAAAGTTTATTTTCTAATTAAATGCCTACTATCAACTTATTTATATACACAGTTGCTACTGTGATTCACCTGAGGACCTATTGCTAGTTTCATTGCTGAGCAAGTCTTTCTGCTTGGTTTGTAATCTCTTGAAAGAGAGTATTTCTAAAGAAAATACAAACTGAGCTGTTGTTTTGACATAGGTCCAAGGTCCCTTAAATAGTGGCAGGCACACCTGGAAATTTATTGAATATTGTTTTAGGTCCTCACTGTGCTTTTGGAGGCCCATTTAGAAGACTTCATTGGGAACATGGAGATTCATCTTCAGTGATTTCAAGCTTTTTGTATTGTGGAAGAATATAAAATGAAGGAAAAAGCCAGGAAGGCAGGCAATTTTTAAAATTATTCCAACCATTTCCTCTTAGTGTTACGCCGCTATGCTGCCTTCTTCTAAAAAGCTAACTGTGCAAAACCTAATTAAAATAGTTACCATTTTACCAAACACTTTCTAGTGCCAGGCACTGTGCTGTGCTATGTATATGTGTGTGTGTGTGTGTATTTATATACCTCAAGTACATAATCATATGCACAAATTCTATTGATATACCTAATCAGTATAAGGTTGTTAGTCAGCTTATTTTAATAAAGGCTTTCTTTTATTCTGAGATTGTGTCACTCACATTTTTATTTCTTGGTGTTAAAATGCCTTTTCTTTTACTAAACAAAGGTAGAAGATAGTAGGGTTGTTGTTGTTTTTAAATGCCCTTACTTGAGAAAATGAAAAGTAGGAGGAAATCCTATATTTTCCTCCTCTACTATCCCAGGAGCCTTCTTCCTTTTATCATCATCATCACCACCACTTAAAGTCTGACTTGACCATGAATACTGAACGCGCAGTTGAACAAAGACATTTTCAACTAGTCAGTGAGACTGGGCACCTTTGGGCTTTTTCATCACTTTTTCTGCTAACCAGCATGGGTCTGTATATTGGATTCAGATTCTCAGAAACTATTTCTTGTCTTTTGAAGAACACACAAAAAAATAAGTTTTAAAAGGTAGTAACTAACATATCAGGAGAGCACATATGAGGAAGAGACCTTTGCCTATAGCTCTCTAGTCCTGGGCCTGAGCCTGTAATTCAGGCTCACTGGGTGCTCTATGGCACAGAAATTATGTGAAACATTTCCAAACATAAATTATAAAATTATTTTGATGGGCTCCTAATTATCTCATGACTTTGCCTGGCACCTAAATGGAATCCTGTGATTCTTTACTGTGATGGAAAGTTAATGTGGGAAAAAATGAAACAGTCAATAAAGGAGCTTTAGTGACAGGATTTGTAAGACCTGTAGTGCCAGGTAGATAATGATGTTGCCTCCATGTTGGAACTGACTGAAAATCAAATGTAGCCTCTTGGCCTTCCATTCCAGACATCTGTGTAAACATTGGGTACATTTGTATGTTTGGTCATAGATTTAACACAAAGAAATAGAATTAATATCAACAGTATTGTAAAGGAAAGCCTTTCATGTGGATTCTCATAAAGTAAATGCTTTTTAAAATAAGCATTGTGTTTATTTAAATGGAAGCCTCAATGTGAACTGTTCCCAGACTCTTTACAAATAAAAATTATTCATCAAATTAGTTTCATTGTTTGTTTTCGAAGCTGTTGTGAAAACTTTACAGAACTTTTGTACTTAAAATAATTCCCAAACTCTGCAATGCCTGAAGTTCCTAGACTCTTTCTTTATTTCTGCTAAGTCAGTTAACAAATGATTTTATTCTTCAGATGAAGAATCTAATAGAGCATGGTGATATCTCTGTTGCTTCAATATATTAGAACAGTGTTTCTCAACTTTTTGTTTACATTCTTAAAAATTATCAAAGACCCCCAAAGAGCTTTTGTTATGTGAGTCATATGCACTGATACAGTCTATATTGGAAATTAGGACTAAGAAATTAAAAAATATATATTAATTAAAAACTACAATAAACTTATATGTTAACATTAATAACATTTTAAAATGATGTATACATATATTTTCCCAAACAAAAAATATTAGTGTTTGGCTGAATCTAAAACAACTGGGTTGTTATATCTGCTTCCACACTCAATCTATGGTAATATGTGGTTTTGATTGCGTTATGGGAAGAGAATGCTGCATCATGCAGATATGTGGTCTGAAAAGGGAAAACTTAAAGAGACTTTTCAAATCATTGAGGATATTCTTGCCTAACACCTAATGTTATTTTTAAGCTCAGCTTGTGCTGTGTTATTCTACTGATACATTAGTACTACAACTGCTTTTAAATCTATAATTATATACTATGATTTACATATAAGATTGAGGATGTTCTTTCTTGATACTACATCAAAACTTGACAGGTGGTACTTTGTATATTAAAATTTATTGACATATTTTTTAGTGAATCCTTTTCCATGCCTAATTCTGTAACATCATTCAATGGTCATTTGGGAAATATTAGTTCACTGAGTTATGTAGCTAGCTCTTCTAAATATTGACTGAGTCTATTACACAGCATAAAAATTATATCTCTGAATATTACCATCTATTTCAACAGAAAAATCTTTAAGCTTTGGGAAATTGACACACTCACAGTGGTGGATACAACTTTTCTAAAATTTGAATATTTGTTTGCAAGATGAAACGTTTTTAATTGACAACAAATTCTACTGGTGGTTTTCTTTGATGTGAAATGCTTGCTTCATTTACTGTTGAGAAACAAGTCTGCCAGATACCCAGGTCTGAATAATCACAATTTGTCAGTCATTCTTTTAGGTAAAAATAATGTTCCATGGGGGAAAAAAATCTGCTAATTCAGCTTGTGTCTCAGCTATGCACATTTTTTCAAGACAACTTTAGTATTTGACAGGAGGGCTTTATGCATACTTTTCATTTTATCACACAAAATATTAAAAATACATATTCAAAATATACATTAATCTCTTAGTGCCATTTAATAAGACTGACGAATTTTATTGCTCCATCAAGGACATTATTAAGTAAAACTGGCTTTCTTTTTTGTGTTCATTTAGTGAAGAATATAATGACTACTGGTACAGATTAGTATCATGTTAAAGTGCAAACAGTTTCACTCATCATTACTTTTGGACCATCAACGCAAATGTCAACAAAATGAAAGTGTAAATAACATCATAGTATTGTTATGAAAATCTTTTTGACCTTGTGCCTGAAAAGTTCTTAGGCACCTCTGTGGGTTCTCAGACCATTCTTTGAGAAAATCCATTTCTAAGGTGTGACTAGCTCTAGGCTAATTACCCACCCTCTCTCACTGCAGGTGCCACTATGCCCCTGTCCACCAGCACTCTTGACAGATCAAGAGGCACAGTATCTTAAGTGGAATCCCTGGGGTGAATACTACATTTTAAACCCTTATTTTTGAGCATTTCCTGATTTCAAAATATATTTCCTGTGTATCTCACTCTGAGGGACGCATCTCCCCAGGAAGTATCTGGGCATCCTGACATAAGATCTCACGTAACATCTTTTTTATTTTTTTGACTGCTGTATTCATCACTGATAAACTTTATATGTCATGATTATAAAGGTAAACATCTGTCAAAAATTTTTAAGTTGGGAATAAATTTCTAATGAAAATAGGTCTAATATCAATGTTAAAGTATAATTTTCAGTAAGTTAAAAACATGACTTTCATACAAATACATTAGTTAGCATGTACCAAATATTTATTTACTTCATTAATAAGAAAACCTGCATCATGATAGACCTAATTCATGAGAGAAAATGAGAAAAAAATTCACATAAATATATATGTGTGTGTGTATATACACACACACATATATATACAGAGAGAGAGAGAGAGAGAGACAGAGAGAGAAAGAGAGAAAGAGAAGAAAAAATAATGCCAAAATAAGGCTGCAGAATTAGCTTCAAAACTGATTGATGTTCTGCAGTAGAATAAAATTTTAATCTTTGGAGTTATATTTTCTATGGGACAGAAATTATTTGCACTTCTACTAGATGAAAATAATTTGTAGCTTATCCATCTTCTGCAAGTTAAGATCTAGCTTTACCAAGTCCAGGCCCTAATGAAGACAATTGCAAAGTCAAATACGGATGCCTTTCCTTAAAGCAAAATGTGATCCCCATGTGGGCTTTTTCAACAATATCCCCGCATGGCTTTGAAAGAGAATGCTATAATCTTTTTGACTTATCTCCAGGTTTTGGGTTGTTTTTCTTAAATTGGTTAAAAACAACAACAACAACAAAACAACTGTGGCAAGGGATACATGGGGGTAACATTTTCCCAGGTTCTTAAAATGATGCAATGTATCGAGTGTGGAATATTTGTGAAATACTTATTTAATATCTACTTGGAACATCTACTTTGTAACAGCAAGCATTATATAAAGAGATTTCAAACCCCATAAATATATATACCTACTGTGTACCCACAAAACATTTAAAAAATAATTTTTAAAAATTAAAAAGAAATTTCATGCATTGTTTTATTTTATCTTCACAAAACTTCATGAGGTAACGTTTTACAGAGGAAGGAACAGAAACAGAGGAGTTAGTAAGTTGCATAAAGTAATTCAACCAGAGATAGTACAGCAAAAATTCAGCTACAATGTCTAACTTTAAACAAACATAGTACACTACTACCTAAATTGCTTTACTCACTTTAGATTACATGTTTTCATTGTAGGGGATGATTTTTGCAAATATCACGTTTTTGTCTCTGGCAAGCAAACTTCATTCATTTTATAAAACTTTTTTTCTGATTTAAAAATATTATAAGATCATTACAGAGGATGTGACAAATAAAAAGAAAAATTAAACTCTCAAAATTCCACTACCCAGACACAAACCCAGTTAACATTTTGATGTGTTTCCTTGCAATTCTTATTAATGTACAAGTTTCTGCATATATGTTGCAAATTGTACTGTGATCTATAAGCACCATTTTAATTTTAATAATATTGCATACATAAACCACAGTGCATTTGATAGATCCCCTAATATTGGGCAGATAGGTTTTTTCAGTACTTAAAAGTATAAATAATGTGATGGACATCTTTTAATAAACATATCATTTAGTCTGCCTGTAAACTCAAGGAATAGGTACTATGATTATCTGTAGTTCTTAATTGAGGATATAAGTGACTTACACAAGGACATATCTGGCAAGGGCAGAACTGGGATGAGCCCTTAGAAATTTTTAACCACTGCTGGAGCAGGAACCTGAATTTACTTTTTACTTTTTTTTTTTTCTCCCTCCACATTGTTTTCCAGGGGCTCAGACTCAGAAGCCATGGGACTGTCTGATATTCACTATGATGTCTACACACACATTTAGAGTTGTGTTTGTTGCCATGATCTGCAAGACCTTGCGTTCTTGAGACAAAATTCATTCCCTGCTTCCTTACACAGGATAAGTCAGCATCTATTTTGCTCTTCTAAGGTAATAAAACATGCCCTGGAATGTGGTACCTCATAAATATGCATGCCATATGCCGCCATTCACAATCCACAGGTGTGTCTTAGCAGATTATTAATATTTCTCCACAGACACAAAGCTTCAGTCTGCCCAGTGCTGTAAAACTCTCTCCTTGAGTAGAAGGGTTTGTTTGTTTATTAGATCAAAAGAAAAATTATCTTCAGTTTTGACATATACAACATATGGAATTATACAGCATTACTAGGCAAAATAACAATGCAACCACAGCTGCTAACACACCAAATTCCACCAAATGTTCTAGATTTGGGGAGTGTTCAAAACTCCTTTAGTGCAGATGAGATGTTAACATTAACATTATCAGAGAGCTTTTAAATTTCATATAATATTTTGTACTGGGGAAATGGTGAGAAGAGATAATCTATTTCCTAAACCTAAATACCCTTTAATAATGTAAATAAATTTGTTTTCCTGAGCAAAGAGGGTTCTCTTTTTACTGTTTAGAGCATTGGAATATGTAGTTTCAAATCTCTGGGCCACCTTCTGAAATTATATTTCCTAAGCTTTGGTCAATTCTTGTTGGTTTATTTTTTTGAGAATATTTTGATGGGATTATTAGTGTTGAGTGGGTTACTGAAAAAGGTAAACAAAGATATGTTTGAGAAAGTCTAAGGTGTCTAATTTGAAAGATATACTGAAGTCAGAAAGGGCCTTTTTAATAGTCTCCTTGTTTATTTTATTTTAATTTATTATTATTTTTTGAGATGGAGTCTTGCTTTGTCACGTAGACTGGAGTGCAGTGGCACAAACATGGCTCACTGCCACCTTGGCCTCCCAAGCTCAAATGATCCTCCCACCTCAGCCTCCCAAGTCACTGAGACTATAGGCATGCCACCATGCCTGTCTAATTTTTTTGTATTTTTTTTTTTTTTTTTTTTTGTAGAGATGGGGTTTCACCATGTTGCTGAGACTGGTCTCAAACTCCTGGCCTCAAGTCATCCTCCTGCTTTGGCCTCCCAAAGTGCTGGGATTGCAAGCGTGAGACATGGCTCATGGCCTATTTCCTCATTTATGAAATTTAAACTATTTCTCCTACTTTGTAGGAGTGGTATGTAACAGAATGACATTATACACGTGAAGAGCTAAGAAAAATGTCTGAAAAATTTTAAGCATTAAATAAATGTTAGCTGTTATTTTTAGATAAGGTAATACTTGTTAGGTACCTAGCACAGTGTCTGGCATATAGAAAGCATCTAATAAACATTAACCATTTTATTGTTATTGTTATCTTCAGGAAGGAAAGATTTTAGTTTTAAACTTTCAATAGTATTTTTGGTTTGAGGAAAAATGTTTTTCTTCGTCCCTTTGGAGGTATCTTAAGATGAAGGGATTTTCCCTACCTTCCTCTTGATTTACTAAAGAGAACATACTAACTTCAGAGAACAATTCTCCAAACAACCCTTTGCTGTTCATACTTTGACCTGGATGCTGGATGCAGTGTTCTTCCTTCTCTCTTTTTCTTTTTTCCCCCCTTTATGCACCCTCAGGCAGAAAGTAAAAAGAGGCTCAAATGACTTCAATTTGAAGACAACCTCCAGCAGCCACTGATGGTTGCATTATGACTGGACTAGGAAGCACTTGTTGTTCACATGAATATAACAGAAGATAATTCATCGGTCTACCCAAAGCAGCTAACTGAAGCAGCTACTAGGAGAAGCTAACCAAAGGCATGAGAAAACTGGAAAAAAAAATACATAAAGAAATATAGATGATGGATAGATAGATAGATCAATAGTTAGATAGACGATAGATAGCTGGTATATTAGTCTATTCTGGTTGTCAAAACAATATACCACAGACTGGTTGGCTTAAACAACAGAAATTTATTTTCTCACAGTTCTGTAGGCTGAAAGTCCAAGATGAAGGTGTTGGCAGGTTTGGTTTCTGGTGAGGCCTCTCTTCCTGGCTTTTAGATGGCAGCCTTTCTGCTGTGTCCTACCTGGCCTTCCATCTGTGCACACATGGAAGGCGGGGGTGTTGGGAGATGAAGAGAGTTCTGGTGTCTTCTTTTTCTTATAGGAATACCAGTTCTATCAGATTAAAATCTCATCCTTATGACCTTGTTTAACCTTAATTGTCCCTCTAAAGGCCCTGTCGCTACATACAGTTGCACTGGGGGCTATGGCTTCAACATAATGTATGAATCACAAAGATAGTTTTATAATTATAGGTAAAGAAATAGTTATTTGAAGCAGATCTGGTCTCTATATTTGGTGCTATTTGATCTCATATTTCAGTGGAAATATACACAATCCATTTTAACCTACCTCAGGGAGATCTACTGTAAATCCTCTGACTTTGTCATTTCTATGTATGGTTTTTCTTCTAAGTACCTATTTCCTTTGTAGTTTTATATTTACTGACACTATTATTTGTTATTATTCAATTAGTATCTACTAGCCTAGTCTCTAGGCTGTGTGAGTACCAGAGCTCTGTATCTTGCTCATGATGACTTATTGCCAAGCACAGCTCATGGCGCATGGAAAGTGATTCAGACAGATGGCCTTGTTACTTTGTCGTGAACACCAGGCACATTCCTGCCTTAGGATTTCTGTACTTGAAATCCCTCTGCATGGAATATACTTTAGATATTTGTAGGACTGACATACTTTTGACAAATCTCTACTCAACTTCTACCTCTTCTGAGGCCTTTCCTGACAGTACTATGTTGGGTATTGTTTCAGAAAACAATCCTCCAAAACGAAGGCCTCAGCAGCAGCATCAGAAACAAAAATATTTCTCTGACCTTCACCTGCTTGCCTGTATCTCAATTTCATTTTCCCCCAAGTCTAGTCATAGAAACTAGAATCCCTCTTCTCCAAGGCAGGTCATGGAAACCAGAACCTCTTTTCCTGAAATCCAGCCATAAAATGTAAAAACTGGCCATAAAGAAATAATCCAACCTATCTTGTTTGACATAAGTCATAAGACTCCTATTCCAGAGAGGGCCCTGTCTCACACACAGAGGAAAGTAATACATGCTCAGACCCAGAAGAATCTAGACAGAAAAGCCTTGACTAATGCTAATATATATCAGCATTAGATTATAACCTTTTTGTACAGTCGTATTTCTACATAGCTGTCTATACTTTGTTGAAACTAAGCATAAAAATGAACAATTTATCTTGTATCTTTGGGTCTTCATTCTGAAAACTCTTTGTATAAACATTAAGTAAATTTGTGTGTCTTTTCTCCGTTTAATCAATCTGCCCCAAGTAAGTGATTTTTTCAGTGAATCTTTAGGGGGCCAAGGGCGTTGGCTCCTACAACTATCAAAAACTGTCCTGTGTTCCTTCTAATTACATACTCTCTCATTACACTTTTTGATTACTAATTTTGGGCAGCATGTCTAATTATTTTCATTATTGTCTGTCTCTTGATTTATAAATTCAGCTTCAAGAAGGCAGAACATTCATCTACTTTGTTCACTGCGGTTTTACTCTATTCACCAAATACAGAGCATGGAATGCGAGGCACACTCAATAACTGTATAGTACATAAATGAATGGACAATCACTTTGTTAGGTGAACAAGTAAAATTATGGGGGCTTAGCTCTTACAGAATGGGGGAAATTGAATAGTAAAACCAGAAAATACAATAATTCTTCTTCCAGGAACACTACTCGTCTACTTCCTTGATTCCTCGTATGCAACTTTTAGATTCCCAGGAGACTTTTCCTGATCCTGGAAGTTGGGAACATGTGTCCCTTCCATGTACTTTTCTATTACAGCAAACTTATCACTGATGCATGCATCATACACCTCTGAATTTTCTTGACTACTTACTGGAATATACATTCCTTAAGGGTAGGCAACAGGATTATTGGAACAGAATAAGATTTCATTGCATACTTGCTCAATGAGTTTAAAGACTTAGTAAAATGGAAGAGATAGCTTCCAAGACATAATTAGCTCAAATAATGTCTTTTCTATCTTAAATTCAAGCTACCCCTTTGGGATTATTTATGGAAGTGAATCTTTCCCCAACAATTCTTACATTACAAATCTCCATGTAAAAGCACAATGCCTGAGAAACCAGAATACTTATTGGAGTAAATTGTTGGGTCTTCTAATGAGAAAAGGATGTGTTGATTAGTTTAAGAGACTTGAAATTAAAAACAGAATATCCTTTTTAACAAAAAAATATTAAAAGCATTCCTAATTGGTACCTTGTTCCAGGCACTATATTAAGAATTTTATGCCTGATTTTTTATTTAATCCTGAAATCCTAAAGTAGATATTGTTATTAATCCCACATGAAGAAATTACTGTTCAGAGAGATTAAATGACTCACACAAGATCACAGGCCAACTGAATGACATAGCTTTGACTCTAACCTAGATATATCTGGTTATACCCCAAAACCATCCTTCTCATCAATGCTATTCAAAACATTGGCTCTATGTCACATAATACCTAAGAGAAGTTATTGGATTCAACAAGTATATGAAGTGTGCCTGCAAAGTCTTGAAGCAATAGAACACTCGTGCCTCAAGAGGACACAGCGGGCCAAAAGTGAATTTAGAGTTCCCAGTAACCTCTTTATGTCTTCTGCATGGCTTCCTCAAGAGAGACAAAATCCAAGAGCATTAGGGCTGAAAAATGTTCTTATATGATATCTTGTTCAATGCTTCCATTTTAGAGATGATGAAACTGAGGTTTGAGGTGTGATTTGACTTTCCTAAGGTCATCTACATAAGATGCTGCAGAAATAGCCAAGGGTGTTCACTCTTTTTGAAATACACACAGAACAAAATAAATAAATAAATAAATAAATAAATAAATAAATAAATAAGGAATTTGTTGGTAGTTTGAAATGAGCACAATTTAAAATGATTATCAAGCTGGCTTACACAAGGCCATATATGTTTTATTAGATCTACCATTGGGAGTTACATGCTTGTGCTATAATTTAGTAGAAATGGCTATTAATTTCAATCTATGCATTTGATAGTTTTTTGAAATCATTAAAAAATAAAGATTTATTTGACAGTGGCTCATGCTAAGATAGGTTATGAGCTGATCATACAAATGACAAGGTCATATTAAAGAATGTTGTATAGATGTGCATGGGTAGTTTTGTTGAATCGGTAATAGATACTTGGATCTTGCCATTATGTAATTTGTTATTTGACCTCCTCATTGGGAAAATTTACTATCTGCCTAGCCAGTGAACTCACAGCTAATAGTAGATTCAAAATGATGGGAAAATCAGTATTTACTTAATAAAATTTAAATTCTTATTAGGCCAAACATGGAGCTGGCTCATAGTAGGTGCCTAAAGAATGATATTGCTTGCCCTATTATAGGCTGTATTGAAAATAATTCAGATACAGATTTTTCACATTAGTTGAGGTGAGAATTGAACTACAGAGAATATCTGAAAACCAAACACTAAGAGAAAAATGATGTATAAGCTAAATAGCACTGTCATGATGTCAATCAACAAACCTGAATGATACTCCCAAAGATATTCCATCAGCTGACTGCAAAGTTTGATCTAAAAGAGTCAACATTGTTCTTCCTCAAGTCTCTAATTTCACAACATACTAAAAATTATAATGCATGTTTTTCCTTTCAACATGTACCTTGCTGACATTTATCCACTAAATGAGTTGTGACTTTTCACTTAGTGAATGAAATGTCTTAATGTGGTAAATATATTTCAGGCTCTTTATTTGCTGTATTGGAGTCCATTCGCTTTGCGCTGCAGCAATGGAGAATGCAGTCTGGATTATGTCTATGTCTCTAGACTGTCGTGATTGTAACCTTTCATTGTGAAAGAGGTAGTTTAGCCAGGGTCAAAAGATGCTTGTCTCATCTTCATCTTCTTTTTCATAGCAATTAAGAAGTCCCTTAACTTCTCTGCCCTTAGTGTCCTTAGGCATAAAATACAGATAATGACCTCAGGGGTATTAGGGAAGAAATAAGAATAATAGATACAGCTTACTGAGGGTCTACCGTGGACCAGTGCCTGGGTTAGGGATTTTAAATTTATTATTTTTATATGTAATAATCACTAAAACTCTGGGCAGTAAGCATTATGGTTCTTATCTCATAGGGAAAGTAAAGCTTGAACACAAAGAGATTGAAGGCTTGTTTAACATCATTTGGCAGAAGCATTTGAATTCAGGTCTCTTTTTCCAGGCTAAATATTCTTAGGCACAACTCTATAGTGAGTATGCTGCCTCAGATAATATACACACAGAAATTGTTATAAAAATCAAATAATGGGGAGGGGAATTATTGAATACCTTAATATACTAGCATCACAGAAGGTGTTTTCACAGGTTATCCTATTTAATCCTCACAACTCTGGAGATAGCTGTATTCACACTTATTATTCACTTAGGTTTTCTTTGATTTCAGTGTAGTTTTTTATTTTGCCAAGGTAGAAACTAGAATACTGATGAAATCACACTAGGTGTATAATGTGAAATTATGGTATAAGAGAATCAGAACGACCTCTTCGGCAATTTGAGGGGAACAGTGGTTCTTTGTGATGTCCACGTCAAAAGTTTACTTGTGGACTTCGAGGATTTTCTTTGGATATATGTTGGAAAAAGAGCAGGCTACAATAAAATGATCAAGGGTCAGCATGTCTTTTCTTTATAAAAACATTTGTGATTACAGACATGTGCCTGATACAATTTTGGTTTTTAAATAAATCGGAAGTGAGAGCTAAGAGGAAGACTGACTATACCATTGTTTTATTTGGAGATGTGAATTGCAAATTAAAAAATCCTCAAAGGTATGAATATTTTAGATGGGAATGACTTACCGATATAGTAGACTTGATAATCACTTATTTTGGTAAAAACAAATGGAATAAGTAGAAGAATAAATATGGTTTGTGATAAATGGAACATTGTAACAGATGTCTTTAAAGGAGTGACAGAAATACTGGTATCATGAGATGGAAAGTACAGGGTGATTTCCAGAAGATGAAAAAGGTGAAAAAGCATGTACACGATATCTTAGCCTACAATATTTATTTTAAAAAAATCAGTTGGAATTCTAGTTCTCAAGTCTCATAAATATTTATATATGGGTGTGTGTGTGTGTGCTGAGAAAGGTTTCAGTATATTAATTCTTGTTCTGCTTAGATTCTTCTGTATTTTCCTTGTCAAATTAGCTTTACCTTGTGAGAAATTGTTAATTCTAATTGATTTGGCCAGACTGGCAAAGCTCTTTGAAATGCTTTCAATCGGTGACAACTTTTAAGACATTTTCTTGTACTTGTGAGAGATTAAAACTTTTTCCAAGCAATATTTCCAAACAGAAGTCCTTTCTGAATGCTTCTCTATGTACACAAGATTGTTAGTCTTTTGGTCTTTTGAGGTCTGTACTGTCATCACCTGCATTATTCATTTCTAGTCACTGGACAGCTCTCCAAAAACCCTTTCCCATCCTCCCCAGGCCTAGTCAAGCCTTTTGTTTTTTAGCTCCGGTGCCAGGCTCAGTTCTCTTTCTTGTTTGCCTTTCATGTGGTTGGTTCTGGCTGCCTCTGAACTCTTTTTGTATCTCTAGTTAGGCATCATTGGCAGTATTTTCTAACTGCATTTTTAACATGGAAGTCATTGTGTTTTATTCACAAGCTGAGACCCATCCTATGAAACCTGCAGGGGTTTTCACTGAAAGATATTAAGCAAATCTTCACAGCTTGAATGTAGCATATCTTTTCCTGGCTAATATACTGCAGCCCTGAAGAAGGCTCAAAATATGTGCTAGGTAGAAGAAACCCCACCTTCTGTAGAATGATTCTGTTGCTAGTGGTGCAGCCATGCTCAGTAGCCTGAGAATGAATCCTTCTTTAAGTGCTGATGGGAGAGCTGAGAAATCCCCAACTGTGAATCAGCTTAACCAACAGTACAAACACCAGAAAAGAACGAAAGTCCTCAATTATACTTGGCTAGAGTACACAGATCTCTGTAGTGATTTTGATTTCCATCTAAACTTTTCCAACATTAAATGAAAAAAAAAAGTCTGGCTCAAAATGTTTTCAGGCTTTATTGCTCATACACTGTACGGTGAACAAGAATGAGTTTTGTCTAACATGTTTGGTGAACGTATGTGGAAGGTCAGCTGTTGCTGTGACTTGGTGTACCCTGAGTTCTCTAAAACAAATAGAAGTATTTGTTCTCTAGAGCAAATGGTTCCCAGACTTACTGTGTGCTATGATTTGATTTTTAAATGCCAAAAAATGAAAACAAACAAACAACACAAAACTGCAGAATGCACAAACTTAGTAACCTTTATGTGGGGAAATACTCAGATGAAGAAGTAATTCCAATTAGAGACTAATATATGAGAAAGAAGGTGGTATATTAATAACAATTTTATATTGATACGGAGCTATCATTATGGAACTTTGTTATTTTATTTAAGTTTAGAATATATTGCTCTGGACAAAGCAGGAATAATGCTGTAGCATACAGTCCCCATTCTTCATGAATTCTTGATTCTCTATTATGTAACATAGGACCTCAGAGCTGATCCCATGTATGCCGCATCTTTCATCCCTTAACCCTCCAGCAAAGTCACTGGCTTCAGAGTGGTGTGACAGATGATCTGCTGTGTAAAACTGATAACTGCAGGCCAGGCCTGGTGGCTCACATCTGTAATCCCAGCACTTTGGAAGGCCGAGGCAGGTGGATCAAATAAGGCCAGAGTTCCAGACCAGCCTGGCCAACATGGCAAAAGCCCATCTCTACTAAAAATAGAAAAAATTAGCTAGGTATGGTGGTACCCACCTGTAATCTCAGCTACTGGGGGAGGCTGAGGCACAAGAATTGTTTGAACCCTGGAGGTGAAGGTTGCAGTGAGCCCAGAGCATGCCATTGTACTCCAGCCTGTATGACACAGTGAGACTGTCTCAAAAAAAAAAAAAAAAAAAAAAAAAAAAAAGGATAACTATGCTTTGAATAGTAGGTAGAAAGGCTATCTTAAGAGAAAAATAGATGGTAGAATAGGAGAAGGAGGCATTAAAGGAAAGTTTATTCTAGAGAAGGAGCTTTTAACAACAGTATAGACCTGAGATAAGATAAGCCAACAAAAATATCTCAGTATTAGGATGATATATTAGGATACTGAGATGAGTGAGGGATGTGACAGCTGCATGCACAGGAGGGGATGAGCAAGGTGGGCGTGGAGGCCTGAGTGTCTGTGTGCCTGGTTATGCTTACATGGAGAGATGGAAGACTGGTAGAAAACCAATATTAAATGCAGTGACACTAACACACTGAGTTCTGAGTCTTAATTATTGATTTAGTATATTTGGGGAATCCCTTGCCAGGGGAATAACTACCAGTAAAAGTCATGTCAGATATTAGATAGAAAAAGAAACCTAATTTTTATTTAAAAACACTACCTTAAACATACAGGGCTTTGGAATAGATTTCAGCTTGCATCTTCCCAGAATTCTGACTACCTCTTCATGATAGCGGCAGGAGGCAGTCAAATGCCTAGGCAGATAGGGGTGGGTCCCTGGTGAAACCCAACCTTCAAACCAAAAACAGTTTAAAGCCTGAAGGCCAAGCTACAAGTCCTGAGTAAATCCACAGACTGTATTGAGAACCTCTCTTCCTGTTTGGCACGCTTTCCTCTGATTGATCCTCACCCTTCACCTGTTTTATACCTACCCTTCCCTAATTGTTTTTGTTACACTATCATGCCCACCTTTGAATAGTGCCTTTGTTTTAGACTTTTTTTTGCATACTCACAAACCAATCAGCATGCATTCCCCCCTTATGAACCCATAAAAGCCCCAGACCCAACCACACTGGGAGGGAGACAACCTTCATGTCCCCTCTCCACTGAGAGCTGTTCCATCACTCAATAAAATTATTCTCTGCCCTCTTCACCTTTCAATTGTCAGCATAACCTCATTCTTCTTGGATGTGGGACAAAACTTGGGAACCACCAAACCCAGGTATGAATTGCAACACAGGTGGGCTGGGGCATACCTGGCCCAACTGTAGGCCAGTGCACAAGCCAAGTGCAGCCCAGCAGGCCAAGTGGACAGGGTGCCACCTGTGGCAGGCCTGGGTCTGACGAAAGCCCAGGTGAGGATGTTGCTGGCCACAGAGGTCCCTGGCTTGCAAAGTGACCAAGAAAAATCCTGCGTCATTCATTTACAAGAAAACCCACTTGACAGGGTTTTGGGGAGGATTATGTAAGTTATTGATGTTTAAGCCCTTTATATGCCCAATGTATGTTAAAGGGGCATGTTTTATAATTGTCAGTTTAAAATTATTTTATTGGTTTTCCAAGAACTTCTGTTCAGTTAGTTTTGTGCACCATTCCAATAGAAAGGTTGAAATTACCAGAGGAGAGTGGTCACATCATTCATTCATTTCGGTTTCAGGAAAAGGTTACATGTAAAAATTTATTTTATTAGCAGTTGTGTTGACATCTAATCTTTGTTTTTTAGGTCATCTACCATGGACATTGCTCCTACACAACTTGACCAGGGTGTTGTATAGATGCCCTCTTTGCTAGAGGATCCATAGGGTTTAAGTTAGTCACCAGGTTATTTGGAATAAAACAATTTGAATCCATATTGATGAATAACATCCAAAGCTTCACTGGAGTTTTATCTAACCTTTATTGATTCTGTCTCTCCAAAGTTTAAAGTTTAGATCTCCTGCTTCTCATTTTCTTAAAATTATAGTCTGACTTGTCAATCTGCTTTCCATCACCTTTATAGTTATGCTTCTAGGAATTTCTTTGATTGAGCTGCTGAATCTTAAACTTTTCTGTAAGGCAAAAGTTTAGCAGACATGCTAAACTGATCTAATAAAGAACGTTATACCTTGAATAAATACATATAGTATGAAATTGAATATCTCCTACCAACTGATGAGGGTATATTTCATTATTCTCACTTATCATTTGTTAGCCTCTGGGCATATTTAAAAGAAGATCCTCATCAGCCCTGATGAATGCTGGTATTTGGCCAGATCTACAACTTCAGAACAAAGTGGAGGAATGACTCAATTATCCCTGCTCATGCCTGAATTGTCTGTGTAATTGGGACAGAGAAGTGCAGGCAAAGAATGTTGCCTATTGCTATTTTTAAGCTCTGCTCCTGCTGCGTTGTTCATCTTATGTTTCACTAGTGCTGACACTGGCTTTAAATATTTTACATATCATAATTAATGATTTGGTTGCAACCTGAGGCTTTCTTAGCAAAAGGCACAATTTTGCAAATAATTACATAGGTGATATCATTTCTGAATAGAAAATGAACAGCTACATCATCAGTGTGTTTTCAGTTCTGTTTATTTAAATAGCATGTTGTCATTCATGAGTGATAGTTGTAAGGGGGTTATTATTGTCGAAAGTTCAGGTACGTGTGGGAAGGAAATGAGCATTAATTGGATGATAATTGATCTTTAATGATATAAAGAGAGAACGGTCTACCTAACCTCCAGAGTGCTTAACGGTAAAGGGGAAACACATTCAACTAGATCTTCATGCACAAGCATAAGGCTTTATGCTCCCTGGGTTGTATTTTGGTTTTGGTTTTGTTTTTTCCTTTTAAATAGAAAGTGAAACTCTAGCCCTTAAATGGCAAAACGAAACAAAATTCAATCAAAGCCGGACTTTAGAAAACCTGTGGTACCGTACTTTCATGTCATGTATTTTATAATGATAAATAGTAGGTAGGTGTTTCCAATTTTAGTGAACTCTCCTGTTTACTAAGTAATAGTTTACATTCGTTTAAAGTTAGATGTCTCCTATTGAAGGGAAAACCTGTTTTAATACTCAATCTAAAAGGGCACTTCCATAACCAAAGACAACTTGGCTATAAATAGATAGTCATGATGTTATTGCAGCTGAGGAGATTTCATCCCATTAGAAACTTCACTCAGAAATGTAGAGGAGTGCTTAATAATAAATGAATGTGATTTAAGGCCGCTTTATAGTGATGACACTTTTCCTATAAATATTACAGAGACATTTAAATTTTTATCTCCCGTAATTCTAATGAATGAATTTTCCTGACCCTTACTGAAAATGATACCTGTAAAGTCTGCAATTTACTGATGATTGCTTGGGCTATTAAAGAAACTTGGGTTTCAAAACATTTTCATTTCATTCATGGATTCCTGTAATGCCTTTGGAACCAAAGTTCAAAGAATTGCTTCCAGCATTAACCATTGGAAAAATGTTGTAGTTTCTTTAGCAACTAACTTCATTAACACATTAAAAGCCCAACTGATGTGGAAATATGGGGACATGGATGAAGCCACTTTCCTGTGGATGATGTGCTAGGAAAATAAACAATAAAAGGAAGGAGAATGGTGCTGCTGTTGCTGTACTTTGCATGGGTGCGTTCAACCCACTTCCATTTGCAAAACAAGTGAAATCCTATTGCATTCCAACTTGATAAAGTATAAAGGCTAAAAGACTGGGAGCCAGAAGTCTTGTTATAATTACTTTCAGTGTTAAAGCGTTCATACTAAGTTTAACTATGTACTGACACTAATTAAGTTCTATTAAATACAAGAGAGAAGGCTATCCTACATTGAGCTAGAATTATCAAAATTTCCAGAAAACTATAGGTTAACTTTTCCAGCAACAGAGTTTGATTTATTTACCAATTTCTTTTAATGAAAAACTGTCTAAATTGCCAATAATTCTACCTACATGGCCTAGGTAGAATGTATATCAAACACATTTAATTTATTCAATTAACAATTTTTGAAAATCTACTGTGATTTGACCACTGTACTAGGGGATAAGGATGTGCTATTTCAAAGAGTGTATCCACAAAGTTCACAAGAATATGAGCATACAAACTACTATGAGAATATAGTAGGGAGAGATGAACTGGGAAACTTTCCAGCCATAATGCTGGACTGAATATTAAGGGATAAGTTCTTTCTTATTCATGGAAGAAAATACATTTCAGGAAGAGAGCAAGTATTGGAAGCATCCATAAATAGGGAGCAAAATTTAACTTTTCTGATAACATGTGTTCTTGGTTCATCCTTTTCCTCTTCCCTACCCTCATATTTAATTGGTCACTGTAAATTTGATTTCCCCCACCCCACAATAAATCATGAAACTCTGCTCTTTTTCTCATATTTGCCCTACTACGACTGCCTTAGTTCAGGTCCTCACTCGTGCTTCCGTGGACTATTATTACAGTAGCCTTCCTGCCTCCTGCCTTGCCTTCCATCCTATTATCCACACTGTTCTCAGAATAAGCTTCCTGAAACACATACCCAACCCCATGGCTCCCCTCTTTTGGCTCCACCAACTCCTAGAGGAAACCCAGACTCCAAGCACTACTCAGAACCTTTTCTCCTGTCACATTTTCATGTTCACACTCCTCCTTTCCTCAACTCACTGATTTGCTCACAATTTTCCAAACATTTTATGCTTTTTGTTTGGTCTCCCTGCTTTTACATATGCTCTTTTCTATGCCCGAAACCACCCTTCATCTCTTGGCCCTCGGCCCAACCTCTACATGTCTTTTAAGACACATATCAAGTATTCTCTCCCCATAAAAGCAGTTCTTGACTCTTGCTGCTTCACTTACGGATCCTCCTTTGTTTTCTCATAATATACATTATTCTTGTCTAGTCTGTATTTCAAAATTAATTTTGTGTGTGTGTGTGTGTGTGTGTGTGTCTTGCTAAAAAATAAGCATGCTGAGGGCAGGAACTATGTTTTATCTCTTCATATATGACTCCTAACACAATACTCTGCATAATAGAAATTATCGAGAAATGAATGAATTAATGAGGTACTTCTATTTCCCAGGAATGCAATGTGTTCACTATTCTTATATCAAATATTATAGAAAAATTCAGTCATCTTGAAGTTGTCCTGTAAATTTTGGTATGTCCATTGCCTAGGAAGAGTCCCTTAGAGTCCCTGGCTCATAGACTCTGATCCATCAATACTTGTTGCTTGAATGAATGAAGGAATCTAGTGTTATGGGTTGAATTGTACCCCTCCAAAAGATGTTGAATCTTACACCTGTAGTAGCTCTGCCTTATTTCTTTATTTGGAAATAAGGTCTTTGCAGATGACCAAGTAAAGATGAAGTCAGTAGTGGGGGTCTTACCCCAATATGACTACATCCTTATAGAAAGTGGATATTTGGACACAGAGAAAGAAACACAGGGAGAATGCCATGTTAAGATTGAAGTGATGCTGCCACAAACCAAGGAATGACAAACATTGCCAGAAAATAAATGAAAGCTCAGAGAAAGGATTGGAGCAGACTCTCTCTTGTAGCCCTCAGAAGGATCCAACCCTACCAACACCTTGTTCTCGGGTTTCCAGCCTACAGAGCTTTGAGACAATAAATTTCTGTCATTCTAAGCCATTCAGTTTGTGGTACTTTGTTATGGCAGCTCTAGGAAACTAACATACCTGGAAGTAAAGGTTTAGGTATTTTCAGCACATCCAGGGACTGGTATGAATCTGTAGGAAGCCTGCAGTGGCTATTAATGAAAATTGTGGATGTAGTGAAGGCAGAAGTTTAAGACTCACTGTCAACCATGGCTAGTGAGAGATTTTTTTGTGGGTGTTGGGAAAAAGATACAGATTCTTGTGTCTAGGAGTGTTGGGGAAATCTGTATTTTACAGTTCAGAATTAGATTCTTAGATGACTGATGGAAGCACATGTATTTTTACAAAAACCACCCCAGGTGATTTGGTTGTACACCCAAGTGAGTGACTGGGAAGTAATGACCTTCTCCTTTGCTGCCTCAGGCTGGCCCAAGCAGGGCTGTGCTGCCTCCGTCTGGGTTACCTTCTCTTCCCTGTGTGCATTTCACTAATGGTCAGATTGCAGCGGGTGTGAGACAGGACCCCCTGGTTCATTTTCGGATGAGGCTCTGCTCACTGATGATAAACCTGTTTAATTTTACAATTGCAACCTTTTCTCATTTTCAGTTTGCCTCTCTTCCTACTTTTCAAAATTCACATATAGTACTTAGTCTTGATAAAACTTCTGAAGTTTTCTATCTGAGGCTGGGCTTTCCTAACATTTTTATTTAAGGAAACAAGCCTTTCTCTATCCCCCCACCTGACACACCCCACGGATCTTGCATTCTCTGTTTTTCTACCTGGCTCTCAAGCGTTGCTCCCTGTATCAGAACAGTTGGACTCAAACATTGCCAAGACTAGTTAAACATAAGTCTTTCCAGGTTAACTATTGATTTATTATCTGATTGAATGTTTTGCCCTTTTGAATTTAAAGTAAATCAGGATCTCAAGAGAATCAGAAGGAAAGGGTATAGTATTAAATGATTGTTTCACAAAGATTCAAAGAGGAAATATACTTTCAGAACCAGGCTAATGTACACTGCTTATGCAGAAATACAGAGATTCTAGTATTTTTTAAATTAATAAATATGAAAACAAAATGGGACCAAGAGATTTGAATTTAGTGTACATAAAATGAAAGAGCTCATATAACTTCCTCTGCATTTAAAGCAATCAGCTAGAGTACAACCTAAGTGGAAATGGATATGTTTGAAAAAATCTATATGCTCATTGCAGAATGGTATGTTTGAGAGACTTGCTAAGTGCTTACATTAATACATCCTGAAGTACTTTCTAATCAAACATATTATTGCTCTACTTTCCATACTGCTGTAAGTTGGAAAGTTTTCTCATATGCTAGTGGTTTCTAAAATCACATATTAAGTCCTCATTGCAGATTCAATTCATCATCTCCCATTATTCTAAAATGTTGTGTTCGTTTTTGCTAAGCTTTGTGGCTGACCATTGTTATGCCTCGACATACCAGGCTGTCAGTTTGGAGATGGTGCATCTGCTGTCCTTGTTGTGCAAATCGGGTAGTGTTTTCTCCACAATTAGACCAGTAACTGTTGGTGTGTGTGTTGGAGGAGATGATACTTGCAGTGATGACAAGTAGGAAAAATTATTCCGTGGAAGCTCAAATCATTTTGGTGAAGCCAAGTTGAAGGCCCATCCAACATATGTCTAAAGCAACTTGTGGCTGAAATTTTACACCTGCTTATATTATACATGAATTGCGCCTGGTGTCACGTGAATTGTTGGTGAAACTTGAAACTATGTAAAAATTATCTGGTTTCAGGTCTGGTTTCCAAAGACTCACACAATAGTGATGCAGTGAACCTGTGTGTGCAGGTGAACCTGGGCGCATTTGTACAGTTCTCCTGGCTTAAACCCAGGGGACTGTTAGTGAGTTAAAGCTGTGAAACAGACAGGAGAAGTGGTCGTACATTTCTAGGGGAAAGTGTAACAAGGATCAGGGATACATTCAAATGAAAGAAGCTAGTAAAGCCAAGTCTTTCCTGGAGAACACCAAGAGTGCAGGCATTGCCTCTGCCCCTCATCCACCACTTATACTTGGAAACTTTCTATTATTCCTTCCAGATTCAATTCAAATATCACCTTCTCTGTGAAACTTTCCTTGACCCCACTGATCAGCGCTAGATGATTCTATCCTCTGTGCTTCTCAAATACCTATTTCCCTCTATTTTAAAAGTACGTATATTTTCTGGCAATTTTGTTTATTTCTTTTTTACCCTGCCCTTGCCAACTCTGAACTCTAAAACACAGAAACTATTATATTTATTCATTGTTGTGTTCCTAGTAGTTAGCATAGTGCCTAGCCTGAATAGCCAATCAATATTTGTTGCATGAATACATGACAGAATTGGTTGACTATGTGTCATCATTTTTGTTGTGCTGTTTAAGAAATGTATGTAAGCAGAATGTCAAGCCATAAAAAGATACAGGGATTACTAAGAACTTGGTCTATTGTTGTAAATAAGCTCTTGCATCTTCTAGTTGCGGGTAAATGTGGGAAAGAACTGAGGAGACCAAAGCATAAGCTAAAGCAAATGGTAGTCAGAGCCAAAGCTTTAGAAAATAGAGGCAGAGTCCATGAAGGACTGGGTATTGGTTTATCCGCACTAGGGTGAAGCAAGAAGAAAGAAATGAAAATGAAACAAAAAATGAAAGAAGAATTTACCTAGATATATAAAAGCTGTTATGTTTGTTTATAAGTTACTAAGTGACATTACAATATTTTCCTGCTTCAACCTTCATCTAACGAATGTTAAAAAATAACTAAAATTTCAGGACCAATTATACCTTTTTACAGCTTACAACCCCTCACTGGATATTACTTCTTTTCTTTCTTTCTTTCTTTCTTTCTTTCTTTCTTTCTTTCTTTCTTTCTTTCTTTCTTTCTTTCTTTCTTTCTTTCTTTCTTTCTTTCTTTCTTTCTTTCTTTCTTTCTTTCTTTCTTTCTTTCTTTCTTTCTTTCTTTCTTTCTTTCTTTCTTTCTTTCTTTCTTTCTTTCTTTCTTTCTTTCAGATGAAGTCTCACTCTGTCTCCCAGGCTGAAGCACAGTGGCACTATCTCAGCTCACTGCAATCTCCGCCTCCTGGGTTCAAGCAATTCTCCTGCCTCAACCTCCCAAGTAGCTGGGATTACAGGCATGAACCACCACGCCTGGCTAATTTTTGTGTTTTTAGTAGAGATGAGGTTTCACCATGTTGGTCAGGCTGGTCGCAAACTCCTGACCTCAAGTGATCTGCCTACCTCCCCCTCTCAAACTGCTGGGATTATAGGCTTGAGCCTATAATATTAGTAACTTATAAACAAACATAACAGCTTTTATTTATCTAGGTAAATTCTTTTTTCATTTTTTTGTTTTATTTTCATTTCTTTCTTCTTGCTTCACTCTAGTGCAGATAAACTGTGCCAGGCCTGGATATTACCTCTAATATTATTTTCTAAACTTGCCCAAGCGTAATAATTCCCTAGGACATGAATAAACAATGGAGATCCCTATACATCTTCTGAATGAGAGTCTTGGGAGGTAGAGGCTGGGAATCTGCTTTTTAATAAAACATTTGGTGATTCTTATCATCAGTTTTGAATTTATCTTCAGGATGAAGGTGCTTTTCCTTAGAAAAGTACTCCAAGTCTACTCCCTGGCTCTGGCCTCATTTGCTATGCTTTCCCATTATGTTCTAGTGCTAATAGCAAGCAGTTTCAGATCTCTTTCTTTCCAAATGCTGTCATCTTTACTTAAATTCTATTCACACTTCAAAAACAATGACACTTCCTCTGAAAAGCCTGTTTGCACCCTCCTCCAAAAAGTACTAGACTTTATCTTATCACATTGTCTTTCTGACCTTCATTTATGTTTCCTTTACAGCAGGATCTTCTTAAGACTAGCAAACATGTCTAATTTATTTATATTATGTGTCCAAGACCTAACTTAATGCCTGGCACATAACAGACATTCAAGAAATCCATCCATCCACTCATTTATTCATTCATGTACTTAATTATTCATTTAATGTATATTGCTTGACTTCTTGTTATGTGCTAGATATCTCTTACCTATATATCTTTAACCCTTTGTTAAAAGCTGTCTCAAATGAAGCTCCTCTGTAATGATTATCTGGATGGCTTCGCCCTTCCCAGGACTCTCTCATCTTTATAAGCTTTCACAATGACCACATCCTATTTTCTTCCCTGTCTCTCTTTTTCTCTTTTTGTAAATGTGCATCTGATTAGCATGAAAATGATTTGTAAGCAGGGACAACATTTTAGGTTTTATTTGCATAAAAAATGTAGAATACAGTGGCATGTTTGGAGTTGGCTAAATCTATAATTATATATTTTTAAAAATATCTGTAGTAAATATGTCACAATGCTAACGTTTTTTAAATGTCAGTGATGGGTACACAGGAGTCTATGATGTAAGCTTCTGAGGCTTGAAATAGCTAATAATTTTAAAATATTACAATATTTTAGGTCCAGAATTCTTGGCCTGAGAATCATTTACCCTTCAGTTCAGGAATTTAATAAACTCCCTGAAATTATATATAATTATTAAAGTATGTTTATTTTTTGGAGAGTGAAAGCTCATAACTTCAATTACATTTTCAAAGAGTTCTATGACCTCACATCATTTAAGAGCAATTCTTCTGGACATGTAGTAATAATGGCAGAATAATTTATTTGTGGAGAAATGTATAATTTACAACAACTTTCTCATGCATTAGGCTTTTCATTCCTCACAGCAGCCCTGAGAAGCAGCCATGACAGGCATACTTAACTATTGATCAAATAAGGAAACTAACACTTGGATAGGTTAAGAGCCTCCACTGGAGCTTATGTCTCACAACTCTAGAGCTGGAGCTCTTTCTGCTATATGCACCAAATGGCTTCTTTCCATAAATACTGGTTTGCTTAATTTTCTTTGGACATATGGAGTAGGTTAAGCTCCTGCCAGCAGCAGACAGGCAGGTAAAACTTAAATTACCCTTTATACTTAATGAATGAGGTGAGTTACTTTCATCTCTCAGTCATTAGTCATCAGTGTCCTGCTTGTGTATAAAAGGAATTTCCTTCTCACTCCTTTATCCTAAATACAGATTAATTAGGAAAGTCCCTGGACTCTCAGCATCAGCATCTTCTTGTTCATCATTGAGAACCATTTGTGGAATGCATTTCATATGCAAGACACTGTACTTAGCACTAACAACTCTAAATGATAGCTGATATAAGCAGGCAGCTGGACAATTAATGCCAGAGTAGGCTAGCTGTCTAACTACTGCAACCACTGAAATACAGTTTCAGCTATACAGAGGAGGGTATGTTGAGGGTCTTAAAATGAACCCTCTGAACCAGTAATTCTACTTCTAAAAATTGCTCTTAAATAATTATAAATCTTGAAAACTGTGTACAGAGTAGCATTAATAAAAATGTTAAAAGAATAGATACAACATTAATCTCCAACAATCAATCAATTGGTATGTAAATTATGATTAATCACTTAGTTGATGCTTTACCTGCAACATTGAATCACTATTGCAAAGATTGACAGCTGAATAAGAAAGAAGCGGTAAATAAAAATCTTTTGAGGAAAGGCAGAAGGTCTACTTTAAAATGCACCTCATGGTGTTCTGCCATTCTCCCCCTTCCTAGAATAAGAAATATTCTTACTTACTGGAAAATTAATGGTTTGTGACATTATAAAATATTCATCTTTTGGTTTTGACTATCTACTGTTTCTCCTGGCTGCACTTTTGGTAACAGCGCCTTACCTTTCTTTGGGAAATTGCTGTTTTCCAACTTATTATTCCCAGAGGTGTCAGTCACAGTACTCTGCACCAACACTGAAACTGACCCAGGGCCAACCAGAGTCTTTCCCTGGGAGCCCGAATGCCCCTCATTCCTCTGGGGTCCTAAGCTGCCAAGACATCAAAACAATCTCCCTCTTCTTGACACATTATATGAATGTTTGTTTCCTGTTTGTAAAGACTGAGAAAAACACCTGCTCGGCCTGTTCTTCCAAGTTACCTGCATGAACGTAATTATCTTTTGTTTTCCCCTTAAGTTAATTTGTTTGGGTTTTTCTCATAAGCAAAGGAGTCTTGACTATAACAAGTTAATATGGATCATACTAAAGTACATGCACTAAAAACAAAACAAAAAATCCAACAAAACTCCAAAATTGTATTCATTAACAAGCACTCTGAAACTGTTCTAAAATAATGATTATTGATCTATTATAGGTGAATTTTTATCTTGGTTGTTCTACTTTTCTATATATTTTCCCAAATTTTCTATAAGAGGTATATACTTCATTTTAAATTGTAAACAGCAGCACTCACAACACAAGTAATTTGGCACCATGGCAACATCCCAGAGAGGAAGGAGAACAGGAAGGGAGACATACAGGCAGTTAGGTACAGATCGATTACTGAAAAGTATATTGTTTCCTTCCCAGTTCCACCAATGGCTTCTTGGGGAAATATACTAAGCTCTGTTGATATATTTAAGTTACATGCTATCAAACATCTGTAGTTGTCATAAAGGTTAGTAGTGGGAAATGTGAAATCGACATTTGTTCCTGGGAAATGTGTTGGTGCTTTACTGGGAGAGAATGTCTGGTAATTAGAGGGAAAGGCTAAAAAAGAAGGCCTTTATTTTAATAGATAGTAAAGAGTAAATGTCTTGGTCAATCTTACTAGACTCATGCAATGTTCTGATATCACTGGAGTTAAGCTGCCAAAAGAGATACTGACTGGGCCAGGGCTAAGATGGACTATATCGGCAAGCCATCTACAGTTTAATCCCAGCAGGTGATTGTTAGATAATGTTTGACTATTACTTCAAGAGAAGTGAAATGGCTGTGATGATCTTTATATCCTCTTAACTTTATCAGCAATTGTCAGAGCCTTGGATACAGCTGACTTTAGGTTATCTTTCTTTATCCAAGAGAAGTCCCAGGTTCTAGAATCTCATGGTGTGTGACAGCCATCTACTTTAAACCAAGGGATGATAACAGAGCCTCCACAATAGATTACAACCGGCGTAGGTTTCTGAGTCTTCATGTAGGCAATTTACTAGTAAAGTGCAGGACATTTGAAACTGAGCTAAGGGTTATGGTATAATAGGATTCAGTCTCACTGTCAAGAGATGGATGTAGCAGGACTCTCCAAGCTAATGTAGTGGTTAAGAGATTCTTGGGGAAAAAAAATCACCTTAAGTATAATCTTCGGAAATGTGAACAGTAAACTTAGGCAGTCATCATTTAGTTCAAGAATTGTGTTCTGCAACCTGACATTCCAAAGTAGAGAAAATTAAACCATGACATGGGTTGGAGGAACATCTTTTATGGCCCCTCCCTGCCCTGTGTTTCTGAGACATGTTCTTGTGACAGATTAAAAAGCTAATGTGGTGGTTGCACATACTTACCCAAACATGTTATTATTTGACCCTGAGATAAGAAAATTAATTTAGCAGAGATTTGTATCTGGGCTTTATCATGCCTCACCTAGAACTCCGCTATTGACTGATCTCAGCTTCTACCTGTTAACCCTTCCAGTTCACCTTCCTTACCATTACTCATCAGAGTCATCTTCCAAAAATAAGTCTAATGAGACCTTGCTTCTGTGTAAACATAAAACAAAGCAACTGAAGAATCAAACTCTTCTGTTAGTTTTCTATTGTCCATAGAACTAAATCTACTTCTTTATTTTGATAGTTATTCTCACCCCAACCTGTCACTCTGGACCACTTCCTGCTGCTCTTCACAAGCTCCTGTCTTCTCCAGCTACCTCAAATTTCCACATATTCCTTAATATGCCAAGATTTTTTGTGTTTCTGAGACTTTATTTACATAGGTTCATTAGAATGTTCTGCCTCCTCCACTGTCATGGGAGGTTAGTGTAAGAGAGAAACACGGAAGTCAGCAGTGGGGAGCTGTAAAAATCATGGTAGAGAATTTGTACTTAAAAGCAGAAGCTAGACTCAGGTGATCTTGAATTAAAATGCTTATGGTGATAACTGTCTGGGATTCTCTTCTATTATCAGGAATCTGGGATTTCTGGAAAGAGAGGGACTCCATAACAAGTTGCCAAGTTGTGTTATAAATTACATGCTTGCATATTTTCTTCCCTCTTGCAGTTTAAGTCTCTAAGAATATGCCCTTCAGCCTTCTTACCTGGACTTCTGGGACTTTATTGGTGAAAAAGAACTATGGCATGACTTGTAAGTACAAGATAATTTGGCTTAAAAGCACATTTTTAGGTATTATGTGCATAGGATATATCAAATGTTTTACCCTCCAAATTGGCAATTATAAAGGCTTTATTTACTATTTTTATTTATAATTTGGATGACAGAATAATGACCAGAAATACTGTTGTTAACAATAATACTTTATCTGACTCCAAGATAAAAAAGTATTTAAAATGCTTTGAGAATTTGAGAAGTGTGTAGATATAATTTAACACTGCTTGCAATACTATGTAAAGAAAAGAAAAATCATCTCTGAATAGATGTTAGTTAGGATAGGCTTCCAGAAGATTCCAGGAAAAGATTTGTGGGTCACTTTGAACCATAAGTAAAATATTAATTCACAAGACTTATACTTTATTGTTAGTAGAGTGTTTAGAAATGTGAATTAGTTATGAAGTATAAGGTTATCTTGCCATTACTTGAAGAATTTACAGTACTTAAATAATTGAACCTATATCTGTACTCTATGACACAAACAACAGAAAAAACTTGGAAAATATCCATTGATTAAAAAGGTGGATAAGCAGTGATAAAATTGTTTTATAGTGTGTATCAGTGTGTATCAAGCATGCTGTCATAAATATTTTTATGTATTATTACATTAAATCCTAACAAAAACTCTTTAAGAAAGTTGAGTAAACTGGGTATCACACTTAATAAATAAGTTGCCCATATTATTAGTCAATGTTAGAGCCAAGAATCTTATCCAGAACTGTGCCCAATTACTATAACTTTTACTGAATACCAAGCTGCCTTTAGAAAAAAAAATTATTTATTTGGCCTAGAAAAAGTAATATTGCAGGAGGCCGTGGGTATTATAAGAGATATAATT
This sequence comes from Papio anubis, assembly GCF_008728515.1. NCBI lineage: Eukaryota > Metazoa > Chordata > Mammalia > Primates > Cercopithecidae > Papio > Papio anubis. The sequence continues at coordinate 88,087,609 of NC_044987.1, forward strand.
ACATGCAAAATGAGAATTCTTGCTTTCACTGAAGTCTGTAAAAAAACACATTGAATTATGCTGCAACAGCAGAAGTTTCAATTAGAGTATTTGGAGAAGAGACAAGAATTTATTGCCTTGAAAGGCGGTGGAGTCTTCTCTGAGATCAAAAGTTTTAAAGGCCTACAACTTTCTTTCTGGAGGTGAGGTGTCCACTGTGATGAAGCCTGAAATCAGCCCTAACTTTTGGCTTTGGTTCATCAGGGTACTGTACACTTACTGAGCATCTTTAGAGACTCCAGGGAAGGCAGCAATTAATACTGCTTTATTGTATGGGATAACAGGACTTCTGTTGGAACAGCTGTTTGTTGATCCAGCTGACATTCTCTTTCATCCACCCATCCATTGTTCTCCTTAAACAATAGCAAGATACCAATGTGAGTTTTACTCACTCTAATGAAAAGGGTTGAGTTTCTCTCCCTATAAATATTTTCAAAAGCCTTGATGATTCATGAGATTTGCACAAATACATTTAGTGCTGAAAGTAAGTGTATAAAGCATTTGGAGAATACTCTGCCCCTGGCATTACAAAGAGGGGAGGGCACTTACATTAAAAATAACTCTGCTTATGCTTTTAAGGCAAACACACTCTTCATTTCTCTTCTTCCTACTTCAACTCCCCACCCTGGAAAAAATAAACATCATCTAGAACAAAACTTGACATAAGAGAAGACTACTTCTTGGGTGGGCATGACTGTAATCTTGCCTGAAGCAAGGGGTATACACAAAATGACCTTTAAAATTTCCTTTCAACCCCATTATTCACTGGGTTTATCTAAACATTGTTTATGAAGGAGGATAAAATGTAGACAGGTTCTGAAATGAAGAAGGCAGCAAAGACTTACTGGTTCTTGTTGCAAAGGGGAAATTGGATTTGTACCTTCATCTCCTGCATTTCTCATTTATTTCATTCAGGTGTGCAGGGGATGTAGCAAGTATCAAATTCAGCTATGAAACTTAGCTGGTACAATAAAACCCTAGTGGCTTTATCTCTTTTTCCCCTACAGAAATCTACATTTTCCTTTCAACTTAGTAGTAGTTCATTATTCTTCTCTGTTAGAGAAGATTCCAAACTTTTAAAAAACTCCCTCTGGACATTTTTCTTGTACAGATGCTTCTGAAAAGAGGGGCTCAAAGTAGATATGAGATTAAACTCAAACACTTGTGGTTTCCCCCAATACTTCCCAAGATATTAGATCATGCAACCTGTCTTGTTTCTATTCCCTGTCTTTCATCTAGACCCCGAATCCCAATCAGCCCAGGTTTCTGTTTCTTAAAATTTAGGATGCAGCTTGAATGCCACCTGTTCAAAGAGCTTTTCTGACCACCCCAATCCAGAGTAGCCACTCAGTCATGATCACATTACATTGTTCTGAGACTCTGCCTAGAATCTGTTACTCCTTAATTTATCTAATGCTCACATCTCTCATTAGAATGTCTTCCATGAGAACAGATATGTGTCTGCTTTATTCACCTCTGCATACTTAGCAGTTTACAACAGAACTTACAAACACTGTGTATCCAATTAATATTTCTTGAATGAATGAATATATGGTGCTCTCAACAGGGAATACATCGCATATTCCATGAATAATTTCATATTATACAAATCACACATGCACCGGGAGATATTAACAAATATACATTACTTGCCACCAAATATATATTGATGAGTAAGGGTAAGGAAGTGTATTAGCCTGTTCTCACACTGTTATAAAAAACTACCTGAGGCTGGGTAATTTATAAAGAAAAGAGGTTTAATTGGCTCATGGTTCTGCAGGCTGTATAGGAAGCATGTCTGGGGAGGCCTTAGGAAACTCACAATCATGGCAGAAGGTGAAAAGGAAAGTAGGCACATCTTACAAGGCTGAAGCAGCAGGAAGAGAGAGAAGTGAGGGGTGGTGCTATCCACTTTTAAAGAACCAGATCTTGTGATAACTCATTCACTATCACAAGAACAACACAAAAGTGGGAAATCCACCCCCATGACCAAATCACCTCCCACCAGGCCCCACCTCCAACTTTGGGAATTACAACTTGACATGAGATTTGGGTGGAGACATAGACATAAACCATATCAGGAAGGTAGAGAAAGCACAAAGTTTGGGCAGATTTCCCTAAAATAAGACATCCAAATGCAACGGTTTATTCCAGTATTGCCTATTTAAATTAGCAAAACTGCTTTCCTTATATAACTATCTAATGAGAATGAGTTCTCAGCATCCTTGCTGGCCTCAAATGTTATAATGATCCCTTTATCACCTTGTTGCCTCCCTGCTCTTTTCCTCAAATCTTGATCATCTGGGGTCCAGATCTCTTGATTTAAACAGTATTTTAGACCTGACAGCAATTCTATGAACAAATCTTAGCTTTATTCTTCAGCTTAAAATTGTTCATACCCCTTGAAGTGTATCAGCTCTTAGCCAGTTTGGATAACAGCTTGAGCAGACCTGCTTTGCACTTCTGGACTCCTATCTTAGCCTCCCTTTACCAAGAATCTGAGATCAAGAGACCTGTGTTTTTCTCAAATCTTTGCAATTCTCAAGTCTTTGAAATGATTCCTCTCTTCTCAGCCTATCGGTTTTTCCTTTATCATCCATTCTTCTACGTTTGTCTCTGCTCTTTCCATTTGACTGGCCATGTTTTATCAATTATTAAGCTTTAAACAGTCCCCAATCTGGAGGACAAAGTTTGAATAGTCCCCAGTCTGGAGGACAAAGACAAGTGTGGAAATAAAACCATACCTCTAATATCTGCCTTAATCAGTAAATCTACAAACTATATTGACTATGTTTATATTCATAGTGTATTTAAAAGTTTAATAGCATGACCATTAAATATGGTTGGAAGACTTCCTTGAAGATAGAGTAGGAATTTTCTACTTCTATCATTGGACTTCGAATTGAATATTTCAGTAATGGTAATGATTTTAGCTTACTGAAAAAGCTACCTAACTTTTTCTGAAATTGATGGCTGGTGTCACTCTTAGCATCAACACTTAATGAAAGAGAGTTGCAGCCAACTATATATTTAGTTGCATAACCGAGCCTGGTGAGGGGGACAAAAGTAAAACAATGGTCATGGCATTGCAAGTCTTCCATTAGTTGGCTCAAAACTCTATTTAATTACATTAAAAAATTTAGATTTATAGGAGTATAGAAATACATTTATTATATAATCATTATATAATATATTATATAAAATAATAAATATTGATAATATTATTTATATATTATATAAACATATATAAATAATAATTATATAATATTATATAATAATCCCTTTTCAATGTTAAAAAATTTAGAAAGCATAGATAAGGAAAATACACACACTCACACCCACACTCACAGACACGTCTACACCCACACACACTCCCAACCTTACTTTCTTTTATTTAGAAAATGTTTTTTTGAGATAGAGTCTCACTCTGTTGCCCAGGCTGGAATGCAGTGGCGCTATCTTGGCTCACTGCAACCTCCGCCTCGCGGGTTCGAACAATTCTCATGCCTCTGCCTCCTGAATACCTGGGATTACAGGAGTGCGCCACTAAACCAGGTTAATTTTTGTATTTTTAGTAGAGACAAGGTTTCACCATGTTGGCCAGGCTGGTCTTGAACTTCTGACCTCAGGTGATCTGTCCACCTGGGCCTCCCAAAGTGCTGAGATTACAGGCAGGAGCCACGGCGCCTGGCCCAAACCTCACTTTCTCGTTTGTTTTTACTGCTGTGCTAAGCTTCTTCCTCAGCCACATGTACAACTGGCAGTCTCATAAATACATCTAACTCTCCCTGTCTTTGCCCAGACTGCTCTCTTAACATAAAAAATGCTTTCAAATCTCTCCTCTTTCACAAAGCGTAGTTACTAGTCAGAGTCCAACTTAAATGCTGTATTCTCTATCTAAATTGCTCATGTCATTTCAGATGAAACAAATCTTTCTTTCTTCCCTTCCAAACAATCAATTTAACTTATCCTTTAGACTTTTGATTTGGGATCTCATGGCTTTGAAACTTGTTGGAACTTGTGACTTGATGAGATTCAGGTTAAAATTTGTAACAAAGTTACTTCAATCAGGAGGACATATTGTCTGCTTTGTGTCTCTTTTTATGAATTTAGTAGTCATTGATTCTCAGTGTCTAGATCCATTAATTAATTGGGGGATGTCAAATGGTGATATTCTAATTTTATTTTTCCTTTAAATTACTAGTGGAATACTTCTTTTAAGGAAAACTTAACTGTCATTTATCATTTGGTTACCTTGTGATACAATTTGATAGGAAAGATGGGTTAGATGCCTGATTCTTATTTCTGCCTTTACTTACCAGGTCTCAAATAATGAGTAAATTCATTAGCAACCTACAAAGATGACTGTCACTTGACAAATCATTCAGTAATAAAACAATATATAGATGATCCTTTACTATCAGACAAAATGAGAGAATGCATCTTTAAAAAAGTTGTAAATGGCAGTTGTAAATGGTCACAGGGCAAATGTTTATTTTTATTATTATATTATGGTATAATATAATATTTTTATTGTCTTATGTTTGTATCTCTATTACTGTAGAAGGCTGAAAAAATTTGAAGTTGAGTGATTCCATCTTTTCTGTCAACTCCTAGCACTAAACCATTTCATTTTCTATAAACAAATGTTCTATCCTAGTTATATTCTTCTTATTTAGCAAATAATCATTTCAAATCTTTTATATTCCTCAGCTTATTACATCTGGGAGACCTCATCCAGTCTCATTATTTTAAATGTAGTTTATATGCCAATAACTTCCATGTTCATAATTTCTGTTTGGATCTTTACCCAAATGTACTCAACTCTTTACTTTGCCATTGACATCTCTATTTAGATGTCTAATCATTATCTCTTACTCAACAGGTACAAAATTCAACTTCTGATCTTCCTTCACTCCTAAACCTAGTATACTCACTGTTTTCTCCATTTCACTCAGTGGCAATTTCATCTCTTCAACTTGTCAGGCAAAACATTTGGAGTCACCCGTAAGTCCCCTTTATCTCTTATATATCCTGTTGGCTAGAATACAAACATTTTTAGTATTTAGAATATTATTATTAATATCTGAATACTAAAACATTATTAGTATTTAGAATACTAAACCTAGTATACTCACTGTTTTCTCCATTTCACTCAGTGGCAATTTCATCTCTTCAACTTGTCAGGCAAAACATTTGGAGTCACCCGTAAGTCCCCTTTATCTCTTATATATCCTGTTGGCTAGAATACAAACATTTCTTACTTTCTTCACTGCTACCATCTTGGTTCAGTCCACATCATCTCTTGCTTGGATGGTTGTAGTAGTCTCTAGAGAGTTCTACCTACTTTTGCTCTTAGACCTTATAATCTCAGATGTAAAACGTTAAAATGTGTGTTAGATCACGTCACTTTTCCCCTCAGAACCTTTTAATACCATCTCATCTCATTCACAGTAAAGTCCCAAACCCTTCCAGTAGTTAATAATTTTATCTCCTAGTATTAAGGTGACATTAAACTCCTCATTTTTCCTTTAGCAGGTAAATCACCACCCTATTGAGGCCTTCAAATTTGTTATTGCTTCTTTAGGAAGGCTCTTCTTCAAATTTTATTTTTTGTTCTATTATTTATTTAATCCAATTAACATTTTCAGTCATTTCTTTCTTTCTCATATCACCCTTGGTTATCACCTTGTAATATAAAATTTACTTACTTATATGGTTTATTTTCTGTGTCTCTCATTAGATCATAAGAGCCATAAGGGAATGAAGTTTGTTTTGTTCATTGCTTTATCCCCTACTTCTAGAACAGTGTCAGGTAATAGTTGCTCAATAATTATTTGTAGATTTAACAAATGAATTTTGATCTTTGGAAGTCAAGATCTTTAAACTCTTATTTCTATTTTTCAGTTTTAGGATGCCCAATTTGGTTACTTTGTACATATCATAATTCTTTGTTGAAATTCTTACCTACTTTGCCCAACTTTTATTTTCTTGAGTGTATTGATCATAGTTATTTGAAAGTCATATTGGGTATCTCCAATATCTGAATCATCTGGAGGTCTATTTATATTGTCTATTTTTTACTTTGATTTTCCAATGATTTAATCCTATTATTTATTTGCCTCATAATTTTTGACTTGATAGATGAAACTTTGCAGGTGTTCTTGAGGATGGAAATTTGCCCAAAAGGGTTAAGTTTTCTTCTATCAAGTAGATAGATTACTAGTGGATCATCATTGTCCTATTGAGGCTTGGTTTTAGGCTTTATTTGAAAGGGTTTTAAATGTCTTTAAAATGTTTAAATTTTGCCCTTACATCTAGGGTATAGTCCTCACTTCTAAAGTATGGCACTAAGTGTCACATTAATTCTAGAATGACCTCTTCTGAGGTCCTGGCTGAGAAGTACCAAGACATTTGCAGATGCCTCCCAATTTTGACAAGAGTTAAACGTTAACTTTTGTCTTTCCAGTGTCATGAGACTGCTAATAGAATCTCAGGCCTCTCAAATGCTATTTTCTTCTTTCTCCTACTACACCAAATAACCTAGAAGAAAACAGCATATATATGCAGTTTTATAAACAGTTGTGAGCAGTTAAGTTAGAAGTCAGCAGTTGTGAAGTGGAAATTTGAATGCAAATTTTTGAATTTATTCTTTGATCTTTTCTACTCTCCAGATGTTTTCCCTTCAAATGGTAGCTCCTTTGGCAGCCTTAAACTTCAACATCTATCTCCTAAGCAAGATCTTTGTCTTTTTTCTTTATTAAAATTTTACTGCTTTTATAAAAACTACATATAATCATTGTGAAAACTAATATATCTTACAATGATCTCATGTCACAATGACATGATTGTTATAATGATCATATGCTTTTATCTGTAGCATAGCTTTGCTAAAATAGAAATTCTGAATCAAAGTGCATGTATTTTAAAGGTTATTAGCTACTGTGTGTGCTACATTACACACAATGCTTTTTTTCTCTCCAACAATATATAATTACTGCTTTCCCACATCCTCTCCAGAACAGAGTGTGATCAACATATTGAAATTTCAATAGAATGCAGTGGGTTAATAATGGATTCTCAATGTTTATTTGATTGTATTTTTGGTTTATTCTTGAGTTGAGGATCTTTCTGAAGTTTTTGGTCATATTTCTTCCTTTTTCTGTGATTATTTTATTTATATTATTTTCACATTAAATAATATTGTTTGTCTTGTTAATATTGATTTATAGAGACTCTGTGAACTAAGGAACTTTAAGGCATTTTCAAACAATTTTTAATAGTCAAATTTTTATTTGAATATTGCTTTAAGGGTCTTCCTTTTTTTTCAAAATGTTAATTTATATGCAATCAAATCTATCAACACTTTCATGGCATCTGGATTTATTGTTTGATAAATGTCTCCTTGCCCTATGTTATACAAACATTTTCCTATTTTTATTATAATATTCTGGGTTTTACATTTTTTATTTTAATCCTTCTGGAATTTAATATTTTATACTGCAAAGCAGGGATTTAATTCTTTCATTTTGAGATCTATAGCTGCTTATGCTAAGATCTTTGATTAAATAAACTATGATTTTTCCACAAATACTTGGATTTGTGTGTTTATTTTTCAACTTGTCTTCTGCACTTTTGCATTCTATTTAGTCTTCACTTACTATTTTGATTTTAATAAGCAGCATAGTATGTTTTATATGTTGCAGGACATTTATCCTCACCTCTGTTCTGAAAAATCTTTAGAAGGTTTTTTAGTTTGTGTTTTATACATAAATTTAAAAAATAAAACTCTCTAGTTTCATTTAAAATTTTTGAGTTCTGAATGGAATCTCATTAAATATATGTATTAATTTGAGGGATGTGTTTATATGATATTGTCTTATGACTCAATAATACTGTAAGATATCATTTAGCTTTTTATTCAGGTTATTTATGTTGATTTAAAATATGTAATAACTTTTAAATATTTCATTACAAGATACATAATAATTTTATCACTACTGTCAGCAGGGTATTAGTATTACATAAATCTATACATATTTTATATTTGAGATACATATATTTCAATGGGTTGCTAGAATAAAGAAAAAGTATATAAATAGCTTTTTAAAATCTAGTTAACCTTATCAGGATTTTCTCTTATTTATTATATATTTTGTAGAGTTTATCTTGACTATTAAATTGTATGCAAATAGAGATAAATTTGTTTTCTTATTTCTCATAATTATATAGCTAGTTGGTTTTCTTATTGGATTGGCTAGAAACTACAACACAATGCTGAATAATTGTAGGGATGGTGGTCATTTCAGTTTAATGAGAATGGTCTTGGTATTTCAGTAGTTAATATAATGTTCATTGCTTGTTTTACAACAGAAACATGTTCCATCACATTTGGTAATTAGTTTTCAAGTCTTAGAATAGAGTTTGTATTAAGAATGGCTACTGAATTTTATAGAATGTCTTGGGTATATTTTATTATAATTATATGTTAATTTTTTCCCTTTACCGTGGAAATTCTAGGCTGGAGTGCAGTGGCACCATATCGACTCACTGCAATCTCTGCCCCAAGTTCAAGCGATTCTCCTGTCTCAGCCTCCTGAGTAGCTGGGATTACAGGCATCTGACACCACGCCTGGCTAATTTTTGTATCTTTAGTAGAAGCGGGGTTTCACCGTGTTGGCCAGGTTGGTCTCCAGCTCCTGACCTCAGGTGATCTGCCCACCTCGGTCCCCCAAAGTTCTGGGATTACAGGCGTGAGCCACCGTGCCTGGCCCATGGAAATTTCTTTCTTGACATTGTTCTATAGTAGTCACACACCGGTGGCTGCATAGTATAGTATTGCATGGATAGATAATGTGTCATGTTGGAAATGTGGGTTATTTGTTTTTAGCTATTAAACACAGTGTTTTCAGATATTATTCAAGGATTTAAAAAGACTTGTGGCAGGGTGCGGTGGCTCATGCCTGTAATCCCAGCACTTTAGGAGGCTGGGGCAGGCGGATCATGAGGTCAGGAGATTGAGACCATCCTGGTCAACATGGTGAAACCCTGTCTCTACTAAAAATACAAAAAATTAGCTTGGCGTGGTGGCAGGCACCTGTAGTTCCAGCTACTCGGGAGGCTGAGGCAGGAGAATGGCGTGAAGCCAGGAGGCAGAGCTTGCAGTGAGCCGAGATCGCGCCACTGCCCTCCAGCCTGGGTGACAGAGCGAGACTCCATCTCAAAAAAACAAAAAGCAAAAAACAAGCAAAAAATAAAGACTTGCAACTTGACTTTTTGCAAAGTGTGACTTAACTAATTTAGAGGAAAGGCTTATTCGCAGTCACACAAATATTTATTTCTCTTCTTTCATTTATCACAGCATATGCAATTTTACTGTCAACATTTAAAATCTTTGCTAATTTTCTGCTCATCCTTAATGCATAACAGTCTATTTAAGAATTACTAACCATGGATGGTTCTTTTTCTCTTCAGAACACTTCATACTCATGGAGGTTGATGGAGTTTGAAAATATAGGATTTCTATATGTTTTTGTCCTTGATAGAGAAGACAATTGAGGGGCAATTAGAGAGGAAAAACTAGAGGACTGTGTGAACCACTGTGTGGAGTAAGATAGGGCAAAGTTATTATCAAAGAATCTTTCTCCCTTAGGAAAGTTTATCCTCAGAAACAGTCTTTACCTCAGATCATCTCTGTCCTTCATTCATCCAGATATTTGTGGAAGGTCATTTCTAGAACAAATCAAAAGTTAGGTAGTCAAAAGACAATGTAATACTTACTATAAAAAGTGTATAACTTCTAAAATAAACCAAAAGTAACAATTAGTCAATGCACATCAGACCGTAGAAACACAGAGCACATCATTAAAATTATTTGCTTTTGAAAAAGTGTTTTCAGTCTTTCTGTAGATTGTGGAAAGAGTCTAGCTTTTGAAAATGGAGAGATTTAGGTATATTGTTCCTGCTTGGTAAGTAAGTCACATAAACTCTCTGAGGCCCAGTTGTGAGAATCGTAAAAGATGAATGTGAAAACTAAAGATAACATATGGAAAGTTCTTTGCATAGTGTGGGACACTTAGTAGGTACTCTGTAAATGGTAATCAATTACTGAGATAGCACTGTTGTTGATAGTAGGATACATAAAATACGTGTGGTTTACAGATTAGAAAATTTTCAGACTTTTTCCTCTTAATGTTTTAAGAATTTATATTTCTCTTCCAGCTACTATTTGTTTATATTCATCCTGGAGAATGTCTTGGCATAGTAGATTATTGATGACAATGCTTCCTGTCCTACTTTTGTTTGGAAGCAAGATTAATTTATATGCTGATTAATTTGGGGGGCTGGTTACCTTACTCCTCTGCTTTTGTCATAGATCTCATTTGTTTGTAATCAATTTTCCTTAACCTTTATACACCTGAGGAGATGGCCCATGAATACTTTACTTATTTGCTTCATACTTTCATTCATAAGACAAATAGCAAATGAACAGGATGTCAAAAAATAGGTAAATTGGACTTCTGTTGGAAGCAAGATGGTTTCAAATTTATAAAGAATTTTTGAAACTTCTTGTTGGTATGTGTATGAAAGAAAGTGCAGATATAATATATATGTATAATTTTAATAAAGGAGAATGGTATAGCGTAAAGAGTGCTCCCCCTAAGCCCCCTGCCATTTCGCCATCCCTGCTTAAACTGTATATGTAAATTTAAGGTAAAGAGAGGACCTCTAAGACTGAGTTTTTGTCTGTTTGTTTGGTTTTTCTATCTCAGACTTACTACTTAGTTGGTCTATTCTAGAGGAAATTCTAGCTAAGTTTTAGAAATGCATTTCTTTCTTGGTGCCTTTCATTCCTGATATTTTACAATGGTAACACTGTTGAAAGTCTTTCTTAAATAATAATTTTTATTACATTAGTTACCAAACAGTTGCCTTGAGTGGTAGTGCGGGGATAATATATTACAAATAACTGATACCTTGACAGCCTGAGTTGTTTTTTTGTTTGTTTGTTTGTTTTTGTTTTTGTTTTTTGTTTTTTTTTGAGACAGACTCTCACTTTGTTGCCCAGGCTGGAGTGCAGTGGCGGGATCTTGGCTCACTGCAAGCTCCGCCTCCTGGGTTCATGCTGTTCACCTGCCACAGCCTCCTGAGTAGCTGGGACTACAGGTGCCCGCCACCATGCCTGGTTAATTTTTTGTATTTTTTAGTAGAGATAGGGTTTCACCGTGTTAGCCAGGATGGTCTCGATCTCCTGACCTCATGATCTGCCCACCTCGGCATCCCAAAGGAGATTTTTGAATAGTGGAAACTATCAATGGATATAGCTCAATGTTGACCATGATTCTGAGATTGGGTCTTAACTCATGTAACAACTTTTCCTAATTCATCTAGTAATCCTGTGAATGATCGCCAACAATTATCAGCATTAGTGGATATTTTCTAGCTGTCTCTTGTCACTAAAGCTTTATTCTGGGGTCCAATCACAAAAGATCATTCAGGGAAGTAGAAGAGTTACTAGGTAGTAATTCAGAAGATGGAATAAGAAGGAAAGATGGAAGATAGGGAGACAGGGAGGGAGGGAGGAACAGAGGGAAGAAGGGAAGGAAGGAAGGAAGGAAGGAAGGAAGGAAGGAAGGAAGGAAGGAAGGAAAAAGAAAGAAAAGAGAAAAGAAGCAAAAAGGAAGAGAGAATAATGGAAAGGTAAGAAATTTACAACTAATCTTTAGTGTGTCTCACGCTAAAGGCGTATGTATGACTTTGGGTCCTCAGAGTCTTTTGAGGTAAGAATTTTTCCCATTTTGTAGATGTATGCTTCTGTAGTGCTCATAGAAAGATCTCCAATGGCGGTCTTTCAGTGTAGTGCTGATAAGGCTACTGTAGCTGGAGGTCACTTGTGTGCCGTGGGCTCTTATCATTTATATTTTGCGGTACAAGCTTCTGTAACTAATAACACAAAAACAAAAGAGGCATAATATGGTTGTGATGAGACTCCACCTCAGGACCTAGACTGACTCAGTTTGAATCTCAGCTCTGCTACTTACTAGTGGGATATCCTTGGACAAACAGCTAAACTTTTATATACCTCAGGTGTTTTTTTTTAAATATGTAAAATGATGATAATACAGTCATGATATTTACATCATAGGGTGTTTCTAAGCATTGAATGAGTTAACATGGAAAAATGCCCTGAAACATAGCAAATAATATGCAATAATTGCTGATATTATTGCTTTTATTTTAGTCAGTCAAGTTTATTCTAGCTTTGTAAGTTAGTAATTTCAGAAGATGACACCCCTCCCCATACACTTACTACCACTTTATGGAACCTTTCCTGCATTCCAACCAAACTCAACACCTTGTTCTTGCAGGAGTCTCTGTCTTTGAATATTGCTGTCCTTTGTGCTATTAATTCTGAAATCACATTCAGCTCAGCAGAAGTTTTCATCATGAAGTTGACTATCTCCGCCAACCCCTAAGAAGGCAGTTTAGCAGCTTCTACACACCTAACATGACACATCATTGTATATATTATAAAAACTATCAGAAGCCCCTGCTTACCTCACCACCACCTGAAGCATAGCTCCTTGAAGACAGAGAGTACAGAATGTATGGCACTTTTTGCCCTCTGAGACCATAGCACAGTGCCTGGTACACAGAGGACTGTCAGTAAATTACAAAAGAATAAATGATCCTACCACCAGGAGGACAGTAACCCAGGGGAGATAATGTGAATGAAGCCTAAGGATTCAGGGAATTGAAAAGTAGGTATACAGCTGTGGCAAAGACTCATATACAATATTTATTTGCCTCTTTAGCTGTCATTGAGCTATAAAATAAAACATATATTTTTAAGTGCCTTATCAAAAGTATCAAGTAGGGACTTTATATTTAACATCACATTTAATATTTACAAACAACTCATGTAATATATACTATAACTAGTGCCATTTGATTGATAAAGAAAGAGGCTCAGATAATTAATACAGCTATCACTTGTTTAAGTTGTGATTAGACCCCTGACCATTCTGACTTCAAACTCTATACTCCATCTTTTAAATTGATTCCATATACATACTGGCTTTCAGGCTGATACGCAGGTTATTTTCATGAAAAATATTTTACCTTGTTCAAATGAAGAATTGAGATGCCTCTCAAAGGTCAAATCTGTTTTTCAGCCCAGTGTTCATCCATCCCATTATTCATCCATCCCATTATTTCTGGGGCAGAATGCAAGAGTACACATTGCTTTTTAACTTCCTATTTTATTTTAAAAAATAACATTTTAGGTCGGGCGCCGTGGCTCACACCTGTAATCCCAGCACTTTGGGAGACCGAGGCAGGTGGATCATGAGGTCAGGAGGTCGAGACCATTAGGCTAACATGGTGAAACCCTATCTCTACTAAAAACACACAAAAAAATTAGCTGGGGCATGGTGGCACATGCCTGTAGTCCCAGCTACTCAGGAGGCTGAGGCAGGAGAATCGCTTGAACCCGGGAGGCGGAGGTTGCCATGAGCTGAGATTGCACCATTGCACTCCAGCCTGGAAGACAGAGTGAGACTCTGTCTCAAAAAAAAAAAAAAAAAAAAAAAAAAAAAAAAAAAATTACAGATATTTCTAAAATCAGGGAAAACCCCATTTGAATTTTTAAAAATTGGTGCCAATTCCATTTGGTTTTAAAAATGCCTTGAAAAACATCAAACTGAAGACAAACATTGACAACTACTATTAACTCCTTTGAGAGACATATTGGAATGAGCAGATTGCCACCCTTTAAATGCTAAGCCTTTAAGTTAGGATGGAAGCCCTGCCTCTCTTGCCCATCCTGTCTGTCACTGGTAGGGAATCAAATCACAGATGCTGAACAACCAGAACTGGGTCTTCTAACAGGTTCAACTTGGCTTCTTATTCTGTGCAAATGAGTAGAAGGTAGTAAAAAATATGAATGAGAATTCTTGGTTTGAATATCTTCCAAAGGTAGAATTTGAAAGGCTATTGAAATCCTGTTAGACAAGACTTATTGCCTATGCAATTACAAACTGTGCAATTTAAGACAGATTTGGGTGAATGTTATGCTCAGAGATGCTAACAAGGAGGCCTCTCACCAATAGGCACTGTACAATATTATGGTAATCTTTTTGGGGAGTTTGTGGTACCCAGCCTTTTTGCTGCACAGTAAGGATCCAACCAAGTTATCCCTCTTGTCCAAAGTAGTATACTATTCATAGGCTATAAAATTCTTACTCATTCCATTTCTGTAATTATGTCAAGGGAAAGGAATTTTCTTCAATTTCCAGGTAAGGAAAAGTGGGAAGTAGTAGAGGTTAAGTTCAGGTCATTGTGATGGGTTAGAAATTTGGGCTGGAATGTGGTCTTCCCGACATGCCGGTGTTCATAATTTTACACTCTTCAACCTACTATCTGATGTGAGATGTTGATGACTTCACTGTAGGAGAATCTACAGGACTTCTCCACAGCTTGTGAGATTAGAGCTTGTTCCTCTGTGAAGCAAACAGGGGTTTCTGAACTTGGATACTTATCTCTCGAGATAAATGAATTTTCTGTTTATTTTTCTCTTTCTTCCAAAGCTGGAGGAAAGAACTTGCAAGAGAACACAGCAATATTCTCCAGTTATTTTCTTCTTACAATTTAGGAGGAGAGACAAGTGTATTTACAGATAAAACCTTGTTTTGAGACACTCCATTTCTCATCTTTAAACCTGAGATAGTTCTTCATACTGGAGCACTCACTGCTTTCCCAGTTTTGTATGAAATTATTCATATAATAGTTACATTCTCATACAGTCTTGTTTTGTTTTTGGTTTCTTTTCCTTTCGTTTTTGTTTTAACCTCAATGTTAAGCCTTGCTTTACTTACTGATGTTAGTGACAGGTTCTGTAAGTTCAAGTGCAATATGTTGGGCATCACTGAAAGCAGCTCCATATCATACTGACCTTCCTGGAGAAGGTAAAACACAACTCATTGGTTTAATCATTGCATTCCATAAAGGAAGATGTCACTTAACCAGCTTTCCTTTCAGTGCCAGAAAATCAGCTCAAAGTATTTTTCTTCAGATAAGTGAGCATGCTTGTCATAGCTTACTTATGCCTGTTAAATCTTTCTATGAAATATTTTACAGAGAAATATGTAAATATTTTGACTGCTTGTGCCATTCTTTTCAGACTACTTTGCAGATTACACATGGGTCTCTATATGAAACAAGAAGGAAAAGCAAGCAGAAATTTCTTAATGTAGCGTTTTTCATTAATGAAGACAGAAAGGCTAAAAGAAAAAAATTTTACATGGAGTCTTAATGTAAATAGTCAAAAGGGGGATATATACCCTATGGAATAGCCTCAAAGTGATATCAGTATGATGGAAATACATTATAAGGTTCTAATACAGCATATTTACTTACCTTTTCTTCTTGACAGCAGATAAGTAAACCACAGCTTAGGAATAGATTTGTCAATGTATTTTGTGGAGACTTTTCCTGTATTAAGACTTTTTACTGGTTTGTTACAGCTTATGTGAACAAAATGTCATAAACCAGACTTTAATCTTGGAAACGTATATAATTTTTACTAACTAGAGTCAGCAGTTATTATATATTCTGAACATAGGGCAGAGAAAGTAAGGGAATTTCCCCCAGTCAGTTCTTATTTAATCTATAAAGTCAAGTCTTTGTGTAATTTCAGCTATTTGACTTTTGCTTTTTCATGATTGCCATTGAAAGAATAAGATAATGTTGATGACATTTGAAACATGATTAAGAGGACCAGTATTGGCCAGGCGTGGTGGCTCACACCTGTAATCCCAGCACTTTGGGAGGCCAAGGTGGGCAGATCACCTGAGCTTAGGAGTTTGAGACCAACCTGACCAACATGGAGGAAATCTGTCTCTGTTAAAAATACAAAATTAGCTGGGCATGGTGGCACATGCCTGTAATCCCAGCTACTTGGGAGGCTGAGGCAAGAGAATTGCTTGAACCCGGGAGGCGGAGGTTGTGGTGAGCCAAGGTTGTGGTGAGCTGAGATTGTGCCATTGCACTCCAGCCTGGGCAACAAGAGCGAAACTACATCTCAAATTAAAAAAAGAGGACCAATATCATGGTATAATTGTGCTGGTCTACTATCTGAAATAACATGACTATAGATGTTTTTATCAAATGACAAAATGATGCCCAGTATTTATCATTTTATACCCTTCAGCCTACTACTTTCTGATGTCAAACATTGATAATTTTGGCACAGGAGAATCTTTTATATTTTTCAATGAAAAATGTTTCACTCAATTTTTGTGGGTTCAAAATATAAGTGTATGATTTTGCTGAGAAAAACATTGCATCACTAACATTTGCTCATGACTGTGGAACTAAACAAATTATCAGTCAAGGTCTCTGGTTTGAGGCAACAGAACTCATCTCTGGCCTTAAGAAAAAGGAGATGCATTGGAAAGATATCAATTTCCCAGAAGCGACAATTACTTGGTAGTTTAAGGCTTAGAAAACCAAGAGTTGTAAATCAAGGTAGCAGGAAATGTAGTCAAAATTATGCTGCAGCAACTTTCTCATCCAGGAACTCTGGCTATGGGATCATCTAACAACCCTTCCTCCCCCATTTCTTTTTTTTTTTTTTTTTTTTTTTTTTTTTTTAATTTCTTAGCGTGAATTTTTTTTTTTTATTTATTATTATACTTTAAGTTCTAGGGTACATGTGCATAACGTGCAGGTTTGTTGCTATATGTATACTTGTGCCATAAGTTGCTGTGTTGCACCCATCAACTCGTCAGCATCCATCAACTCATAATTTACATCAGGTATAAACTTTAATGCAATCTCCTCCCTCCCCCTCCCCTCCCCACATGATAGGGGCCCTCCGTGTGTGATGTTCCCTTCCCAGTCCAAGATTCATTGTTCAGTTCCCACCTATGAGTGAGAACAAACACAAGTGGTGTTTATTTTCTGTTCTTGTGGATAGTTTGCTAAGAATGATGGTTTCCAGCTGCATCCATGTCCCTACAAAGGACACAAACTCATCCTTTTATGGCTGCATAGTATTCCATGGTGTATATAAAGCACATTTTCATCCAGTCTGTCACTGATGGACATTTGCTGATTCCAAGTCTTTGCTATTGTGAATAAAGCTTCAATAAACATATGTGTGCATGTGTCTCTATAGCAGCATGATTTATAACTTTTGGGTATATACCCAGTAATGGATGAGCAGTCATATGGTACATCTAGTTCTAGATCCTGAGGATTCCCATACTGTTTTCCGCCATAATGGTTGAACTAGCTTACAATCCCACCAACAGTGTAAAAGTGTTCCTATTTCTCTCCACATCCTCTCCAGCACTTGCTGTTTCCTGACTTTTTAATGATCGCCATTCTAACTGGTGTGAGATGGTATCTCATTGTGGTTTCGATTTGCATTTACGGCCAGTGATGATGAGCATTTTTCTGTGTCTGTTGGCTGTATGAATGTCTTCTTTTGAGAACTGTCTGTTCATATCCTTTGCCCACTTTTTGATGGGGCTGTTTGTTTTTTTCTTGTAAATTTATTTGAGTTCTTTGTAGGTTGTGGATATTAGCCCTTTGTCAGATGAGTAGATTGCAAAAATTTTCTCCCATTCTGTAGGTTGCCGGTTCACTCTGATGGTAGTTTCTTTTGCTGTGCAGAAACTCTTTAGTTTAATGAGATCCCATTTGTCAATTTTGGCTTTTGCTGCTGTTGCTTTTGGTGTTTCATTCTTTGCATTACTTAAGATTCAGAGTTCCAGAACAAACACCTTATCAGCAAAGCCTAGCTTATTGGCCTGTTCTGTGGTACAGCCAGGTAGAGGAAGGTCCCAGCTGCTGTGATTGAGAGAAGAATAGCAACAGGAATCAAGAACTAGAAATCATCTTCCAACCACATTGGCACACAGTAAAGGATTAATAAAAATAGTGGGAAGTGGATGATGGTAAGCTAGAAAGTGACAAATGTCTGTTCCCCAAAAAATATTGTTTCGAAGTCATGGTGGGTTTTTAGAGTAAACATTATCATTCAATAGCTGTGAGACCTTGGAGAAGCCCTTTTTTGTGTTTATTTTTATTTTATTTTATTTTTATTTTTTTCTCAGTGTAAAATGACAAATTTGACTTACGGTAGGGATGGGAAGTAAGTGGCAATTACATTGCCATCCCTCTTTTTTCTATGGCAGACATTACTAATTGATTGTCGTATTCTTCCATCCTGAGACCAGATATAACCTCAGAATCATTCTCAATATAGCATTCTGGCAGCAACTGCCAAATTATTAGAGTTGATAAATAAGATAAAATCCTGCCAACATCTCTGAACTAGAGGTTAATCACATTTCTTTAGAGTGTCAATGTTCTTTGAAGTTCCAGGACTGAGAAGTATTGTTAGTTAAATTGTTTTAGAAAATTAGAAAGAACCTAGACCAGGCAGGAATAGACTCATAAAATAGCTAATGCAGTAATGTCTGATTGAAGTGAAAGAAAATATTTTCAAACTCGAGTAGCTTTCATTATGAACGTTAAGATGTTGAAGGAAAACTTTAGTCCATTATAGAATGTGCTGTTTATCCTCTGCCTTGAGATCATAAAGATGATTCTTTGAACAAAAGAAAGATAGCACATTGGTCTGAGGTTTACAACTATATATTATATTGCTGATGGTAAATAAATATATTATTACTATAAACAAATTGCCATTAACCGTGGATTATTTTGTTAATGGTAGAAGAATCACTATCTAAGTAGTCTCTTAAAGTTTGTAGAATGCAAGATCTAAAATGGCTTAAAAATCTGCCCTAGAATTTACTAGTATATGTTATTAAACTTAATTACAGGTTCAGCTATTTTATTCAGATACATGTATTTGTTTATTACCTTTTCTATTTACTAATTCAATTGAGTAATGAGTTACATCAATTTGTTTAATACAGTTGCTGCCTCGGGATCCATTTTTACGCCAGACATAAGGTATTTGAAATTCAATTATACTCCACCACCTTTGGTCTAGTTAAAACTTTTCCTCTTTGCAATATAGCCCTCTGTTCCTCATTTCACTGACCCAAAACCCAACAAATCCCAAAGCCACTGACCACAATAAACCTAATGGTTAACACCAGACTCATATAAGTAAGTTTCCCCCTTCGCATGTGTTTCCTTTAAACCAGTCAATTCAAAACCCCCGAGGAAAAGCAAAACAGATAATGCTCTTGAAGCTTAATAAAAGCGTAGTCCTCTCTCTCCCACTTCTCTCCTGCTGGTTGAGAACCCTGCTATTGCTGTGCTTCCTGTTGGCCGTTGCGAGCATCCGTTTTTCTTGTGGATTTGTAAGTAATCAAATGGCTTCTGTTATTTCATGTGTTTTGTTGTTCTGCCTCCTCTGTGTCTCACCTGACCAACATGCTCAAATGTAACACCCCTTTTGGTCAGGGCTCTCCTAGAAAGTGGCTATCTTGGTAGAAGTAAACTGGATACAGGTCAGAAAAGAGCCCCAAGAACATCTGCCAGTATAAACAAGTTTCCTGTGAGAGGGACACCTGGTCATGAGGTGGGCACTTAGGCATTAGGCTGTCTGCCTGGATAAAGAATCATCCTGTGAAAGCATCCCATAAACATCCAAAATCACCTTTGCTGGAGACCCAACAGAGCAGGGATAGAAAGAGACTTCAAGACAGAATTAGAGGAAAATCACAACATGAAATATTTTGTATTTAGATTTTTTTTTTTAAACATCTCAAGCTACTCAGACTATATTGATTTGCAACTTAGAACAAGTGACAACAGACAGAATAATGATACCCAGGAATTACTAGTCTCCAAAGGCAAGCAGTATCTTTACCCAGTAGATGCCATTTTCTTCCAGGTGGGCTGTGTTTGTGTTTATCCACACATCAAGGTTTTGCAATGGTAAAAACCTGTAGTATAGCCTTGAACCATGCCAGGTAAATACATATCTATTTCAAGGGAAATTCTGGCATCAACAAATCACAAAAAAATCTTCATTAAAACAATTTTTGAACACTAGCTTTCTGTAGAGGACCTGGAACAGTTTCAAAGGCCATCCTACCTCTGTGATACTTGCAGTGGAGTACAAAAAAGACCATGAATTCTTCTCATTCATGTATGCATGCCCCTTAACAATTGAACTTTGCAGCTTCTCCTTTAAAGGTAGATATGGGGTTTATTTCTCTACTCCTTGGATATGGGTTGGCCACCTGTATTAGTTTGGTCAAAGGATTGTTAGCAAATATGATGCAAGCAGACCCTTGAAATGTGTTCGCACTATGGGGCTTTTCTTCTTGCTGTTCTTGGAAACACTGAGACCACCACCATGTGGATTGGGCTGAGCTAGACTTCTGGATAATGAGAGACACATGGCAAGATTGTCTCTCACTCTAGCGTCCAGTCCATCACTGGCCATGTTTAGTGAGGACTTCAAACATCATTCAGGCCCATCTTAGCTGGCTCACTATGAACTGCACAATTAACTCTCAAAAGAATAAGAAATAATAAATCTTTGTTGTTTTAAGACACTAAGTCTGGAGGTAAATTTCGTAGCTCCAGTGGTTTCTTTTTGTCTCCCTATTATTCAAGCACGATGGGTTTGCTTACCCTCTTAGGCGTGGTACAGAGGTAACCTTTAGAAACTTTTTGGGTCTTCCCACTGACTGGCAATCAATAGAATGTATCCTTAGATGTACTGGAAAAAAACTAGTGATGGCCTTTCCACAGTTTTATTTAAAATAAAACTGGACTTCTGGGTTTTCATTATTTCAGTTTATGGCATTATTATTTTAAACAAACACACTATATATTAGAGTTCTTTTTTAGGACTAGCAATGATACAGGCCAAAGCAATTGATGCAGTGAAAGCTTCATAACTTCAGTTATTCCAAATTATTGCAAAAAAGTAATTTCTCAGCTTATTCAGGGTTAATTTGCCACAAGAATTTAGTGTGGCATTGGAAAGTAAAAAAGGCAAAAGACAAAGATTGTCTCAAAGAGAGGAAAAGAGCCCCCATAATATTTAAGCTACCCAATACCTTTCTCAGAGGAAGCTAGAGACAAACTTATTTATAGAGTTTATAAAGTCATTTGTTTGAGAGATTTTGCATAGCTCCTAACATTCCAAGCTGTATCTTATCCTGTATCCCAGGTCCGGTTGATTGATGCCATATCTCCTCTGTCCTCAGGCTATTTCTAATACATTAGTCTTTTTTCCCTGGAAATTGTTGTCCTCACATGCAGAGTTCTTTCCAGAATTTTTATGTTGTAACTGTTTGTCTTGGTCCCTTTTAAAAGTTACCTACTTAGTTTATGTACACACACACACACACACACACACAAACTATATATGTCATACTTCTCTGTTTCTTTTTGTGCTTTAAAAATGGTTTTCTGGTGGAACATTGGCTAAAGACATGTTTGGGAAAAATGACAAAACAAAGCATGGTAATCTATGGTTGGAGAGATAGTGCCTAAATTATATATTATATTTGCATTTACAAAAATGCTTTTGGTTTTATCATGTTTCAGTAATGTGATCATCCTTTGGGGCATGCAAATATGCTGCTTATGCAGTTCTGAAATCTTAAATCTGGTATTATGCTGCCAGTTATTACATATTAGGAACTGTGGAGAAGTTGACAGTGCTAGTTTTATGACTAGACATACGGTAATATTGATGCTACATTCTTTAAAGTTAAAATAGCCAGACTCAATGTAGAACCAGTGTTCCCTGCAAAAGTGAGAGTAAGGTCACAATAGTGCCTATGGCAGCTGGTTTTGAGGAATTACTGGTAAGAATTCTTTTTGCTCAAAAAATTCAAATGGTCAATAACAAGACTCACATAAAAAAGTTTCATAATTTTTGGTTCAACATCTTTTGGAAGTAACATACAATATGCAATGTTTTCCTTATAAGTCAGTAGGGTTTGTGAATGCATTTATTCTGGATAATTCAAGTTTTCTCCAGACTTTTTTCCTCCAAATTGTTTCCTCCACAATGAGTACACTGAGCATGTATTGAAACATCCACTGGTTAACTTTTAACAAGGTCTTGTAATATCCACTGACTTCTGAAATAGGGACAGCAAGAAGCAGAGGTATCTCACAGAAATGTATTCTCTAAACTCCTTTCCAGTTGGGACTGGCTGTAACAATAGAAAACAGCACCAGGAGAAAGATATTCTGTTAACAGTAGCAAATTGTAACCTGTAATTAGGAACTTGGAATCCCTTCTGCTTTGTCAGAGGGACAACAGGCAAAAAAGAATGAGACGTCTGTGATCGGAATGAAATGGACCACAGCTGATTATAATAAGATGATAGAATCTGTGAAAAAAAAATAACTATTTCTGCCTGTTGCTGAAAAGAGACTTAAAACCTGGGTTTTAGCACTGTGTGCTTTCTTTTCAATATCTAGTAAAAGCTGGTTAAAAAATCAAGCAAGAATCTTGACTGTGCCTGATGTAGTAGGACAGAATCAATTTTCCTCGTCCCTAATTTTTTTTTTTTCAGAAGTCAATGGGGACAAACTTGACTTCAACATGATTTGTAACCTCCCAGTGGGATGTTTGCTTATAGGTATCCTTAACTGCATACAACTCAAATCAGTCTTGTATCATCACTAAGCCTCTCCAGTGTTTATATGGGAATTATGAGAATATGAGCTGCCCTCAAAGGATCTTTCAGACAGAGCCGAAGTGCAGAATCACCTTCTCCCCAACCAACTGTCCTGTAGGCAATCATTCTATTTCATTAGCTCCTGCAATTATAAAAAATGCCAAAAAGGAATTGGTTTTATATTTGATTTCTTCTTTGATCCATTGATTGTTCTGTAGTTTATTTTTCACATATTTGTAAATTTTCCAGTTTTTCTCCTGGTAATGATAACTGGTTTACTAATACCAATGAGCACACCAATGTGGTTGGAAAAGATATTTGAGATGAGTTCAGTCTTCTAAAATTTATTAAGACTGGTTTTGTGGATTATATGATATATCCTGCAGAATGTTCTGTGTGCACTTGAGAAGGTTTGTTGTGCTCTTGGATGGTGTGCTCTGCATGTGTCTGTTAGGTCCGTTTTGTCTGAAGTATAGTTCAAAGCCAGTATGTCTTTATTGACTTTCGTATGGATGATCTCTCTGTAATTAAAAGTGGGTTATTGAAGCAACCTGTTATATTGCTCTCTGTTTCTCCCTTTTATGTTAATATTTGCTTTATATATTTAGGTACACTGATGTTGAGTGCAAATATATTTACCATTACTATATCCTATTGATGGATTGAAGCCTTTATCATATAATCTTCCTTGTGAGTTTCTGACTGAAAGTCTGTTTTGTCTCACACAGGTATAGCTACCTGCTGTGGTTTAAATGTTTGTCCCTTCCAAAATTTGAAATTTAATTGCTACTCTGAAAGTATTGAGGTAGAACCTTTTAAGAGGTGCTTAGGTCACGAAGGCTCCACTCTTATGAATAAACTAATGTCATCATTGCAGGAGTGGGTCTGCATCTCTTGATTTATCTGTTGCCCTCTCTTTGCCCTTCTACAATGTAATTCTTTCCTCTATGTTATAAGACAGCAGAAGGCCCTCGCCAGATGCTGGCACCTTGATGTGGGACTTCCAAGCCTGTGAGAACTGTGAGAAATAAACTTCTGTTGATTATAAATTACCTTGTCTGTGGTATTCTAGTAGAGCAGCAAAAAATGGATTAAGGCAGAAAAATGGTACTAGAGAAATAGGGATGTTACAAATAGCTAGAAATGCAAATGTAGCTTTGGAACTGGGTAGTGGGCAGAGGCTGAAATAATTTTGAAGTGAGTGCTGGAGAAAGCCTAGGCATTCATGAGTGAAGCATTAAGGTAAATTCTGGGGGCAGAGCAAGATGGTCAAACAGAAGCCTCCACTGATTGTCCTTCCACAGGAACACCAAACTGAACAAATATCCACACAAAAAAGTACCTTCATAAGAATCCAAAATCAGATGAGCAATCAGTACCTGGTTTTAACTTTATGTAACTAAATGAGGCACTGAAGAGAGCAGGAAAGACAGTCTTGAATTGACACCACCCTTCCCCCATCCCCTAGCAGCACCATGTGTTGCAGAGAGAGATTCTGTGTATTTGGGAGAGGGAGAGCTCAGTTATTGTAAGACTTTGTATTGAAACTCAGTGCTGCCTTGTCACAACAGAAAGCAGTATGGGGAAGAACTCACCTGGCACCCATGGAGGGAGCATTTAGAACAACCAGAGAAAAACTGCCATTTCCAGCGGTTGGAACCTAAGTTCTGAAAAGTTTAGTCTCTGCAGGCTAAAGTGCTCTGGTGTCCTAAATAAACTTAAAAGGCAGGCTAGACCAGAAGGACCACAATTCCTAGGTAAGTCCTAGTGTTATGCTGGACCTAGAGCCAGTGGACATGGGTGGCATGTGACCTTGTGAAACACCAGTAAGGGTGACCAAGGAAATACTTGTGGCACCTCTCTCCCAACCCCAAGCAGTGTACCTCACAGCTCTGGGAGGTACTTCACAGCTCTACATGCCTTCCTTCCTCTTAAGAAGAGGAGAGGGGACAGTAAAGAGGACTTCATCTTGGAATTTGCATACCAGCTCAGCCACAGCAGGATAGGACACTAGGCGTAGTCCTGAGACACTCATTCTAGGCCCTAGCTGCTGGGTGATATTTCTAGACAAACTCTGGGCTAGAAGGGAACCTGCTGTCTTGAAGAGAAGGACCCAGTCCTGGAAGAACTCATTCCCTGCTGGCTGTAGAACACTTAGGCCTTGAAAAACCAGCAGTACCCAGGCAGTATTTGACAAAGGCCTTGAGTGAGACTCAGAGTCATGCTGACTCAGATATGACCCAGCACATTCCCAGCTGTGATGGCCATGATAAGAGACTCCTTATGCTTGAGACAAGGAGAGAAAAAAATAGAGGGGACTTTGCCTTACAGCTCAGGTACTAGCTTGGCCACGGTGGGGTAGAACACTAAGTAGATTCCCGGGGTGCCCTATTCCAGGTCTTGGCACTTGGAAAATATTTCTGGATCTGTCCTGGCTCAGAAGGGAGCCCAGGGCTTTTAAGGAAGAGTCCTAGGCCTGTCGGTAATCACTGCAAGCTGACTGAAGAGTCCTTGGGTCTTGAGTGGAGATTGCTGATAGCCAGGCAGTACTCCCCATGGACCTGTGGTGGTGGTGGCCATGGTGAAAGAGTCCTCTGCCTGAGGAAATAAAAGAGAAAATTGGGAAGCACTTTGTCTTGTGACTTGGGTTCCAGCTCAGCCACAGTAAAATAGAGCACCAGATAGATTCCTAAGGTTTCCAACTCCAGGCCCTGTCTCCCAAATGGATGGCATCTCCATTTCCCTAGACCCAGCTGGGGCTAGGGAAACTTGCCACCCTGAAGGGAAGGACACAACTCTGACTAGCTACAGCACCTGCTGATTGTAGAGCCCAAGTACCTTGAGCAAACAAAGGCAGTAACCAGGGAGTAGTTATTATGGGCTTTGGGCAAGACCTAGTGCTGTGCTTGATTTTGGTCTGATGTAGAGCAGTCCTAGTGGTAGTGGCCACAGGGGTGCTTATGTCACCCCTCCCTCAGCTCCAAACAGCTTAGCACAGACAGAGAGACTCTATTATTTTGGAAGAAAATAAGATAACAAGAGTCTCTGCCTGGTAATCCAGGGAATTCTCTGGATCTTATCCAAGAGTACAAAGGTAGTACGTCTACAAGTCTGAGAGCCACAGGATTACTGGGCTGGGGTGCCTCCTAATGCAGATATGGCTGCAGTGACCAAAGACTTGGATCACAACACCCAAGTTTCTTTGAATACCTGGAAAACCTTCCCAAGATGGATGGATACAAGCAAGCCCAGATTATGGAGATGACAATAAATACATAACTCTTCAATGCCCAGACACCAACACACATATACAAGCATCAGCAACATCTGGGAAAACATGACCTCACCAAATGGTCCCTCAGGGACCAATCCTGAGGGACAGCGATATATGACTTTTCAGACAGAATTAAAAATAGCTGTTTTGAGGAAACTCAGTGAAATTCAAGATAACAGAAGGAATTCAGAATCCTGGCAGATAAATTTAACAAAAAAAGAATGAAATAAAAGTAAGCAAGATTCTGGAGTTGAAAAATGCAGCAGAAACACTGAAGATTACAGCAGATTCTCTTAACAGCAGAATGAATTAAACAGAATAAAAAAGTAGTGAGCTTAAAGGAAGGATATTTGAAATATACAGAGGAGACAAAAAGAGTAAAGCAAGCCTACAAGGTCTAGAAAATAGCTTCAGTAGGGAAAATCTAAGAATCTAAGACCTATTGGTCTTAAAGCAGAGGTAGAGAGAGAGATGGGGTAGAAAATTTATTCAAAGGGATAATAAGAGAGCTTCCTAAACCTGGAGACAATATCAGTATCCAAGTACAAGAAGATTATAAAGCACCAGGCAGATTTAACCTAAAGAAGACTACCTCAAAGCATTTAATAGTCAAACTCCCAAAGGTTAAGGATAAATAATTCTCAAAACAGCAAGAGAAAAGAAACAAATAACATAATGGAGCTTCAATATGTCTGACAGCAGACTTAAGTGGAAACCTTACAGGCCAGGAGAGAATGGTTTAACATCTTTAAAGTGCTGAAGGAAAAAAAACTTGTATCCTAGATATTTCCAGCAAAAAATATTCTTCAAACATGAAGGAGAAATAAAGATTTTCCCAGACAAACAAAAGCTGAGGAATTTCATTAACACCAGACCTGTCCTACAAGAAATGCTAAAGGGAATTCTTCAATCTGAAAGGAAAGGATGTTAATGAGCAATTAAAAATCATCTGATGGAATAAAACTCACTGGTAATAGTAAGGACACAGAATACAATATTATAACACTAATTATGGTTTGTAAACTACTCATTTTGAATAGAAAGACTAAAAGATGAACTGATCAAAAATAGTAACTACAATGTTTCAAGACATAGAACAATAAGATATAAATGGAAACAAAAAGTTAAAAAGCAAGGGGATGAAGCTAAAGAATAGACTTTTTGTTAGTTTTCATTTTGCTTGTTTATGCAATCAGTGTTGTCATCAACACAAAATAATGGGTTATGAGAGAGTATTTGCAAGTTTCAAGGTAAACTCAAATTGAAAAACATACAACAGATACACAAAAAATAAAAAGCAAGAAATTAAAGCATACCACCAAACAAAATTGCCTTCGCTAAAGGAAGGAAGGAAAGAAGGAAGAAAAGATCACAAAACAAGCAGAAAAGAAATGGCAGAAGTAAGTCCTTACATATCAATAATAACCTTGAATGTAAATGAACTAAATTCTTCAGTCAAAAGACATAGAATGCCTGAATGAATTATATTTTTAAAAAGACCCAACAATCTGTTTTCTACAAGAAACATACTTTACCTATAAAGACATTCATAGATTGAAAATAAAGGGATAGAAAAAAACATTTTTCATGCAAATGGCAACAAAAAAAAAGAGAGCAGGAGCAGCTATACTTATATCAGACAAAATAGATTTCAAGTCAAAAAGTATTAAAAAGGAAAAGAAGGTCTGTACATAATGAAGGGGTCAATTCAACAAGAAGATATAACCCTTGTAAATATATATGTACCCAATACTGAAGTACCCAGATATATAAAACAAATATTAGAGCTAAAGAGAGATAGAGCCTGATGAAATAAAAGATCCCAATACAATAATAGCTGGAGATTCAACACCCTACTTTCAGAGTTGGGCAGATCATCTCAACAGAAAATCAACAAAGAAACATGAACTTAATCTACACTGAAGGTAAATTCTTGTGAGGACTCACAAGAGGAGAGTTGTAGGAAAAGTCTAAGATTTCTTAGAGATTACTTAAGTGCTCTGGATAAGAATGCTGCTGGAAATATATACAGCAAGAGCCATTCTGGTGAGGTCTCAGACAGAAATGAGGAATAAGGTATTAGAAACTTGAGGAAAGAACAGCCTAGTTAAAAAGTGTCAAATAACTTGGCTGAATTGTGTCCATGCCAAAGAGCTTTGTGAAAAGCAGAGTTTAAGAAAAAGGAACTAGGATACCTGACATAAAAAAAGCATCTAAGCAGGAGAGCATTCAGAGTGCTGCATGGCTTCTTTTAACCACATGTGGTAAAATGTGAGAACAAATGATTCAATTATGGAATTCATAATTAAAAGAACAATATAATGTAGATTTGAAGGACTTTCAGCCTGACCATGTGGTAGGGAATGAGAAAACATTTTTAGGAGAGAAAATAAAGGGTGTGGCCCAGTAACTATTTGATAAGATTGGTATGACTAGAATGAAGCCAAGGGCTATTCATCAGGACAATGGGAAAATGTCCCCAAAGGTACTGTGGAAATTACCTATGAGAGGTCCAAAATGTCAAGGCCTTACAGAAAGAAATACGTCAATAGGGCACCAACTAGACCTCCATGTTTGTTGCTCTCAAGTGTCTCTCCACTATTTATTGTGCAGCACTCCTCTGCCACCTTAGCCATGGCCCAAGATGGCCCAGGTGAAACTTGACCCAGAGCTCCAGAAAGTACAAGTCACAAACCTTGTCAGCATCCATGTGCTGGTGCAAATTATGCAGCAATGCAGAATGCAAGAGCTGTAGAGGCATGACTTCCTTTACCTAAATTTCAAATAATGTAGTGGATAGACTGGAAACCCAGGCAGAGGCTTATTGCAGGGGCAGAGCCACTGCAGAGAACCACCACTAGGATAATGTCCAGGGGAACTACAGGATCAAATCCACCACAGAGAATCCCTAGTACAGTAATGTCTAGTGGACCCATGGGAGTGGGACTTCCCCTGAAACTCCAGAACTGTAGAGCTACTAGTGTTCAGTTCCAGCCTGGGAGAGCTGTAGCCACAAAATTCCAACCCATGAGAATTGCTGCATGAGTCAAGCCCAACAAAACCATACAGGCAGGGCTGTCTGAGTCCTTGGTGGTCCAGCCTCCACTCCAGTGTGTCCAGGAGGTGATGCATGAAGTGAAAGATTATGAATCTTAAAATTTAATATTGCCTGCTGAAAATATTGCCTGTTGGGCTTTGGACTTACTTAAGACCTGCTATTCTTTTCTTCTCACCATTTTATAATGGGGCTATCTATTCTTTGGCTGCTCCACCATTGCGCTCTGGAAATAGATAACTTGATTAATTTCACAAACTCACAGCTAGAGGAAAATTTGCCTCAGGAAGAATCATGCCTTGCATCTTACCCATATCTGATTTAGATGAAACTGTGGACTTTGGACTTATGAGTTGGTGCTGGAAGAATTTAAGACTTTGGGGGCTACTGAGATGGAACAAATATTAATATTTTTATGTAATAAGGACATGAGTTTTGGAGAGTCAGAGGCAGAAATTTTTATGTGAATGTTTGTACCCTCCCAAACTCATGTTGAAATTTCATTGCCATTTTAACAGTATTAAGAGATGGGTCCTTTAAGGGGTGGTTAGTTGATAAGACCTCCATCCTTATGGGTGTGATTGGTGCCAGTATAAAAGGGCAAGTTTGTCTCTCTCTCACTCTCTCTTGCCCCCTCCATCATGTGATACCTTCCAACATGTTATGGTACAACAAGAAGGCCATTGCCAGATTCCAGCATCTTGATAATGGACTTCTCAGCCTCCAGAACTGTGAACCAATACATTTCTGTTCAGTATAAATTACCTAGTGTAGGTATTCTGTTACGGCAACATAAAATGGTTAATTACCACCCTTGTTCTCTCAGTTATTATTTGCTTGAAATACCTTTTTCTTCCTTTCTCTCTCAACCTATGTGTGTTCTTAAAGCTAAAATGAGCCTCTTGTAAACAGTATGTAGTAATATATTGTTTTTTAATTAATTAAATGTGTCCAATGATTAGACAATTAAACTCATTTACATTTAAGTTAAAGCAATTTTTGATAGGTAAGCACTTTCTATTGCCATTAAAAAACATTTTTTGTAGGTCCTTTATTTCTATTTTTCTCTCATGTTGTCTTTTGGAATTTGATGTTTTGTTTGTAGGGGTACGCTTTGATTCCTTTCTCTTTATCATTCATGTATCTACTACAGTTTTTTTTTCTTTGTGGTTATCACAAGGCTTACATAAAACATCTTACAGTTATAATAGTCTATTTTAATATAACAGGTACTTACTTCAACCACATACAAAAACTGTATGATTTAACTTCTCTCCCCCTCACATTTTATTTTATAGATGTCATAATTTAAAGCTTTTATATTGTGTATCTTTTAATAAATTATTTTTAGCTATATTTTTATTACTTTTGTCTTTTGAATTTTCCACTAGGTTAAAGTGACTTATGTATCACCATTACAGTTTCAGAATATCCTAAATTAGACTTTTTTACCTTTGCAGTGAGTTTTCTACTTTCATATGTTTTCATAATGTTATTTAGCATCTTTCAGTTCTAACTTAAAAAATCCTTTTAGCATTTCTTGTAGAGCAAGACTGGTGGTGACAAATTTCCTCATATTTTGATTATCTTGGAAAGCCTTTCACTCTTTTATTTTTGAAGGACAGGCTTGCCTGGTATAGTATGCTTGGTTGCAGTTTTTTTCTTTAGTCAGTTGTATATATTAGCCCATTCTAAGCTAGTCTGCAATATTGCTGCTGAGAATATTTCTTATAGCCTTATGGAGTTTACCTTGTATGTGACAGATTACTTTTCTCTTGCTGCTTTTAGAATTCTCTTTGTCTTTGATTATTGAGCATTTGAATATAGTGTGTTGGTGAGGATCTCTTTACGTTTAATTTATTTGGAGTTCTTTGACATTTGTGGATCAGAATGTTCATTTCCCTCCTCAAATTTGGGAAGTTTTGTGTCATTATTTTAAAAATAAGTTTTAGTCCCCTTTCTTTTTCTCTGCTACTTCAGGGACTCCCATAATGTACATATTGACTTGCTTGATGATGTCCTGTAAGCCCCTATGCTTTCTTCATTCTTTTTTTATTATTTTCTATTTGTTTCTCTAATTGGGTAATTCAAATGACCCAATTCTTTGAACTTGCTGCTGCTTTCTTCTGATTTAGTTTACTATTGAAGCTCTCTATGAAAATTTTCAGTTCATTTATTGTGTTTTTCAACATTAGAATTTCTGTTTGGAGTCCGGGCACAGTGGCTCACACCTGTAATCCCAGCACTTTGGGAAGCCGAGGTGGGCAGATCACCTGGGGTCAGGAGTTCAAGACCAGGCTGGCCAATGTGACAATACTCTGTCTCTACTAAAAATACAAAAATTAGCTGGGCACAGTGGTGTGTGCCTGTAATCCCAGCTACTCCAGAGGCTAAGGCAAAAGAGTTGCTTGAACTCAGGAAGCAGAGGTTGCAGTGAGCTGAGATCACACCACTCTACTCCAGACTGGGTGAAAGAGTGAGACTCCATCTCAAAAAAAAAAAAAAAAAAAAAAAAAAGGATTTTTGTTTGGTCCTTTTCTATGTTTGTTTTTGTTTTTGTTTTTTCCTCTCTCTCACTTTGTTAAACTTGTTTTGTTCATGGGCTGTTTTCCTAAATTTTTTGTAGTCTCTCTGTATTCTTTTGTACCTTGCTAAGCCTTTTAAAGACAATTATTTTGAATTTTTTGTCAGGCAGTTTACTGATCTCCATTTATTTAAGGTGAATTACTTTTGCTTTTTTTGTTGTTGTTGTTCATTTGTTGGTATTATGTTTCTCTAATTATTTATAATCATTGGATCTTATTTTGGTATCTATAAATTTGAAGAAGTAGGCACTTCTTCCAATCCTTATAGACTGTCTTCTGCCGGGAAAGTCATTCACTAGTAAGTCCTTTCAGAGATTCTGAGTGTGCTGGTTGGTAGGGTCTGTGGGCTTGCCTGTGCCTTGGATCTATAGGAATTAACATGATACTGCAGTGAGCTTGGAGCCTTAATCTGCAGGGACTGTCCTGGAACTGTCAGAGCAGCCCTGGCACAGTGGCAGACTGGAGCCTGAGTCTGCAAGGGCTGCCATTGTGCTGAGCCAGGTCTGGAGTCTGGGACTTCAGGAACCGTGCTGGATCCCAGGGCCATTATGGCACATTTGATGCTGGGATGGGCCTGAAGACTAGGGTTGCAGAGGTAAGCCTGGTGCTGGGATTTAGGATGTGCAGAAAAGTCATTGAAAACTTTATTCTTTTTCTCCAGGACAGTATCTCTCTCGTATTGTGTTTCATGGGCTTAGAGGAGGAGTTATATGATTAATGTAAAACTGTCCTTCCTGTCCATTTCAATGTGTCTTTTCTTATTTCTATGCTCCACTCATGTGCTATAATCTCTCACCTGTATTTCTTAGCTCTTGTAAAGGTAATTTTGCATACAAATGGTTGTTTAAATTGATGTTTTTGTGAGGGGCTGGGTCCTAAAAAATTCTATTCAGCTATCTTGTTCTCATTCTTTTTTATACTTATATAGCGTTCTATTTCATGGATGTGCCATCATTTATTTAATTAAACCTCCATCTAAGGGGATTTTATTTTTGCAATGTTTTCATGATCAAAATATTTTAACAAATATCATTTATATATTATTTTCATCATGTGGGTTTCTATCTCTAGAGTATTTCTAAGGATGCGAGTACTGGTTTAAAGAGTATGTACATTTTGAATATTTTAATTAATGTTGATGAGAAACAAAGCTGTATTTTCCACCAGCAATCATTGAGAGTGCTGGTTTTTCATACTCTGAATAATTAAAACCTTAATGATATGAGTTATAAATTTTCCTCCAGTGTGTGATATACATCTTACCTGATTAAAATGCTTATTTTTACAATGTACTTTTTATTTTAATGCAATAAAACTTAACTTTCATGTAATCATCTCTGTGTTCTTTTTGTTGGATATTTCCCATGCTGAGATAATTTCTAAAATTCCCATTTTATTTTATATAGTTTGTGGATTAATATTTTACACTAAAACATTTGACATGAATATGTAATTTTCTATAATAAATGATAAATCCATGTTCTTTTCTTCAATGTGGCTATGTAGTTGTCACGAACCGTTTATTTAAATAAGCTAATCTTTATTCCCTTATTTGAAGTGCTATATTTATAATAAACTAAATTTCTAAATAATTTTGAGCCTACATTTGAACTTTTGGTTATGTTCCATTGATCTGTATCTATTCTTATGTCACCATTTTACTGTTTTAATTATTGTAGCCCTAAATATGTTAATTGCTGCTATGTCTAATTCTTCTTCATCAGTTTTTATTTTTAGAGCAATTTTTGACAAAATTAGTTTATTTTTTTTTCATATAAACTTTAGGATCTTTATAGTTCTAAAACCTCTTGGTATATTTTTGTGATTTTACAATATTTATAAATTCACTTACGGAGAATTGCTATCATTTTGAAAGTGAGCCTTCCTATCCACAAACAGAGCTTTGTACTGTTTCAAGTTTTCTTTTGAGTAAAATAGTCTGTGTACTGGTACTGGTTTGAAATGAGATAAGAATAAAATGAGAATTAAACATTTATAAACTTTCAGAGCAATTTTACATGATTATGACTCTCATTGTAGTTGTGATGGTTTTGCAAATTCATATTTATCGTATTCAAAAAATTACCTGTCTGGGTGTGGTGGCTCATGCCTGTAATCCCAGCAGTTTGGGTGGCCGAGATGGGTAGATGGCTTGAGTCCAGGAGTTCAAAAACAGCCTGGACAACATGGTGAAAGCCTGTCTCCATAAAAAAAAAAAATACAAAAATTATCAGGTATGGTGGTGCACACATGTGGTCCCAGTTACTCCAGAAGCTGAGGTGGGAGGATCATTTGAGCCCAGGGAGGTCAAGACTGTAGTGAGCCATGATCATGCCACTGCACTCCAACCTGGGCAACAGAGTGAGACCCTGTCTCAAAAACAAACAAACAAACAAACAAACAAAAAAAAAAACAAAAAAAAAAAACTATAATAAGTTGAAAATAAAAGAATTGGTGTTTTATCAATATAGTCTGAGAAGCACTAGTGTACAAGCAGTACAGTGCTTTTCTTGTTATTTTTATTATTGTTTGATTGATTGATTATATGTAATTACGTTCATCATCTTCGTAACTTTTAAAATTTTCCTTTTAGGTTGGTCATTTTTTCTTCTTTTTGTCTCTTGTATTTCACAGCACTCCCTTCCCAAGATTACTCATATTAATACTGCTTATATATTCTTCCATATTTTATCTAGAAGAATGTTATATAGCAGTAGTAATAGGATGCAAAAAATTCTTCTCTCTGAATTTTAATTTGAGTACTACTAAAGCTTCATCAGAAGATATAATCCTTGTTTTGAGGATATATGTATATTTATGTTTAAAAGATATCTTTTTACAATGTTTCTTTCTTGAATATTTTAAAAACTCTATCAAATATATTTTTAGTATTTTGATAGTGTATTTATGATTTGACTTTTAAGTGTATCAGTATGACAAATTACACAATATAGCTTCTAATACTGGACTATCTTTGCTTTCCTGGTGTGAATTTTATGTTGTTGATCATGGTGCACTCATCTTTTAATGTTCTATTGGATTCTGTTTGTCAATATTTCATTTATTTTTGTTTGTTTGTTTTGTTTTGTTTTTTGAGACAGAGTCTCACACTGTCACCTGGGCTGGAGTGCAATGGCATGATCTCGGCTAAACTGCAACCTCCGCCTCCTGGGTTCATGCAATTCTCCTGCCTCAGCCTCCTGAGTAGCTGGGATTACAGGTGCCCGCCACCACGCCCAGTTAATTTTTTGTATTTTTTAGTAGAGACAAGGTTTCACTATGTTGGCCAGACTGGTCTCAAACTCCTAACCTTGTGATACCCCTACCTCAGCCTCCCAAAGTGTTGGGATTACAGGTGTGAGCCATCACGCCTGGCCCATTTAAAATTTTTATGTTGAGGTGCATAGATGAGATTTCCTTATAGTTGTCTTTCTGTGGGCTTATATTAATGCTTTTTATACAAACTAATTTTATACAAACAAAATTTAAAGTTTTACTTCTTTTTCTATGTTCTAGAAATATCTTTAAAGTTAATTATTCTTTAAATAATTGGTTTAATTTTTCTGTGCAAGTGCCTAGTCCCGATGTGTAGGGATATACTGAAGGTAGTGTTGCTAAACAAGTAATCCTCTGTCAATTGCCATTTGTTGTCGTCTTTTCTTTTTTTTAAGAAAATTAATATGTGAAGAGGCATCATGATTTTTAAAAATTATTACTTGCGTTTCAATGAGTAAACTATGTTCTTCGGCCAAACGTTAATGAAAGTCCCCATTGTTTCCAGGCTGGGATTGTGTTTTAGGCTAGGGAGTATTTAAACTGACATTCTCCATGGCAAAGTATTAACTGTGAGGGAATTCGTTTACCCTTTAGTTCACCTCAGGCAAAGATATGAGCAGCTATATTTACAGAGTTTCTATCCTCCACTCTATTGGCACTGTTTTGGGTAAATATTGGGAATCTTTGTAAGTTTTCCTTCAAGCCATCTCCCTATGCTGTTTTTTTTCGTTTAGGTTAAGTACAAAATTGGGTCTTATGAAGATTACACTGGTAAACTTCATTCCTATTGTATGAAACAAGGAATTGTTAGGTTTATGCCCCTCATAGTGTGTCATCTACTTTGGATAACAATGTTCTGATACTTTTTAAAATTTCTGAGATCTCCAGCTATAGGTACGGTATTGTCAGTTGTCTTTCAGTTCCCCTGTTTGACATTCACTGCATCTTAAAACCCTTTCTCCTACATTGGGAGGTACAAATTTGTGTTAGTTTCATTGGAGACAAAAATTGCATTAAAAGATGGGAATATATAAATTTTACATTTGTTTTCAGTGTGGTTAAAACAATAGATTCTCTTGAAATATTTTTTGTTCAAGTTTTGGTCTTCATCTTTAAATTTATGTCAATCATGACCTTCACTGGCATGAAAAGTTAACTGAGATCAGCAGATTTCAAAGCTATCTGAAAATTACTACACTGGACTTCAACGGGAAAAACAGTGTTTCTAAAAAAAAAATCAATTATGTGTAATGTATTTGGGGGGAGAGAAAGAAAATAACAAGAAATGTACATGTCATGAAGCCTTGTTTTAGTAAAACAATAGCTTCTGTATTAATATTTTTTCATAGTATGTGGTATGTGTGCAAGTAACGTAAGATTCAAAGAAGTGCGGTGGAAACTGAAAAGGAAATTGAAAACAAAAGCAACAAAATATTATGTATTTTCTCTTTATTTTTCAGAGAAGCTAAGAAATAATTTGAGAAGCAAGAACACCAAGGGAGGATTACCTCCCTTTGTGGGTAAACTTCAACTGGTGGCACTTTTGCAGATATGTTCTGTAAAACTACATGACTGTTCCAAAGAACCAAACATTCAAAAACTCTTACAATTTTTTGCTACGTAAGGTGAAGTTTTGGTGACATAATCAGTAGAAAAATTGTGCCTGAAGCTCACAGATAGCTTTTAAGCATCTAACTCCCCTTGGAAAATCACTGGGAGGCATGTGACTTCAATTCAAAATTTAAAGATGTTCTGATTACTTTTGGAAAAATGTTTTTGGATTACAAGATAAGTTATCTTTTTGGTTTTAGAATTCTAATTTTATTCAATAATTATCCTAATGAGGTAGAGGACCCTGTCTCAAAAGGTTACATTCTTTAGACTGGACATGATGGCTCACACCTGTAATCCCAGCACTTTGGGGCATATCATTTGAGGTCAGGAGTTCAAGATCAGCCTGGCCAACATAGTGAAACCCATCTCTACTAAAAATACAAAAATTAGCTGGGTGTGGTGGTGTGTGCCTGTAGGCCCAGCTACTTGGGATGCTGAGGCATGAGAATTCCTTGAACCTGGGAAGGTGAAAGAGTAAGACTCCATCTTAAAAAAAGAAGAAATAAAAGATGCCATTCTTTAACCACTCAAGCCCAGCATAAAACTACACATAACCAAAGCATCTAGTTGATACTGGGGACCAAATGTTTATGTATAATTAAGTTTAGCTCAATTGTGCTAAACTTAAACTTGTATTTTCAAAGCATAGAAAGCATCATTGAAACCCAAATTGAGGAGTTTGTTTAAATGCTAGATTAAATGCTGTAAGTAACTCTGAAAGGCTGCAAACATGGAAAGCAATCAGGCCACTCATAATTACTATGCCCTTGAATTCTAGTAATTTATGGGGAAAGAAAATAAATCTAGTTACTCATCTTCTTCGTGAATGAAATGTGCTCTGCACTTCAAAAGCAAATTATTATCCTTCATCTAAATCATTGACTTAATGATATTCTATTTCCCAATCTCATCCTCATGTCGCTGACAATGAAAAAGCTTAATCTAATGATTAAAAAGTGTTCTGTTATATTTGAGCTGAAGTTTATTTCAGGATTTTGTGATTTAAAATAATATAAAGGTTTTTCTTGTTTACATCTTTGTAAATGAATATTAAAAAGTAAATATTTCTATATTTTCTCATCAAGAGGAATGATGCAAATGTATATTAGTTCCTGCCGAGGGAACTTAAAATCTCATTGAGGGAGCCAAGATATAAATAAGGTTCACTGGACAACAACATAGGTGATCAGTAAAAATTAAAAATGATATTATGAAATAAGTTCCAAAGGCACACATTAAAACCTATTTTTTCTGGCAAATATTAGGGAAAAAAATTCTCCTGAAAATTATAAGTGATGCTTCTTAAATACTGAAGTTATTTTTTTGTTTGTTTCTCTTTTTTGAGACAGGGTCTTGCTCTGTCACCAGGCTAGATTGCAATAGCACGATCATGGCTGTATTAATTTGTTTTTATGCTGCTGATAAAGACATAGCCAAGACTGGGCAATTTACAAAAGAAAGAGGTTTAATAAACTTGCAGTTCCATGTGGCTGGGGAAGCATATGGCGGAAGGCAAGGAAGCACAAGTCACGTTTTACATGGATGGCAGCAAGTAAAGAGAGCTTGTGCAAGGAAACTCCCATTTTTTTAAACCATTAGATTTTGTTAGACTAATTCACTATTATGAGAACATCACAGGAAAGACCTGCCACCCTGCTCCATGATTCAATTATTTCCCACTGAAACCCTCCCACAACAGGTGGGAATTGTGGGAGCTACAAGATGAGATTTGGGTGAGAGCAGAGAGCCAAACTGTATTCTGCCCCTGGCCCCCATTTCATGTCTTTACATTTTAAATCCTTATGCCTTCCCAACAGTACCCCAAAGTTTTAACTTATTTAGCATTAACTTAAACATTCACAGTCCAGAGTTTTATTTGAAAGAAGGCAAGTCCTTTTTGTCTATGAGCCTGTAAAATTAAAAGCAAGTAAGTTACTTCCTAGATACAGTGGGGGTACAGGCATGGGGTAAATACAGCCATTCCAAATGGGAGAAATTGGCCAAAACAGAGGGGCTACAGGCCCCATGCAAGTTTGAAATCCAGCAGGGCACTTAAATTTTAAGGCTTTAAAATGATCTCTTTTGACTTCATGTCTCACATCCAAGTCACACTGATGCAAAAGGTGGACTTGGGCAGCTCTGTCTCTGTGGATTTGGAGGGTATAGCCTCCCTCTGGATGGCTTTTACGGGCTGGTGTTGAGTTTCTGTGGATTTTCCAAGCACATGAGCACGTGATATAAGCTATTGGTGGATCTACCGTTCTGTGGTTTGGAGGAGGGTGGTCCTCTTTTCACAACTTCACTAGGCAGTGCCCTAGTAGGGATTCTGTGTGGGGACTCTTACCCTACATATTCCTTCTGCACTGCTCTAGTAGAGGTTTTCCATGTGAACCTGGCCCATGCAGCAAACTTCTGCTTGAACATCCAGGCATATTTCCATACATCCTCTGAAATCTAGGCAGAGGTTCCCAAACTCCAATTCTTGACTTCTGTGCACTCACAGGCTTAATACCATGTGAAAGCTGCCAAGTCTTGAGGCTTACACCCTTTGAAGCCATGGTCTGAGCTGTACATTGGTCCCTTTCAGCCATAGCTGCAGTGGCTGGGACACAGGGCACCAAGTCCCTAGGCTGCACACAGCACAGGACCCTGGGTCTGGCCCATAAAACCACTTTCTTTGTCCTAGCCCTCTGGGACTGTGATGAGAGGGGCTGCTGTGAAGACTTCTGATATGCCCTGGAGACATTTTCCCAATTGTTTTGAGATTAACATTTGGTTCCTTTTTACTTATGCAAATTTCTACAGCCAATTTCTCCTTAGAAAATGGAGTTTTCTTTTTTATTGCATTGTTAGCCTGCAAATTTTCTAAACTTTTATGTTCCGCTTCCCTTATAAAACGGAATGCCTTTAACAGCACCCAAGTCACATCTTAAATGCTTTGTTTCTTAGAAATCTTTTCTACCAGATACCCTAAATTATCTCTCTCGTTTAAAGTTCCACAAATTTTTAGGGCAAGGAAAAATGCTGCCAGTCTCTTTTGCTAAAACATAACAAGAGTTACCTTTACTCAAGTTCCCAACAAGTTCCTTATATCTATCTGAGACCCTCAGCCTGGATTTCATTGTTCCTATTATTATTAGCAATTTGGTTAAAGCCATTTAACAATTTTCTAGGGAATTCCAAACTTTCCCACATCTTTTTTCTTCTGAGCCCTCTAAACTGTTCCAACATTTGTCTGTTACCCCATTCCAAAGTTGCTTTCACATTTTTGGGTATTAGCAGCACCCCATTTCTGGTACCAATTTACTGTATTTTTATTATTATTATTATTATTATTATTATTATTTACACTGCTGATAAAGACATACCTGAGACTGGGCAGTTTACAAAAGAAAGAGTTTTGGGGGAGGGAGGAGGTATAGTATTGGGAGATATACCTAATGTAAATGACAAGTTAATGGGTGCAGCACACCAACATAGCACATGTACACATATGTAACAAACCTGCATGTTGTGCACATGTACCCTAGAACTTAAAGTATAACAGGGGGGAAAAAAAACAAAAAACCTGACTCAATAAACAATGATCAAATCTTTGTTTCAAAAAAAAAGAAAAAAGCGTTTTAATGGACTTATATTTCCATGTGGCTGGAGAAGCCTTACAATTACAGCAGAAGGCAAAGAGGAGCAAATCATATTTTACATAGATGGCAGCAGGCAGAGAGCTTGTGCAGGGAAATTCCCATTTTTAAAACCATTAGATTTCATGAGACTTACTCACTATTACGAGA
This sequence comes from Papio anubis, assembly GCF_008728515.1. Classification (NCBI taxonomy): domain Eukaryota; kingdom Metazoa; phylum Chordata; class Mammalia; order Primates; family Cercopithecidae; genus Papio; species Papio anubis. The sequence goes on from NC_044987.1 coordinate 88,127,886, forward strand.
ACAGCATGGAAAAGACCCACCCCCATGACTTAATTATTTCCCACCAGGTCCCTCCCATAACACGTGGGAATTATGGGAGCTACAAGATGACATTTGGCTGGGGACCCAGAGCCAAACCATATTAATGGCTCACTGCAGCCTCAACCTCCTGGGCTCAAATGATCCTTCCACCTCAGCCTCCTGAATAGCTGGGGCTACAGGCATGTGCCACCATGCCCGGCCAATTTTTGTATTTTTTATAGAGATAGGGTTTCATCATGTTGGCTAGGCTGGTCTTGAACTCCTAGGCTCCAGTGATCCTGCTGCCTCAGCATCCCAAAATGCTGGGATTAGAGGTGTGAACCACCATGCCCAGCCTGAAGTGTTCTTAATTTTATGATTGTTCAATGGCAGTCAAGTTGAAGCTTTATATACACTCCCCTTACTTTGTAACCATATTAGTAGCCATAATTAAATTTCTTTTGGTGATAAAAAAATTATAAATTTTAACTGTGTTATAAAACAGGGAAACCTAAAGTATATTCTTTACATTTAATGAACCCTAATGAAAAATGTTGAGTGACTGGACTTCAAACATTTTTCTTTAAAAAATTGTTCTTCTGTCTTCGAATGTGCTACTTAAAAATCTACTTCTTGTTCTTTGGACTAGAAAATGAGGCTTGTTGTGAGAGTGGGTGAGTATATCTGAATGTGTGTGTATGTATGTGAGAGTGTGTTTGTGTATGTCTGTGTGTGTGTGTTGGATTCCTTTAGTTTAAGAAACAGAAATAATTGTTATACCTAAAATGCTAGAGGGATTTTCATTAGAATGCATGTGGAAGTAACTAATATAGAAACGTCTCAGATGATCACGCCCAAGGGAACCGAGCAACAATCAAAGGAGACTAGAACGTGGTTTGGGAACTAGAAAGTCATTCAGGATACAAAGCAATTCTGAACACTGGGTTATCTCGTCACCTTTTCATCCTCAGGACTCTTGCAAAACAGATTCACTAATGTCACCCGCTCATCTAGTCTCGCTCTACTTCTATTTGTCTTAGTATTTCTATCAACCATTCATAAAAGTTTCAATTAGCCCTGATGATGTGAGTGCAACTTTTATGCCCAATCATTTTAGAATTCCCTAGTCACCTTCCAAGTTATAAAGCCAGTTATAGTTGGTGCCAATTTAGTTACTCATTGAGATGTAACTCCTTAGAAAGGAATAGTGTTTGAATACTGCTAGATATTATGAGTTTTGGTCATTCCAAATATCATATGAGCCAATTACTTATGGCTGTGTTTATTTTACTTCATATTTGTTTCTCTTTTTAAATTTAGCTTTTATTTTTCTTTTAATTTTGAAATAATTTTGACTTATTTTAAATTCAGGGGATATATATACAGGTTTGTTACATGGGTGTATTGAGTGATGCTGACATTTGGGGTATGATTGAACCCATCACTGAGGAAGTGAACATAGTACCCAACAGTTAATTTTTCAGTCCATTCTACTCTTCCTTCCAGTAGACCCCGGTGTCTATTGTTGCCATCTTTATGTCCATGAGTGCCCAATATTTAGCTCTTACTTATAAATGAGAACATGTGGTAATTGGTTTCCTGTTTCTTCTTTTAATTTGCTTAGGATAATGGCCCTCAGCTGCATCCATGTTGCTGCAAAGAACATGATTTTGTTCTTTTTTTTTTTTTTTTTTACAGCTGCATAGTATTTCTTGGTGTATATGTACCATAGTTTCTTTATACAGTCCACCACTGATGGGCACCTCGGTTGATTCCATGTGTTTGCTATTATGAATAGTGCTGCAATGAACATAGGAGTTCTTGTGTGTATTTGGTAGAATGATTTATTTTCTTTGGGGCATATACTCAGTAATGGGATTAGATGTCGATTTGTTAGTTTTGTTTTAAGTTCTTTGAGAAATCTCCATACTGATTTCCACAGTGACTGAACTAATTTACATTCCCACCAACAGTATGTAACTGTCTCCTCTTCTCCACAGCCTTACCAGCATCTGTTATCTTGTGACTTTTTAATGATACTCATTCTGCCTGATGTGAGATGGTATCTTATTGTGGTTCTAATTTGCATTTGCCTGATACTAAGTACTGTTAAGCTTTTTTCATATGTTTGTTGGTTATTTGTATTTCATCTGTTGAGAAGTGTCTGTTCGTGCCTTTTGCCCACTTTTTAAAAGGGTTATTTGTTTTGTTTTTGCTTGTTGAATTGTTTACATTCGTTATAGATTGTGGATATTAGTCTTTTGTTGGATGCATAATTTACCAATTTTCTCTCCCATTCTGTAGGTTGCCTGTTTACTCTGATAGTTTCTTTTGCTGTGCGGAAGCTCTTCAGTTTAATTAGGAGACACTTGTCAACTTTCATTTTTCTTACAATTGCTTTTGAAGACTTAGCCATACATTCTTTCCCAATGCCAAAATCTATAATGGCATTTTCTAGGTTTTCTTGTAGGATTCTTATAGTTAGGGGTTTTATATTTAAATCTTTAATCTATCTTGAGTTAATTGTTGTATGTGGTGAAAGGTAGGGGTCCAGTTTCATTCTTCTGCATATGACGAGTCAGCTTTCTCAGCATCATTTATTGAATAGAGAGTCTTTTCCCCATTGCTCATTTATGTCAACTTTGTTAAAGATCAGATAGTTATAGGTGTGCAGCTTTTTTTTTTTTTTTTTTTTTTTCTGGGTTCTCTATTCTGTTCCATTGGTCTGTGTCTGTTTTAATACCAGTACCATGCTGTTTGGGTTAATGTTACCTGGTAGTGTGGTTTGAATCAGGGTAATGCGATGTCTCTGACCTTGTTCTTTTTCCATATAATTACTTTGGCTATTCAGCCTCTTTTTTGGTTCTATATAAATTTTAGAACAGTGTTTTCTAATTCTGTAAAACATGACATTGGTAGTTTGATAGAAATAGTGTTGAACCTGTAGTTTGCTTTGAGTGGTAAGGCCAATTATTCCAATACATAAACATGGGGTATTTTTCCATTTGTTTGTGTCATCTATGATTTCTTTCAGCAGTGTTTTGTAGTTCTCTTTGTAGAGGTCTTTACCTCCTTGGTTAGATGTATTCCTAGGTATATTCTTTTTGTGCCTATTTTAAATAAGACTGTCTTCTTGATTTGGCTCTCAGTCTGAATGTTACTGATGTATAGAAATGCTACTAATTTTTGCACATTGATTTTGTGTTCTGAAACTTTACTGAAGTCACTTATTAGTGCCAGGAGCCTATGACATTCTTTAGAAGTTTCTAGGAATAGAATCATATCAGTGAAGAGAGATAGTTTAACTTCTTTTCCTATTGGGCTGTCTTTTTATTTCTTTCCCTTGCCTGGTTACTCTGGCTAGGACTTCCAGTACATTGTTAAATAAAAGTGGTGAGAGTGAGCATCTTTATCTTGTTACAGTTCTCAAAGAGAATGCGTCCAGCTTTTACCTCTTCAGTATGATATCGATGGGTCTGTCATAGATGGCTCTTATTATTTTTTAGCTATGTTCCTTTGATGCCTAGTTTGCTAAGCGTTTTTATCATTATAGGATGTTGAATTTTATTGAAAACTTTTTCACATCTATTTAGATAATTATATGGATTTTTGTTTTTAATTCTGTTTATGTGGTGAATCACATTTATTTGTTTGCATATGTTGAACCAACCTTGCATCCCAGGATTGAGGCCTACTTGATCATGGTGGATTAACTTTTTGATGTGCTGTTGAGTTAGGTTTGCTAGTATTTTGTTCAGGAATTTTGCATCTAGTTCACCAGAGATATTGGCCTGTAGTTTACTTTTATCGTCGTGTCTTTGCCGGGTTTTGGTATCAGGATAACACTGGTTTTGTAGAATGAGTTAAGGAGGAGTTGCTCCTCCTTGATTTTTTTTGGATTGCTTTCAGTGGAATTTGTACCAGTTTTTCTTTCTACATCTGGTAGAATTCAGCTGTGGATCCATCTGGTCTGGGGCTTTTTTTTTTTTTTTTTTTTTTGACTGGTAGGTTTTTTATTACTAATTCAATTTCAGAACTTGATTTCAATCTGTTCAGGATTTCAATTTCTTATTCTTTTTCTTTTTCTTTTCTTTTTTTTTTTTTTCCTGAGACAGGGTCTCATCCTGTCACCCAGACTGGAGTGTAGTGGTGTGATCACAGTTCATTGAAACTTTGACCTCCCAGACTCAAGTGATCGTCCCACCTCAGTCTCCCAAGTATCTGGGACTATAGGCATGCAACACCATGCCTGGCTAATTTTTGTGTTTTTTGTAGAGACAGGGTTTTGCCATATTGCCAAGGCTGGTCTTGAACTCCTGAGCTCAAGCAATTCACCCACCTCACTTCATAAAGTGCTGGAATTATGGGAGTAAGCCACCATGCCCAGCCTCAATTTCTTCTTGATTCTATCTTGAGAGGTAGTGTGTTTCCAGGAATTTATAATTTTGTTTATAGATTTTCTAGTTTGTGCACATATAGGTCTTCATAATAGTCTCTGGAGATTTCTGTATTTCTGTGGGAGGAGTTGTAATGCTATTTTTGTCTTTTCTGATTGTTCTTATTTGGATCTTTTCTCCTTATTTTTGTTAATTTAGGTAGTGATCTATCAGTTTTGTTTACTCTTTCAAGAAACCAATTTTTGTTCAGTTGACTTTTTGTATGTATTTTTGAGTGTCAATTACATTCAGTTTTGTTCTGATTTTAGTTATTTCTTCTAGCTTTGGGTTAGTTGTTCACTAGGTTCTCCACATGTGATGTTAGATTGGTAATTTGGAATCTTTCTAACTTCTTGATGTAGATATTAAGAGCTATAAAATTCCCTCTTAACACTGCTTTTGCTGCATCCTGGTGATTTTGGAATGTTGTGTCTCTGTTTTTATTTATTTCAAAGATTTCTTTTTGCCTCAATTTTATTGTTTACACAAAAGTCATTCAGGTGCAAGTTGTTTAATTTTCATGTAATTATGCAGTTTTGGGAGATCTTCTTGTTGTTGCTTTCAGTTTTTATTCCACTGTGGTCTGAGGGTACAGTTGGTCTGATTTCAATTTTTTTGAATTTATTAACATTTGTTTTATGGCCCGGCCTGTGGTCAGTCTTGGGGTATGTTCTGTGTGTGATTGAGAAAAAATGTGTATTGTGTGGTTGAAGGATGAAGTGTTCTGTAGATATTTATTAGGTCCAACTGGTCAAATGTTGAATTTAAGTCCAGAATTTGTTAGTTTTCTTTATTTTATTTATTTTACTTTAAGTTCCGGAATACATGTACAGACTGTACAGGTTTGTTACATAGGTATATGTGTGCCATGGTAGTTTGCCCCACCTATTGAACTGTCCTCTAAGTTCCCTTTCCTCACTCCCAACCCCCCAACAGGTCCTGGTGTGTTTTGTTCCCCTCCCTGTGTCCATATGTTCTTATTGTTCAACTCCCTCTTATGAGTGAGAATATGGACTCTTTGGCATTCTGTTCCTGTGTCAGTTTGCTGAGGATGATGGTTTCCAGCTTCATCCATGTCCCTGCAAAGGACATGACCTCATTCTGTTTTATAGCTGCACAGTATTCTATGCTATATATGTGCCACATTTTCTTTATCCAGTCTGTTTTTGATGGGCATATTGGTTGGTTCCATGACTTTGCTATTGTAAATAGTGCTGCAATAAATATACATGTGCATGTGTCTTTATAGTAGAATAATTTATATTCCTTTGGGTATATACCCAGTAATGAGACTGCTTGGTCAAATTGTATTTCTGGTTTGAGAACCTTGAGGAATCACCATATGGTCTTCCACAATGGTTGAACTAATTTACATTCCCACCAACAGCATAAAAGCATTCCTATTTATCCACAGCCTTGCCAGCATCTGTTGTTTCTTAACTTTTTAATAATTGCCATTCTGACTGGCATGAGATGGTATCTCATTGTGGTTTTGATTTCCATTTCTCTAACAATTAGTGATGTTGAGCTTTTTTTCATATGTTTGTTGGGCACATGAATGTCATCTTTTGGGAAGTGTCTGTTCATATCATTTGCCCACTTTTTGATGGGGTTGTTTTTTTCTTGTAAATTTGTTTAAGTTCCTTGTAAATTCTAGATATTTGACCTTTGCCAGATAGGTAGATTGCAAAATTTTTCTCCCATTCTGTAGGTTGCCTGTTCACTCTGGTGATAGTTTCTTTTGCTGTGCAGAAGCTCTTTAGTTTAATTAGATCCCATTTGTCAATTTTGGCTTTCGTTGCAATTGTTTTTGGTGTTTTCGTCATGAAGTCTTTGCCCATGCCTATGTCCTCAATGGTATTGCCTAGATACTCTTCTACGGTTTTTATGGTTTGGGATGTTACATTTAAGTCTTTAATCCATATTGAGTTAATTTTTCTGTATGGTATAAGGAAGGGGTCCAGTTTCAGTTTTCTGCATATGGCTAGCCAGTTTTCCCAGCAACATTTATTGAATAGGAAATCCTTTCCCCATTGCTTGTTTATTGTTAGGCTTGCCAAAGATCAGATAGTTGTAGATGTATAGAGTTATTTCTGGGGTCTCTGTTCTGTTCCATTGGTCTATATGTCTGTTTTGGTACCAGTACCATGGTGTTTTGGCTACTGTAGCCTTGTAGTAAAGTTTAAAGACAGGTAGCATGATGCCTCCAGCTTTGTTCTTTTTGCTTAGGATTGTCTTGGCTATGAAATTTAAAGTACTTTTTTTTCTAATTCTGCAAAGAATGTAAGTAATAGTTTGGTGGGAATAGCACTGAATCTGTAAATCACTTTGGGCAGTGTGACCATTTTCAAAATATTTATTCTTCCTAGCCATGAGGATGGAATATTTTTCCATGTGTTTGTGTCCTCTCTTTCCTTAGCAGTGGTTTGTAGTTTTCCTTCAAGAGGTCCTTTACTTCTTTTGTTAGCTGTATTCCTAGGTATTTTATTTTCTTTGTAGCGATTGTGAATGGGAATTCATGGTTTGGCTCTCTGCTTGTCTATTGTTAGTGTAAAAGAATTCTTGTAATATTTGCACATTGATTTTGTTTCCTGAGACTTTGCTGAAGTTGCTTATCAGCTTAAGGAGTTTTTGGGCTGAAGTGATGGAGTTTTCTAAATATACAATCATGTTGTCTACAAAGAGAGACAATTTGACTTTCTCTCTTCCTATTTGAGTACACTTTATTTCTTTCCCTTGCCTGATTGCCCTGGTCAGAAATTCCAATACTATGTTGAATAGGAGTGATGAGGGAAGACATCCTTGTCTTATACTGGTTTTCAAAGGGAAGGCTTCCAGCTTTTGCCCATTGAATATGACATTGGCTATGGGTTTTTCATAAATAGCTCTTATTATTTTCAGATATGTTCCATAAATACCTAGTTTATTGAGAGTTTTTTTTTTTTTAACATGAATGGATGTAGAATTTTATCAAAGATCTTTTCTGTATCTGCTGAGATAATCATGTGGTTTTTGTCTTTGGTTCTGTTTATGTGATGGATTGCAATTATTGATTTGCGTGTGTTGAACCAGCCTTGCATCCCAGTGATGAAGCCAACTTGATCATGGTGGATAAGTGTTTTGATGTGCTGTTAGATTTGGTTTGCCAGGATTTTATTGAGGATTTTCACATCAATGTTCATCAGGGATACTGGCCTGAAGTTTTTGTGTTTTGTTGTGTCTCTGCCTTGTTTTGGTATCAGAATGATGCTGGCTTCATAAAATGAGTTAGGGAGGAGTCACTCCTTTTTTATCATTTGGAATAATTGCAGAAGGAATGGTACCAGCTCCTTTTTGTACCTCTGGTAGAATTTGGCTGTGAATCCATGTGGTCCTGGGCTTTTCTTGGTTAGTAGGCTGTTAATTACTGCCTCAATTTCAGAACTTGTTATTGGCCTATTCAGGAATTCAGCTTCTTCCTGTTTTAGCCTTGGGAGGCTGTATGTATCCGGGAATTTATCCATTTCTTCTAGATTTTCTAGCTTATTTGCATAGAGGTGTTTATAGTATTCTCTGATGGTAGTTTGTATTTCTGTGGGGTCAGTGGTGATATCCCTTTTATAATTTTTTATTGTGTCTTTTTTATTCTTCTCTCTTTTCTTCTGTATTAGTCTAGCTAGCAGTCTATTTTGTTAATTTTTTCAAAAAAAAATAACTCCTGGATTCATTGATTTTTTTTTTTTTTTTTTTTTTTTGGTGGTGGGGGGAGACGCTTTTTGTGTCTCTCTCTCTTTCAATTCTTCTCTGATCTTAGTTATTTCTTGTTCTCTGCTAGTTTTTGGATTAGTTTGCTCTTTCCTCTCTACCTCTTTTAATTATTATGTTAGGGTGTTGATTTGAGATCTTTCTAGCTTTCTGATGTGGGCATTTAGTGCTATAAATTTCCCTCTTACTTTAGCTGCTTTAGCTGTGTCTGAAAGATTCTGGTATGTTGTCTCTTTATTTTCATTGGTTTCAAAGAACTTCTTTATTTCTGCCTTAATTTCATTGTTTACAAGCAGTCATTCGGGAGCAGGTTGTTCAATTTTCATGTGATTTTGTGGTTTTGAGTGAGTTTCTTAATCCTGAGTTCTAATTTAATTGCACTGTGGTCTGAGAGGCTGTTTGTTATTATTTCAGTTCTTTTGCATTTGCTGAGGAGTGTTTTACTTCTAATAATGTGGTTGATTTTGTATATTCTGTTGATTTGGGGTGGAGAGTTCTGTAGATAACTGTAGATGTCTATTAGGTCCACTAATATTGACAGTGAGGTGTTAAAGTCTCCCACTATTACTGTGTGGGAGTCTAAGTCTCTTTGTAGGTCTCCAAGAACTTGCTTTATGAGCTGGGTGCTCCTGTATTGGGTACACATATATTTAGAATAGTTAGCTCTTCTTGTTGAATTGTTCCCTTTACCATAGTGTAATGCACTTCTTTATCTTTTTTGACCTTTGTTGGTTTAAGTCTGTTTTCTCAGAGACTAGGATTGCAACCCTTGCTTTTTTTGATTTCCATTTGCTTGGTAAATTTTCCTCCATCCCTTTATTCTGAGCCTATGTGCATCTTTGCACATGAGATGGGTCTCCTGAATACAGCACACCAATGAGTCATGACTCTTTATTCCATTTGCCAGTTGGTGTCTTTTAATTGGGGCACTTAGTCCGTTTACACTTAGGGTTAGTATTGTTATGTGTAAATTTGATCCTGTCATTATGATGCTATCTGGTTATTTTGAACACTAGTTGATGCAGTTTCTTCATAGTATCATTGGTCTTTATATTTTGGTGTGTTTTTGCAGTGGCTGGTACTGGTTTTTCCTTTACATATTTAGTGCTTATTTCAGGAGCTCTTGCCAAGCAGACCTGGTGTTAATGAAATTCCTCACCATTTGCTTGTCTGGAAAGGATTTTATTTTTCCTTTGCTTGTGAAGCTTAGTTTGACTGGATATGAAATTCTGTGTTGAAAATTCTTTTCTTTAACAATGTTAAATATTGGCCTCCAATCTCTTCTGGGTTGTAGAGTTTCTGCTGTGAGGTCCACTGTTAGTCTGATGGGCTTCTCTTTGTAAGTGACCTAGTCTTTTTCTCTGGCTGCTCTTAACACCTTTTTTCTTCATTTTGACCTTGGAGGATCTGATGATTATGTGTCTTGGGGTTGATTTTGTCGTGGAGTATCTTAATGGTGTTCTCTGTATTTCCTGAATTTGCATGTTGGCCTGTCTTGCTAGGTTGGGGGAATTCCCCTTAATAATATCCTGAAATGGTTTTTCCAGGTTGTTTCCATTCTCTCCATCTCCTTCAGGTACTCCAATCAATCATAGGTTTGGTCTTTTTATGAAGTCCCATATGTCTTGGAGGCTTGTTTCATTCCTTTTCATTCTTTTTCTCTAAACTTGTCTGCATGCCTTATGTTGGCAATGTGGCCTTCAAACTCTGATACGTTTTCTTCTGCTTGGTCGATTCAGCTATTGATACTTGTGTATGTTTCACAAAGTTCTCGTGCTGTGTTTTTCAGCTCCATGAGGTAATTTATGTTCTTCTCTAAACTTGTTATTCTAGTTAGCAGCTCCCCTAACCTTTTATCAAGGATCTTAGCTTCTTTGCATTGGGTTAAAACAGTGCAGTTTTTTATTACCCATCTTCTGAAGCCTACTTCTGTCAATTCGTTCATCATATCCTCTGTCCAATTCTACACCCTTGCTGGAGAGGTGTTGCGATTATTTGAAGGAGAAGAGGCACTCTGGCCTTTTACGTTTTCAGTGTTTTTTTTGTTGATTCTTTCTCATCTTTGTGAGTTTGTCTAATTTCTGTCTTTGAGGCTCCTAACCCTTCAATGGCATTTCTGTGGGAACTTTTTGTTGTTGTTGATGCTGCTATTGTTGCTTTCTGTTTTTCTTTCAATGGTCAGGTCCCTTTTCTTTAGGGCTGCTGCAGTTTTTGCTGGGGGTTCCCTTCAGGCCCTATTCATCTGGTTTCCTCCCACTCCTGGAGATGTCACTCAGGGAGGCTGGAGAACAGCAAAGATGGGTGCCTCCTCCTTCTTCTGGGATCTGTAACCTTGAGGGGCACCAACTTGATACCAGTAGGATGGTTCCTGTGGAGAGCGTCTGACAACCCCTGTTGGAGGATCTTACCCAGTTGGGTGGCATGGGGAACAGGACCCATTTAACAAAGCACTTTGGCTGTCCCTTGGTGGAGGAGATGTGCTTTGCTATGGGAAATCCACTCATCTTGGCTGCCTGGATTCCTCAGAACTACCAGGAGGAAAGGCTAAGTCTGCTGGTCCTCATAGACTGTGTCCACCCCTCCCAGTAGGTGCTCAGGCCCAGGGAGATCCGGCTTCTGTCCCTAAGTCTCTGGCTGGAGTTGTTGGAGTTCCTTCAGGGAAACCCTACCCAGTGAGGAAGGATGTGCCAGGGTCAGGCCTGAAGAAGTGCTCTGGCCACAGTTTGCCACAACCGGTGTGTTGGGCTGTGGGGGACATCTCTTGGGGACCAAGTAGTCCAGCCTCCCTGGCTTCAGCAGGGAAAAAGCGTGGCCTGGAGTTCTAGAGATGGATGCCGCCCTTCCCTCACCCAGGGAGCTTAGCATGTTAGGCAGTTAAGAGTCCCCGTGCTAGCTGCTGCCCCTCCCCGAAAGAGATCAAATGGCTTAGGCAGCAGGCAGCCACAGCTGTGGTGCTAGTTGCCTTTCCCCCCAGGAGCTCCACAGGCTTATGGAGATTCCAGCTGAGAGGCTGTTGAGCATCTGCTCAGTTCTGAGGTTGGGACCCTAGGTCCCGGTGGCATGGGTTAGCAAGTGGGACTTTCCGATCTGTGGGTTGCACATTTCTGTGGAATAAACATGGTTTCCCCAGCAGGCTAGCATGCTCACTCACTGCCTCCCTTGGTTAGGGGGTTGGGTCTCCCCTGCCCCATGTGGCTTTCAGGTGAGCCATGGCACCACACTGCTCTTCCTTCCTCTCCAAGGACCACATCAGTGGCCTAGTCAGTTCTGGTGAGAGAATCTGGACACCTTGGTTGCCAGTGAAGGATTCACATGCTAATTATGGTTCTTTTTCACGTGAGCCTCTGACAGCTGCCACTTCTAGACGGCCATCTTGGCCCCGCCCCCAGAATTTGTTAGTTTTCTGACTAAATGATCTGTCTCTTCCTATTATTGGAGTGTTGACATTCCCCAATATTATTGTGTGGTTATCTTAAGTCTTTTAATATGTCAAGAATAAATTATTTTATGAATCTGGATGCTCTAATACTGGGTGCATATGTATTTAGGACTATTAAATATTCTTGTTGAATCGAAACCTTTATCATAATGTAGTGCCCTGTTTTTAACCTTTTTTACTGTTTCTGGTTGAAAGTCTGTTTTTTTTCTGATATAAGAATAGTGACCCCTGCTCTTGTCTTCCATTTGCTTAATAGCTCTTTTTCCAACCCTTTCTGTTGAGCCTATGGGTGTCTTTTATTTTGAGATGGGTCTTTTGAAGACAGCAGAAAGATGCATCTTGTTTTCTAATCTGACTTGCTACTCTGTGCCTTTTAAGTGGGGTATTAAGACCATTTATATTCCAGGTTAATATTGATATATGAGGTTTTGATTCTATTGGGAAGTTGTTAGCTCATTGTTTCATAGTTTCTATTGTGTGGTTGTTTTATAGGGTCTGTGGGCTATGTACATAAGTGTGTGTGGTAGCAGGTATCAGTCTTTCATTTCCATGTTTAGAACTCTCTTAAGGATCTCTTGTAAGTCGTATCTAGTGGTAACAAATTCCCTTGCGGCTGTGTTTAAAATAAGACTAAATATCCTTGAAGTAAAGCTCTCAGGAAATGGAAACTTGTATCAACAATGAATGTATTTTGTAAGTACATATTTTGATTTCTCAGTGTTTTTCTTTTACCCTATACAGTTGAGTGCTCCTTTTGTATATTTTATAGCATATTTCATAATCTATCTTATGTTAACTCTTTATGAATATGTCACCTTACTCCTTGATTGGGTCAACCATACCTTAATCATTCCCTTATTCCCCACAATACCTCATAAACTCCCTTTCTTAAAATCAACAATGAATATATATTTATTGGTTTGAAGTAAACTGAAGAGAGGTGCTACTAACTGTGGTTGTCAATGAAGATTTATAAACAAATCTATGTTATGAATTCCTAGAAGAGGAATAATACTTAGAACTAAAGTGATCTGGTAAGCTTTATGGAAGAGATGAAGAGATAAAATGCTTATATAATCAAAATGCACATGGCTTTTGCTTTACAGATCACCATAATTGCCATCACCATTATACAAAGTGATGTTTTACCAGCAAATGTTAATTAATAAACAATCTTCTTGTTTTAATTCAAGATATTTAACACTGGAAGGCAGATAAATTCATGCATAGACAACTATGCAAGGAATGTAACATATCAATCAGGCAATTTTCCCTCTAAAATACAAGCCACTGCATTAATGGGTTACAAATATATATATATAAAGCCAGTTCATGGTATAGTCAAGGTCCTTTCTCTTCATATGTTTTTTGATTGAACTTGTCTACAGGAGCTAATACTCTAGTGTAGGTAACAAATCTATTTGATAAAGAAATTTTTTTTTAAATAGTAGGAAGTAGTGAAAAGTTTTGGTATTCCTTATGTTCAGAACTGAATTTAAAAAGACCCTGCCCCTAAAATATTAAAGCAGAGACTGAGAAATAGATATATAGGTAGGTAAGCAGACAGACAGGCAGATAAATCTGCATAGGGAACAAGTACTTTTCTCCTCCTATCAAAATATGTTCCCTTTTCAACTCTTTAAACTCATTATTTTTATTTGTTTGTAAACTTGATGTTTCCACAAAACAGATAGTAATTTAAATTTATTTTGGCCTAATCAACATCATCTAGGGAAACATGAGGTTTCCTTAACAGTACTGGCTTATACATAGTCTTCCACTAAGCCCAGAACTTACACTGTTGCACCAACTATCATTCAGTCATATCCTTTTTAGTAATACGTTGCATGAGGTAAATCAGTTTGCCCACTGAAGAGACTATGTTTTATTCTTCATCTCTGTATACCCAACACCTAGTATAGTACTTAACTAATGACATGTATTCAGTCAATGTTAGTTGATAAAATGTATAAACTCAGAGACATACAAATAATAGGTAGCAATCATTTTAGTCGAAGACAAACATTCCAGAAGATAGGCTTGGGTATGACTGTCATCTGTGGTCACAACATATAATTTTTTACCTGGTCTATATGGAGACCAGAATACTGATACTGGTCTTATCTGCTATATAGAATTCCTAGCTTCAGTGTCAAGTCCAGAAAAGAAAGATCATGAAGCTTTCTATTCTTTATGTGAAAAGTTTTTTACACCTGGTGTCAGTGCCTCAGCATTCATCCAGTTTTGCGTTCAAGTCTTTGCTTTGGCCTTAAGAATGGAAAGACTTTGAATTACAGAATCTGACTTTAAAGGTGAGTAATTCTCACTGAACACAATCTCTGCTTTTGACTCTGTTAAAAGACTGCATGGAAACAACTTTTTCTGTAACATTTTCCATGTTCTGAGATTTGTTTTCAGATTTTTAAAAATTCTCTAATGGTGGTAATGAGTTTATTCTGAGTCATCTATACTGTTTTTTTGTTTTGTTATTAATTGATATTATAGTGATATAGCTTGGAGGGTAAATGGGGTAGTCAGAAACCCTGGAAAACACTAGTTTTCAATTTATGTCTATAGGTCCATCAATATCCACAGAGATCTAGGGATAACAAAACTTTTGGGTGATTGACCAAAAAGAGGGAATGTATTTACTTGAGTGTTTATATAAGAAACACAACTAAACAGAGGTTCTAAGTTATAGTTGAGGCAGAAAGCAAAAAGTCAAAACTATTGAAAAATGAACAGATTATATGACTGGAATGCAATTAAATATAAACAGTTATGGCATTTTTATTTGCAGAGGTATCAGATAGAACAGAAAGTATAATTTGAGGCAAGTCAGTTAATGAATTTAGGATTGAAACCACGGGTAGTTCAAATGTTCCAGTATCCCACTTTTATGTGTTATCTATCTTATCCTGAAGAGATGACTTGTTGACTTAAAGGTCCAAAAAGTCAGACTTTTGAAATTCAAAGAACAATAAAAAGTCAAGTATAGCTAGGGATTATAAAGTGTGAATCTGAAATCCTGCACTGTCCAAGATGATAAAACACAAACATTAGCAAGGTCAGGGATCCTTGAGCAGACTACTTGAAAGTGGTATTTGATGGAATGACCTCAAAGAATCAAATAACTCTTAATATATGTTCATCATTATACTTATCATAATAGCATTGATATTTGGGTAATTCTGGTATAACAGCTCAGTATTAGGAACTGAGTATATAGAAAACAAAGGAACTCAAAAAAGGAGTCTTAAATGTAGATTTGATAAGAGACAAGAGACAACAATATAGTTAAGTGCAGTGGAGATGCTAAGCACATTGGATTGAGTGGTGGCACTAGTTATGAACAGGAACAACAGCTTTGTGGGACAGTTTTTATGAAGAAATATGTATAAGGCTCAGAGATTGACAATGCAGTGGAAAAGGAAGAGGAATTTAAGGTTTGGATGGTTGTGAAAATGGTAGTAACATGGCCAGAAATAGGGATGCTTTAAATGGAAGTTGGCTTTGGCATTAATGATAATTAGTTCTATTTAGAAAATATACTTTAGGTGAAAGCCAAACATGTAGATGTCCATGTGGATGTTAAGTTAGCTTCTATTGACTTACTATATTGTGCTATAAAAAATACCCAAGAACGGGTAAATTTATAAAAAAAGAGGTTTAATTGGCTCATGGTTCTGCATACTGTACAAGAAGCATAGTGGCTTTTGGGGAAGCCTCAGGAAACTTACAATCATGACAGAAGGTAAAGGGGAAGTGGAAACTTCACAGGGCCAGAGCAGGAGTCAGAGAGACTAGGGAGGTGCCACACACTTTTAAACAAACAGATCTCATGAGAATTCTCTCATGAGAATAGCACCAAAGGGGGAAATCTATCCCCATGATCTGATCACCTCCTACCAGGCACCACCTCCAATATTGGGGATTACAGTTAAACATGACACTTAAGTGGGGGCACAGATCCAAACCGTATTACTTATACAACCTTAGATAAAATAAAATCTTACTCTAGCAAATTCCTGAGAATAAAAATTTCAGACTCTATAGGCACTCTCTGACACTATTAGGCATACAGGTACTATAAGTCTTCTTGCTTCACCATTTTTTAGAAAAAGCATTTGGCTTCATGGCCGCCAGATGACCACTGTGTCTTCAGGCTATACCTCTGTATTTGAGAAATAAAATGGGAAAAGGATAAAAGGAAGAAAAAAAAAAGTGTTTTATCAAAGATTGCCACTTTAGAAATTATTTCTAGGAAGTCCTACCTAATGATTTCTGATATAAGCAGCACTGGACTGCACAAGATGCATATATTAAAGTTTTAGCCTCTATAACAGGGAAAGGCAAAAACTAAGTAGCCAGTATATGGTCTCTGCTACAATATGGTATTGAAGCTAGGTAGATAAAGTCAGGAGATAGACAACTATAAATGAGACTGCCAAGGGAGAGATTACAGAGAAAGAATAACAAAAGGCTGAGGGAAAGGCCTGAATAACTTTTGAAGAAAGGTTGCTATCATGAAAGTTGAGGGGAGACCTGAGAGAGCAAGAATAAAGAATCAAGTAGCGTGATGCCTCCAGCTTTGTTCTTTTGACTTAGGATTGTCTTGGAGATGCGGGCTCTTTTTGGTTCCATATGAACTTTAAAGCAGTTTTTCAATTCTGTGAAAGAAACTCATTGGTAGCTTGATGGGGATAGCGTGAATCTATAAATTACCTTGGGCAGTATGGCCATTTCCGCGATATTGATTCTTCCTGTATGAGCATGGTATGTTCTTCCATTTGTTTGTGTCCTCTTTTTATTTCACTGAGCAGTGGTTTGTAGTTCTCATTGAAGAGGTCCTTTACATCCCTTGTAAGTTGGATTCTAGGTATTTATTCTCTTTGAGCTTAATTGTGAATGGGAAGTTCATTCATGGTTGGCTCTCTGTTTGTCTGTTACTGGTGTATAAGAATGCTTGTGATTTTTGCACATTAATTTTGTATCCGAGACTTTGCTGAAGTTGCTTATCAGCTTAAGGAGATTTTTGGGCTGAGACAATGGGAGTTTTCTAAATATACAATCATGTCATCTGCAAACAGGGACAATTTGACTTCTTCTTTTCTAACTGAATACCCCTGATTTCTTTCTCTTGCCTAATTGCCTAGCCAAATTTCCAACACTATGTTGAATAGGAGTGGTGAGAGAGGGCATCCCTGTCTTGTCACCAGTTTTTCAAAGGAATTTTTTTCCAGTTTTGCCCATTCAGTATGATGATGGCTGTGGGTTTTGTCATAAATAGCTCTTATTATTTTGAGTCGCGTTCCATCAATACCGAATTTATTGAGCGTTTTTAGCATGAGAAAGGAGCTGTTGAATTTTGTCCAAAAGCCTTTTCTGCATCTATTGAGATATACTCATGTGGTTCTTGTCTTTGGTTCTGTTTATATGCTGGATTATGTTTATTGATTTGCGAATGTTGAACCAGCCTTGCATCAGGATGAAGCCCCACTTGATCATGGTGGATAAAGCTTTTGATGTGTTGCTAAGATCCGGTTTGCCAGTATTTTATTGAAGTTTTACAAGGGCTACAGTAACCAAAAACAGCATGGTACTGGTACCCAAAACAGAGATATAGACCAATGGAACAGAACAGAGTCCTCAGAAATAATACCACACATCTACAGCCATCTGATCTTTGACAAACCTGAGAGAAACAAGAAATGGGGAAAGAGATTCCCTATTTAATAAATGGTGCTGGAGGAAGATTGGCTAGCCATAAGTAGAAAGCTGAAACTGGATCTTTCCTTACTCATATACGAATTAATTCAAGATGGATTAGAGACTTAAATGTTAGACCCTAATACCATAAAATCCTAGAGAAACCTAGGTAGTACCATTCAGGACATAGGCATGGGCAAAGACTTCATGTCTAAAACACCAAAAAGCAAGCAGCAAAAGCCAAAATTGACAAATGGGATCTCATTAAACTAAAGAGCTTCTGCTGTGAGAAAAGAAACTACCATCAGAGTGAACAGACAACCTTACAGAATGGAGAAAATTTTGCAATCTACTCATCTGACAAAGGGCTAATATCAGAACCTACAAGAACTCAAACAAATTTACAAAGAGAAAAAAAAACAAAACAACCCCATCAAAAAAGTGGGCAAAGGGATATGGATAGACATTTCTCAAAAAGACATTCATACAGCCAACAAACACATATGAAAAATGCTCATCATCACTGGTCATCAAGAGAAATGCAAATCAAAACCACAATGAGATACCATCTCACCCAGTTAGAATGGCGATCATTAAGGTCAGGAAACAACAGGTGCTGGAGAGGATGTGGAGAAATAGGAACACTTTTACACTGTTGGTGGGATTGTAAGCTAGTTCAGCCATTATGGAAAACAGTATGGCGATTCCTCAAGGATCCTAGAACTAGATGTACCATATGACCCCAACCATCCCATTACTGGGTATATACCCAAAGGATTATAAATTATGCTGCTCTAAAGACACATGCACCGTATATGTTTATTGCAGCACCTTCACAATGTAAAGACTTGGAATCAACCAAATGTCCATCAGTGACAGATTGGATTAAGAAAATGTAGCATATACACCATGGAATACTATGCAGCCATAAAAGGATGATTTGTGTCCTTTGTAGGGACATGGATGCAGCTGGAATCCATCATTCTTAGCAAACTATCACAAGAACAGAAAACCAAGCCACCGCATGTTCTCCTCTGGGTGGGGAACTGAACAATGAATCACTTGGACTGGGAAGGGGAACATCACACACGGGGGCCTATCATGGGAGGGGGAGGGGGAGGGATTGCATTAGAGTTATACCTGATGTAAATGACGAGTTGATGGGTGCAGCACACCAACAAGGCACAAATGCTCATAATAACAAACCTGCGATTATGCACATGTACCCTACAACTTACAGTATAATAATAATAAATAAATTAAAAAGAATCAAACAGAAACAATTCCAAGAAAAATATATGAGTAACAATGCAACATTCTATGAAGTGATTAAGTAGTGAAAATGAACAAATGGTAACAAGAACGTCATTGATAGTCCTGGATAGAAAAATTTATGTAGAAAATTGGGAGAACAAAACAGACTGCCAGAGCTAAGAAGTAAACACATTTTGAGGAAAAGGAAACAAAAGATAAAGACTACTGTTTTCAGGAATTTAATAGTAAAAGAATAAAAAAAAAAAGAGAGAAACTGAGTAAACCAAAAAGTTATTGGCGAGATCTGAACATTTATTTTGGCATGAAAAATATTAACCAATATTGGATAGATAAATACCCAGGGGAGAAACTTTTCTTTAAGTACTATCTACTTACGAACTCAATATTTACAAAAATTCTACCAAGTGGGTACTATTATTATTCCAATTTTAAAGAAGAGAAATCAGGTTGTCCGTAACTAGTCTAAGGTCACACAACTGGTAAGTATCAGAGCTTCTTTCTTCTTTTTTACTCAGATGATGTTGACTAAATACCCATTATGGTGCTACTATCTTTATACTTACTGCTTGGGATACAACAATGAATAAGGAACCATATTAACTTATAGTCTAGAAGGTGAGAGAGATAAATAAGCCAAACTGAGGTTTTCAATTCTGACTTACGAAAACTAAACCTGGGGGAATATCAGGTGTAAAGGTCTTGACAAAGGTGCTAAACACAGAAAAATCTTTAAGAAAGGCCTCTCTCTGGCACATTACAATTCTCTTTCCAACATTCTATTTGGGAAGTGGTATTTCATATATCAGAGACCACTGGAAGTTAAAAAAATAACTGAGGATACATAGAAAGTCCATCTGAACTTGAGAAAAGTTGTTTAAGTTTCAGGGTTCTTGGTGATACATTTGTTCATATGCATGTTTCATTAAGAATCAAAGCATGTGCATCCTTCCGCACTGAAGCCAACAGCAGAAGTCCAACAGCATTCCCAAGGTACAGTGACTAATACTTTGAGTAAGGCCTCAGTGTTCCCTTTATAGATCAGGTGTTAATATACACTGACATGCTTGCTCACAGCACTGAAAATTAATACGAGCACAGTGGGCTAAATAAAGTGCTACTCTGAAAATGCAAATGCTTTGGGTAGAATGGAAGGCATTTTATGGCTTTCTTTAGAAATACTTTCTCAGTTTGTTTGAAGATAAAAATAAAATGCTAAAAATCCCATTAAGACCTTTTAGAAGTGGTTGTATTTTTCCTTCTACATCTTGTACTGAAGCAAAACCTTTGACTTGTAATATAACAAACATATTCCCGGAAAGGACATGTTGGGATTAATAAGTAATAAACTCATTTTCCAATAATAATCCTTTTTGTCTTTTGAAATAAGATACTTTTAATGAGGTTCTTTTTAAAAATTATGTTTCCTGGGTAGTTTATTATAGATTCAGTGGTCTAAATGTGATAGAACTGGTCAGGTAGCCAAAATATCTATACACACAGGAGTTGCATTTTATTTCTCAGAGCAAGAACTTTGATCACCTAATACCTTTGGAGACTAACAATGACCATTTCATAGACTCTTTGAGCCGTAAGAACCTTAGAGATCGACCCAGCAGGGATTATTCCAAGAACTGTGTAGTTCTGAAGTATTTTATTTAAAGTGGGTTGAAGTAAAAAGATAATGGACTCTTAAGTCAGATACAAGAAGTCTTAATAATATAACTAGTTATGTCCTTTTTGTGGCCACTGGTCTAAGTTTATTTAACACAGTTGTTAAATAGCACAAACTATGGCACCAGACTTCTGCCACTTACTAATTGTGTGACCTCAGACTTACTAAAAACCTCAGTTTCCTCTTCTGTAAAATGGGAATAATAGTACCCACTTGATGGAGTTTTTGCAAACAATAAGTGAATCCATAGATAGAAAGTGCTTAGACACATAAAAGTATGTATGTTTAAGTTGTCATTATAATTTAATTTTCACATTAAATTATTACTATGAGGCAGTAAGTGGCATAATTTTACGTATGGAAAAACTGATGCTTACAGAAAGCAAATAGCTTGTATAGTTATTCATCTAGTAAACAGTAAAACCAGCAAAGAAGCACCGTGACATTGACTCCAAAGTATGTTCTATATGATATTGCTTTGAGACCCAATTTACATAAAAAATTAATGTCATGTGCCACCTGTATTATTCATTCAATGCCATTTTAGTTAACCTTCAAATTTCAATTAAAATAAGATTGTGACATCATTCTAAGACATTTATTTGTAACTTTTACATACTAAGGTTTAAGGTGGCCAAGTTTTGCCTCAACACACTTGAAAAAAACCCTAGATATATTAAAATATTCTTGCTGCTGTTAAAAATAAACACAAATTTAGTGTCTTAAAACAACACAGATTTCTTCTTTAACAGTTCTAGAGTCAAGAAGATAGTTTCATTGAAAACAGATTCAGTGAAATCAGTTTCATTGGGCTAAAGTCAGGCTTCATCAAAACTGATTCCTTCTGGAGGCTCCAGGGAGAATCTTACTTCTTTGCTATTTCCAGCTTCTAGCGGCTGCCAGCCTTCTTTGACTTATGGCCCCATCCTCCACCTTCAAAGCACATCATTCCAATATCTGCTTCAGTCCTTACAATGCATTCACGTTTTCTAACCATGCTGCCACCCTGTTAGAAGGACCTTTGTAACTACATTTGGTTCATTTGAGTAATCTAGGATAATCTCTATATCTCGAAATTATTAAATCATCTTTGTAAAGTCTCTTTTGCCATGTAAAGTAACATATTCATTCACAGGTTTGGGGGACTAAAACATGGACATCTTTCGGGAAAGGGGAGATGTCATTATTCAACCTGTAACAGTGCCCTCTCTGGCCCTGTCACTCCGTCATGCAAAATACATTAAACTGATCTTAACATCCTCAAAAACTCTCAATTCACTGCAGCTTCAACTCGAAGGCAAAAATTTCATCTCAATATTATCATCTTAAGACGCCCAAATCTCATTATTTAAATGAGATAAGCTAAGAGTTTGGTATGATCCATCCTGGAGCAAAATTCTTCTTCCTCTGTGGAATCTGTGAAGCTAGAAAACAAATAATCTGTTCCCAAAATACAATGGTGGGATAAGCATAGGGTAACAGTTAGAGACATTCACATTCACAAAAAAGAAGGAAATGGAAGAAAAATCACTAGCCCAAGGCAATTTTAAAATTTAATCAGGAAAACTTTATTAGGTTTCAAAATTTAGGATTAATTATCTGTGGTTGTGGCTCTGCCCTGTGGGAACATGACTCTAACCTCTGGGACTGAAGTTCTGCCCTCTGGACTCAAGGCATGGCCCTCCGAATTATGATTTTTTCATAAAAGTAGCACATGTTTGCAGCTATGTGGTTTTATTAGTCTGTTTCATCCATGCAGAATTTTGAGTCTGGCATCCTCCTTTCATTACATTATGTCTTGTTTATTTCAGTCTAAGCTGACAGTGTTTCTGCTGATATAAAATTTTCTAAAACCTTATAGGTCTCCTATGTATGCCGCAGCCTTTTATTCCATTAGGCAGGAAGGTTTTTTTTTTTCTTTTTTTTTTTTTTTAGACAGAGTCTCCCACTCTCCCCCAGGCTGGAGTGCAGTGGCGCTATCTCGGCTCACTGCAAGCTCCGCCTCCCGGGTTCACGCCATTCTCCTGCCTCAGCCCTCCGAGTCGCTGGGACTACAGGTGACCGCCACCACGCCCGACTAATTTTTTGTATTTTTAGTAGAGATGGGGTTTCACCGTGTTAGCCAGGATAGTCTCTATCTCATGACCTTGTGATCAGCCTGCCTTGGCCTCCCAAAGTGCTGGGATTACAGGCATGAGCCACTGCGCCCGGCCTAGGCAGGAAGTTCTTACACAAGTCTTTCTAAGGTAATCCCATCACTATTTTTGACATCTGCTGAGAAAGTTAAAGAGCTCCTTAAATCACATGCCTAATATGTTCAAATATCCCTCTGTGTGATTAAATTTTGTAATGATTTTTTTTTTTCAGAGGCACTTCAAAAAGGTTTTCCAACCCAACCTTGGCTTTGTCTCCAGAACACACTTTCCTAGCGGAATCTCCCTAATTTTAGCATCTTTTGCAACGTGGAATGACTAAAAATTTCCTAAATTATAGACTTCTGGTTCTTTTTAGCTTGACAGTCCTTCCCTTAATTTGCCCTTTTCTGTCACATTTTGATATATGCAGCAAGAAGAATACAGGCCACACCTTTCACACTTTTCCACTGTGTATATATATATATATATATATTTAAATCTCCTCAGCTAAATATCCAAGTCATTGTTTATAAGTTTTGCTTTTCATGTAACTGCAGGATGTAGCCCAGCTAGGCTTTCTGATCCTATATAACAGGGATCCTCTTTCCTACAGTTTCCAATAAGACATTCCTCATTTTCTGTCATACCAGCAGTACCTTTAATGTCCCTTTTTCTACCCAACAGACTGTTTATCACAATTTAGGTATTCCATAGATGGTATAGGTATTCTTTAACAGGTCCCACTTCAATTCCTCTTGCATCTTCACTGGAAGAGTCTTCAACATCCATATTTGTACTAACAGTCTCTTCAAATCAATGTAAGTTTTTCCTATCATGCTCTTTGAAAATTTTCCAGCCTTTACCCATTAGTCAATTCCAAAGACGCTTTTACATTTTAAGTTTTATTACAGCAGCATTCCATTTCCAAGTACCCGAATCAGTATTTTCCTCCAATTATTGCTGCACAAAGTTATCTCAAACTTAATGACTTAAAACAACATAAATTTATTTACCTCATAATTCTGGAGACTGGAAATCTGAAATCCATTTTACAGAGCTAAAACCAAGATGTCTGGATGGCTGGATCCTTCTGGAGGTTTTAGGGGCCAAGTCATTTCTTTGCCTTCTCCCGCTTCTAGAGAATACCTGCATTCTTTGGCTTGTGCACTCTTCCTTCATCTTCAAAGCAAATCATTTCAATCTTTGCATTTATTGTCATATTGCCTTCTACCTTCCTGATCATCCTGACTTCTTCTTATAAGGACACTTTAATAGATAGTCCATAATCATCTTCCCATATCAAGATCCTTAATGATATCTTTAAAGTTTCTTTTGCTGTTTAAGGTAACATATTCAGTTTCCAGGGATTAGGACATAGACATTTTTGAGGAGCATTATTCATCCTAAAACAGGGGTTTAGATCAGGAGACAATTATTTTTAAAAATCTAAGCAGGATAAATTTAAAACACAGCAAGTTTGGATGAAATTCTTAATAATTTTTCAGTATTCACTCTATCCACATACTTGGCTCACCAAGGTTACTGTAAGATCCAGTGTTTGGTTAATTACCAATTTTATTTTAAGAAAGATGCCTACTTAGGATAAAATATTTATCTAAATATAGCAAGGGACTCATGACAACAAATCCTTGACTGTAAATATTACAGGGTCTAAGAAAAACTATAATAATAACTTTAACTTAGAGAAAAGTAAACATTACTGAGTCTTTTTGCTGAATCAAAACTGAACTACATTTTTCAAACTATTTCTCCCAAAAATTTGCTTAAATGAACATTTACGCTCATCCCCATATTTTAGGTTTTCACTTTATAAACAATGAGAACAAAAGGCATTTTGCTGCAGCTAGATAAGTTTTATATAATTACACCTTTTGGATTAAAACAATGGAGCATCAGACTTGCTAACTGTGCTAGAGAGACAACATACCCATCACTAAAAGCCTGACGCACAAGTCCAAGGAAGTCTGTCTTCTATCCCAGCTCCAGCTTACTATGGCTGTATGACCTTGGGCAAGTTAAACAGCCTCTCTTCAAAAATTACATTGTGAAAATATTTACTGCTAGTGACAGGAACACTGTTGATAATTTACATATTGTTAGTGTATCCAGGCATTATCTTATTTCTCATAATATATTTTGGGTTTTCTATGCAAGCAATCATTAAATGGCAGTTTGTTTTTCTTCTTTTTTTCCTTCTTTTTTAGTTAGGGCCCCCACTATAATATTGGGTAAATGTGATCATGGTTGACACAAAGTTTATAATATAAGGTTATAGATGTCATAATCACTCTAAGGCCAGAGTTTAGAGCCTAACATGATCTTTGCAGTGCTGAAGATAAAACTAGTTAGGGCTATGTAGTCAGTAAAGATAACTGAGAATGGATATAAGATTTATCTCTATAAAATCACTTTTGGTATGTATAGAGTCCATAAATATCACCACATCTTATTACATGAGAAAAGGTACCACACTCATACTAAAATGTAAAAGAAGTAATTTTAGAAAAATAATATTTAAAAAGGGAACTCAAAAACTGGCATTTTTAGAGAATGAGCAAGTTGGCTTAATAGTGTAATCAATTAAGTTTCAAACATTTTCAAAGATCATTGAACTAAACATTTAACCTTAAAGACCTATTCATTCAATCAGATAAAAATATTTATCTGTATTGAGTTCTTACTATGTGCCAAACCCTGTGGTAAATGTTTTAAATGCAAATATAGATAAGATACTACTCTTGTCTTCTAGGCTTTAAGAGTCTACATTGAAAGTAAGAAAACAAGCAAACATAGTATAGGGTGATAGACACTACTGGTGGAGGAATATAGTGTGAGAACATCTCTAACATCAAAATGGTCAGGTAGGTAGGGCTTCCTGTAGGTAACGCTTGACCTGAGACTTCAAGAAAAAATAGCTATTGCCTTCATGGGGAAGAGAAGAGTCCGTATCATAGTCAAAATAATAGAATAATGTAACTCTCCAGGGAATTATTTTATATGGCAAGATAGAAAAGTGATAGGCCATGAGGTTGACCACCATATTAGGGATCAATTGTATTTGTGGTATGAAAAAACTATTTTCGTGGCATATCAGGACTGGATTAGATACTAGAGAAATACATGGAGGGGAAATAACTAAATAAAATAATTCAGTAATCCAGTTGAGAAGTAATAAGGATATTGACTAAGAAAATGAAAATAGATATGAGTAGGAGTGGCAAAATGAAGATGTGGATACAGAATCAACAAAACATGTAAGAGACATGAGTCGGGGATCTATTTCAGGTAGATAATAATGTACTCAGTAAGATAGAATATAGAAAAAGAGGCAGATTTTGTTTAAAAAAAGATAATAAAGTTTTGGTCCAATTTAGCTGGTAGTATTTATAGGATATATTCCAATGGAAATGTCCTCTATATAGTTGGATCTATTGGCTTTGAGGTCAGAATAGAGTTCGGGGATTGAGATATATATATATATTTAAGAGACGTCTACAAATAATTAAGACCACAGGTATGATTAGATTTGTCCAATGAAAGAGAGGAGAATAAAATGGTTTAATATGAAGCCCTGAAGAACATTACACTTTAAAAGGAAAAAAATAAATAAAAAGAAGAAATGCCACTCAGAAGTATAAGAAATATCAGAGGGTTAGCCTAAGGCCAGGTAAAATAGAAAGAGATAGGAGAGTATCTTTAAGATATAAAACAAACCTTGTGGTAACCGCTACTCTCATTTTTCTAACCCTGAAGCAGCAAATTTAAATGCCTTTGGGAGCCAGGCAGGTAATTTAATGAGCAGAGAGGCTTGAGTGTAGGATAATGATGGGGGACTGTCATATGCCAGAGAGTATCTTGTATAGAAGAGGCAGCTGTTACCCAGGTCCTGCCTGTTATTGCCCTGTGGGAATCTGGGTCAATGTTGCCAGATATTTGACTTTTTCAAGAAAAGCTAAGCCTCTATATTTTTATATGAAATCTGTCAATTTAAAAATGTTTAAAGCCTTTCAAGAAGTACCTATGGGATTTTTTTCAGCCCACAGGCAGCCAGTTTGTAACATCTGCCTTAGCATCTATGATGGGAACAGTTCTGGGCCAGGAAGATCACTGGTTGGACCCACAATTATAATCTTCTATTTCCATATTCATGAGTTGGTTCTTCACACAGATACCTTGATGAATAATTTTGACATTTTGTGCTACTCAATTTAAAGGTTGACAATGGAAAAAATTAAAGAAGCAGCTCATGGAAAGAGAGATGTTCTAATCAATGCCTTAGAATGTTTTGTAACCTTTGCTAGCTGCTGTCATATAAGACACTGACAACTATAAACAGGGTGACCATATACTTTAGCATTCAAATATGGGCACATTTAGGGTGAAGAGGGTTGCTCTTAGCAGGAGGTGTAAAGTGAAATGTTTAATTACCCTGAGTATGAATGCATATTATCAGTGTTGAATTATTTTTTATTCAGACCTCATGAATTCAGTGTTCTTAAGTTAAATGGGACTCATTTTCTCAAAATTACTTAATCTTCAGTGTTTCTTTTGAGGGCTAACCATGAGCATTTAAGTATTTTTACATCTTACTTCCTAGACATGTGATTTATCTGGGGCCAGTGCAGTTTTATTATGTATCAATTAGTGGTTTATTTTCTTTAGGAATATACAATATAAATAACCTAAGAATAGTAAAAAAATGAGGTTGTGTTTCTTCACAGGTGGTACATATAATTTTCTCATTTATAAATTGAGCATCAAGCATTGCTCTTCTTCTATATGCCAAAGGCCATTCAATTAGTGGGACTAATTTTCTCTGGCTTTATATCAAGTTCTACTGTTTGGCTTTGGGTTTTGTAGCAGATGACAAGTACATAAAAAGACTGTTTTCTTTTTTAGGGGATGAAATAGACTGGTTTCTAATACATTAATAATAAGCCATTTGGGCATCTTTATTTCCAAGATGGCTTAGAAAAATGCACCCACATTTTTATGCCCCGTAATGAAGATGCCAAGAAAACGCCCACTCACATGAGTGTTGCCGACTTCTCTCTGCTGAATTATGCTAAAATGGCTTTGGAGACAGGAAAAAAAATCCCAACAATTCTATATCAGATATTCTCTAAGGAAGTTGATGCCAGAAGTGTTACTGAGCTGGCTGTAAGAAAAACTCCATTTAGGACACTTTATTTGAAAGGGTGGGCTAGCAGCAGGGAAAGAAAATTTACCTGGGAAACAGCACAAACAAATAAAAAGATTTCTTATTACAAGGTTGTTATTGTAAATGTGAGTTATGAAATATATCAAATAAGGAGCTTTTAAAATGCATATGTGGGATACCTTTTGAAATCTCATAAATATTTACGCATTTTAAAAGATTATGTTTGAGTATTTCCAATAAAACTGTTGCTATAAAATGTACCAATGGCCTAAGCATGGCTTTTAGAGCAGAAAATGACGTTGAGATTTTTCAAGTTCCATCCCTTTGCATTTTTCAGAGTAGGAGATTGATAAAATCACAATAGTTTATGGAGGAGTTGGAAGTCAAATTTACAGCTTCTTCTTCTAACCCAGCACGTACACACTGTATCAGGTGTTTTTCACCTTCGGCATGTTTTCTGAACTGCAATAGTTATTTAGGAACTAGTTGGTGTCTATTTCTATTTATAGTAACACCTAGAGGGATATTTAACTTGGTGCTTGCCTTTGTAGGTGGCTTTCAGGAACAAATACCTTTATAGAAGTCCCAAATTTAAAATCCTCTCTTTTAAGAAAATACCTCTTGTTAACAAACCCTGACTTTTAGTTATCAGACTCTTTCCTGAAGTATTTGAAAGTTTTGGAATTAATATAAAAACAGGCAGTTGCAACTTGATTGACACACAGTAGTTTGTGTGTAAGCTTTGTTTGAAAGGTATGATTAGACTAGCATGTAGCCACATATTTTCAAAGGATTTTGATTTCTTGTGTCTGGGTGGTCCAGCCCTAAAATGCAAGGGCACCTCTGACCTATATCTATTTGGATCATTTAATGAAGAGCCAAATATTTATTTCTCTGGGATATGAATCTGGTCTGTGTTCTCCATAATCAACTTACTTTAATAAAAGAAAGAAGGGCCTGCTTATAAGTTTCTTCCTGGAACTAGAAAGTAATTTTTTTAATTAATAAAAACTATGAATTGTAAATATAAACACTAAATATATATACAATTACTATAAATCAATATAGAATTTTATGACTAATCCACTGATTAAATAATGATTTACCCATCACACTAAGAAATGAAAACTGCATATTATTTACATCTAAATTAAGTATGATTATCTGCAGAAATATGAGCACTGCACAATGAACCTGGAAAACCATTACCTTGTTTGATTTTGGACTTCTGTGTTTTGGCCTGGTTGGATTCATTATGTTGGATCATTCAGACTCCAGAATCATCTCCTGTGTCTCATGCTGTTCCTTTCCCAAGAGGCCTGAGGCAGATAGTCTCTTGGGTGGTTTCTATGATTGCTACTTCCTGGTGTTCATGACCTTTTATAATCCCCTTCTCTTGAGTCTGTGCAGGACATGACTTGTTTGTAACCAGTAGACTACATGAAAGGTGTGTGATTACATTACAATAGATTGTAGTACCCATACTGCTGAGAACTTTTGTTTCTGTTTCTCCCAAAGTGCTTCATACCTAGTCATACCTCAGTACATGTTGATTAAATGAACAGATACATTCAAATGTTGTTAACCTTTCCCTTATAAAAATAAGCATTTTCACACATACCACAGAATATCTCTTTATTTGACCGAATTACTTTAATAATCAATGTCTTGACCTCCCTAACTCGCTTAAGTTCTCTATTTTAAATGTTGTCATAGCAACCTGCATTTTTCCATTCTACCACTTTACACAAACATTACTAATTATTTGTTGGATGATCAGTCCAATAATTATCTGTTCTACTAGATTTCACCCTGAGTGCAAGAATCAGGTTCATCTTGTTGCAACTAATAAAGTAACAATATATTGTGAAACACTTATTGAATGAATAAATGCATGTACAGCGTGATCGTCTGCAAAGTTGTGCCAAAAGATTCGGTATGTTGCTTGTATTTTTGTTTGGGGATTTCATTAGTCCCTTATATCCAATTAATACATTTCTACTTAAGATGTTCTATCACACCTGTATGAAGTCTTAGTAAAAGGAAAGTTAAACCTCCTGGCACAGTATGTAAATCCTCATGAATACATCACAAACTAGCCTGTTCAAATCATTATTTCCCATCATGCAAACGGATGAACAATGAACACGATGTGATAAAATATAGAAGAATCTTAGTGCTGTGGAAACAGGGAAAAGTGAGTGATTCATTCTGCTTGGTTTTCCATGGGTGGTGTGGGCTAAATATCAGGAAAAGCTTCATGCAAGAGAGAGTTTGAGATAGACCTTAGAGGTAAGTGAAGAGAGGGAGGAAAGGAAAGCAGAGGAAACTGCGTAACAGGGGCACCAAAAGCTTTATTTAAATAACGTCACTTATTTATTTACACTTCTCATTCCACAAAGAATTTAAAGTAGTTCACAGAAGTACAAAATAAGTATGAAGTGTTTGGAGAGAACTAAGTAGTCTGGTGTGGCTAGAAAATTGGATGCATGCTGAGATATCATGGTTTGAAGAGGCTAGTTTGTGATGTATTCATGAGGATTTATATACTGTACCAGAAGGTTTAAATTTAATGTAACACTGTTCCTATAAATTCATCTTGTACTAAATCATTTAAAAAGTATTTTTTTAATTAGACACTAATTCTACTACTTCACTAAACAATATTCTGAAAATGGATATTCTTAAATATATTTTACATTGATTATAATACCCAGACTCTTTTCTCAGGAACCATGATCTTTTGGGGAACTGGAAGGCAAGCAATAAAGGCAGAGACTTCTCTGGCTTATGGAGGCTAAAGCAGTTTTATTAACAGTCAACATAACTTCAGGTACTAAGTTAAGAGTTCCCCTTGCCCAGCTCAAAAGTCTCAATTTTGAACAAAGCATATATGATTAAATGACCACAAGAAAGAGGAAAAATGACTTCTCTCATTGTAACATTCCTTGGTCTTAGAGTTCTGACTCTGTTCCATCCATGTTATCACCAGAGGCAACAGGAATGACGGCCTGTCACTGAACTGTGTGCTGCTAATGCAGAGACATTTGTCCTCAGATAACTGTTCTGATACTGTCTCCTTGGACTATTGGCATCTCATGACCATCAGCATAAACCCCAAAGTATTAAGGAATCCAGATTTTAATTGACATTTCCCATAAAAGGTATAATTGGGTCTTTCCCACATGTCTACTAGCAACAGAAGAAATGAAGCCAACATTATGTAGATTACATACACTAGCTAGGAGAAAAGAAGGTTAAGGCAAGGTATTTTAGTGAAAAGTCAGTATAAATTGTTATTGGATGGTAAGGGACACCAGAGTAGCTCCACAATTCTGACTAAAACAAGTTAGAAATAGGACAAAATGAGGTGCAGAGAGGCACAATGATTTTCTAAAAGTTTATGTAGCCAGTAAATTGTGCAGCCTTGTTTTGAAAATGAGTCTCTTAAGTATGCAACCAAAACTTATTTTTCTATTACTACTACCACTTTTGGTCCCTATGTCAAAATGGAAGGGGAAGTTTATCAGGGAAGATAAGACATGCATATGAATAACCAGAGTGTAAGGTGCAATGTGAAAGATGCAGATGGAATGACATTAGAGTGACTTATTTTCAGTGGAAACTCATAGAGGGTTTTATGAAGGAATGAATTTGTGACACTGAGCTTCCATACGTGGCAAGGGAGCAATTTCTTTTGGTATAAAGGCATCTTTTGCTATTTGAACTTCAGAGAAGATGGCATAAAGCCAAATATATGCCAAGAATAGCTTTGCTGTTTTTACTTTATTTTATTTTTAAAGCTTTTATTAGCAGCTTAAGCTCAATTCTGAGACTTCTACTTGACAAAAGTACTACTCCCTTAGCTGCATTTGGGACAATTTACTATGTGATAAAAACTGTCATTCGTAGATGCTTTTCCTGTCAATAGAGACTAAGGATTTCATTACTACCAAAATGCCTGTCTCAGTGTAAAGGTCAGAGGAATATTGGAGAAAATGCCCATATATTCAGCTGTCACAAAACTGTCCTACCTCCTCACAAACTCTAGAACAGGTATTTCTGAGGGTTCACCCTTTATTGCACCTAGAATGAATGTGGGTACTTGGTTATAGAAGATACTGACATTTTAAATGTGCTGCATTTTTCACTGGTGGAAAGAGATGGGAGAGAAAGTTTTAACTTTCACATTCTAAATGTTTATGGGAAAAAAGAGTGGGCATGTGTGGGAAGTGAGAGGCAGGAAAGGGACAAAATATTTCTGTTCAGGTCACTTCCTGCCAACCTTTATATTCAGCCCAACTCAAGAGATGATACTTTGTGGTATCTAAATGATTAATAAGGCTTCCCAGCAGTACCGCAAACCAACCTGAAGCTTACAAGCAGAATGTTACAGGTGACTGTCTAGAGTAAGAGCAAACATCCTCAGAAGGCCATAATGACAACAGAAAATATCATACAGGGCTTAACAGTGAGATACTGAACAAAGGGAAAAGAAATGAGTTAGTATGCTTTCCTCAGGATATTCTCTTCATATTGGGATAATTTGGAATGCAGGTAATCAGAATAAATAGAAAGACTTACTAGGTGCCTAGATGTTGTTGCAGAAAACACACAGCCTCTTTGGCTCTCGTAGGGTTCCCTTTTCATGCAGTATAAACAGCCTGGACTTAGCTGTGCTCTCTACCAACATGTGCTTTATTTTGATTTTTCCCCTCAAGATCCTTTGGATGCATGTCCTCAGAATGGAAGGGGAGTAGAACAATAAAATTTGCTTCATGCACATGGTAATGAAGCATGAGCTAATTTGGGGCCATCTCTCAATATTCTTCCATATGCACAATGGATCTGAGTTATTTCAGAAATCTTTTCCTAGAACAAAATAAGGAAAAAGTCCAAGCTTGGAAAATGGATTTAATGTTCCACTAAAGATGTAGATGTTGATTTGGAGATAATGAAAACACTATTCAAAACAGCAAGTGAGTTAATGATTATATATATAGCAAGGAAAAGGACACCATTATTTGGAGGCTGCACAGCCAGGTCCTTGTGTTCAGATCTAAAACTATAGATAAGAAAGGGAGGGGGATTCTGGGAGGGTAATAACTAACCATTGATGAAGAAAATGCAAAAAAAAAAAAAAAAATCAGGAAAAACACAGTCACATAGGTGCAAGCACATTTTAAGATTAGAGATTTTGTTCTTTATGATTTGCTTCATAGATCAGTTAGTAATATGGGAGATGGGCTATTTTCTGGTCTTTATTAAATGTTACCCTTCACTTACATTAATGTGGACTCTAACATGTGATTAGTTTCTTTTTGCTGCTGTAACAAGTTACTACAAATTCAGTAACTTAAAAAATACAAACTTGTTATTCAGCTCTGGAGCTCAGAAGTCTGAAGTGGGTCTCATTAGGACTGGGGTGTTTTGGAGGCTGTAGGGGAGAATTTGTTTCTATGCCTTGTTAGCTTCTAGAGGCCACTACATTCCTTGACTCTGGGACCTTCCCCCTCCATTTCAAAGCCAGCAGCATAGCATTTCCAATCTCTTTTTGACTCTGATCCCTTTTTCTATCACCACCTTCCACTTTAAAGGACCCTCGTGACTACATGAGGCATACCTGGATAATCTAGAATGTCTTAATTCTAAATATAACTAATTATCAACCTTAATTCCATATGCAAATATAATCCCTTCTTGCTCTGTAGCATAATGTATTCTCAACCCCGAGGGGTTAGTATACCGACATCTTTGGGGAGGGACATTCTTCTGCCTAACACAAAATCTAATTAAATATTAAATCAACATGTTTACATGGAAACTATTTTCAATTTAAATTTACCTTGACAGAGGAGACTACTTCATCTAAACTTCAGAATGTGTGCAGATATGGCTTTACTATGATTCTAAAACCTTAATCTACCAGTCAACCAACTAAACCTCATTTCTTTCTCCAAAATATGTCTGGTTCTCATGGAGTTTATTCTGGATTTATTAGTTTTGAATTCTTTTGCAAAGGAGATTTTGCTTCTCATAGGTGAATTGACTGCCTCAATTTTAAATTCATGCCCTCATTGTCCCTCCTCACTGCCCTTATCCATTCATTATCATACTTGACAAGTCTGTGTATCAGATACTCTACTAGGTACAGACTATTCAGAAATGAATATAACACATAGTCATTATTCTTTAAACAGGATCTGAAGGAGAGACAGAGAAGGACTTATATTAAAGAAAAACAACGTGGTATAAAGTAAATTACTATGAACTATTAAATCGAGATGGACTCTAACTTTAGCTAGAGAAGTCAACAGATCTTCACTGGAAATACAAACTTTGGATGTGATGGGTGGGGTTATGGGGGTGGCACCTCAGCCAGAAAGAAGAGCAAGAGGAGATGGACACCTGTCTGTGTCTTTTGCTCTTGCTGTTTGTTCTTCCTGGAATGTCACCCCACTCTCTCCCACCTATGTTCCTTGTCCATTCCTGTCCCCATTCCTAGGCCACCTGTTGAATCCCATTCTTGTTTTATTTGAAGGAATAAAAGGGAATAAGATGAGGACAAAACAAAGTCTTAATGCTTTA
Source organism: Papio anubis (assembly GCF_008728515.1). Lineage (NCBI taxonomy): Eukaryota > Metazoa > Chordata > Mammalia > Primates > Cercopithecidae > Papio > Papio anubis. The sequence goes on from NC_044987.1 coordinate 88,162,066, forward strand.
ACATGATACATAAGCTCATTATGATTTTTCTTGCTTCTCCAAATAAATAACCACGCACTCATATAAACTTAAATTGTAGATATTCCAGGTTTAATCTCATATTCCCGTTTATGGATTCTCCTGTGTAACAGGAAGAGACAAGACTCGGAAATCTGATAGATCTTAGTGTGAATCCTAGAGCAACCATGACAATGTATGTGACCTTGAATGGTTTTATTGCTCTGTTCAGTTGGGATGTCATAAAATTAGAATAAGATAACATGCAACTAATTTATTTAGTAGGCTAAACATGGGGTGGTTCAATGAGGAAACTATGTTATTTTTCTACCTCCTTCAGACATGCTCTGTTGAACTTCCCTTACTCTAATAATACCTAGAGATGAGTCTACAGCTTTAGATTATTTTAACAAGAGTAATTCCATTTTTGCCATAAAGATTCAATTTCAGGTAGTTATGTTTTTCATGCCTTCAACTGTAAATGTGAAACTTCGGTCTCAAATATATTCCAGCTATAATGGGAAGACAGCATGGTTTCTCCTTTTAGTATCCTTTTTTCCTCCATCTCCCCTCTTTCCTTACCCTTCAAGATCCTTCAGCATTAAGGAAGAGAAGAGGAAAAGGATGCAAGTGATTTCTATTTACCTTGCACTGTTTGAAGTCCTATCTTGGCTCATATTATCTGTCATTTCCTCTGTTTTAGCAAATGTTCAAATGTTCATGTTTTTGTAAGGCACAAATTTGTGGTTTGGTTGAATACTCATAATAGACTTTCACACTGGACAGTTGATAACACAAGGCATTTTACACCTGGCCTGTTGAATCTTGTCCTAGCAAGGTACTTACTGCACCCTTATACTTTGGGTAGTCTCAATAATATGTCTCAAGCTGGTTATCTGCTTATGTCTTGTAAAATCTACTTGGCCCAAAGAGACTCCATCTGATATGGTTTGGCTCTGTGTCCCCACCCAAATCTCATCTCAAATTGTAATTCCCATAACCCCCATTTGTTGAGGGAGGCATGTGGTGGGAGGTGATTGGATTATGGGGATGGTTTCCCCCATGCTGTTCTCATGATAGTGATTGAATTCTCATGAGCTCTGATGGATCTGATGGTTTCATAAGTGTTTGACAGTTCCTGCTGCACACTCACACTCTCTCTCCTGCTGCCTCATGAAGAAGGTGCCTGCTTTTCCTTCTGCCATGATTATAAGTCTCCTGAGGCCTCCTCAGCTATGTGGAACAGTGAGTCAATTAAACTGTTTTCTTTATAAATTACCCTGTTTCATTATTTCTTTATAGCAATGTGAATATGGACTAATACACCATCTTTTCCATGACAAACGTGAACATGAATAATTATTCTATTTGCTACTCTCTCCTATTGTGTTATACTTTATGGCATCTCTTGTCATCCTCCCACCTTAAGAATTTTCTGATGAAAAGCAAATACTAATCTTGATTTAGGATAAAACTCTAGAGAATATATATGTCCTAAGACTTTTCTCCCCACACTGTATTTTCATAAAAACATTGAGCTGAGTCTATGGGTTTCTCTAGGTCATCAAGCAGCCAGCCATGGAAGAATATGACAATCTTTTCTTCTTTAAAGCATTCTCGATGTCCGTGAGTTTTTATTTTGATCCTCTGCATCTCTTGGCTAGTGGCCAGTAGAGAACCACCTACCTCTTCTCTCCCACTAGGGAGGAGAGGTGGACATGTTTCCCAGTAGGCTGGCAACCCTTCTCCATCCGACCTTATATGAACTGGACGGGGTGATAAGCTGAAGGTTGAAGGGCTGGTGTGGCATTTTCTATGGCACCCAGATAACTCTATTATATCTCCTTGACTGCTGCCTTCAGAATGCTGTGGGACTTATCTCTTGTTGTCTGCAGATGTGTAACTTGAGCGAAAATGCTCATACCACAGGAAAGTCCCATTTTTATACCCAAGCTCATATGTAACTTTTATAGCACAGTGCCTGGCCCATTAGAGGCTCAGAAATGTTAGTTTTGATTGATTGATTGATTGATTGATTTTTTACTTGCAAAGGTTCATGTGGGCATTTTTTTAATGCCACTCTTATATAACTTTTTAAAGGGAGATTTAAACCTAACACTCATATTCTGGCATTTTTTAAATGAGCAAGAGAGCTAAAAGAGAGAAAAAAAGTAAATCTGAATCTTAAGAACTGCTTGGGGGAATAAAGAAAAGTAATACCTTTCTGCATTGAATATTTTTTCCTTCAGTTCAGAGGACCGTGGGCCTCATTTACACTTGCCTTTTCCAGAAGCTAACTTGTAGCTCAACTTACCTGCTTTCAGAACAGGTTGATTGATTTTACCTTAGCGTACAGCTAGTGCATTTGAAATTGCTGATGAAAGGTACTGTCAAATCTCTGGTCTATTTTGATAACGATTTGTACTTGTAAGGCAATCTGCCCATTAGTGTAGAAAAGGAGAATTGGGACAGCACCTCATAAAACCATCTCTGAAAGCAAGCACGCAGTCCCAGAGTCTGCTGGGCAGGAATTTATATTCTTACAGCATTTTGACTCAGCACACAAATGTGGGATGTATGGGGGTGTTTGCATTCGGTGCCAGATTGTTTGCCTACACCAGAGGCTGTCCTAAGAGATTTGTTGAATCTGCCTTTGCTTACAGATTGGAATTCAGGAAAATATATTTAAATGCCAAATTACAGCATAGGGTTTCTCTACATTTTATCTATGGCTGCTCAGGTAAAATGACCTACCAATGATCATAGTGTATCACAATATATCCAGTTGTGTGCCAATTAGGTGGAATATAATCTCTCCCTAACCTGCTTTTGTAAATGTACCCCAAAACTGTACTAGTGAACCAGAGGCTATTTATGTACCATAATATACAGTAACTTCCTCTTTCATCCATGCTATGAACACTGCTCTCTACCCCACTCTCTTACCTCAAAAGATGCAGTTGTATTGGGAAAACACAAAAATTATAATCTGGAGTAAATTAAGCATGAGTTAAAAAGTTTTATTTGTGAGAGAGTAAAAATCTTACTTTTTCTGAGCCTTTTTCAAATAACTACATTTAAAAAAACACCTACAACTCAGTTTGCTATGAGGGAAGTAGTGAGGTAATATAAACATAGGGCCTAGAATGTTACTTGGCATTTAGTAGGTGATCAGGAACTATTAATTTTCTTCTTCCTTGAATGCCAAGATAAGATTAATTTGCTACTCTCATTGTTAGAGCTATCAGTTAGAACTATCAAAAAGAAAAAAAATACTGCAATTGTTCAAGCCTTGGATTTTGAGGAGCCAGCATTACCTTCAACTGGCAATGCCTCAGGGAGAGAGTAGGAGGCGGCTCTGGTATTATTTTTAGCTCCTGTGTAGTCTTATTTTGAGATGTGTAGAAGGAAGCCCCTTCTTTTTGGTCCTTTTTGTGTTGTGAATATTGTTCAGGAGGACACAACACAAATGGCTGCAGTCTTCTTTGCCTCCTCATGGTGAATTTTAAAGATGAAGGTTTCTATTGCTGTTGCTGTTACCTCTGAAGATTTGTAGAAGGAAGATGTTTTATGAGCACACAGAGGTTTAGGATTATGGTTATGTTGGCCCCTTTTCTTACCACCTGCTCTACTTTTGAGTGTTAGGTTTAAATATCCCTTTTAAAAGATATGAGTGGCATTGCAAAATGCCCACATGAATCTTTGCAAGTAAAAAATCAATCAATCAATCAATCAATCAATCAATCAAAACTAACATTTCTGAGCCTCTAATGGGCCAGGCACTGTGCTATAAAATTTACATATGAGCTTGGGTATAAAAATGGGACTTCCCTGTTGTATGAGTATTTTGGCTCAAGTTACACATCTGCAGACAATGAGCACAGGGAAGGGGAGAGATTATGGATATTAGAGTCAGGCAGCTGGGGAAAGACACACTGGGGGCTTTCCCAATGACTTCAGGCAACTTATGCAGCCCATAGCAGGCTTCTTCCAGTTCTTTGAGCAGTCAGATTCTTTCCTGCTCTTAGGTCCCTTGTCCCTTTAGTCCCCTCTCATGGAGTATTGTTCAGGAGGACATAACACAAATGGCTGCAGTCTTCTATCTCCCCTTCTTCTCCTGATTGACTACTTCTCTTTCTTTCAGACTCAGCTGAAAATTTACTATTTTCAAAGTCATCAGTTTCAGGTTGGTTCCTCTTCCTCCTTTAGTCTTAGTGTAGCTCTCTGATTGTTCCCTTCACCAATCACAATTTGAATTCCTGTATTTGTTTCTTTACTTCATTGTTGTGCACTCCCCTACACACCCCTACACTAAGGTAAGCTCTTCAGAGGTAGAAACAAGGTCTGTCATCTCACTACATTTCACCCCGTGTCTCACATAGTGACATATAGAAGGAGCACAACAGTATTAAAGCGATGAGTAAATGAATTATCTAGCCTCAGTTTCTTCATTTTTAAAGGGTATATTCATAAATATTTGGTTTGTGATTTACATGAGCTAGAAATGGTAAGGATCTGGCCGAGTGCCTGACCCAGTACTGATATTTTCATTAAAAGCACATGTGCTATTCTTTTATTAGAGTCCAAAAATTATATAAATTGGGCAAATTTATTAGCCCTTTAGCCTCTTATACCTCACCTGTAAAATGAAAGCATTAGGCTATTTCAGGGGTCTCCTTTACATATATGATTTCTTGTAAGCATATAAAAATATATCTATAGCTAGATTTTTAAGCAAAGAAAGCATTATATTGATTAGACAATTAAAAATGTTATACTACAACATGCCCAAATATTTGAGTTATTATATAGCAAGAATGCAAAACTATTTCTTTTCCACTGGGAAATTTATTATCACCCAAGAGAAAAGGGGAATATTTCACTGGTTGTAATTCTGTGAGGCTTCCTAGCAATAAAAAGAGGAGCTGGAAATAACACGATTTCTCTGCTGTGAATAAACATGTATAAAATTCACTGCAAAATTAACAGCTTTTACCATTTATAAAAACTGGGATTGCTTCTTCCATATTTCTAGCTTTGCTATTCTGGGGGAGGGGGTTGGGAAGATCCAATCTTCTGATTTTATATATGTCTTAGTCCATTTGTGTTGCTATAAAGGAATACTTGAGGCTGGGTAATTTATTTTTAAAAGAAGTTTATTTGGCTTATGATTCTGCAGGGTGTACAAGAAGCCTGGTGCCAGCATCTGTTTCTGGTGAGGGCTTCAGGGAGCTTCTACTCATGGCGGAAAGTGGAGAGCAGGCATCACATGGTGAGAGAGAAGAAAGAAATAGGGGAGGAAGGTGCCAGATTCTTTTTAACAATCAGATCTGGTGGAAACTAATAGTTTGAGAACTCACTCAGTAATGCACCAATAGCAACAGGCCATTCATGGATCCACCCCCATAATCCAAATACCTCCCACTAGGCCCCACTTTCAATACTGGGGATCAGATTTCAACATGAGATTTAGAGAGACAAAAGTCCAAACTATATCAACATAGTTGATTAAAATTGCTTGCTCATCTTAGAGGAATTATCAGGAAAGTTCTCCCTTGCCAGTGATGACACATCTTTTGTCTCACTACCTGCCAATTACAAGGCAGTGGGGAAGATTTTCCTCCTGGCTGCCAGGTGACTTGCTATTGCAACAGAACATAATGCACTGCACCGTAGGCAAGGATTGTTTCAAACTGCCAACCTGACCCAGACAAGGTGTCTTACCAAGATGTCTTGGGAAAAACGTGTTGCAAGAATACATAGACTCATTTGAATCGTTTTCCTCCTTTTGTTTTCTGTCACCCTGTGACTTGCTGCATTTTGACTCTATTTTCAACAGTTTATAAATAACACTGATAATAAAAACAATAACTGATGTGTACTGAGGGTTTACTTGCAGTACTGTATAAGTACTTTACATGTTAAATATTGTTAAGTTCTTTACTCCTAATGCTGTAGAAATTATTTTCATCTACCCTTTGCAGGTGAAAAACTGAGGAACAGAGAGGTTAAGTAACTTGTTATGGATGATAAAGTTATTAAGTAATAGAACCAGGGTTTGAGTGCAGGCAGTATGTTAGAGCCCATACTGTTAACCACTGTATTTATAAATGTCAGCCTTCGTATGAACACTTTTGGTAGGTAGCTTCTAAAATGACCCCCAATGTTTCCTGCCTCCTGGTATTCAAGTCTTGTGTAATTTTCTCCCCTTGTGCAAGTGCTGGATCTAATATCTAATGACTTGCTTGTAATACACAGAACGCAGAAAAAAAAGGAGACATATCACTTCCGAAATCAGGTTATAAAAGTCTATGACTTTTTTCTTTCTCTCTTCCTTCTGTCCTATAGAGAAGCCCACTGAGCAAAGAACTAAGGGTGGCTTACAGGCAACAGCCATCAGAAAATGAGGTTTTCAGGCCAATATTTTTTGAAGAACTGAATCTTGTCAATAGCTACACAAGCATGCCAGTAAATCCTTCTCTACTCAAGCCTTGCAAGGGCTATGGATTCGGTCAACACATTGAAGCCTTCTAAGAGAACCTGATCAGAGAACCTGAATCCAGTTAAGTTGGACATAGATTCCTGATTCACTGAAACTGTGAACTAATAGATGTTTTAAGTCATGAAGTTTTGGGATAATTTGTTACACAGTAATGATAACTGATATAACACTCTAGCAGTTTTATTACTTACCCCTTGGTCTCTCCCTGCCACTTCTTCCCTTTCTTCCTTCCTCTGTTTCTCTTAATTTCTCTTTCTCTCAGAATTTCTTTTTCTCTCCCTTCTCCCTTCTTTCCTTTTTCTGAATGCTTGTTATGTGTCAGGCAATATTTTCACACACAATGTCTTATTTAATCTTCATTGTGATAAGGCACATATTATAATTTTTATTTTACAGATCAGAAAGTAGAGCCTTAGAGAGTTTATGGAATTTTACAGCTAGCAAATAAAAAATTAATGTTTATACATAGATCTCTGTGCTCTCTTTTTATACTGTTACATCACTTTCCCCATAAATTATTCCCTGATTGATATAATCTGTAAACCATAATCCTATATATAAAATGAATCACTTTCTTCTTTATGACACCTCTTTGAGTATCATATAAAATAATTGCTAGTAATAGAAAGCATTGTTGAGTGGCTCCAATGTGCCAGGCACTATGCCAAGAACTTTATATACATTGTCTTATTTAATTCTCGTAACAATGATCTGAAACAAGTTCTATTATTTCCATTATTTTGCAGATGAGAACAATTGAGGATCACAGAGGTTAACGCACATATAGTCACAGAGCTGGAACATTTGTGTTATACTTATTTGCTTTTATTGTAATTATTTATGTCTGAATTCCCCAATGAACTTTTAGCTCCAAAAGGGCTTGCGTCTTTACAGACCATAGCACTCAGCACAGAACCTGCCTGTATGGTTGCTGAATGAATGTTTCTTGAGCTGAACTGAATTTTGACCTCAAGTCCTCCATTCTGTGCATATGGATGGTGAAATTTATTCAGAGCAATGCAAAATTATTATTTTTACCTTATACATTCAGTATCAGTTTTTTCTTCTCTGGTAATGTGTTAAAAGGAATAGTTGCATTTAGTTTTAGGACAAAAGTGAGGGGTACAAAAATCTAATATTATTGAATCCTATAACATCCTAGGCTCACATAACATATAGCCATTCACACTTCTCTATTTTTTCACAGTCTGTATCTCTTACTACCTTTGCAACTAAAAGTGATATCTAGAACAGTGAATTCTGAGATCCTACAGAATCCTACAGCTATTAAATAAATACCATAAATGTATTGTTCTTATTCCTAATTGAAGATAATATACAGGAATAATTTCTAACCTAGGATTCAAATCATATGATAGAAAAAATAAAATTATGACATAACAGGAAAACTTTTTAATCAAACTCCCACATTTAAGTAAATGGAATAATTAATATAGTTTATCTTGGAGATTTTTACTGAATTGTTTGTATTGTGTCATAAGAATTTAATTTTTAAATCATCATGTTAATTCATCCATTTAGTTAAGAAACATTTAATGAATGCTTATTATGTCGAAGAAACTGTTTTAGTAAACATTAATACAGAAATGAATGAAGCATGGTCTCTGTGCCAAGGGTCTTTCAGTATATTGAGGAAGATAGATGTAAATATAAATAGTTGCAGTATCATGTAAGTGCAGAGGTAGGTGTATATTTTAGAAACACAGATAAGAGAGTTTCTACTCTCCAGTTGGGGTATATCAAAATAATATGTGGCATATAAAACTTTAAGCTATTCGTATGTATTTACATATGCTTCCAAATTCTCTGGAATTTTCTCTAAATGGGGAAATATAAACATAGAAATTACCAAATAAAGATAGACATATTGGAAAGCTTTGGCTCTCCTCTAACAAATTCCTACTAGCTAATGAGTCACCCAGAAATATGACACATTTAACGTTATATCTCGGTGTGCTAACATTAGCACAAAATCGCACCAGGAGTGTGAGTGTGAGAACCATAGGTACCTTTTTACTCCCCAAATGTGTCTCAACTTTGGAGACACCTGTGCTAAATAACTTTGTGCATATCTGCTGTGATGACTCAAATATTTTATAACTGTGGCACTTTACGTTGCCAGATTTTCTCTATTGAGATTCAGGGGGAAACCCAGACTGTGCTATAGAATATGGAATTTATGAAGATCAAATAGAATTATTCTTATCCACAAGGAGCTTCTGATCTAGCAGAATTATGAAATAGTTACTCTTGTTCAGGGTTACATGGATACTACACTTTTAAATGCAGAATCACAACATATTTTCTGTTAAATTCATTATGTAGAAAAATGCTGTAATATTTGAAATAATAGTATTATTTGTTAAATTAAGCCATAACCCTCATATTGTCTTACAGATTACAGTTCCTTCTTTTTTGAACCTTATATTTGACTATACAACCCTCCATCCGTCCTTGTCACTATCATCTGTCCACCATCTTACTCATTGTCCTCCTTCTTTGAAGATATTTATTTGCTCCATGATGTTCATATTCCAATACTACTAGCATCCTAGTTAACTTACACATCTACATGAGGAGCACAGCTAATATTCTGAACTTGAGAATCATGTGCTGCTTCTGAAGCATGCTCTGTCCAAAATGAAACTCATGACCTGTTTGTCTACTTTATCCTTCTCATCAGTTTTCTCCACCTCCATATCACAGTCCCTCAAGATGAAATACTTATGGTCTTAGATTCCTCTCCTTTCCAGTCCCTCTATTCTATTATCACAGAAACTCTTCAGTTCTTCTTCAACAGTGTTTCCCCTTTTCACTATTTCCTTTTCTTTTTCATAGTTCTTGTCATATAGCTGTATTCTTGCTGGTCTTTCATACCGTAGTCTCTTTCCCCTCAAATCTACCCCCACCAACACCCTTAGCTGATCTTCCTGCATCATTGTTTATGTCCATTATTCGTTTTTGGCAAAGCATGCAATGGATCACTAATTACTGTTGTGTTTCATTCAGCCTGTTTTCCCCTTCAGTGTACTTTTAACTTTTTTATTATAAATTTTTTACCTACTCATTTTAGAAAAATTGGAAAATACTGGCATGTTAAGAAAACGATAAAAATTCCATGTTCACACTTTGTAATATTTAGTTTTCCACTAAAAAGATGAAATAAATATATTCCATATTTAAATGTAAACTTATTTTCTATCTCTCTACAGATTTTTATAGCTTGCTTCATAAAGGTCTTTCATATTTATTCTTTGCAGTGTTTCTGGATTTTTTTTATAGCTATGCAACTCAAAACTGAAAATATTCTCAAACTTATTATTGTTTTATATGAAAATGTAGAAATGTGTTCATTTTAAAATATTCTTACTCATCCTTTAATGATTCTAGAAATTTTCAGTTTATCTTCTTGGAATTTCTGTGCATATAGTCTTACATTATTCAAATAACGGTAAATTTTCTACCCTTTTTGTTTTAACATATTATGAGATAAATCTTCAGGAAAATGCCAAATAATAATGGAAATATTCCACATTATTTTCTTGCTCTTGATGTCAGTGGGAACAACTCCAGTGTTTCATTATGAAGTATTATATTAGATATTATTGTGTTACATTCATAATATTCTTTTCTTAGCTTTCTAAGAGTTTTAACCAGGAACAGTGGTTTAATTTTTATCAAAGGCCTTTTTTTGTCATCATTTAAAAAAAAAAAAAGTGTGTTTTCCCATTTAATTATTTTTGCAATGTAATCTTTAAAAAATTTTCTATTGTAAAATGAATTGTTTCTTATCCCATCAGCTTGTGGATATGATTTAAAATGTTATGAATAATTTAAAGGTTGCTGGCTCATTGATCAGGAACTCTTCCCTACTGATGGTTGTAAACCAAATACTACCCTATCCCAAATCTTAGGGAATTTATTGTTTTTATTTCCAGAGAGTATTCAATAGATGTGTTCAGAATTAATGGTATGGTCTTCCACTCTGGCCTCCTTATTGATGCTGAAATTTCTTGAAGTATGTGTGGCCACCTCTTCTCTCAGCTGGTGGTACCCTTTGTAAGAAAGATAACCTTTGATAAAAGGTGCTTGCTTTATTATGGATTCATGCCACATATTCCCACAGATTAAAGCCCTGAGGACACCAAATATCTACGTGATTGTTTCCAAAGTTTCTGCACTACCAGTTCTATGCTGAGTTTCATAAAGAAATAGGGATTCTTCCTAACTCTTTATCCCTGGGATGCTGCAGCAATATTTCTTGGATATTAAAGTATAATAATGTATATTGAGTCAAATGAATGTCTGGGAGTCATAAATTTTGAACCTAACAAATTCAGCTAGGTCATTCTGATGTAATAATAATGATATTATTAATGAATGAACTTATTTTTAGTCATATTTATCTAGATGTTTAATTATGTTTTCTATTGGATTAAATGGCTCCTCCCTTTTTTGAGCCTTTTAACCTCTAGTTCTTTGTAACCTCCAGTTTCCCAGGTGCCATGTCTCCCTACCTAATGATTTTGTCCTTCGTTTTCCTAGAGTATGTCCTGAAATATACATATAGAATTTGTGGAAGTTCAAATTTCTTTTGTTCTCCCTTTTAAAAAAATTGACTAGTTATAACTGTGTATATTTCTGGAGTACAATGTGCTGTTTTGATACATGTATATAATTTGGTATAATTAAATCAAGCTATTTAATATATCTGTTATCTTGCTTACCTATCATTTTTTATGGTGAGGGATTTGAAATTTACTTTCTTAGTTATTTTGAAATAGATAATACATTTTATTGATGATGGACACCCTGGTGTGCCATAAATCTCATATCTATTCCGTTTGTTTATCTAAAACTTTGTATCCTTTAATAAGCAGCTTCTCTATTTCCGTCCTCTTCACCGCCAACCTCCTCTGCACCAAGCCTCTGGTAACCATTGTCTACTCTCTACTTCTACAAGTTCAACTTTATTAGATTCTGCATATAAGCAAGAATATCTTTTTATATTTTTATCACAGTTTGGGCTGTTTCAACAGAATACCACAGACTGAGTGGCTTAATAAATGAGCATTTGTTACTCACATTTCTGGAGATTGGAAGCCTGAGATCAGGGTAAAAGCATGGTTGAGTTCTGATGAGATCCATCTTCTTGGTTTGAAGATGACAATGTTTTTTTCTGTGTCTTCACAGGGCAGAAAGAAAGCTGGCTAGCTCTCTGTCCTCCTCTTACAAGAACAATAATTCCACTCATGAGAGTTCCACCTTCATGACCTAATTATGTCCAATGACCCACATTTAAATACCATCACACTGGGGATTAGATTGCAACATATGAACTTTGGGGTGACACCTTCTGCCTATAACAATTCAGCATTCATTAACATGTTTTTATAGTTTTACTTTTATACTTTTGTCTTTTAATTCCTTTAAGAGAATTAAGAGATTTACATACCATGGTTCTGTATTACAATACTCTGTATTTGTCTATAGATTTGCCTTTATCAGAGGACTTTATTAGTTTGCTTTTGTGTTGCTTTCATGTATCTTTTCATTTCAACTTGAAGGACTCTCCTTAGCATTCCTTATAAGGCAGGTTGAGTGGTAATTAACTCACTTGGCTTTTGTTTTCTGAGAAAATCTTTTGTTTCTCTTTCATTTTTGAAAGATAGCTTTGCCACTATAGTATTCTTATTTGGTAGTTTTTTTCTTCTAGCACTTTAAATATACCATCCCACAAGATTTCCTAGCCTGCAAGGTGTTGGCTAAGGAATTCACTAATAGTTTAACATAGGCTCGCTTACGTGTGATGAGTTGCTTTTCTCTTGCTGTTTTCAAAATTTCCTTTTTGTCTTTGACAATTTGGTTATAATGTGTCTTAGTGTAAACTACTTTGGGTTCATCCTATTTGGGATTCATTCATTCTTGAATATGACAGTCCATTTCCTTCTCCAGATTTGTAAAACTTGGGGCCATTATTTCTTTAAATAACTTTTATTTCCTGTTTTATCACTCTTCCCCTTTCTCTGACTCTCATAATGTATATGGTTGTCCACTTGATGGTTTCCAATAAGTCCTTTATGCTTTCTTTAATTTTTTAAAATTATCTTTTTCTTTTTGCTCCTCTGATTGGTTAATTTTTAATGACCTGTCTTTAAATTTGCCGATTCTTTCTTTTGCTTGATCAAGTCTGTTGTTAAGATAATCTAGTGAGTTTTAAAATTCAGTTATTATATTCTTTAGCTCTAAAATTTCTGCTTAATTTTAAACATGTTTATCTCGTTATTCTCGTTTTGCTCATGCATTATTTTTCTGAGCTCATTGAGCATCTTCATGATGGTTGTTTGTAATCATTTGTCAGGTAATTCATTTACTTTTGTTTATTTACAGTTGGTTTCTTGAGGTACATTTTGTTGGTTTAATTCGATCATGTTTTTAATTGTTTTAAAATTCATGCATTTGGAAAAACAGCCAGCTCTCCCAGTCTTCATGGACTGGTTTCATACAGGAAAGATCTACCAATCAGCCCAGGTTGAGATTCTGCGGGCCTCTCATACCTTTTCTATGGATGTGTCTTCTCTGGTTTTGTATGTGTAATTTCCCAATTAGAATGATTTGTTGGTTTCTTACCTCAGGACCTCATTCTGTCTTGCTCCCTCAGTTGCTTCTTTTCAGGTTCTCTGGAGGTGCTGCAACTCACACAGCTTTTTATTTTTATTTTTTTATTTTTTGTTCTCAGCTACTCCCAGAATTCCAGATTATTCCAGGCTCCATGAATGCTCCAAGGTGGGCAAGACAGAAATTAAGAGTAACTTCTATCAGTGAGCTAAAAGGCCTCATATGATTGCATGCAAACTCCACTCTTAACATTTCCCCACTAAGGGAGAGGCTGCTATGCTGTATTGGCTTCTGTCTGTTGTACCACAGATCTCTGGGAGCAGCAGCAAGCCACCCAGTTCTCTCTTGTTCTCTTTGGTCCCTAGCAATCTAGGGAATGCCAAGCCTTATTCACATCCTGAGACAGGTGAGACAGAAACTAGTCCCTCAGGAAGCCCTCCAAAATGATAGAATGTTGGATACATTTTCTAATTCTTTCCCTCCTAAGGGAGATGCTAGAAGTTAGGAATTTTCTTCTACTTTTTCTGTGTGGAGCCAGAGGGGAGGAAGTATGGTAGTGAGCGTGTACTAGTCCAGTCGTTTGCCTTTATTCTGCATGGCCCTTAACCTGACACCCTTTTCTGTTGCTAGTGAGAGTCATGCAAGGTGGAAACCTCAGAAAGCCTTCCACCCAAAAGTCTGAATACTGGAAGTATGTTCCAGGTTTCTGTATCCGCCCTGAAGGAAAAGTTAAGAGCTGTTAATTTTCCCTTGGTCATGCTGTGCTGAGCCGTTGGGAAGGACTATACCAAGTGAATGCCATGAATTTTCTTACCAGGTTGATGCAGCTGGGTTCACACTTGCCTAAGGTGTAGAAGCCTCTTAGCTGATTTGTGGAGCTTGTTCATGTATAATTGTTGAGTAGGTACCTATATGGAAAAAGGAAGGTGTGGGGCTTCCTATTTCTCTATCCTGCTGATACCCTGTACTTTATATTTTTAAGGCACAGCATTGAATAAATATGCTTTAATTTTCTCTTACTATCTTATCATTTATATTCTCAGTGACATTATTCTTTCCAGTAATTTCTCTTGTAAGCTAAAGAAAATTGTGTTAAATTATCGCTCAGAAATCATTATTTTCTCCTTGCATTTCAAGCTAGTTTTGATGTATACTTTTTGAAGTATTTATGATGACTTCGAAACTCTTGTAGAGACTCAAATTACTGCCCTATACAATAAGAAATTATACATTAGATATGATTTTATAGAATTAAAGAGGAAGAAATGGCTTTTTCTAGTATTAATGTGGCAGTATGTATGAAGTACCTGAAGGTTTCAGAAGTATTAGGATTGATTATTCTAATGAAAAGTACTTTGGTTGATTGGAACGTCTTAGGCACACTGGTAGGTGAAAATAAGAGATATTTGAAAATCATTAAAGAAAATATTTTAAAAATTGATATAGGATATGGCAATTTACTAGATTTATGAAGGGCATAAATGATTGTTTCCTGTGCTAACACACTTTAGATGTAAAGACAACAAAGTTGCTAGCAGCAATATATTTTCTTCAAAACAAGCTTTGCCTGCTTACTAAAACTTTATATGGTGCTATCCAATTAAAAGAATAAAGTGATTCTGAATTACATTTGAAATGTGAATGTTGCTCAGTAGGTATCAAATTTTCACCTAAGTTACAAATTCGTAACTGGATTTCATCTTTCCTTTCATTGCAGTTTTGTTCTTGCCTGTCTGAATGACACATGATAATGTGATTAATTACTCTAATTTGTCTTCAGCAAATCTTAATTTCATAGTTGCAGGGTATATAGGTCATCATCTCCTAACAGACATAAATCTAGTTAATAAACACATGTGATACACTGAATTTACTATAATATAATAATCCATGCAATGAAATCAGGATGTAGCAAATTAAAACACAAATGCTTAAGTAACAGTAGCAAAGGTTTAGAATGATGGTCTTCTTTTAGGCTCTGCTTCAAAGTATATGTATTATCAGTAACTTTTTAGTATCCTCACCAGCCCAAGCTACCATAACCTTTTGGCTACTTCAATTTCCTCCTAATTTGTATTTCTGCATCTACCCTTGCTATTCTTCCATCTGTTTTTAACATCAGAATGTTCCTTTTAAAACATAAGTTATGTGACGTGTTTCTTCTCAAAGCCCTACAATGGTGCCCCATTTCTCTAAAATTAAGTTCTATTAATGAGCTAATAGGCCCCACATAACCCAACTCCCTACATTTTTCTGAATTCATTTCGTTGTTCCCTCTGCTACATCCCTACTTGTTCCCAAAGCATGCAAGGTAAACTTTGGCTGTAGAGTCTTTGTTATGCTTATTCTCTCTATCTGGAAATTACTTTTTCCAAACATTCATTAAGCTCATTTTCTCACTTTCTTACCCCTTTAAAATTTTTGCTCTGTCACCTTTCAATTTAACATTGTCACCCCCACCCGATCTCCTCATCTACTCCATCATTTATTTTTCCACAGCATTGGTCACTCTCTCCAATAATATAAAATGTATGTATTAATTTTGTTTGTTGATTTTAATACATGTTGCCCATTTAAACTGTAAACTCTGGAAGGGGAGTAACCTGTGTTTTTTTTTTTTTTTTTTTTTTTTTTAGTTCACTGATATATTTCAAATATCTTGAATAATGTCTAGAACATGATAGCCATTCGTTAAATATTTAACAAATAAATAAATAAATGAAGCAACCACATATTAGTTATTCTTGAGGAGAAGGGAAAAAGGCAAAAAAACAGGTATAAAAGGGTAAGTCTTTAGCTGTAACTGTGCTTATTCAGAGAGGGAGAGAGAGAGAGCACGTGTGAGAGAGTGAGAGCAGACAGATATATGGTGACATGTTAACATACAACATCTTATTAACGGTATGCACATGTGGGGTCTGTTCAAATATCACTTGTACTTTTAATATGTTTAATTTTTTATAATTGAAACTAAATATGAGAACAGCATTAAAATCTATAACAAACCCAAAGATAACAGGCATTCATCGGTGTTGATAAGAAATTAATCAGTGGATTATATAATTGATTACTTTATTGATCAAGGGTATGTCTCAAATTTGACTGATGTTAAGAAATATTATAAATGTGTAGAAATATGTTCAAAAATCCTCAAAGCATTCTTGCTTCTTTCATTACTATAACATTTTTTCTCCACCTCTCTTATACAATATTCCTGGATACCTATCCTGACAGTATCCTTCCCCTCAATATTATTACTTCAGTCTCTTGGGATGCACTGACTATAAACTTCTTGAAGGCAAGAGCTATGCCTTCTGCTTATTATTCTATCCCCAGTGAAATAAAATGTTCTCAGTATATGTCAAAGAATAAATACACATTGTATGAATAGATGAATAAACTTCAGCAAGATATGATATTATCTGTATCACAAAGGCAAAGTGTTGGAGCTGTGTTAGACTTTAAGGACAATACCTTTCTGTAGCAAAAATAACAAACATCCAAATGGTAGAATTTTGGACACCATGACAAGGAATACCATGGTGTTCAGGGGACTGAGGAATCTTTCAGGTGATCTCGTATCACAAGAATTAGGTGACTATTTTCATCTACTTACATAATTGATTTTTTCAGCCAAAAGTAGAGATATAACTAGTGGATGTCAAATCACTACGGATTGTTCACAGGCTAGTTCAGTATCTACAGACTGAAGGTTGGTTTTTTGCTAGGTCATTTTTCCCCCTGTAAATCTAAAGTAGATTTCCCAGCCCTGAAAAAATTTTGACTTAAGTAAATCTGGAATTGATGCATTGCTCTATTATTTTAGGTAGAATTTAGTGTGTCTGTAAAATGCGCTTCCATTAGTGGCATCTGGTGATAACAATAATCATCTATTTGAAGGCCGGGCGCGGTGGCTCATGCCTGTAATCCCAGCACTTTGGGAGGCTAAGGCTGGCGGATCACGAGGTTGGGAGATCCAGAGCATCCTGGCTAACACGGTGAAACCCCGTCTCTACTAAAAATACACAAAATTAGCTGGGCGGGCGTGGTGGCGGGCTCCTCTAGTCCCAGCTACTCAGCATCCTGGCTAACACGGTGAAACCCCGTCTCTACTAAAAATACACAAAATTAGCTGGGCGGGCGTGGTGGCGGGCTCCTCTAGTCCCAGCTACTCAGGAGGCTGAGGCAGGAGAATGGCGTGAACCCGAGAGGCGGAGCTTGCAGTGAGCCGAGGATCGCGCCACTGCACTCCAGCCTGGGGAACAGAGTGAGACTCCGTTTAAAAAAAAAAAAAAAAAAAAAAAAATCTATTTGAAAAGTGTTATAATGCTTAAAGTAGAATACTTTAACTATTTTTTTAAATTTAAAATGTGTGATAACTCTAGGCTTTTTTGATCTTTTACAGAAATTATAGGAAACTCTTCTGTCCATAGAGAATGCCACTCTCGAGATTGGCAATCACTCTCACTTTCTCTTTTGCTTTTAGTCTTCATGTTCATTTCTTCCTTGTCTTTCCTTATGTACTGAAAGAACATTTTCTGGAACAGTGGGATCAAGAAGCTTTGTTTCCATCCTTAATGAAGTTGTGTTGTCTGGTTTCTCATGAAATCAATGGAGGCTTTATAAATTTTGTTTTTAAATTTCAGATTTATAAAATCTGCTCCCTTTACTATCTGACTTAAACATGTAGGTAAGAGGCTATCACTCTTTGAGAAAATGTGGTACAAATCAGGGTTAATATTTCTCTTTTCATAAATTCCTCAGAGGAGATGGGGGCAAAGAGTGGAATTATAAAGTTCTAGTCATTTTGTGTACTTAAGGATTATTTGAAGATAACATTTGTTTAAATTTTAGAAGTGGACTTTGTCCTTTGCTATTTTACTGATGCAACTGGAGATAATTTAGAAAGTAATATTAAAGTAATAGTAAATATAAGACAACAATAGCTTTCCAACACAGCTGATGCCTTGAAGAATTCTCTCCTTGAACTTTGCTACTCATGAATCAATGAGCATTTGGTACATACCAGGCATTGTGCTGCATGTTTTATATACATAGTGTCAAACAATCCTTAAAATGGTATCTTTTAGGAATTGCATGTGTGTTATTATCTCATTTCATAGGTGAAACTCAGGGAAAGTAAATAACTTGTCTAAGTTTATTACTTTCTAACTAATAACTAACAAAGTCCTGATTCTAGTCTAGTTTTTTTTTTTTTTTTGACTCTGAAGTTCACACTGTTAATACTAAAAGGAATTGCCTTCTGTTTCCAACTACTTTCATTCCTCTTTTTATAAAAACCAATGGTGACCTATATTCTTTGGAAGGGAATTTGATGTCAGTTGGTCATAATATCACCAGAAAAATTTAGTGATTAGGAAAATTTTTAGGACATTAATTGATTATGTTGGTATCATCAAAAGTTTGATTTCATCACAGCTTAGCTAAGGAAAAAGATGTCTTGAAAGAAAAGTTATTGAGATAGCATTTCTAAAATCACAATTATTTTGTGTTTCCTCAGTGGTTTTTCATGGAAAATATTCTGGATGGTAAAAGAATACTATTTTTAGATTTTCTCACTTCATGTGATAATTCTTTTTAGGAGCACAGGAAGTGCACATGATTAGCATTTGAAAATTTGTTGTTCTCAAGTACAAGTAAAAGCCTGTACAACTTTAAATATTTACTATAGAATCATATTGGATCATAGTATTACTAAGGGGAAAAATCCCCTTGAACCAAAAATGTGTTAGACAAACTATGCATGCTGACTCGGATGTTCTTATCTTTTGATAAATCTATACGAAAAAGAATAAAATATAATTTTATCACATGGATAAAATTGATATGAACCAAAGTGATCTCCAAACAGATTGAGTTTTATTGTAGTATAAAAAATATGCCCTCAGGTAGCATCACCTAAGGGGTAACTGAAGGCTTCAAGGTCCCCATATGTTTCTACATCTATTAAAATGCATAAAAGCCTTCCTTTATACTGTTAAGCTATATTAGATTGTTGAGGAGAATTACTTCAAAACTTTAAATCTAATCAAGTAAGATTCTTCATTTATTTAGTTGTTATTCATTAAACACTTATATTAATGATTTAGATTTTTGAAAATTCAATAGTACTTTTTAAGAACTCGAGTCAGCTTGTAATAAGAGACACAATACACAAAGATTTTTTTCCTGAAGGAAGTCGCATGTCTCAGTACTAGTAGCTTCTCTGAATAATGGGTGTGAGGTGGTCAAAGAGGGAGTAGTCATGTAGAATACTGAATACTGACACAAAAGAACAGATCTAGAATCCACATTTTTTCTCTGGGGGTGGAAGATACTTTTTTGTACAGTCAGGAAGCCATTATGTCTACCAAAGCCTGCCTTATCTCAACAGTATGGGTAGAACACAGAGGCTGAGAAAAGTAGGAAATGCCTGGGCTGCTGAAACAGAGAGAAGCCATTCCTACTTAATAAGTAACTGACAGTAGAAAATTTATAAATTATATGTTAAAGGAACTGACACTTTTTATCAGTATCATTGGTGAAAATTCTACTTAAAGAATAACTTAAGTCTTAGCATTTACAAAGATAATGTTCTAAAATTGAAAATCAATCACAAACCCAGATGATTGCAATGAGTATGACAAACTATTATAAGTGGTGCTGGGTGCTATAGTGGAGATGAAGCATCAACCAGTCTGATGGAAATGTGAGGAAATAGAGAAATCTTTCTGGGGAAGCAACATCTGAGACAGATTTTGAGGTCTGAATAGAATTTACGTAGACAAAGAAGGAATGCATGTGTTTCAGACAAGTGGAATTTCCTGTGCCAAGTCAGAGAGGAATGAGAGAGCATGGTGCATTCAGATAAATGAAAGTTGCTCTGAAGGATGGGAGCATTTATTGAATGGAGGGGATTGGTGACGCACGAAGTCAGGGAGAAGACAAGGGTTGGATATGGAATGCTACATTAATGTGTTTGAATTATTTTCCTGAGAGTGACATGAGAGCTTATTAAAGAATTTTAAGTGAGGACATGACATAATTACATTTCTTGTTTTAGGAAAAGTATTCCAGAGTCAGAGTCATTGAGAAGAATGTATTGTACAAGGTATAGGCCAATGTAGGAAGAAATCTTTTGGGTGTCTTGCAAAAATTGAAGAGTGAGGTGATGAAAGCGTGAAGATAGGAAGGGTTAGGACAGAAATGAATAGAATGGAGGAAAACTGTATACATGTTAAAATGCTACATGTAAAAATCAATTCATTAGGTACTGAGGATTAGGAAAAACGATTCTCAGAGGACTGGGTGGATATTTAGTGGTGCTCACTGAAATATGCAATGAGGGAACAGGCTGTTGAGGTATAGGGAATGAGGGATTCAACTTGGAAGGTGTTGACTTGAATTGCTTGTGGCACATCTAGATGGAGATGCCCAGTAGCTATGATGTCTATAAGTGCTGTATTCGTGAGTGAGAGCTTCACTGAAAATATAGTGAGAGAGGCTTCATAGGTGTGAGTTAGGCAACTGAGAAGAATGAGAAGAAAATTAAACAGTCCTTAGCAAAAACTGAGGTAAAAGGGAGTATGCGGGAAGAAGAAAAGTTGAGAAATTCACTGAAAAAAGACTACAAGGAAATTTGATTCCAGCTGACAGAAGGCTGTCTCTGTTTGCAGAATTCATATGTATTTTCTTTTTAATTTGCCAGTTTTAAACTGAAAGAACAAGAGCTGAAAGTCAATTGATAGGTCATGAGTCACCAATTATCTGAGTGTTAGTATTATGTTAACAATCTGAGTATATCAGCCAGCAAGCTTTTCAGGACCAGCAGATGTTGCTGGGATTAAGAACATGAGGGTTTCCAGCTTCATCCACGCGGGGGGAGTGGGGAGGGATAGCATTAGGAGATATGCCTAATGTAAATGACCAGTTAATGGGTGCAGCACACCAACATGGCACATGTATACATATGTAACAAACCTGCACATTGTGCACATGTACCCTAGAACTTAAAGTGTGTGTATATATATGTATATGTGTGTGTATATATACATATATATATGTATATACACACACACACGCACACACACACACACACATAACAATAGAACATGAGGGGAGATGAGCACAAGATGAAGGGCCCATAAAAATGCTTTTAAAAAATGAACAACAGGAATTGCTAATAATTTAAGGGACAAGAAAAAGGAATGGAAGGCTTGGGGACTGATGGCAGTGCAAAGACTTAATTTTCCTTTGCATTAGCTCAGCAAAAATAATCTGGGTGGTCCATCACCACACTCTTCCCTCTTGGGAGCACACTACAGCCAAAGACATCTGGAATGGTTGTTTGAAAAAAAAAATGTGTGTGTGTGTGTGTGTGTGTGTGTGTGTATATATATATATATATATAGAGAGAGAGAGAGAGAGAGAGAGAAATCTTGACATATTATCCTAAGAAGCAAATTAGGGTAATATGTGTAATGTCTTAAATCTTTTTGCAATGTTATTAAATTGATGTATTAACTAGTATAGTTTCCAAGTAATAGAAAGATGGAAATGTTTAAGATTGTGGCTAAAAAAACACATTAACAGCAATACATTATTCTAAATACTGAGGCTTAGTAAATTCTGAAAGCACATCTACAACTATAGAATAATAAAGAAACAATACAACAAGAGATAGGCGCAAATGCTAAATGCAGAAATCTCAAAGCAACATTATCCTCCAATTGTCCTAAATAATGTGGTTTATGAGCAAAGAGCCAGCACCTACATTCTAATCGCTGGCCATGAGTCAGCGATGACTGACTTTCTTCCTCTAACAGGGCCATGACCTTGGTCTGGATTAGTGGGAAATTAACACACTCATCTTCTTGAAATTTTAAATACTTGAGCCTCAATCTACCAAATCAGGACATTCAGATTATTAAAAACCTTCAAGAGTTTTGAGAGTTCTTAGAAGATGTCTCAAACATGATGAAGAAAATATCTCCATCATCAATTTGATTAGTCTTGTGATACTACTAATTTTCCAATTGTCTCCTGCCTAGACTCCTACTACCACCAAATGTAAAATTGTCACTACATTTGTCAGACACTGCCAGGAACCTCCATAGCTTCTACAGAGTTCTGCAGTCTGACGCTGCAGGACATTGCCTACTCTTGCCAGTCTCATGCTCTGATGGGACACAGGAAGTGATCACTGGGCTATGTGATTTTCTTTTGTGAAAGAAGGAGGGATTGGCTTTCATTCTCTTGTGTTATATCCTGTTAGAGGTTACTAAAGCAGCATTCCTTGGGTACCAAAGTCCATTTATTCACGGAGCAAACATTTAAAGAATGTTTACTCAGTCCAGGCATAGTGCTTGGTGCTGGATATAAAATTGTTAGCAAAAGCACCCACGTTAGTGGAAGAGCCAGACTTTACTCAAATAAGTCCAATAATCATGCACACAAGACCACAATCACGGGAAGAATTCTAAAGGAAAGGAAGAGACTACTATGAGATTTGAAGGATTAGTAAGCACTAGCTAAGTAATGTATGGATGCACAGAGTGGGAACAAGGGGTCCATTATTACAGCAAAAGAAATCACCCAAAGATTCTGTGCCAATTGGAGTGTGAAGCTTCTCAGATCTGAAAAAATCGAGTGGGTAAATTGCAGAGAATGATGGAAAGAATGCTGCAATGTGATGCCTATAAGAGCCAGAATATGCCTTGTTAAAGTCTGATGTCTTACTCAAGAGTAAAGTGTTATAAGCTGGGTGGTGAGAGGAGTAAGCATCCTTATCAAAGTAGTGAACTGCTATAGAGAGTTGATTAAAGACAGGTAAGATTTTGTGAAGACAGAGAAGACATTGCTGTTTTATATAGAGTCTCCTCCCATCCCCTTTGCTCACATTCTCATTAACACTGATTTAGAATCTTGGAATCTAGTCTGAGGAGGTGGCTGTGCTTGGAGATCAATCTAAGACACAGCTTGTTGCCGTCAGATTTGTTCCTCTCCTCTGATTCGGGCTTTCTAATTGGGTCCACCTTTTTGTTCATGGCTCTGTAAGACGTACCTTGTTAAAATTAACTTTAGATAGGACTCTTCCAGCAATTTACCAAAGATGCCTAGCCCTTTTTGTACCCCAACCCGTTACATTTCAGCTGGGATCCCCATTCTATCAGGACACAGAAAGTGCATCTTCTTCAGTGCTCAAAATCTCAGTGTCCTTAAAATATCCTGCATTGATGTATTAGTCCCTCAATTCAGAGAAGATAGCTCCTCTGATCATATGACTTCATCATTTCATCTCATAAATTGGGATGAAATCCCTTTCATTGAGGGATTTCTAGATTAGTGTACATGTTTTGTGGTTTCCATTATCATATCTGGTTAACAATACCAACTATAAAATTTAAAGGCAGAATAACATAGTGATTTCACTTCATGTTAGACAGATATGGGCACAAATTCTAGGTTAGGTGCTTACAACTCTGAAATCTTAGGCAAGTTTCTTCAGTCACTGATACTAAGTCTCTTCATTTGAAAAGTAGTGGTAGGCCAGGCATGGTGGCTCATGCCTATAGTCCTAGCACTTTGGGAGGTCAAGGCAGGTAGATTACGAGGTCAAGAGATAAGACCATCCTGGCCAACATGGTGAAACCCCATCTCTACTAAAAATACAAAAATTAGCCAGGCGTGGTGGCAGGCGCCTATAATCCCAGCTACTTGGGAGGCTGAGAAAGGAAAATAGCTTGAACCTGGGAGGTGAAGGTTGCAGTGATCCAAGATTGTGCCACTGCACTCCAGCCTGGTGACATATTGAGACTCTGTATCAAAAAAAAAAAAAAAAGAAAGAAAGAAAGAAAGAAAGAAAAATAGTTGTATAGTAGTAGTACTATATAATTTAACAAAAGAATATGTAAAGTGTTTGGAAATGTACCTGAAATTTCACATACAAAGTTATGATTATTGCTGTGTCATTGTTATTAATCAAATTTAATGGTCAATAGTACAGTATGATAAAGATTAAATGTATTTCTATAAAATCTTACCTTTTTCTTTTCTTCATATTTAGTAAGAATTTATGCTTCTTTATATTAGCATTATATTTTCTTAATAAGAGAATAGTAATCTCTTAATGAGATTATTTTTACAAGGCTTCATAAAAATGGAAAACTTAAGTTTTTCATTCTAGTCCAAAAGCATATGGGAAAAACAGTTTCAGAAGCTTTAAATATTAACAAGAGGAACACAGCATAATGACACAGGGAAGAAGCGAGAGTATGAATGCTCAGAATTGCTTTTAGTGGAAAAAAGCAGCCAGCATTTGTTGAGAGCTAAAGATTTTTTTTTTTTAAATAGATATGAATTTAATTGGCAGGACTTGGCATCATTTACAGGAAAACATGTTTTATTTATTTCAGTTTAAATATATTTCTAACACTATTTTAAAATACAGTTCTGCCAAGTGATGGGGCAGCTGTTAAGTGGTTCAGGATTTAATGCCCTAGTTAGCCTTTCACCTCTAAGGCCCTTGATCTACCTCTGTGTAATTAAGCTCATACATTAAATTAGTTTTATGCGATAAGGGAGCCCCAAGTGGTATGGACATTAGATACTAGGAAGACATTTTGGATAATTGGCAGTTTCAGCTTGAAAACCACTTGGAGTGAGAATGAATGGGTGTTCAAGTTTACAAGGGCATCAGCAAAAATAAATACCAGTGATGAAATTGAACTCTTCCTTATGGTTTTTAATCAGGGCCAATCAGCAGTCAAATTATAAAGTAGACGAGAATGTCGTCATTGGAATTCCATCTCTATGAGTGTTTCCTCTCCCTCTTTTTTCTCAAATTATCACAAAGTTGGAATTCCGACTCAAGCTGACTCTTAAGTAATATGTTGTACTTCAAATTACAAAATGTTTTATTTCAAAAGGAGATATCTGGAAAGAATAAAAAAATGAATTTCTCATATGAAGTTATCACCACTCTGTAAGTAGGGGAAAGTTTTGCATGTGTAGGAGGGCTTGAAATCATAGAATCAAAGTGACCTTGCCCAGGGTTCAAATGCCTTGGTGGGTTACATGTTTTGTGTTGTAACAATCTGACCCTTGGGTCCATCTCATAGTGATTACACTCTCATGGGTGTATTTTGGAGAGGATGAAAGGAGATATAAGGCTTGTAAAGTGTCTTGAATCATGTCTGACACAAAGCAAGCACCTCAGATTGTTGGTTTTGTGCTTACCTGACTCAACCCCTTCTTTGCTGAGTAGATCCTTTGCTCATTCTGTAAACAGGCATTACCTTTAGAATCACATGCAGAAATATCAGAGATGGCTGTTTCATTTCCATGGGGATATTATTATAGAATTTTATATCTGAAAGTGGCTTTAGTTTGCAGGTAAGAAAGCAAGTTGAGAGAGAAAGTGGATTCTCCAAGGTCACAAATGTGGCAGTAGCAGTAGTCACAACTCCCAATTCAGCATGCTTCCTTTCCCTGAGTAGCAAGCAAGTGCTCAGTGACAAATACTTGTCAGCGATTGATTGATTAAGAATAGTAACTTTTTCCATCTGGATGTCTGTGTTGGGGGTCACTGGAGTCTGAATCGGGGAGGAAGAACCTCACTGAAGTAGTTTCAGCCTACTTGGTTCCTAACTTTAGAAAAAACACTCTTTTAGCCAATGTTCTCAAAAGGATAATTGCATTGTATTCATAACCAATTCAAACTCATTTAAACAGCGATTTATTTCCCATATAAGAAGCATGGTGAGCATTTCCACTCCATCTTGAAATAATATTTTCATTTTCAAGTCTAAACATAGTAACTAGGGTAAAGCCTATCTAAACTTAGCCGCTAATAGCCCAGGCTGTTAAATTTATCATTACAATAATTCTTTTTTCCTGAGAGAAAAATTATCACAGCGTAAGATGAAACAATCTTTTGTTAAGTAACCAAAGCCATTGCTTTTAGTCACATAATTTACAGAAAATAAAGAAGACCATACAACATATCTTACCTTGTATCAGCAGATGACAGAGCCACAAAGTATTACATGACCATTTCTGGGTAAAGGGATGGTAGGTGGTAGAGTTGGCAGCAATTACATTAGGTGTGGGGGTCTATAACCAGGAGGCTCTGCAATTATTTCCAAGGGGATTGATATCCTTGTGAGGAAGAGGATGTGATGTGGTACATATTCTATTGTCAATCATAATGTAAAAGTAAAATAAAAGAAAGTAAAAGGCTTTCTTGGTATTATTTCCTGACTCATTTGCCCTCTAAATGTGAGTGTAACATCACAATGAAATCATCCTCATACATAATGCTTTGTTCCTAGTTTCTTAAACTTGTATCATTAAACAAAATTAAAATACAATTGTAGACATTACCAGGAAGGAAGATAGTTTAGGAGGTCATCTAATTTGTCTCCTTAATTTATTGCTGGATCACATTTAAGTCACGCCAGGTGACTGAAACTTTCCTTAAAGTCAAATAGCTCTCATCTCTTGTGATAGTCTAGATCTGCTCATAGGGACATTTGACCAGTCAGCACTTTGCTATGGGTGTCTGGATAAATATGAAGGAGGGTGTTCAAATGCAAATGTCGATCTGAGTTTCTAAGACTTCTTTAGAGTTTTACACACTTTTAGATTATTTCCAAAGTGACATTGCGGATGAGCATAATCTGTATGAGTTACAATTGTCCATCCCTATTTGGTATTTTCACATGACACTTTTTACACCATGAGTGGATATCAAACTCTATATAATACAAGAAAAAATCATTTTCTCGTAGTTGTCCGTATCAGCCTTACATTCTTTGGTCTATTATAACATACTCTCTCACCCTTCCTCTCTGTAATAGACAAAGATGGGCTGTCCAGAGTCCCCTTCTGCCAAGAAGGATTTGCTGCCAAGTATAGGGAGTGCCATCATCAGGCAGTCTCCAACTCTCAAATCCTACAAAGCTGGCTCCAGCTGGAGAATCACCTCATCTGGAGTTTCATCCCTTACAGGGCAGCTCACATCCCTTGACTAAGCGAGGTAGAGGTATCACAATATCCAGCCATTTCTACCTGATGTGGTCATGTGAGAAAACCCTGATGGGACAGTATTTACTCCAGAGCTGTCCACCAGGTTGCCCCATTTTTTTTTTGTTCTGTCTGTATTTCAAATTAACTCCTTCTCTGCTGAATCCCACACTGTCCCTCTTCCATTCACAGGTGCTGATACCCAATAAACAACTGGCACCCCAAACTTCATCTTAACATTTGCTCATAGAGAACTCAACTTGTGACAGCACTCCCAGCTTACTTGTTCCACTATCCTTCCATCTTACATGCCTGATTAAATCCAACAATTTGCAAAGCTTTTACCTTCCCCCAAGCTGGTAAATGAGTCTGGAGAAAAACACACAACCATGCTGACTCACTCTAAATTCATGATCACCAATCTCAAAAGGGCAGACGACCCTGTCAACTGATCCTACTATGCTCTTGGGTGTATACTCTGTGGAACTCTCTACATTTTCTATTTCTATTTCTCTCTTAGTTTTAAAACACCAATGCCCTTGTTACTTTGCTTCATAATTTGGTTGGAAAGATCTAGAAGGCCTCAACTTTACAGTTTGGTGAGAAGGAAAAAATACATCTGGCAATGCCTTTCTCCCTTTCCCCCATCAA
Organism: Papio anubis; assembly: GCF_008728515.1. Classification (NCBI taxonomy): domain Eukaryota; kingdom Metazoa; phylum Chordata; class Mammalia; order Primates; family Cercopithecidae; genus Papio; species Papio anubis. Next base: position 88,189,880 of record NC_044987.1, read on the forward strand.
ATCTATAAAACTCTTCATCCAGACCAATGCTCTCTCCTTTCCTTTCAGTTAGAGAAATGTCCTCATAATCTAAGTCATTTTGCTCCAATCTCATTAAACCTTCTCAAGGACTTCATTTCCACAGTGTTCCTCTCTTTTCTGGTAACACCAGTTTTTCTCTATCTCCTGGCTCATTTACATCAGCATAACAATACACATAGTAGAGGCAGACTCGCATAATGAAGGGCAACTCACAATAGGGCTTAAAAGTATAAACTTGACAGTCAGCCTGCCTTGGTTTAAACACTGGCTCCAGCAGCCACCAGGTAAAGCACATTACCTGACCATTCTATATGTCTCCTCTCTAGTCTGTAAAATGGAAATCTTAGTAGTCCTTACCTCATAGGGATTTTGTGAGGATTTGTAAATAAAAATCAGGGGATGTATTTATAATAGCCATTTGCACATAGTAACCACAAAACAAAGAGTTAGAATTAGTAGTGTTTATGTCTCCCATCCCAAATAGCATGCAAATAAACTCAAAAAACCTTTTTAAACAAGTCTTCTAGATCCTAGACCATTTCTCTGTTCTCCTTTACATCAAAAATCGTAGATAACTCATACTTTACTCCCTCATGTTCTGTTCTCTCCTCAATGAACCGTGAATGGGCTTCATTCTCCAGTCTCTTTCTGAGTCTTTGAAAAGTGGCCAATCCACATGGCTAAATCCAGTTGCCATTTTTTCTGCCATTTTACATGTTCTCTCAGCATGTTTTGATGTAGTGACTATGGCATTTTAATTCAAACACTGTTTTCTCCTATTTATATAATATCACAACTACTGGTTTTTCTTCCAGCTCACTGATGGCACCTTCTCTGATTCCTTTGTGAACTCCTCTTGTTCTATTCAACCTCTAACTACTGCTTCTTTAGGTTAATGTTGGGTTCTTTCTTCTACTTTTCCCTGATGACACAATTTTCCCAGGTGATCTCATCTGCCCTTGTGGCTTTAACTAGCATTCTGTGGGCCGCTGACCTCCCAATTTAAGTTTCCTGCCCTGGTCTCCTTATTTAATACAAACATGCATATTCCAGCACTTACATGTTATCTCCACTGGATGGGCAAAACAAACTCTTCATTTTCCTTTCCACTTAAGCTTGTTTCTCCTCCAGTGTGCTCTGTTTTAGTGAGTGGCAATACTTAGTTACTCAATCCCCAAGCAAAACAAATCATATGTATCATTTCCTTTATATCATACCTACAACAAGTTCTGTGTTTTCAAAACATAGCCCCAAACAGTCTACTTCTCTGTATCTCTATCATGTCTATCCAAGACACTATCTTACTTGTCTAGAATCTTGGAAGAGCCTCCCAACTGGTCGTCTTTTTTTTTTTTTTTCCCTTGCCTCATTAAAATTCATGACCACCTAAGCAGTCATAAAGACTTTTAATGCAAATTAAATTATGCCACTTCCCTGCTTAAAATGCTCCAATGATATTCCATACGAACAAAAATAACATTTAAACATCTCACGTTCCTTTCAAAGCTTCTTCCCTGCATTCCTTAGGCATATGTGATATTTTCGTTTTTTTTTTTAATAAAAAATTTCATTCGTATGGCCCTTGTACTTGCTTTTCTCTCTGCCTGGAGCATCCACTCTTCAGAACCTCATATAACTGACTATTGTTCATCATTTAGTTCTTAACTTCAACATTACCTTTTTAATGAGGTTTTCTTTCCTTGGCCACCTATTCTGATGCTCCCCTTCCCCATTGTCATTATCAATCACATTATCCTTTGTATTTTAATTCTAGTGTTTATCTTCATCCATGATAATTCTATTCATTTGTTGCTATGGTTTGAATATGATTTGTCTCCACCTCAACTCATGTTGAGGCTTGGTCCCCAATGTGGTGGTATTGGGAGGTGGTTTCTTTAAATGATGATTAAGTCATTAAGATGGTTTAATGTCTGTCTCTGGAGAATGGGTAAGCACTAGAAAGAGAGAAGGTTGTTCTAAAGCAGGTCAGCCTCCTTTGGCCCCAGTCTCTTATGTCTGTAGACACTTGCTGCTCCCCACATGCTTCTGCCATGTGATACCATCTGCCTGGTCATGATACCGCATGAGGCCCTCACCAGATGTGGCTGACAGATCTCAAGTTACCCAAAGTCCAGAACTGTGAGCTAAATAAACCTCTTTTCTTGATAAATTCCTCAGTCTTGAGTATTCTGATAGAGCAATAGAAAACAAATGAAGACATTTATTTTATCATTCATTGTCTATTTTTACTCACTAGAATGCAAGTTTCATGCTAACAGGGTCCTTGTCTGTCCTGTATATCAGCTTATCTCTGGCACACAGTAAAGGATCAAAAGTTAGTTTTTAAATTAATAAACTCTAGTGCTTCCCATTCCTTAGGCCTGATTCTCACTGCATCTAAATTCACCTCTCTTTGTATTTATGTCAATGCTGCTTTCCTTCCTTCCGTTCCTCCCACTTTTCTCTTTTTTCCTCCCTCCCTTCCTCCCTCCCTTCCTCCCTCCCTTCCTTCCTTCCTTCTTTCCTCCCTTCCTTTCCTTCCTTCCTTCCTTCTTTCCTTGCTTCCTTCCTTCTTTACTTCCTTCCTTCCTTCTTACCTCCCTCCATCCCTCTTTTCCTTCCTTCCTTCCTTCCTTCCTTCCTTCCTTCCTTCCTTCCTTCCTCCCTGCCTCCCTCCCTCCTTCCTTTCTTCCCTCCCTCCCTCCCTCCCTTCCTTCCTTCCTTCCCTCCCACCTTCCCTCCTTTATTTTCTTTCTGACTTCCTCTGATACCTCCCCCTCCCAGGGTACAATCTTCATACTTTATTTGCACTCCAGTTCATAGGCTTTTCCTACTAGAACGTTTTTGTAGGCAGCGCACCACCAATTTTGCTCTTTCTCAGAGACCCAGATCTGGGCACTAACTCCAGTGGCTTGAGGTAATGGCTTTTATTTTGTGCATCCACAGAGCATTACAATGTCAAGAAGACATCTCTTCTGGTTGGGAAAAGAGCTAGTTAATGAGGGGTGATGCTCTCTTCCTACTAGCTTTTAACTGAAACAATGTTTATATTTTGAGAACTTGACATATTCACGTGGTTAAAAAAGGAACTCATATATGTTTGTCATTTGCTTAGAAAACTATTGTTTAGGTACATTTCTTTCAAAGTTCTTGTGCCTAAAATTTTTTGCAGTGGATCCTAAAATGGCATAATCCATTCTGAAACAGCTTATTTCTGAGTGATAACTTTTCCATAGGTTTGTCTAATATTTACCTGGCCAATTCAATAATATTTGTTTCTCAACAGCATTTAAATAACATTCATCATTTGAATTTAGACTCAAAGAAATCCAGTGGGAAAAACTTTACCAGATATATGATCTCCTTAAACAAGTTTCACTGACCATTACATCTGGCCTTTTCTCACAGTCAATTACATGTATATCAGAAAGATGGAATTCAGGTTCTAGCTGCTCAAGGCTTCAGGTACAGTGGTTCAACACTGATTTTCTGGGAATCAGAGGCCTCAGATAGCAGTATTCTCTTTTCCATGGCTTCTATTTCTAATGTGCAGGATTATTTTTTTGTGAGTTCCTTGGAGGTTCTTTTCCGCTTGCTGTAAACACTATTGAGACCTCACGTGTGATTATTTAGTGCCCAGTTGTGGTAATACCCTTGTATTTAACCCTTCATACCTGGGCAGCTCACTATGTTTTGCTTCTTCAACTGTGATACCTCCCACCACTGTGGTTTTCAAAGTGGGAGGTCAGCTTGTCTACCTGAGGATGATGTTTATCATCATTCCTTCTTCTTCAGGTTGGGAAAACAGCCATTTTCTCCAATAACGGGATAGGTACTTCATTTGCCATGTGCTTTTCTGTCAGGAAAGATTAGCACGTGGGGAAGATACACAAAAGCAGGTCCTCTGGGGAAAACCAAACAGATGTGAACTCATTTATCATTTTAACTGACAGTTGGCTAAAGCAGACCTGCATAACCCCAACTGTATTCATAACAATACTACTTTTTATCATTATAAAAATTAAATTATTAAAAATTCATAGTGTGCCAGACAATATGCTGTATATGTTACATGCATGATTTCATTTAATTCTCAAACAATCCTATGAGTAGATTCCATTATTATCCACTCTACTTTGCAGATGAGGATGATAAGCACAGAAAGGTTAAGTGTCTTGGCCTTTATCATACAATTGGTGATGTTAGAGCCAGGATTCCAATACAGATGATGACTCTGCAATCCATGCTCAATCACTCCAATATTCCCCCATGTAGTGTCATTCCTTCCAACAATGTCCTTGACTCTCCTTTCCTACAGGATTATAGCTGGTGCACCTTCAAAGTTATATTTAAATTCTTTCCTGTATGTCCATTGTGGGTCAACTTTTCTTTGTTAACAGAGAATCTAGGTGATATTTAATAGACCATGGTGATCAGAATAATAGAGTTAGTTTTTTGGGATAACAATATTGATCTTGAAAAATACTTACTGACCACATGCCACGTACTGTGCTAAGAATGCCACACAAACTTGTGTATATTCTTCCAACAATACTGAGATGTAAATGTTATTACATTCAATTTAAAAATAAATAAATTTAGGCCTAGAGAGTTAAGTGGTTTATCCAGTCTTGCAAAGATGGTAAGTAGGTGCAAGTGAAATTTATATATAGGTAAGTCAGCATCCTAAATCTATGTTATTTCTACTACATTAGAGAGGAGTGTCTGAAAAAGATGGTGCTAAAGAAGAATTTGAAATTATGGGATGCCTAGTAGATGGAATCTGTAAAACAGCTGTAATAATGCATCCAAAGGTATCATGGGAAGAAGAACAGGTATCAACTGCTTTTCTGGGAAAGCTGTCAGTCATCACTTTGTTGCCTGCCATAGGACTGGGTAACAATGGTTAGTTGAAGACATTTTATCACACTGGTTTACTGTGTATTCCTGTTTCTCTTATTATTTGTTAAGTTATGCATCTTTTAACAATGTTTACAAACTACTGAATATTTCCCTCAATTCAACAATTAGATACAAAGCACAGTTGCAGAATTTCGCACAGGATAGAAAGCATGACACAAAAATAAATGTAAGAGATTTAAAGCTGGGAGTATCCAGGTTAAAATTCTGCTTTCTCCACATAATGTGCAACCTGAGGCACGATACTTAATACCTTACAGTCTCAATTTTCTCATTTGTAAAGGAGCATAATATCTACCTCATAGGGCTGTGGTGAGGATTAGAGTATCTTAGCTTGGCACTTAGAATATAATGGGAATTAAATGCCTTCCTTCTCATTTTTTTTTCTTTTTACAGAAAACACAATACAAAGAGCAAATAAGACAGTTTACAAAATTATTGTAATGATTCATAGGAAAGGTAAAAATATCAGTATGCTTCATTTCCTGATGGACTGAGATAGTAGACAAATAAATAAAAAATGGAAATAAAATAGGATAAAAACACGGTACTATAATCATGCAATGGGATACTACTCAGCAATAAAAAGGAACAAACTATTACCACAACTAATAACAGAGAAGAACCTCAAAAATATACTGAACAAAAGAAACCAGGCACAATAGAGTACACACTGTGAGATTCCACTTACATGAAGTTCCAGAATAGGCAAAACTCTTGTGAATAGAAGTCACAATAGTGACTGTTAGAGGTGGAGGCCCCTGCTGGAAAGAGGCATGGGGATATTTTTCGTGCTAGTGATAATGTTCTACACCTTAGTTAGGGTTGCCTGAATCAAAACTCTATAAGCTGGACACCTAAAATCCATACATTTTCTCCATGCAAATTATAATGCAATTTAGAAAAATGTGTCTATGCAGATTTAAAAGGAGAAGAAAGTAAACGTATTTGAGGGAATAAGGAAAGTTCAAAAGAAGTGCTCCTGTAGGAGCTGTAATGATCAAAAGCTAAGTGGAAGTGATGGGGAGGACATTTCAAGTAAGAGAACAATGGTGAGGTCATGCAGGAAAAAAAGAATGGGGAGAGGAAGTGGGGGAAGATGCTGAGGTGATAGTAAGGCCAGATTGCAGGAGGCTTTATATACCAGTTTGAGAGGTATTTGGCAAAATGAGACCACAGAAAATTTTCATTGTGGGAGATTGGTATACTGAAAACAATGCCTTGGAAAAATTATTCTGGCAGTTACCTGTCAATTAAATAGAAGGTAGAAGAAACAGAGACATTGGGGTACTTAGAGGAAACAGAGAAGAAAGACTGTTATAGGAGAACTTATGTCATGCTATTTAGGAGAAAGGAAAGTGTTACTCATGGCCTAAAAGATTTTGTTGTTGTTGTTGTTGGCAAAACTAGCAAGTGTTTCCTTTATAACTTTAACCTCCTTTTCTTTTTTTTTCTTTCTTTCTTTCTTTCCTTTTTTTTTTTTTAATTTTTATTTTTTGATGGAGTCTTGCTCTGTCACCAGGCTGGAGTGCAGTGGTGCAATCTCGGCTCACTGCAACCTCCGCCTCCCAGGTTCAAGTGATTCTCCACCTCAGCTTCCCAAGTAACTGGGACTACAGGCACGCACCAGCACGCCCAGCTAATTTTTGTATTTTTAGTAGAGATGGGGTTTCACCATGTTGGCCAGGATGGTCTCGATCTCTTGGCCTCGTGATCTGCCCACCTTGGCCTCCCAAAGTGCTGGGATTACAGGCATGAGCCACCGCACCTGGCCTTAACCTCCTTTTCAATTTGCAAGATAACAAGTATGTCAATGGCTCTAGCTGGTTTTATTCGACCACATTGACAGCTATCATTTTTGAAGTCTAAAAAAGAAAACATACCCTCCAACATGTGGTGATGCAGAGTTGCTACTAGATGTCTAGCTAGATGACTGCTTAGAGATCTCAGAAGGTAGTATTTTTTGCTGATAAAGTTGCTATATACCAGGGCTTGGACAATACCTACTCATAAGCTCCTAAACTTTAAAATATATATATGAGACTATGAGACATGATCAGACATGAGTATCCTGACTCATGTTAACTAATCTCACAAAAGATTGACGTACAAACACTGATAAAAGTATAACTAAGGCCTCAACCCCAAACGGTACATATTGATTGGGTGGGAACAAAAAATAGGGAAGTTTTAGAATTCTTCCAAGTAATAAAAGCACACTATGGAAACTGAAGTTACTATTCTCCTTTCAGCTAATGTATAAGCACTTTATGTTCTCCACTTAGGCTCACTGCAGACTTTGAATAAGAAGCTAGTGGTACAGGAGCACAAATTGTGCAAAATCCATTCAGAGTATCAGAATTTTGTGGCAGCTACATCCTGTGTGCAAAGGCAGCAGATTTAGTGTTCTTGTCAAATGCCCTGCATCAGTGATGTGTTCAGTGAGAGCTAAGAGTCTATTCCATGAGACAATGGCAACAGTGCTGTCTTCATTTGATCAGTTTTGCAAATTTGCTTGCCATTCCTGCCCACAGCACCACCAACTATCCATAAGGCTGTCTATCAGTGTGCAATGATCTCTCTTTATGAACGTATATGGGAGAATGGGGGAAAGTGGACTGTTAGTAAGGTGTAAAGAGTTTCTCTGAAGTAGATAGATTTTATACCTTCAGAAAAATCAGGAATGCATATGGTTTTAAAGTTTGAATAACTTTTGGAGACAATTTCTTATAACTCTTACTACACTTGTTAGAATCTGAGTTTCACCAGGACAAGGAACTGTACGTTAATGATTCATCTTTATCTTTCCCCTTGCCTGATGCCGTGGCAGGCATGGGAGAATACTCAATAAATGCATTTTGATAAATAAACCATCTATTTTCTGCAAGACAAGGACCTGGCTAAATGATTTTCTGCCAGGCCTTATCCCTCTAACAGGTGTGGCTGGCTTCATTAACTGTTCAAGCTAATATCTACTTCCAGCATCTCTTATATATTATCTCAGAACTCTCTCTAGACAAAATTGATAGGAGTTGATATAGGGATTAAGAAAGTTGCCATTTCTGAAATCCAATAGTGTCCATAGAGATGAGAATACTGAGATATATGATGTTAAACATTTTGAATTGTTTATCCTTAGACCAGTAATGGGAAAGTTTATTATAATAACTATAACAAATTTGCTAATAAATTTAAATATCTAAACCAACATATCTGGAGGTCAAAGGAAACAGTATTTTCAAGTGATTTTACAATTAATTTTTAAATTGCAGACTCTCCTTGGATGGTCTATCAAGTTTTGGTCTATCAAGTTTATAATTTTCTCTTCTCTAGGAACTGACATCATTTTTCAGATAACATGCATACATGCTTGTGCAATGTAACCGCTGACCCCTGGCTGTTTTTAACTGGAGAAGTGATAGACACCTACCAAAAGCTGGGCCAATCATATTTTAGGGTCTTGGAAGTTTATGCTGTGAAGAAAAGCTGGGAGTTGAGTTGTGCAACTGGTACTTTTAGAGGGTAAGCTCTTAAAGCCTTCTAGTGCAGTGATCCCAACCTTTTTGGCACCAGGAACTGGTTTTGTGGAAGACAAATGTTCCATGGACTGGGGGAGAGGATGTGGGAGGGATGGTTTTAGAGTGATTCAAGCACATTACATTTATTGTACACTTTATTTCTATTATCGCACTGTAATATATAATGGAACAATTATACAATTTTCCATAATGTAGAATCAGTGGGAACCCTGAGCTTGTTTTCCTGCAACTAAATGGTCCTATCTGGGAGTGATGGGAGACAGTGACAGATCATCAGGCATTCGATTTTCATAAGAAACATGCAACCTAGATCCCTTGCATGCACAGTTCACAACAGGATTCGTGCTTCTATGAGAATCTAATGCTACTGCTGATCTGATAGGAGGTAGAGCTCAGGCAATAATGCGAGTATTATGTAGCAGCTGTAAATGCAGGTGAAGCTTTGCTCACTTGCGGGCTGCTTACCTCCTGCTGTGCAGCCTGGTTCCTAACAGGCCATGAGCCACTGTGGTCCTGGGGGTTGGGGACACCTGTTCTAGTGGATTCCCTGGGGGTGTCTAATTCTCCATCTTCCCTGAGTCCTTGTCGCTCAGCATTTTTTGAGATTACATGATATCCCTCACAATAAGCTTCTTTTTCCCCCTTAAACTTCATTGAATAATTTCATTGCTTATACTTCTCTCAAACTGAACAACTCATATATTTAAAAACTGTTTACTTTCTTGTTTTTTATCCCATCTCACTGACACCTCTCTTATGTTTCCTACTCATCTATGTTACTTATGTTTCCTACTCATCTATGTTACTTCTTAATGCAGACTTTTTTGGGCTAAATCTTTGAACCCCTTCTCTTTTATATCTGAACTTTCTTCCTTGGTAGTGTCATACAGTCTCATGATTTTTAATAACATCTATGTAAGGATGATTCCACAGTTTATATCTGTACTCCAAACCTCTCCCTTAACCTCTAGACTCATACATCCCAATGCCAGTTCATTCTCTCCATTGCTAAGTTCAGAATACATGTCGATTGTAACATTTCCAAAACCAGACATTCAGTGTATTTCCCATAGGTCTTCCCGTATGGTTAATAATAATTCCGTCTACTTGGAATGATCCACACTGCTCCTCTTTCTCTGAAACCCTATATCAAAAGTGTCAACAATTTCTTTGTGGTTACCTTGAAGATACACCCTGACTCTGACCACTTCTTACCACTTCACTGTTTTTACTCTTAGTGCATTCTAGCATCATCTCTTGCCTGGTTTTTCCAATAGTCTTTTTTAAATTTTATTTTCATTCTTGTTTCTGTTCAGGCTACCCAGCAAAGCAGCTAAGATAGGTTTACTATTATGTGCAAAATGGACATGAGCTTTGGCAATCTATTATTCATAACAATGGTTAATATCTACAGAATGCTTACAAGATGGCAAGCATTATTCTAAATATTTAAATCTAAAAAATAATTCATTTTATCTGCATAGTAACTCATTGAGTCAGGTGCTCATTATTATCTATTTAATTATGAGAAAACTGAGGCCCAGAAAAACATAATTTGCCCAAACCACTAATATAGGAAATGGCAAATAAAAGATTTCAATCAAGTTAAATTGACTCAGAAAATGCCGTTGACCACTGTGAGATTTAAGGGTCATTCTGCTATTTCTGAACCCTAATTCAAAAACTGTAATGTTAGTAAACACACACACACAGACACACACACACACACGTACGTACGTGTATATATTGTCTGATTTCTCACTAGGAAATAAAATCCTAATACTGCTATTAATATTGTCAAAATTTACTAATTGAACATCTAAGTGTCAGACAATTTACCAGACCTTAAAAGTGTTCCCTAATCCTCAAAAAAACAAAGAAAAAGTGGGTCATTTTAATCCTATTTTATAGAAAGGAAATCTAAGGACTGGAGAGACTAAGTAACACACTGATGACCTTTATAGGCACTTAATAAATATTAGATATATGTAGTGATAAATCCTAATACATTTATCCATATTTATAAATACACAAATATGCATTACTTGGCTTCATTCTACATATACTCTGAAGCATCTATTGAGTAGTGGCTTGGTGGATCCACTGGTAAATGATGACTTTTTTCTCACGGACTTCTCAAAGCCCATGATTCAAATTTATATTCCTGGCAAAATTAACCCAGATTAACTGACAGGGATCCTTGGGGTTGCTTGAGAATTGTAACCCCACGAAATGTGAAATATGTTCATGACAAGGATTCACTGTGCTATGCTTTTCTGGGCTATGACTATCCCTCTCCACCACTTTGACCTGAGACGTATGTAATAACTGGCTTTTTCTGCCTTTTCTTTTCCACCCCTATCAGTCCATAGGAAATAATCCATTTTGAAAAGATGACGAACGAGAGGCCTTTGAATAAATTAGCATAAATAAACGAAACCAAAACGTGATGAGTGTTGATAATAAGGACTCAGTTGGATTTAACATAAGATGAAGCAACATCCAGAATATGAGGAAATTGGGCTACGGCATCTCTCTTGTTTCTCAGAAATCACAGCAGCTCATGTCAGCCATTTACTGGCACCAAATACCTTCTTTCAGGAAAAGTATCAAATGTAGCCAGCATTTTACACGTGTACTATTTTCTTATTTTAAAAATCCATAGCCCTCTTAAGAAATAAAATTAATATTAAATATTCCATTGGCTGAATCCCATGCAGACACTAATGGGAATCTGAAGGGAGCCTTTCTTTGGGTAAGCAGTCTTGAGTGATTTTTTTTTTTCTTTTAGTAACATTAAAACATATGGATCTGGCTCTCCTCTCTTTCTCTTCTATGTATCTTATCTGAATATGGTAAGATAAAATATGAATGGATATGTTTAGAAAATTCATGAAAAAGTGGACAGTAGGCTCCACTTCTAAAAAACCTCATCATCCTGCAGCCATAATATAAATTAAAGCAAGCATCAACATTAAATATGAACTCCATTGTAATGGTATATTGCCTGCTAACTTCATCTCTCATCTCTGCTAGTTCACCCTATTATTTGTAGTGCCTCCCTTGTATTTATTTCATCAATATTATTACTCATTGTCATTAATTATCCATTGTAACTAATAATTATTAAGAAACAATCAGACAGTGCTAGTTCCTTCCCAGCTTGCAAGCCACCTTGATATTTCCATCTTTTATGCTGTACATAAGTCTAACCAGACTTTCTGACTTTTTTTCAAAGCTCTTTAGGGCCAAAGCTAACAATTATCCCCAGTAAATTTTGTCCTTTCTCTGATAGACTATTTTTTAAATTAATCAAGTGTTAATTTGAACTACTTTCTGTTATTCTGAGTTACAGGCAACTCTACTCAAGTTAATGTCCCGTATCAATTGTATGAGCATACTTTTATCATTTTATTGAGTTCACAATCAAATATAAAATAATTGCATGTGTTGTAGGAGCATTTGCTTTCAAAGAAGAGTCAGAGAATATTCCTTTATACAATTATCTTTTTATGTCATACTCACAATTCACCATCAAAACCAGATTAACCTACCTTCATCAAGTTCTTCACGAACTGATCTTCTTGCTAATGCGCCAATGATTAAAATACTGTACTTGTAAATTCTAATAAGTAGTGTAACTTTTTATAAAACTAGATAATCGCCTCTGCTATAATACCAAGTTTGTTAGTGCTCCAATTTTATAGGAAACAGTCAATGGAACTAGGTAGAAATAGGTTGCTATTTTGGCAATTGGCATCATGGTTGACTTCAATCATTCAGAATGCTGTTTCACAAATGAAGGAATTGTCTTATTCTGCATTGTCATAAAGAGCAGAACTGATACTAAGTAGTGACAGACACATGACAGTAGAATTATTTCATTACCCTTTGACTTGTTTCAGAGAAAGTTTCAAGAAATATATGAAGAACATAGATTTCTCAGAATATAGTATAATAAGTATATGTAGTTAGTTTTTTGTCAATAAAGACACCCAAGAAGTCACATGAAGAGTACTTGCTGAGAGTTGTTTTAGGGAAAGATACCAAGCTTCAAGATGACAGTTTTACTGAATAACCTGTGTAGTTCCTTGTAACCCTAGTAACCCATGATTCTATGAAGTATGTCATTTAGATTTCTTACTTTCTATTTTCTCCTATTTACTCTTTACCTTTTGTGATCTGGCTCCATTAATTACTGGTCAACTGAATTCTCTCAGCAAAGAAACTATGCTAGATGGCACTAATGGTCCTAATTCTTCACTCATCCTATAGCTATACTCTGTACCATATGACTTTGCAGTTTCTACCACTATTTCCCTGCCTTTTGACTTTGAGTTTGACCATGTGGATTACTTTTGTTGATGTGATATTAGCAGGCATGACATTAAAAAAAATCTTAAAAATTTCTGTGTGACTGAGCTTACCTTCTCGTGCCCCTGATTTTTTCATGAGAATGACATTTCTGGGATAGTCTACTGGTCCCAGGAGAAAGATGAAAGATGCATAGTGCAGGTTGGAACCATCCCTACTGGATCTGACCTAATCAAGTGCTGCAAAGCTCCATTTCCTGAAAATAAAGTAGCTGACTGATACAAAAGTTGGTACCTGAAAGTGAAGTGTTGCTCTATTAAATACTTAAAATTTGTGGCATGAGTTTGAGAACTAGCTAGTGTTAGAACTAGCCAGTGGGTCGGGTGAGGTGGCTCAAGCCTATAATCCCAGTACTTTGGGAGGCCAAGGCAGGAGGATCACCTGAGGTCAGGAGTTTGAGACCAGCCTGGCCAACATGGCGAAACCCTGTCTGTACTAAAAACACAAAAATTAGCCAGGCATGGTGGCAGGCACCTGTCATCCCAGTTATTCAGGAAGCTAGGGTAGGAGAATCACTTGAACCTGGGAGGCAGAGGTTGCAGTGAGCCAAGATCATACCACTGCACTCCAGCCAGGGTGACAAGACAGAGACTCCATCTCAAAAAAAAAAAAAAAAAAAAAAAAAAAAGAACTAGCCAGTGATATTCCCTCATCACTAGGTCAGTGATGAAAGAACAATTAGAAGAGGCTGGGCAAATGGCAATCCATGTAAAATAGTGATAAAATTAGTAATATTGTCTGTTACAATAACTGGGAAGATAGTACATGTATTTAATGGATTTTTGTACTTGGCTGAGTAAACCCTAAGCAAAATGTTGAAGTATACTCTTGTTTCTTTTGCTTGTGTTTGATATACTACTTTAAGAAAGAGATGAGCTTAGAAAAATACTAATTAGATTGTAGCAAAATTTGGTAAGAATGTAAAGTTTATAACCTGTTGGGATGGAAAGTAAGAGAGGTTCTTATCTCCAACTCTTCTAGATAACAAAAGAAACTTCAATTCTAATAAATTCTGGGGTTGAAGATTAAATCTAGGAAATAGCTGATGTATACATGGTCTCAGAATACAGACTAACAACATGATATGACTGTAGGTTCTTTTGATAAGACTTCTGAAAAATTTACAGTGATACCTAATAGATATTATGGTCACACAGCAGCCCAATATGTCCCAAATATTGTAATTAAGCCTAAACTGTATTATCCTATGTGGTAGTCACTAGCCCACATAGCTGTTTAAATTAGAATTAATTAAAATTTAAAATTTAGTTCATTACTCATACTAACTATATTTCAACATTACTCATACTGACTATATTTCAAGTACTTAGTAGCCACATGTGACTAGTAACTCTCTTATTGGACATCACCAATAAAGGAATTTCCATTATTCTAGAATATTCCATTATTCTAGTAACTCTCTTATTGGACATCACCAATAAAGGAATTTCCATTATTCTAGAATTTCCATTATTCTATTCTACCAGAGCTGTCTAATAAAAAACCACTAAATGTTTCAAACCATTCAGTTACCATATTTGCTACTGTATTAAGCCATTCTTGCCCTGCTATAAAGAAATACCTGAGACTAGGTAATTTATTAGAAAAGATATTTAATTGTCTTATTATTCTCCAGGCTGTATAAGAAGCATAGTGGCATCTGCTTCTGAGGAAGCCTCAGGAAGCTTCCAATCATGGCAGGGGAGTGGGCACATCACATGGCAAGAACAGAAGCCAGAAAGAGAGAGATTGGCCATTGGGGGGTTGTTATGCCACATGCTCTATTATAATTACCAGATCTCAAGAGAACTCATTCACTGTTGAGAAGGTAGAACCAACCTATTAGGGATTCGCCTTTATGATCCAAACACCCCACACCAGACCTCACTTCCAGCATTGGAGATTCCCCTGGGCACTTCCCTAGTAGAGGTTCTCTATGGGGCTCCACCCCTGCAACAGGCTTTCAGCTGGGCACCCAGGCTTTTTCATACATCCTCTGAAATCTAGGTGGAGGTTGCTAAGCCTCATTCACTCTGCAGGCTCACTCCTGCAGACTCAACACCACGTGGATGCCAAGAAGGCTCCCTCTGGAGTGGCAGCCTGCACTGTACTTGGGCCCCTTTGAGTCAAGGCTGGAGTTGGAGTGGCTGGAATGTGGGGAGCATTATGTGCAGGGCAGCAGGGCCCTGGGCCTGACCATGAAACCATTCTTCTCTCTTTCACCTTTGGGCCTATGATGGGAGGGGCTGCCTCAAAGTTCTCTGAAATGGCTTCAAGGCCTTTTACCCATTGTCCTGGATATTAGTACTTGGCACCCCTTTAGTTATACTAATATCTCTAACAAGTCATTGCTCCACAGCCTGCTTGAATTTCTCTCCTGAAAAAGCTTTTTATTTCTCTGCCATATGGCCAGACTATAAATTTTCCAAACTTTTATACTGTGCTTCCCTTCCCTTCCCTTTTCTGTATTATGCTATTCTTGCTCTGTTATAAAGAAATACCTGAGACTGGATAATTTACAATAAAAGAGATTTAATTGGCTCACAGTTGCTGCTTAGGAATTTCTGTACACCAGATACCATAGATGGGATGTACATCTGGGGAGGTGTCAGGAAGCTTCCAAGCATGGCAGAAAGCAAAGGGGAAGCAGGCACATCACATCACAAGAATGAGAACAAGAGAAAGAGAGTGGGGTGGGGGAGGTGCTACACAGTTTCTAATATGATCCAAATTTCAATTATAAGAACTTGACACTCTGGACTATAGTTGACCAGATCAGCATCAAGCCATGAAGGATTCAACCATTTAACCAGTCTCTAAGAAGTTCCAAACACCTCCCACCAGGCCCCATCTCTTGCATTGGAGATTAAAATTCAACCTGAGATTTGGGGTGGACAAATATTCAAACTATATCAACTACCATTCTGGACTAAAATATACTAAGACTAAATGTGAGAAGATCATTGGGCACCCAACTTCCTTCAAGCAGGTATTTGCTCACCCATCAGAGATGACTTATCTTTCAATGCCCTCCTTGTACATAGTCAAAGAAGTGAGATGAAAAAGAAGCATACTTTAGAGGTCAGAGATGTAAGCAAGGGAGAACAATGTGCAGGGGAGTCATACCTGATGCCTAGTATAGAACTGATGCCTAGTAAAGAAATAGGAGAACCAGACTATGTTTTTGCAGTATGACTTTAGAATTGTGGTAGTCTAATAGTTTCTATTTAATTTCTCCTATTTTTGAATAAAAATGTTTACTGCTCTTATATTGCCCCTGTTGCAACACTATCAGTTTGAATGGGGTAGATAATTTATCTTTTTATACAATGTCTTCAGATCCAAGGATGCACATTCAAACCTGATAAATAAGATCCTATTACCCTGGTAGAGTTTAATGCATGATTAGATGAAAACTGTGGGATTCCTGAGACAGGGTTTAGCATATTTTGCATGTGAAAGGGATGAATAAGTGTGGCTAGGAAGGTAGACTGGGAGATTGCATTATTGGCCTTCATGCTTACTTCTTCTGTGTTCATGTTTTTGATCTGTAACTTGGTAGTTTCCATCACTAACAAGGCAGATATATTTCCCCTTTGACTGTGGGTGCGGCCATGGTACTTGCTTTGGCTAATGGAATGTTACTGCGTGTGATAAGACAAAATGCTTGAACATGTTTGTAATTTGGTATATCTCCATGACCCTGATATTGACATGAAAATGAAAAGAATGTTTCTGGGTTAGCCTGATGATCCAGGGAAAGAGTAAGACAATATAAGGTAGATCTGAAAGTGCCCGGCTGAGTCCAGACTAGATCAGCTTGGTCTTGCAGAAACCTGCAAATCAGTGAGACTCAATGATTATTGTTTTAAACAACTGATTTAGAGGATTGTTTGTCATGTTGTATTTGTGTATGGATACCTATCTGATGGAGTCCCTAATAATCTCTTGTTTATTAAAGTCAATAAATCTAAATCTCTCTTGACCAATTGCTCCTCTTGTTACTTGAGTTCCATGACCACCTTTTTTTTTTTTTTTTTTTTTTTTTTTCCTACCTGCCTATCTTTATGGTTGTTTTTTTCTCAGCTTTCCTTTGTGGATTTTCTTTCTTTGCTTTTTCATTAAATCCAGATTCCATTCATCCTTAGCTGTATTCTCTTCACTTTAGAAACTAGGTTTGTGATGCATCTGTTTTATTTACTTTCTTTCTTAACATTGTATAATACCCATATTTCTATGTCCTACTCAGGTCTCCCTGTGCTCTAGAATAGTTAATAAATGATGGACTATTTCAACATGCGTGCCTCACTGAATATGTCTAAACACAAACTCCTCATCTTAGTCCTTAACTGTGTACTAGTTTTTGTGTTTCCTGTCTCAGTGAATGGCAGTATCACATATCTAGTTTCTCAGGCCAAGAGCCTGGGTGAAATGAGTCTTCTTTCTCCCTCACTTTTAACATTTAATTAATTACAAAGTCCTGTCCATACTACTCCTTAATATATTTTATTTTCATTCACTTCATTCAAACCCTCTACCTTCTACATTATTTTAGTACCTTATTATCTCTTGTAATAGATTCCTACAGCTTGCTTTTAACTGGTTTTCATGCCTTCACTTTTGTATTTCTTCAAGTCATTCTTCTGACAGAGATCAAGCTAATTCTTATATTAGTTAGAGTTTCTCAGTTGCAAGCAAGAGAAACCATGTCTGGTTACCTAAAGGAAAAGGTGATACAGTAAAAGGAATTGGAAAGATGCATGGAAGTTTAGATTGAAGGGAATTCTAAAGAAAACCAGTAGGAGTTTCTCAATAAATTTGGCTAGGTGCTGGAAATGGAAAAAAATAAAAAAGTGAAAAAGTGTTTTCCTCCCTTTGATTGGCTGATCTTAGGTGTTTCTTTTGTTTAGAGTGATATCCATAAAATACTAAAAGGATGTGGTTATTGGAGCCCCAACGACTCAATTTTTGAAGACAGAGGTGCTGGAATTATAATCTCACTAAGATTGTGATGAAGTAAGAAGGCATCCCCAAGAAGAAATGGGAGTGCAGGTAGAAAGGAGAAATGGATGCCAGTTGGACCCAAACAGATAAATAATTATTATCTCCATGTATATTTTCTTTACATTGCTTAAAAACAGTTTAGTATCTTTCATGTTTCTCAGGTTAGATTCCATATTTTCTAACATGACAGGCAAAACTTTTTCTGAGCTCTGCATAAGCTTTACATAAGTCCTTGACTTCACAGAATACTATATTATCAAAATTAAAATCAGTCCTACCCTTATCTGGGTCAGGAACCTTGGCTCTTTCTACCTCCTAGGTCTGCTCCCAGCTATGCCTAGCGAAATCTGTCCAGTCCTCCATAACTTGCTTGGAATTGTTTCCTCTCTTTCCAATACTGAAGGTACAGTCTATTTTCCACATGCCTGTACAGGTCCTTGTGCTTGCCCACAGCTTACTACTTATCACACTGACTTTTAGTCTTTTAAAGAACCTAGACTGATTCCCATTCACCTTTGAATTCCCAGTTGCTCTCACAGTAGTTGACACACAGTAGGCACTCAATAAATTTATAGAAAGTTGAAAAATATGTTTCTTATTTCATTTGTTGATTATTTTCAAGTATAATTAAAATAGTAGTATAACATTTACCACATGGCAAAGACACAAGCTAGTAAGGCTATGAATTAATGAAATCCACCCACTCTGGCCTCATAAATCACAGTGCTACATTGTGTTCCAGATTCCACAGGTGCAATGCTTACATTTAATTGCACTGATCAAGCTCTCCTTATGCTGAATTCCTGTATATATCATCCTCTGGGTAGGATCAACTGTGCAGTTTCAAATCCATTTGTTTCAAAATCCCAGGAGGACTCTGTGTTCTTGTGTGACTTTGTGTTACTTCCTGATGACTCATGGAGTGTAAGAGCAATGAAAGTAGATGCTGCGTAAATAGATTCTCCTGGGGAGAAAATTCCTCTTTAAATCAATTTAATTTTCCACATTTTTTGAAATGTGAGCTAAGCATGTTGCATCTTTGTTTTAAGGAGCTCAAGCGTCTTTGCAAATATTTGGTCCCTTTCCTTAAAGCGTTCATAAAGTGTGATATGATTGGCTTTGGCTTTCAGGCTTGATAATTCCTTGTAGCTTGGTAGGAATATCAAAGACTAAAATCCAATTTTTTTCTGCTTTCCTAGACAGCTCAGTGATGAAGTAGGAAAATAATAATAAACACGGATATGCACCAATAAGTTGGATTTCTATAGAGCACATTTTAGCTACAGAACTGAAAATTCTTTCAGTTTATCATATTTATTTGTTAGGTCAACATGACATAAATGTAGAAATAAAATAGCTGGGGACACAGAGGCATAAAAACATTCTATTCAGTAAGGTCTCCAGGCTTATCTTCCTGTTTATACCCTCTTAAAAATGCTGTTATCCCACCCACATTTAAAATGTTGGCTCATGATCATTTGAGTATTACAATGGGCATATTGGCAAATTCCTTTCAATTTTCCTCTGGCTAGTAAGCTTTAGAATAAGAATGACTCCCAATTGACCAATGCAATGTTTCAAATACACTCTATAATGAATCAATTTACAGAGGCAAACATTAGCTTCCCTTACTGATTTGATTTTCTGAAATCTGCCGAATAAAGGCCAGAATTCATTAGCTTGGCTTTCTAAGTCCTCTGTCATCAGATCCCTTTAAGCATTCTCTGCTCTATGCTCTAACCAAGCACTTTACAATGTATCTTCATTGAATATTAATCCTTTTAAATATGCAGAGAAGGAGGTGGATTCCATAGTAAATTAGTTTATTAATGGGTTAAGATTTATTATGCAAATTAGTATATTTAAATTTTTAAGAAGTCTTTTAATAATGAAATTGGATCCATTTTGTTTAAGTTTTTCTGAACTTAATTGGTCATAGATTCCCTTTTTTCATATACATATTTAACTTGCTAAGGGAAGTGTTGCATTCCTTTATGTGTTCTGGAAAGATTTGCTGAACTGTTGGGCAGCAGTTTCCTGTGTTCATTCATGGTCTCTCACCCTGAAATGCCTCATCTGCTATTTTCAAATATCTTTCAGAGCTAAGTCTAAGTGTCACTCATCCTCTTTTCCTGATCTTCCCAGGCAGATGTGTCCTCTCCCACTTCTGAACTCCTATTGTATTTTATCAATGTGTCTTGTATGGCACTGCTCATTCTCTATACTGAATAATAATTAAGTCCAGTTTAATTACTCTCATGGAACTCTGGGATCCTTGAGGACACAGCCCAGTTTTACTCATTGTTTTATAATCTTTAATATAGATAATACATCTGTTACCTACAGCACTTATTCTAGAGCATTGATGCATTTAGAACAAATGAAATAACACAGGAATGAATGAATGATGAAATCTTTATACATTATTAATATAATGTTTTTAGTATTATGACTGAATCCAACTCTGAAAAATTATTTTGGATAAAATTATAATTTAATGACATGACTATTTCACACAGGAATTTGCTATCAAATAGCAGTCTTGACTTTGTTTCAAGCCTAATATTATTGCATGTCTCTTTCATGAACATGATCTTTAAGAGCAAAACACCTTAGCTTGGTTGCCATGGGCCTCCTGTAATAGGCTACATCTACTTTCATCCTTGATTCTGTTTAATAGTAAGTATCTGTCCCATAAAAGCATGTCTCCCTATCTGATGAATGCAGTGTCCATTGTTACCTCCATGCTGTCCTTCAGGCTATACCCTGGCCTTGATTCCTTGCCATTCTCCTAAATGCTTAGCTGTACCTACTCATCTTTCAAGACCTATTTCCAGTCAGAAGTTCACAAGGAAGCCTTAATTACTTCAGTCTTCTAGCCTCCTTTGACTAGTAGCTCAACAGACCTTGTATTACTGATTGATTACCTTCTGGCACCCAGGCTGGAGTACTGTGGCACAGTCTTGGCTCACTGCAGCCTCTGTCTCCCACGTTCAAGTGATTCTCATGCCTTAGCCTCCCAAGTAGCTGAGATTAGAGGCATGTGCCACCATGCCAGGCTAATTTTTGTATTTTTAGTAGAGACGGTGGTATGGTTTGCCTCTGTGTTTCCACCCAAATCTCATGTCAAATTGTAATCTCCACATGTTGGGATAGGGACCTGGGGAGAGGTGGTTGGATTATGGAGGTGGTCTCCCCCACGCTGTTCTTGTGATAGTGATTGGGTTCTCATGAGAGCTGATGGTTTAAGAGTGTGTGGCAGTTCCCCCCATTCCCTTTCCTGCTCCACCATGGGACAATGTGCCCTTCTTCCCCTTTACCTTTGGCTATGATTACAAGTTTCCTGAGACCTCCCCAGCTAAGTGGAAATGTGAGTCAATTAAACTTCTTTTCTTTATAAATTATGCAATCTCAGGTAGTTATTTAGAGCAGTGTGACAATGAATTAATACAGACAGGGTTTCACTGTGTTGGCCAGACTGGTCTCAAACTCCTGGCCTCAAGTGATATGCCCACCTTCACTTCCCAAAATGCTGGGATTAGAGGCATGAGCCATGGTGCCCTGCCTGATTGGTTACCTTTTGTACTGCCTTTCACCTTCACCACCACGCTTCAAACACCTTGAGGGCAGGAACACTTTGGGGATTCTTTTTTTTTTTTTGATTCCTCAGAGAATAATAATGTTAATGATACCATTTAGTGAGCACTTATTGTATCCAGTCACTGCTTTTAGCAGTTTGCACAGACTGATTCAGTAAAACCTAATTAATCTGAGGCACAGAGAAGTTAAGTACCTTACCCAAAGTAATACAGCTAGTTTGAGATTTGAACTCAAGTGATCTGCTTGTGGAACTCACATGTTTACGAATTGGTTAGTTGAAATGGATAATTTTTATCTTTTTTGGCATTAGAAATTATGTATATCCATACACATTGATTGCATAAATTATATCAATAAAAATATGAATGTGTTCACTATTTTAGAAAATTCTACAAAAGAGCATTTCTTTTTAATTGGCAGATGGTGAAATAAATATAACAGACACTTGAAACTCACAATAGGTATAATTCCTTTTTTAGTCATGTAAAATAATTTCAAATATAAGACCAGATATATAAAATATATAATGCAAAGACAATTATATTTAAAGTATATAAAGTATATAATTTAAAGTATATAAAACTCTGCATATGTACTTTCAGAAAAATGCGCAAAACTTTGATAACTTTTAGAAAATAGGAGACTTTTTAAAATCTTGGAGAAATTAACATGTTTTAGATTTTAAAAGAGGACAGTGGCAGGTTTCACATAAACTAGAAATTAATTGTTACAAAGCTTATATTAGTCATTAGCAAACTTCACCTAAAATATTTAAGCAGAAATTTTGTGTTGGGGAATGAGTGAATGTGTTTATCAAGGAGCTGGTAAAGGTTCCATTCCCTCAATTTGCAGAATTAATTGACAGAGCTTCTAGGTTCAATAAAATGGGGTTTTGCTGACTTCACAGGTGAATTTGTGAGGCACCTGAAGCATAAACAGATTTCAGAAGTTTAGTAGGCAACTCTGCTCATGGTAGAGTTCTGGAAAAACAGAAATATTTATAATAAGTAAAGATAACACCAGTCAATGTTAATTATCATTCCTACAGTTGGTTAGACAAATACAAAAAGTGTTGATAAATTATTGATTAGCCTTATGGTGCTATAACTCTAAAGAATAACTGCCTGTAAATGTGTTGTCAAGGCTTTCTCCCCGAGTATCTCTCTAGCTAAGAAGCTAGGGGTTGCTGTACTGTTAGTCCTCCTCTGACTTTTTATTTTACAGTTCTGATAACTGGTTATCTATTAAAGAATTCCACTAAAATGTTAATGTATAATATCTTAAGGTGTCACCTCTTTCCAAAATATTTACATGTAAAGGCTGGATTTTCTAAGGACATATTGCCCTGATCCCAAATGACTAATCATTTAAGAGGAATTCAGTCATTAAAGTAGGCCAAAAAAAGCATATAACTTTTTCTTAGAATTAATATTAGTATTTTTGCCCAAATTTACGGGGCATTGTGTACGTGTTTGTGTTTGGGGTGGGGGGTGTAATAGTCCCAGAATTCCTTCAAATCCACTATTCCTTTTTTCTCTCTGCACCTCTTTCGCAAAACCTGCCTTCTAGAAAGACTCTAATACCATTTATAGCTTAATGCAAATTTGAGTACCAGTATTTCTCTCCAGTTGTATCTGAATTTTAAGTTTAACTTAAAAACAAATTCTGTCACAGTAAAATATGCTTTAGTCTCTCTAATGTAGACTAGAGGGAATTCAAATTCTGGTGCTCCAACATATTATCTGTACTGGGTTAAATGGTGTCCCCACCAAATCCATGTCCACTGGAACCTGTGAATTTAATGTCATTTGGAAGTAGGGTCTTTGTAGATGTAATCAAATTAAAATGAGGTCATACTAGATTAGGATGGGCCCTAATCCAAGATGGGTGTTGTTAGAAGAAGAAAATTGGGCATAGATACATAGAAGGAAGATTTCACGTTAAGACAGAGGCAGAGTTTGGAGCTCCCACTACAACCCATGGAATGCCAAGGACATAATCAGGAAATAACCAGCTAGGAAAAGGCAAAGAAGGATCTTCTAGACTCTTCAGAAACAGCGCAGCCTTTTCACACCTTGATTTTAGACTTCTAGCCTCCAGAATTGTTCTTTTAAGCCACACAGTTTGTGGTAATTTGTTATATCAGCCTTAGAAAATTAATCCATTATCCAAATAACTTGTTAATAAGCTAAAGTTGAGTTTATTGCTTACTACAATAGGATAAACACTATCTCCTATCTTGACAGAGCTTTACTATCTTCTTAGAGAGGGTAGGGATGTCATCAGAATATTTGTTGAGATTTTGAAGGTGAGCTTTTAAATGGGTTGAGCACTAGGTAAGGACCATTAGGACAGATGGACAGCAAAGTGAAAGAGTTGAGGTGATGGGTCAAAAATCTTACAGTATAAACTGTCGTTTGAGCTTTCTAAGAACAGTTAATAGGTCATTCAGGAAATATCACAGAATGAACAATAAAGTTATTTAAAATTATTACCTTCCTTGACAAGAGTTTCCTGGAATAGTAAATTATAGTGACAAAGACCAGAAAATTATTTTACTAGTCCATTTTCATACTGCTATGAAGAAATACCCAAGACTAGGTAATTTATAAAGAAAAAGAGGTTTAATGGACTCACAGTTTCACATGGCTAGGGAGGCCTCACAATCATGGTGGAAGGCGAAGAAGAAACAAAGGCACACCTTACATGATGACAGGCAAGAGAGCATGTGTGGGGGAACTGCCCTTTATAAATCAATCAGATCTTATTCACTATAATGAGAACAGCATGGGAAAAACTGCCCCCATGATTCAATTACCTCTGATTGGGTTCCTCCCATGACACATGGGGATTATGGTAGCTACAATTCAAGATGAGTTTTGGGTGAAGACATAGCCAAACCATATCATTTATTGAATCATGTTAATGTAGACATATATACAGTAATCTGTATGAATACAGATGGTCTCTTTTCTTAGGTACCAGAAAGCACAACATATTGTCGGTGACCTGCTCTAACCATCTCACATAAGTAGTTGCTAGAAGAGGCCTGCCATCCTGAAAGCATGATTTCAACTCCACGTTAATATTGATAGCTCACTAGATCATGTCTCTGATTAGCTAATTTTTGGGCATAAATTCTTGGTTCTAGGGTGTTCAAATCCAGAAATGTCAAAACAGAACCTTGTTTCATTTGAGAAAAACGTTTGCAAGAATAGAGTAGGTTATCTCCGAGCACTTTTAACATGTACACTGTAAAGGAGAAGTGTCCCTAAAGATCCAGTCTGAATTTTACCACCTTTAGAGTGTGACCTAGGCAGAAGTACTTCTTCCTGCTTCTGTGCGCCTTTGGCTTGCCTGCTCGTCTTCTTTGTACAAAGTGTGTATTAGGTGTGTGGTGGCACACACCTGTAATCCCAGCTACTCAGGAGACTGAGAGAGGAGAATCGCTTGAACCTGGGAGACGGAGGTTATAGTGAGCCGAGATCGCGCCACTGCACTCCAGCCTGGGTGACAGAGCGAGACTCTGTCTCAAAAACAAACAAACGAAATTAATTAAATAAATAAAGTGTGTATTAGAGTTGGCTAACTAGTATAATGAATGATTCTCAAATATCAATGGCTTTAGATAATTGATATTTATTTTTTACTCAGGTAAGCTTTCAGTGGGGGTATTCAACAGAAAACTGAGTGAGCAGAGTTTCCAGGATGCAAACTCCTTCTGTGTTGTGGCTCTGCCATTTTTAAGGTTTCGGAGTCTGTTCCATTTATCTAACAGGTGAGGAAATGAGAGAAAATATCTCCTGTGGGTGGTTTATATGGGCCAGTCTTTGAAGTATTAAACATCATTTCTTTCCATATTCCATTGGCAAGAACTCAGTCACATTACCACAATTAAATGCA
The DNA here is from genome assembly GCF_008728515.1 of Papio anubis. NCBI lineage: Eukaryota > Metazoa > Chordata > Mammalia > Primates > Cercopithecidae > Papio > Papio anubis. The sequence goes on from NC_044987.1 coordinate 88,215,241, forward strand.
AAAGAGGCTGGGAAATGTATTCTAATTTCCCATAAGGAAAACTGAAATGGGTGTTTGTGCACACACAGCAGTCTATGTCACATAGAACTTTTTACGTTATACTGTTGTTAAAATCTTATTTATCTGCTGATCTCTCCCACTGCTTTGTGAGCTCTTTGAGGATGAAGATCACTTCCATTTATAATTTGATAGCTTCAGAGCCTAGCAGCAAAGTACCTGGTACAAAGTAGTGGATGCCTAATAAATATTTATTGAATGATTGATTTTAGTAGCATTTAAATTGCAAAACTATTACTTGATATTTTTAGGTTATATAAGACTTACCTAATATTGTATTTTCAAAATTCTTGCTGAATAATAAAAATTTTATGAAATAACTCTTTACATGAGTGTGCAATTCGCCCACTAAATACATTTTAAAACACAAATTAAAGTCTCTTTGCTCCATGTGATCACACTATTATTTGAGCTGAACCTGCATGCATGCTGTTATTATGGGATTAATTTTCTCACTTAAGTTTTACTGGAAACTGTTTTACTGACTACTATTAAGAGCAGCATCAAAGACTTTCCCCTTGCTCCATTAAGCAAAGCAACCATTGCTTTTAGCACTTTCTTTATGGTTCTTGATACATTTTGTTTTTTCAAAAGGTTCATTCCAGTAACACTGAAGTTTGTTCGATGTTTATTTTAAATAAGTGTTTTTGGTTCATAAATACTGTCTAGGAATATTATTTGGGGAAACATTTCCTATTTGAGGAAACCTACATTAAACCTCTGAATAGAAATTGTGTTTTCAATAAATTTTCAGACATTAAAAAATGTCAAAATAGTACTTATTTGCTCTTGATTGCTCAACATTATAATAAATAAACACAGTTTGCGGAGTAATTACCAATAAGCACTTATTCTACACCTGATATACTTAATGTATTGATGTAAAGAGAAGAAAAGGGGACAATTACAGAGGAGTTAAGAGAGCAAGTCTTTGCAGTTTGACAATGCTATATTTAACTCTTGGCTTTGCCACTTGAGCTTTGTGATCTTAAACCCTGAACCTCCATTTCCTTCTCTGTAAAACGGGGGTCAAAATGGCACCTGTTCCACAGTACCATTTTCTTTCACTCATTATTGAGTGGGGCTTGATGTGAAATGTGTGTTCATATGCATTATATCATGATAGAATATGATTTAATGACATAATACATGCACACATACATTTCACATCAAGCCCTGCTCAGTAAATGATAGTTTAATGCACGTTTAATAAATATATTGAGCTCCTATTGTGACCCAGATAATATGCTAAATACCATATAGTTAATTATTAAGTCTCTTTGTCCTCTCAATATTCTTAAGGAAACAAGAATAGAGGAAATTGAAGGTCTACTAAATGTTAGGTTTAGAATCTAGGTCTGTCACATTGCCACTGCTGCTGTCTTTTTACCCGAAGGGCTTACAACCCAATGGGAGAGAAAAACAAGCAAACATATATCCAGTCAGATAATACCTAAAAATTGGGTTCTTTCTATGTGACAAGCAATGGAAAAATGCTTGATATACTATGAGATAAATTCTACCACTATCCCTATTTACAGATAAAGAAACCAAGACAAAGAAAGTTTAAGTGTGGAAAATCAAAAGAATGGAGCAGTCCATATATGTTACAGTAATTTAGATAAGAAATAGAGGTGGGACTTTTGCTAGACCTTGAAAACAGAATTAATCCAAATGTCCATCAGTGACAGACTGGATTAAGAAAATGTGGCACATATACACCATGGAATAGTATGCAGCCATAAAAAAGGATGAGTTTGTGTCCTTTGTAGGGACATGGATGCCGCTGGAAACCATCATTCTCAGCAAACTATCACAAGAACAGAAAACCAAACACTGCATGTTCTCACTCAAAGGTGGGAATTGAACAATGAGATCACTTGGACACAGGAAGGGGAACATCACACACCAGGGCCTATTATGGGGAGGAGGGAGAGGGAGGGATGGCATTGGGAGTTATACCTGATGTAAATGACGAGTTGATGGGTGCTGACGAGTTGACGGGTGCAACACACCAACATGGCACAGGTATACATATGTAACAAACCTGCACGTTGTGCACATGTAAAGAAGAAGAAGAAAGAAGAAGAAGAAGAAGAAGAAGAGGAAGAGGAAGAGGAAGAGGAAGAAGGAGGAGGAGGAGGAGGAGGAGAAGGAAGGAGGAGAAGGAGGAGAAGGAGAAGAAGAAGAAGAAGAAGAAGAGGAAGAAGAAGAAGAAGAAGAGGAAGAGGAAGGGGAAGAGGAAGAAGAAGAAGAAGAAAACAGGATTAAAAGTAGACAGAAAAGACCAAGATGAGCAGTTCAGGAAGGTAGAGCAGCATGATCATGCAATATGGTTTGCAATATAAACACTTTCATTCTATTATACTAAGCAGAACTGTGCCATTTGTTGATGAAAGTGTCCAGACACTGCAACAACAACTTGGACAGACAGAACTATTGAGCAAACCATCCCAAGGGCCTTCAAGTTGGAATAGAATTGAGTGGGCTGATATTGAAAAATATCATAAATGATTGACAGGTAGAGTTAGCTCGAATCTATTACTTTTCTTGAAATCCTTTCAAGGGTCATCATTACGTGACAAGCTCATTGAACTTCACCTGAGAATCCATGGGATAAAAAAGTGAACTCATATCGAAAAGTAATTGGAAGAGGCCAAAGGCATCCAATAATGAAAATGGCAGTGCTTTTTATCATACTTAACATTTTGAAATGATTGTGTAAAGTCATGAAGCCTGTTTTTGGTCCAGTGACCATCTTGTGTCCTGAGCAGTTGAGTGAATAGTTGACTTTCATTTTTAGTTTAATTTTGTTTGTCTTTAAGACTCCACTGAAGTTCTGTTTTCTGTCTCCAATTATTCCTGTTTTAGAAGGACATTCACCACAGCTGTAGTTACCTCAGCAGCGTTCTCTGGGAGAATGGTTGCTCTGTGGAAGTATCAGGTGCTTAGTGTTAGGCTCGGGTTGCACCTCTTTTCTAATGTATCCCTGCTCTTCTCGTCTCTGTGCACAGAAATCTTCTGCTTGGTCCCTGGTGATCATTCTCTTGAGTAATGAGTTACATTCCTGCAGCCAAAATGTTAACATATATGTTATTATATATGTATATATATATATTCACTCCAGTTGTTAGTAACGTCCACAATGCAACAGGAAAAATACACATTTTAATTTATTTATGCACTAAAATATCTGTTGATATCCAATCTTTGTCAAACCTTCTGCTGGAGACTGTGGATGTCTTAATGAAATCATATTTTGTCTGAGAAGTTCTTGCCTTCATAGATTTCAGACTCTAGTGAGGAAAGCAAATAGTCAATTATTTAAACAAATGAATACTAAATCACGAGTGTGAAAAATATTTCAAATAGTGTGTTATTGTGAAAACCGAGAAAATGAGAGAAGCCTTCAATTCTTCACCTGAAGCAAACTAGAGAAATGTCCCCAGAGATCTGGCTTGCTTCCAGTGTTTTCTGAGTTTCTCCCCTTTTCTTTCATTCACACCTCAGATGCCATTTTTGTAGGATTAAGTATGCAGAGGCATATATAATCCACTGATACTATTTGTATGATTTAATATAACACTTTATTCTTTGGGATTCCCTGCAAGCCAAACGAATACAAAATGATGAGATCTGCAATATTAATTCTGAGACCAGAATATGTTTTATTTCACTATCTATAGTTTTTAACATGACCATAATTTAAAGAGAGGAACACGTGTAGCACAATGAGTTTGTTCCACAGCAGGGTTGAATCCCATATGTAGTCCACTTCAGACTTATTGATCTGTGTTCCATCATTCAAACAAGGGAAGTCTCTAGCTTGGCTACCTGATTCATTCATTTATTTCACCAATACTTATTAAATGCCTGCTTTTCCTAGATGTCAAGAGATCTAACATTGTAGAGCGACACATTGTACTCACCTTAAAGGATTTACTATCAAATGCCTTCAGAGTGTGGTGGTGGTAAGTCTTTTAAGTGATTAAGATAAACAAACTGAGATATTTGGCCAATATGGTGATTTTTCTTGATAGGTTAATTTGCCCATTAACATTGTAGAATTATACATTACATTATATAGAATATTGTTAAGCACTTCTCCCAAACCTGAAGGTGTTCACAAAAGTGCTAGCAATTGAGTTTTCAACTTCGATTACAAATAACACAAAAACAGGAAAAGTAACCTGTGAATTGTTATCCATTGAATTATTTCCTGTTCCCCAAGTAGTTTGCAGTTTCTTTTCACTCAACTCCTGTTAGTACTTCTGAGCAGGACATTACATTCTTATGAACTAGTTCCCTCACATATCACTTCATTAAGACTGCTATAAAGCGTAGTTAACATTAGAATTTTGTACTAGAGACTGGGTTTTAGACCAGAATCCATCAGTCAATAACAGTGACAATAGCATATATCAATAATGACAATAAAGATAATATGTATTACCAATTGCATACGTATTATCTTATGCCAGACACTACTTATAGACATTGCAGATACTGCTTTAAATATTTTTCAACACATTTTTTAATCTCCACAAGAAGCAAGAGAGGAAGCTTTAGTAGTTTACTCAATGTTACTCAGCTTATAAATTGTACAGCTAGATTCAAACTGAAGTCTGTCAAATTTTGAATTCCATGCTAATTGTATGAAGCATGCAACTCCAACAGGTAGAGGCACTGAAGAGGATTCTAACGCTGCATCATGGTTTAGCCTGTCTCACTCAGGGCATCGGAAAGGGGAGCACACCACTGCATGTGTTTTGCTGCCTTTTACGAGACAGAAACAAAATTTTCCCCAACATAGGCATCCATCTATTCAGTTTTTAAACATATACTGTTGGTGGCAAGATACCTGATTTTACAAATTGGATTTCTTAAAAAGCAACGTTTTTTATAAAGGATGAACATCATCACCTTTATTTTTTTCAAAACATATCACCTGTAGTCTCTTTAAATGAATTAGTATCAAAGCGACATTTTAAACTGTGATTCTATTTTTATTTTTATTAAGTTTGTTATAAAATTATATACATATATACACACACTATATGTACATATATTTTAAAATTACCGAATTTTGTATTATGGAAAGCAAATCTCTTTCTATGTTTAGTTATTTTTCCAGGTTTCTTCCCTAAGGGCAAAACAGATTTTCGAGGTTGTATGTATTCATTTAAAGATATTCAGTGAATAAGCGAGTCTATATTGGTATGTGGAAGTTTATTTTTTCATCAATGACATATGATGGATATTAGTATATGTTTATGTGTATATATGTCTTCATTTAACTGATACTTTAATATCTTCACTGTATTCCATTGTATGTGTATGCTGTATTTAACTAAACCCATCTTCTGTTGATAGGTATTATTTTCAGTGTTTTAGTACCTTTCGCAATGCTGGAATAAGCATTTTTGTACAATCTTCCTTTTGCACATTCATAGGAAAAATTCCTAGAAATCATTGGATAAAAAATGTGCATTTTAACATGAGTTAGTTGTTGCCAAATTTTACAGTTTAATAAATGATTTTTGAATGCTTTCTCCACAGTAACCAAAATTTTAATTTTTGTTTAAAAATAATTTTAAAATTACAGATAAGTTGCACACGTAAAAGTAATATAAAAACATCTATAAACTCTTTTCCCAGATTCATCTACTGTCCACAATTTACCTCATTTGCTTATTTTATTTGCTCGATCATTCTTTCTCTGTGTGTGTATAAATACATATATACACATATAACTATATGTGTGTACAATTTTAAATGTAAGTTACATAAATCATGGCATTTTATTCCAAATACTTCAGTGTTTGTTTCTTAAGAATATGGATATTCTTTTAAATAAATATAGAGTTTACTTCAATAAATTTAACATTGATACATCTAACCAACTGCATTATGTAAATGAGTGAGTCTGAGCATTTGTTTATAGGCTTAAATTTCTATTTTATTTTTTCTATGAGTTTTATGTTCATATCCTTTAACCCCTTTTTATTGATTTGCAAATGCTCTTTATGTATTATAAATATTTGCTCTTTTTTCTAGTGTGGCAAATATTCTGTCCCATTTTGTAATTTGTTTTGACTTAGTCTGTGGTATTCTTTGCTTTGTAGAAAATTTTAACTTTTATAAGTCAAATTCATCAATCATTCCATTATTATCTTTGTGTTATGTTTTAAGTAAAACTTTTCTACTATATTACAATTTAAATACTCCTACATATTTTTGTTATCCTTTCTGATTTCATTTTATATATTTAAATGTTTTAGACATCTGGACATTATTTGGGAAGCAGAGATGACTTTATAACCCAAGTTTATATTTTCCAGATGACTGCACAGTTGTTTCAACCTTTTTTAAAAAAAATTTACTCATTGATTTGAAATGTTACATTTACCACATATACTACATTCCCGTATGTATTGGGGTTTATTTCTGGACTTTCACTTTTTCCATGTATCTACCTTTGTTTATATGCTAGTTTCAAACATTTTTATGACTGGATCTTCTGCCACATTTTAATTTTTGATGAAACAAGTACTCTCTGAGTCTTCAGAATTTTCTGACTCTTTATGGCATTTCCTTTTTATGTATGTGAACTTTAAAATAACATCTATTTCCAATGTTAACTCTATTAATTTTATTAGAATTACATACAATTTGCAAATTATTTTAAGTAGAGTTAACATGTTTATCATGAATTTCCCATGTCTTTTTTCCATGTATTTATTCCTTATTTCTGTTCCTAAGAACGTATCTTTAATATTATTTACTATCATAATATTTAATTATTTATCTATTTTTTATCTTTGACACATTTCCTATTCTCCTTTATGGCCACAATATCAGCCCATTTAACCTCACTCCTTAAGAGAAATAATTTTGATAATATAGTGTACGCATGTCTTTATTTTTTCTATTATTATACATATACGCATGTTTAATAACCACATATTTTTTCTTTTTCATTTCAATTAAAGGATGATTATTTAGATATTAGATTTATTTTTAAAAGCATGCTATTAGTTACTTTTCTGTGTATTTCCTTCGTCAGCCTTTAAAACATTTTGGTAAATCTCTCACTATCATCTGCTATAGTTTAAATTGTTTTCAATGGCTGTGTAATATTGCATGGTGTGCATCACAACAATCAAGCTAGTGATTCCTCTTTTGATGGGTAGTCTCGTCTCTGTTTCAGTTCCTGGCCACTGTGAACAAGGATAAATGAACATCCTTATCCGTATGCCCTTATTATCTAGAAGTTGATACTTTTCCTTCCAGGGGGTAGAATATTATGAGAGTTATTTTGGAGTAAATATTACCAAATTGCCTTCCAAAAGGATCATAGTCCAATTAGAATATATGAAATTAGGCCGGGCACAGTGATCATGCCTGTAATCCCAGCACTTTGGGAAACTGAGGTGGGCAGATCATGAGGTCAGGAGTTTGAGACCAGCCTGACCAAAATGGTGAAACCCCATCTCTACTAAAAATACAAAAATTAGCCAGGCATGGTGACACTCACCTGTAATCCCAGCTACTCAGGAGGCTGAGGCTGGAGAATTGCTTGAACTCGCACAAAAAAAAAAAAAAAAAAAAAGGAAAAGAAAGAAAAAATTCCCATCAGAAAAAGCTCTGGACACTTGAATTTAGATAATTATATAATGGTCACTTAAATCCACGTTTTATTGATGGTTGGTGGTATTGAACACCTTTCTACATATTTGCTGTTTATTTGGATTTGCTCTCCTTTGAATTTTTAATTTGTACATTTTCATATTATTTTATTTTGTTCTGCAGAGAGGTTAACCCTCCATATGGGCAGGTTCTGCATCTGCAGTTTCAAACAACCGTGGTTTAAAAATGTTAAGGAAAAAACAATAAAAGATAACAACAAAACAATAAAAATAATACAAATCATGACCATATAGTATAGTAACTGTAGTATTTACATTTTATTAGTTATAAGTAATCTACAAGTAATTTACAGTATATGGGAAGTTATATGTAGGGAATATGCAAATGCTTCACCATTTGATACAAGGAACTAGAGCATCCCTGAATTTTGGTATCCAAGGAAGTCCTGGAACCAATCCCTTATGGAAACTGCGAGAGGACTGTATTTATCTTGTAAGATATACTGTGTATTCTATAAATTAATCCATGATTTATCATCTGTTTGTTTACGTTTTTTGGAAAAATTTCTTTTCTTTTTTGCTTTTTTAATGGTATCTTTTTCTATACAAAAACTTTAATCTTTTTTTTTTGTTTTATTTTATATGATCTAGCTTTGAATTAGGAAAGTCTCCCTGATTCCTAGATAGTATAGTTTTTAGAGTTTCTTGCAAGTCTTTTGGTTTACATGGTTATTGTTAACCATTTTATCTACCTGACATTTATTTCAGAATCTTACTTAGGATATTTCAGATATTAGGAGTTATTACTTTATTTCAAATTACCAAGTTTTGTCAGCACCTTTCATTCGATAATCTATATTTTACTCACTGAATTAAACTTCATGTTTATCATATAATAATATCCCATCAGTATAGACATCTAATTCTGAGTTCTAAAATTCCAAAAATTCTCTGTGTTTAAAGCAATATCATATTGATTATTTCAATTGTTTTTATAACAGTGTCTCAATTGGGGATCTGCAAATGTTATTACAGATTCCATGAAACATAGTGATTAGAAAAATAATTGTTACTTAGATTTTAAGTGCTTTTCCAAGCTAACACTGCCAGTAGTGAATATTGACGGCTCATCACCATTAGAATTTTTATTATAGGTCTTTCAGCCTTTTATGAGAGTACACAGAAGGAAAGTCCATTTCATTTCGTTGAATTCATTCTCAGCTTCTGTCACGAGTTATGGGAGGCCATTGACTATTGATGTCTCTATTGGAGAGAGGGTAGGAAAGTGTGTTGATGACATCAGCTTCTTCCTCTAACTTGCTTCCTGTCACCTTCTCTTATGTGCTGCTGACTGGTTCATAGGACTGAACATGCTCTGGCTGTGTAACAGAAAATTGGAGGTTTCCCTCCGATTATTTTCAAGACAAAAAAGGAATTTTTATGCACCGTGACTTAGTTACTTCTCTGCATTTTGCTGTTGTGTGCTTGGCAAAATAAAAATGTTGTGAATTAGATTGAATTGTATTGTGGAATTTTGTGGTATTTTAAAAAGTTATCATTTAGTTATTTATTATGCCCTCCTATTTTATGTTGTATTGGCCTTTGTATATTAAAAACATGTCTGGCCATCTTAACATAGTGATTATTTCAAAATAATTTAAGACATGGAAGAAGAGGATTTTTGGCTGATGTCAGTTTTTATAGAATGGATTATAAAGAATCACAAATTACAAATGAAACAAAGTCTCCAAAAAAACTTTAAAAAGTCACCCAAAGGATTATAAATCATGCTGCTATAAAGGCACATGCACACGTATGCTATTCACAATAGCAAAGACTTGGAATCAACCCAAATGTCCATCAGTGACAGACTGGATGAAGAAAATGTGGCACATATACACCATGGAATACTATGCAGCCATAAAAAAGGATGAGTTTGTGTCCTTTGTAGGGACATGGATGCAGCTGGAAACCATCATTCTTAGCAAACTATCACAAGAACAGAAAACCAAACACCGCATGTTCTCACTCATAGGTGGGAACTGAACAATGAGATCACTTGGACTCGGGAAGGGGGACATCACACACCGGGGCCTATCATGGGGAGGGGGGAGGGGGTAGGGATTGCATTGGGAGTTATACCTGATGTAAATGACGAGTTGATGGGTGCTGACAAGTTGATGGGTGCAGCACAGCAACATGGCACAAGTATACATATGTAACAAACCTGCATGTTATGCACATGTACCCTAGAACTTAAAGTATAATAATAATTAAAAAAAAATCTATGCATCAAAAAAATCATGGGGAAATTAGATGATGTTTTAAATTCAATGGTAATAATACATATCAAGACTTGTGTGAAGAAGTTAAAAGAGTATTGATGGAGAAATGTGTGGCTTTTAATGTACATATTTGTAAAGAAGTTAGTAAAAGAACAGCAAAATAGAAAGTAGAAAGAAATAATAAAGAAAATAGAATAATTTAAATAGATAAAAATACAATAAAAACTATGTACAAAAAAAAAAGTCACTAATACACAAGTCACAACCATTTGACAGGTAAAGCTAGTGATTAAATGATTATCATATTCTCAAACTAGAGCAAAGTTTTATTTTTGAAAGTCATGCTTAGTCAAAAGCCTCAGGAATCAAGTTATTTAGTAATTAAATGTATTATCCAGAAAAGGAAAAGTCACACAGCTGGTGAGAAACTAATGATTTCAGCATGTAAATTTATAGTGGGTAAAACGTTTGGACAGGATGCAGTATGAGAAATTGAAGGCTCTGCTCTTGAACAGAGTAAGTTGACGTATTGATGACATGTCACATCATGCTTAAGAGGTTTTGTGTAATACATGAAAAGCAAGTTTCTCTCCAGATTGCTGAGTCAACCGATTTCAGCAAGAAATGTCATAATGTTGCATTGTAAGATTTGTAAATAATGGTGAAATTTAAGAAAAAGCTTTTGCTGCTGCAAGAAGTTTAACACAGCAGGTAAGTGCCAGGTTAAATTTAATATTTTGTCTTCATATCTTGAAAAAAAAAAAAAAAAAGAGAAGGAAAAAAAAAAAAAGAAAAAGAATCCTAATGTTATAGCACACTGCTTTCTTCAGTGAGATGCTGGTGTCAACAACTTTTTTAAAAAAATTTTAATACATTTTATTTTATTTATTTTTTCTTTTTTAAATTATACTTTAAGTTATAGGGTACATGTGCACAACGTGCAGGTTTGTTACATATGTATACATGTGCCATGTTGGGTGTGCTGCACCCATTAACTCGTCATTTACATTAGGTATATTTCCTAATGCTATCCCTCCCCCTCCCCCCACCCCACGACTGGCCCCGGTGTGTGATGTACCCCACCTTGTGTCCAAGTAATCTCATTGTTCAATTCCCACCTATGAGTGAGAACATGCAGTGTTTGGTTTTCTGTCCTTGCAATAGTTTGCTCAGAATGATGGTTTCCAGCTTCCTCCATGTCCCTACAAAGGACATGAACTCTTCCTTTTTTATGGCTGCATAGTATTCCATGGTGTATATGTTCCACATTTTCTTAATCCAGTCTATCATTGATGGACATTTGGGTTGGTTTCAAGTCTTTGCTATTGTGAATAGTGCCGCAATAAACATATGTGTGCATGTGTCTTTATAGCAGCATGATTTATAATCCTTTGGGTATATCCCCAGTAATGGGATGGCTGGGTCAAATGGTATTTCTAGTTCTAGATCCTTGAGGAATTGCCACACTGTTTTCCACAATGGTTGAACTAATTTACAGTCCCACCAACAGTATGAAAGTGTTCCTATTTCTCCACATCCTCTCTAGCACCTGTTGTTTCCTGACTTTTTAAAGATCACCATTCTAACAAACCCGACAAAAACAAGACATGGGGAAAGGATTCCCTATTTAATAAATGGTGCTGGGAAAACTGGCTAGCCATATGTAGAAAGCTGAAACTGGATCCCTTCCTTACACCTTATACAAAAATTAATTCAAGATGAATTAAAGGCTTAAATGTTAGAACTAAAACCATAAAAACCCTAGAAGAAAACCTAGGCAATACCAGTCAATAACTCTTATAGATAAAATAAAAAGAAAAATTTTATGTAATGTCACAAAGGAAAGTCTCTTGGAAATTAGCTCTAACATCATAGTCCAGAGCAGCTGCATTGATAATCTGGACAGCTCTACCTGGAATATACTCATCAAATTTGTTAAATTAAATCAAGCATGGAATATTGAATTGTTTTAAATACTATAAAATTAGAGAAAAATGATGATCTCAATGATATATGTGTCCTACTCACTAGACATTCAGATTTTGGGAAGACAGAAATCAGTTCTGGATCTGGAAGATAGGAAGATTTAATTTCAATTAACAATTTTTCTTAGAAATGTTATTATTTATCTTATTATTAGTATAACCCTGACCTTAGGCTAAGACCCATAGTAGACACTTTGTTGGTCACCTTTCTTTATACAGAGAAAAGTGCCGTATGACTTATGTTTGTCTTCACCTGTGTCTTGACCCTAGACCCTCCCATGTTCACTAAACAGGTTTGAGTCATTCTCTTAAGAGTTTCTTGAGGCAGCCTTTATTTTTTACTTTGTCATTTTATATTTCCGATAAAGTAAGCTTTGTCTTAGTATGTTCATTTAGAAAGTCCTTAGAAGCAAATAGGAAGAGCTAGACAATATTTTCCAAGTGTTCAGCATTAAATTTTCTGCAGAGTTCATGACAATTGAGAGGTGAAGCTCCTATTATCCTCTTGTCTTACAATCATCAAAGATAAGGTGAATTAAGCCCTATTATAGAGATTTTTTTAAAAAGGATATTTTGAAACACATCAAGTTTATTGAAGTATAATTTACATAAATAGATACATGTTCATTAAATATGCATTGTTTATGAGTCTGACAGATATATATTGCTGTGTAACCACCGCTCCAACCAAGATATAGAATATACCTATTACCATGAAAATTTCTCTCGTGGTTTATTAGAATCAGTCTCTTTCTCCAACCCTATCCACTGTCAACCTGTAATTTGATTTCCATACCTACAGTTTTGGCTATTTAAGAATGTCATGAATACATAGCCTTAAACTCTGGCTCCTTTCAAATAGCGTAATGTATTTAAGATTCAACTACGTATCTTGCATGTATTTGTAGTTCGTTCCTTGTCATTGGTAGGTAGTATTCCTTTTTAAGGGTGTACCACCACACTTTGATAACCCTTTGAGCAGTTAATGGATATCTGGCTGTTCCTAGATGTGGGTAATTATAAATCTGCTATAAATAGTAATGTATGGAGAGGTAGACATATTTTCATTTATCTTGCATAAATACCAGGGGGAGGATTGCTGAGTTGTATGGAAGTTATAGGTTTAACTTAATAAGAACTGCCAAACCATGCCCCAAAATACCTGTATCATTTTGCATTCCCACCAGTAATAATTCAGAGTGTGGGTTGCTCTATATCCATTCCAGTACCTGGTATCTTCAGATTTAAAAAAAAGTCCTATAATCATTCCATCAGATAGATAGTGGTATCACATTGTGGATTTGATTTTCACTTCTTTAATGACTAATGATGCTTAACCTCTTTTCTTGTGCTTATTTGCCATTTGTATATCTTCTTTTGTGATATGTCTATTCAAATTGTTTGCCCATTTCTTAGTTCATTGATTTCCTCATAATTGAGTTGTAGGAATTCTTTACATAATACTTGATACCAGTCTTTTATCAAATGTAGATTTTGCAAATATTTTCTTATAATCTATAGCTTATCTTTTCATTTTAACAATGCCTTTCAAAGAACACAAATTTAAAATTTTGAAGTACTATTATCATTTTTAGAGTTTATGATTTTTCCTATCACATGTAAGAGTATTTGCTTTATGCAATGTCAAAAGATTTTTTACATTTTCTAAAATGTTTATAGAGTTAGATTTTCCATTTAGAACAATGATTTAGTTTAAGATAAACTCAATGAGTTTAGGGGAACTTTTATACTGAAAAGGCAATTCTTACTCCACTTAATTATTTTAGCATCTTTCTCAAAATTTAATTGACATCAATATGTTTATCCATGTCTGACTTTTCTTATTCATTTATCTATACGTTTATCTTTTGCCTGTACTATGCTATCATGACTATTGTAGCTTTGTAAATAATCTTTAAATCAGGCTTTTGTATGTATAACAACTTTGGTTCCTTTTCTAAAATAAAATTCCAATTATTTTGTCTTTTGCTTTTCCATATAAATTTTATAACTATATTGAGTATTTTCACATCGATGTTCATCAGGGAAATTGGCCTTAAATCCTCTCTTTTTTGTTGTGTCTCTGCCAGGCTTTGGTATCAGGATGATGCTGGCCTCATAAAATGAGTTAGGGAGGGTTCCCTCTTTTTCTATTGATTGGAATAGTTTCAGAAGGAATGGTAGCAGCTCCTCTTTGTACCTCTGGTAAAATTTCGCTGTGAATTCATCTGGTCCTGGACTTCTTTTGGTTGGTAGGGTATTAATTATTGCCTCAATTTCAGAACCTGTTATTGGTCTATTCAGAGATTCAGTTTCTTCCTGGTTTAGTCTTGGGAAGGTGTATGTGTCCAGGAGTTTATCCATTTCTTCTAGATTTTCTAGTTTATTTGCATAGAGGTGTTTATAGTATTCTCTCATGGTAGTTTATATTTCTGTGGGATTGGTGGTGATATCCCCTTTATCATTTTTTATTGCATCTATTTGGTTCTTCTCTCTTTTCTTCTTTATTAGTCTTGCTAGTGGTCTATTTTGTTGATCTTTTCAAAAACCCAGCTCCTGGATTCATTGATATTTTTGAAGGGTTTTTTTTTGTGTGTGTGTCTCTGTCTCCTTCAGTTCTGCTCTGATCTTAGTTATTTCTTGTCTTCTGCTAGCTTTTAAATGTGTTTGCTCTTGCTTCTCTAGTTCTTTTAATTGTGATGTTAGGGTGTCAATTTTGGATCTTTAGATCTTTCCTGCTTTCTCTTGTAGGCATTTAGTGCTATAAATTTCCCTCTACACATTGCTTTAAATGTGTCCCAGAGGTTCTGGTATGCAATAAGAACAAAATGTCTTTGTTCTCATTGGTTTCAAAGAACGTCTTTATTTCTGCCTTCATTTTGTTATGTACGCAGTAGTCATTCAGGAGCAGGTTGTTCAGTTTCCATGTAGTTGTGTAGTTCTGAGTGAGTTGATTAATCCTGAGTTCTAATTTGATTGTACTGTGGTCTGAGAGACAGTTTGTTGTGATTTCTGTTCTTTTACATTTGTTGAGGAGTGTTTTACTTCCAATTATGTGGTCAATTTTAGAATAAGTGCAATGTGGTGCTGAGAAGAATGTATATTCTGTTGATTTGGGGTGGAGAGTTCTGAAGATGTCTGTTAGGTCTGCTTGGTCCAGAGCTGAGTTCAAGTCCTAGATATGCTTTTTAATTTTCAGTCTCGTGGATCTGTCTAATATTGACAGTGGGGTGTTAAAGTCTCCCATTATTATTGTGTGGGAGTTTAAATCTCTTTGTAGGTCTCTAAGAACTTTCTAAGAATCTGGGTGCTCCTGTATTGGGTAAATATATATTTAGGATAGTTAGCTCTTCTTGTTGAATTGATCCCTTTACCATTATGTAATATCCTTCTTTGTCTCTTTTGATCTTTATTGGTTTAAAGTCTGTTTTATCAGAGACCAGGATCATTCTGATACCAAAACCAGGCAGAGATACAACAAAACACAAAAACTTCAGGCCAATATCCCTGATGAACATCAATGCAAAAATTCTCAATAAAATTCTGGCAAACCAAATCCACCAGTACATCAAAAATCTTATCCACCACTATCAAGTCAGCTTCATCCCTGGGATGCAAGGCTGGTTCAACATACACAAATCAATAAACATAATCCATCACATAAACAGAACCAAAGACAAAAACCACATGACTATCTCAATAGATGCAGAAAAGTCCTTTGACAAAATTCAACAGGCATTCATGCTAAAAACTGTCAATAAACTAGGTATTGATGGAACGTATTTAAAATAATAAGAGCTATTTATGACAAACCCACAGCTCATATCATACTGAATGGGGCAAAAACTGGAAGCATTCCCTTTGAAAACCAGCAGAAAACAAAGATGTCCTCTCTCACCACTCCTATTCAACGTAGTATTGGAAGTTCTGGCCAGGGCAATCAGGCAAGAAAAAGAAATAAAGGGTATTAAAGAGGAAGTCAAATTGTCTCCGTTTGCAGACATGATTGTATATTTAGAAAACCCCATCATCTCAGTCCAAAATCTCCTTAAGCTGATAAGCAACTTCAGCAAAGTCTCAGGATACAAAATCAATGTGCAAAAATCACAAGCATTCCTATACACCAATAACAGACAAACAGAGCCAAATCACAAGTGAACTCCCATTCACAAATACTACAAAAAGAATAAAATACCTAAAAATCCAACTTAAAAGGGATGTGAAGGAAATCTTCAAGGAGAAGTACGAAGCGCTCTTCAATGAAATAAAAGAGGTCACAAACAAATGGAAGAACATTCCATGCTCATGAATAGGAAGAATCAATATCATGAAAATGGCCATACTGCCCATGGTAATTTATAGATTCAATGCTATCCCCATCAAGCTACCACTGACTTTCTTCAGAGAATTGGAAGAATACTACTTTAAATTTCAAAAGGAACCAAAAAAGAGCCCACATAGCCAAGATAATCGGAAGTAGAAAGAACAAAACTGGGGACAGCACACTACCTGACTTCAAACTATACTACAAGGCTACTGTAACCAAAACAACATGGTACTAGTGCCAAATAGACATAATTGTAATTTTTAGTATGCAAATTTTACATGCTTTATTAGATTTTCTCCTAAAAATTTCATGTATTTTCTGAGGCTGTTATATGGTGATTTTATTTTTAATTTTAATTTGAAATTCTTCATTGCCAGTGTGGAAATACAACTGATCTTTGTTTCCTGAGAACTTGCTAAAAATCACTTATTAGTTCTAATAGCTTTTTTGTAGATTGTTTTGGATTTTCTACTCAACAATCAGGTCTTTTGCAAATACATTTGTTTCTTCTCCAGTCTGCATCTCTCTCTCTCTCTCTTTTTTTTTTTTGTATTTATTCTTCTCACCTTATTTTGCTGACTAGGGCTTTCACTATGATGCTAAATAGAAATAATGAGACTGAACATTTTTCCCTCATTCTCGATTTTAGCAAGAGTATTAAAGGCTTACCATTATACATGATATTAGCTATATGTATTTCATATATTCACTTTATCAGACTCAGGATTCCTAGTATGCTAATAATTTTTATAATTGATAGATGCTTAATTTTATCAAAAGCATTCGTAAAATATCTGCTGAGATAATTATATGATTTTCTTTTTTATCCTGTTGATGATGGCATTTAGCCTGTTGAAGATTTTCAAATGTTAAACTTATTTTTCATTCCTGGGATAAACCTCACTTGGTCATGATATATTATTTTTTAATTATTGCTGCATTCAATTTACTACAGTTTGAAAAATTTTTGCATTCATGTTCATGAGCATGTTAGTGTGTGGTTTATTTTTTATTACATTTGTCTGACATTAGGGTATGCTGGCTTCATAAAAAGTTGGAAACTGTGATGTTCGCATTGGGAGTTATACCTGATGTATTTCTTCCTAAGGTTGGTAGTTTGTGTCTTTCAAGATATTTGTCATTTCATCCAAGTTATAAAATTTATGTGTGTGAAGTTGTTAATGATCTTCCTTAAAGTTCCGTTACTATTTCTAGGATCTGTAGTAATGTCCGTTTATCACTCCTGATATTGGTAATTTATGTCTTTTTTTTTTTCTGGTATAAAGATTTAATAATTTTATTGCTCTTTTCGTAGAAAACAACTTCTGATTTTATTTAATTCTTATGACTTTCTGTTACCAATGTCATTGGGTTTTTCTCTCATCTGTAGCATTTCCTTCTTTTTGCTTGCTTTGAGTTTGTCTTCTTATTCTAGTTTCTTAAAATGGACAATTGTACTACTGATATTATTGATATTGCCTATCTCATTTTCTAATATAAGCATATAATGCTATATGTTTCCCTCTAAGCCTTTTTTTTTTTTTTTTTTTTTTTTACCTGAATTCCACAATGTTTGACATGTTATGATTTCTGGACAATATTTCCTAATTTTGCTCTATATAACCTATGGTAATTTTTTTTTCACCTTATTTTTTATGTTTTTTTATGTTTTATTATTATTATACTTTAAGTTCTAGGGTACATGTGCATAACGTGCAGGTTTGTTACATATGTATACCTGTGCCATGTTGCTGTGCTGCACCCATCAACTCGTCATTTACATCAGGTATAACTCCCAATGCAATCCCTCCCCCCTCCCCCCTCCCCATGATAGGCCCCGGTGTGTGATGTCCCCCTTCCCGAGTCCAAGTGATCTCATTGTTCAGTTCCCACCTATGAGTGAGAGCCATCGGTGTTTGGGTTTTCTGTTCTTGTGATAGTTTGCTAAGAATGATGATGGTTTCCCAGCTGCATCCCATGTCCCTACAAAGGACACAAACTTCATCCTTTTATGGCTGCATAGTATTCCATGGTGTATATAAGCACATTTTCTTAATCCAATCTGTCATAGTGGACATTTGGGTTTGATTCAAGTCTTTGCTATTGTGAATAGTGCCGCAATAAAAACATACATTATTGCATGTGTCTTTATAGCAGCATGATTTACTTAATCCTTTGGATGCTTACCCAAGTAAATGAGATAGCTGGAGTCATATAATTTTGCATCTAGTTCTAGATCCTTGAGAAATCACCACTGTTTTCCAAGATAGTTGAACTAGTTTACAATCCCACCAACGGCGTAAAAGTGATTTCTTCTCCACATCCTCTCCAGCACCTGTTGTTTCCTGACTTTTTGTGATTGCCATTCTAACTGGTGTGAGATGGTATCTCATTGTGGTTTTGATTTGCGTTTCTCTGATGGCTGGTGATGATGAGCACTTTTCATGTGTCTGTTGGCTATGAATATTTTGCTTTTGAGAAATGTCTGTTCGCTATCCTTTGCCCGCACTTTTTGATGGGGTTGTTTTGTTTTCTTGTAAATTTGTTGCGAGTTCTTTGTAGGTTCTGGATATTAGCCTTTGTCAGATATGAGTAGATTGCGAAATTTTCTCCCATTCTGTAGGTTTGCCTGTTCACTCTGATGGTGGCAGTTTGCTTTTGCTGTGCAGAAGCTCTTTAGTTTGACGAGTCCATACATCAATTTTGGCTTTTGCTGCACCGTTGCGCGGTGTTTTAGACATGAAATCTTTGCCCATGCCTATGTCCTGAATGGTACTACCTAGGTTTTCCTCTAGGGTTTTTATGTTATTAGGTCTAACATTTAAGTCTCTAATCCATCAATTTGTGGTTTAACTTGTCTTTTGATTTCTAGTTTAATTCCATTTTGGGCATTTTTAATTTTTTACCTCTGTTGATGTTTGTGTTAAGTCCCAGAATATGGTCTATCTCAGCAAATATTTCTATCCAACTCTGAGTGTGGAAGTTGAGTCTACCTAATCAGCTACTGAGCTACGAGCTAGTTTTGAATGGTGGGTTTTTATTATTACCTTCAGTGCTCTACAAGTTTCAAATTCTCTGCTGGTAGGTTGCTTTTGCCTTGTTCTTTTTTTTTTTTGAGACGGAGTTTCACTCTTTTTGCCCAGGCTGGAGTGCAATGGCGTGATCCCAGCTCACGGCAACCTCTGTCTCCCGGGTTCAAACGATTCTCCTGCCTCAGCCTCTTGAGTAGCTGGGATTACAAGCATGCACCACCATGCCTGGCTAATTTTTGCATTTTTAGTAGAGACGGGGTTTCTCCATGTTGGTCAGGCTGGTCTTGAACTCCCGACCCCAGGTGATCCACCCACCTCCACCTCCCAAAGTGCTGGGATTACCGGCATGAGCCACCGCGCCCAGCCTGCCTTGTTCTTATACTGTGGGCTGCAGTGCTAGAGGGTGCTTATAAGTATTCCTACCCCTCAGCTTTCTGTATACTTGAGCCATAGAAGGAATCTGTCTATACACTCTTGCTCCTGCTGAATGAGAGACTGCTGCTTCTGGGTTACTTAGTACTGGACTTGTTGTGGGAGCTGGACTATATTCTGTCATTCTGGTCCAGTCTCAGTCTGAGCAGACTTTTGTGAGTCTCAGGGGTGAGTCTTTCTCAACTTAGCTGTTCCTCTTCACTTTAACAACCAAACTCTACCGTGCATTATCACTTAGTCTTGGGCAGGAGTTTCCTGTTTTCCCTGCAGTAGCTTCAGTCTTCTGCTTGGTATCAGTGCAGGATTCTGGGTGCAAGGTAATTTATTCCTCTTTTACCCAGGGTGAAGAATTATTTTTCTGCTATTGTTCCTCTAGTCATAGTGGATCTCTGTATCCTGAGAATGACAGTTTTACTGCCCTTTCCCAAATAGTTTTAAACTTTTGCTTTGTAGAAAAGAAGGGTCTGTAGCATGTTCAGAGGTTCTTAATTGCTTGCTAAGGGCTGCCAGTGAACTCCCACATGCCTCCAGTGGTGTGGTGGGCTGTCTCCAGTCTTTTGCCCTGATCTCAACTTTTCTTCTAAGAACCCAGTGGAGGTCCATGGAAAAGATCTTGCAAGTGAATATGGACTTCCCTTAATGTCTCCTGTCTCTGTTTATTCTAAAGTAACATGTTAGTCCACCTCTGGCATTTTA
Organism: Papio anubis; assembly: GCF_008728515.1. Taxonomy (NCBI): domain Eukaryota; kingdom Metazoa; phylum Chordata; class Mammalia; order Primates; family Cercopithecidae; genus Papio; species Papio anubis. The sequence goes on from NC_044987.1 coordinate 88,235,704, forward strand.
TAATATATTATGTTGTAGATTGATGTTTTTCTTACCTGCCTGTATAATAAGGAAAAAAAAAAATGTTTTTCACCTCTTTCTCCAAGTTCCGCCAAAGGTGAAAGGCTTCTTGTATTTTGTCTGTCCTTGGAAGGGCTTATTCTTTTTCTCTTTGGAATTCAAGTTATTTGGTTGCTTTGAAACCTCAGCTCTCTGATGGACTCAAGAAAGTTGTGATTTTTAGGCTTTTCAGGTTTTTTTCATTGTTAGGGTGTGACTGTTGTTCTTTGGAGCTTTTTATATTTTAAGTGGAAGCATATGCTATAGTAATTCTGACTGTAATTCGTAAATGCTGATTATTAAGCTGTTCATAAGTAATATTAAGACTCACTTGTCCCTAAAATAGTTTCATTGGGTTTTTAAGATTCGAAAGAAAAAAGCCCCACATATCTATTTGCATGTGTAATGTCCATAGGTGTAGGAGATTCCTAAATTGGAATTGGAAAATATTAATAGTTCAGAAACAGCCCTTTCTTAAAGGCTCATGGAGAGGCTCTCTTAAGGAGCCCTTAAGAAAGGACTGTTTCTGGACCAGTACCTGAATATATTACAAAGACTCAGTTATTTAAGTAAGGAACGAAGGTAGTTGTGGGAGGATTGTTGGATATGCAGTGTGGATAATTTGGGAATCTGTATAAGCTACCATCATCCTGGCATCCTGGGGGTGCCTGGAGAAACCTTGTCCTAAAGATCCAAGAAATTTTCCGTAGGGCATCCTTAAGTTTCAGTTGAGAAGGGGAAAGTATATGATAAAGATGTTATTTGTATTAATTAGTAGAAGTCTATGAAGAACCAGGAAAAATGTGGGGGGCACAAACAAGGCTCCAGGGATAATAAGGACAATAAGTTCAGCCACAGTGACTTCACTGTACAACTGCTTAGGAATTTTGGCACAATCATCATCAATCAAGTGCTTGTGGACACTAAGCACTTCTGTCAGCAGCACTGGTGACATCCAAAGAAGACACACAGTTATTAAAACATCTGCATTGGCAGATTCTGGCTTTCAGAAGAAGGCTTCAGAATCTGTTCTTCTGTCAAGCAGTTGAAGACAAGCAGTACTAGCAACTAATTCGTGGACATATTTAAGCATCACTGAGTATTCGGACTGGGGAGATCCCTGGAAAATGCTAAAACTAGTAAAATGGCTGGTCCCAGAGTAATTTTGATTGGTTGTAAAATTTGCTTGTGCACTCAAACTAGTGAGATACAAAGCATGTTTGAGTTTAACAAAGGATTTACACAAAGAATCCAACAATCACCCTGGACTGTGGTTACCTTCAGAACTCAGACTATGTTTTATTTATAAATGCATCCCAGTGTCTAATCCAATACCTGATACTAATTATTTTTTATTAAATGGATGAAGAATGATGATAAACTTGAGGATGTAGCGTGTCACTTTGATAATATTACTCAGATATATTTATTGAATAGTTCCTAATAAAAACATTCTGTAAGGAAGAATACTATATTTCTATCAGCTGCCTTTGTGTTCATACAGGTAAAAAGTTTAAAAGTATATGGATTGTAACATTTCCAAAGATGGCCAAATAATAATGACTGTGGTTTAGAATTTAAACAAACTTTCATACCTGTTTATAGTTAATGGACTGTGGAGTATTTGTTTCAGGTCTAACAGCTCAGGGGGCACTTAAGATTGTAGGATCTTATCAGATGTTTACTGTGGACTCATTTTACTATGGAGGATCCACAGATATGCTTCAGAAATGGGAGCCACAGTTTCTAGGATCAAAAGAAAAATGACTGTCTATAAAAAACAGTGCATTTCTGAATGCACGTTGTAAATAGCAACAAGTATTTTTCTTACTTGGTTACATCTAGGGTAGAAAGTGAGGCTAATTCGATTAGGTATAGTCTAAGAGAGAGGTTGGTACATTACATCTTGCAGACCAACTCTACATTCAGCCTATTTTTGTAAATAAAGTTTTATTGGAAAATAGGCATGTCCATTTGTTTCAGTATGCTACAATAGAAAATTAAGTTGCAATAGAGTCTATGTAGCTCAAAATACCTAAGTTTTTTTTAACTATCTGGTCCTTCAGAGAAAAACTTTGCCCATTCCTGCTCTAAGACAAACCAACCATATTTATGTGTGTTCTTTGTGTATATGTGCATGTGTGTGTGCAGGATTTTGAGTGTTAGAACCTTAATTCGAGTCTCATCACTCAATTACTCACTACTGTGTTTTGCCATAGCCATCCATACTATAAACTTAGCTTTGTAATGGTTCACCATTGTCCTCAGAACACTTAACATAGCTTAGAAGAAACTTCATTATAGGCTCCTGCTGTCATTTGTCATTTGCTACTCTTCATATTTACTCTTTCCTTCAACCACGTTCAAATTTTATAAATTCCTATTTTTTTCTCAAAGCCTCTTTCTTCAGATCCTTATCTTTCTGCCTTCTTACTGTCTTCTTTATTTGCCTTTGTCTTTTATTACTTTTCAATGATCAGCCAAGCACCAGCCTCTCACCCTAAAACTTGCACATCACTGCTCCGTTCCTGTCCATACACACACACACACACACACACACACACAAACAGGCCAGTAAGTAAAGTTCCTCTTGTAACTGAATTAAATAATGACTAATTATCTTTTTAATTTATCATCATAATTAGGTATTTATTGTCATTGTTTTTATTGATTTAAAAATATTCTGTAATTCTCCACTCTGCTAGATTCTGTGTTTGGTCTATCAAAATAGGAGCCATATCCTGCTCATGTTTTAATCTTCTAACCTAGAGTTCTGATATTGTATATAGTCAACAAACGCTATTGCATGAACAAATAAATGTATTAATAGCAGGATATGAACTTTGTGAAGGGTAAGATTAAATAGGAATCAAAGTTAATAGCCTAGAGGTAAAGTGACCATTCATTCTAGTATACCTGGGTCAATTCTGGTTTATACCTATGGTCCTAATACAACTATTATCCTTGTTACAAAAAAAAAAAAAAAAAAAAAAAAAAAAAAAAAAAAAAAGCCTTAGTTTGGATGTTAAATCACTTGATTATCCATATCTCAAGTTAATTTTTGTGTGTGATAGGAATGACTTTTGAAGAAAATAGTTTGTTAATCATGATCTGGGTCAATGAAAGACATTTTCTTTCCATATTGACTAAAAATTCTAAATTTGAAAGACCAGAGAAACATGAGTTGCATGTAGAAGTCAGAGGAGCTGTGTGCAAAGGGACATTGTGGGATTTGGGAGAAGCAGTGCTGATCTAGAGTCCCAAACAGTCTCTCACATAGTCATCGGGAAGTAGTGTTATCCCTATTTTAGTGAAGAGTTAGGTAACTTTCAATTTTTGATAAAGATGGAGGAAATAGAACTACTGAACAAGGGTTTTTGCATATTTGCCTGTGTTGAGAAGAGATGTCATGGGCAGCAATTTGCAATTTTATGGAGAGCACCAGCAGTAGTCAAAGTGTAAGTGCTCCCACTGCCTTGAGTACAGAGGTCATCTCCAGTGGTCTGGTATCCATGGCTGCAGTTTTTCTGGAGGAAAAGTAAGATGTTCACTGCATATGCCATAAAATAATTGAGACAGACTTTGCAGAGAGGATTTGGGAATGTGGCCCAGTGAATCTTATATAATAAGATTTGAGTTAATTGATCTGCAAATTAGGGTCTGAATGTTAACATGACCTGATAATTACACACATGATAATGGCATGAGACATTCAAGTGACATACTTATAAATAAAGAGAAAATTAGTGATTCTTAACATTTCACAACAGATTCTGCCTCACAATGTGCTCTTTCAGAGAACTTTAACATGATTTTTAATTATTACCATGAATAAAAGTTCAAGATGTTATCATGCATCTGATCAAATATTAATAAATGTGCTTGGAGAGAGTGAATGTCTATCAGCAAAACAGAGGGAAAATGTCATTTTTAGCTAGCAGAGGAACTTAGTAGAAAAATACTAAGTTTTCTACTCAGAAAACTTAATTATTAATAATAAAACTTATTAAGAAAAGCGGTGGAGATGGCTCTAGGAGGCAGATGAGAGAGATAGTTTTTTACAACTACAGTTGACTGAAATGAAAATGCCTAGCTTTGTTCCTCTATGGCAAAGGCTCAGGACCTATCAATTTTGTCAGTACCTGAATACAATTTTGTTGGCGGACTTTAATTACATAGGCTAGACAGCTTGCAAGGGGAAAAAAAAAGTCGAGAATCTCTATTCTGGGGTAAATTTCCTAGCAGTGTGTGAGAGGTGTACGCAGAAATCCTGTTGACAAAATATTTTGTGCAAGTGCCTCCCACACACAGCTTTAAAATGTTACCCCTATGTGTTTTCCATTCCTGCTGCTATTCAAATAACAAATGTCTGCAGTGTTTTAATCTGTTTCTTTCTCTTCCTTGCCCCATGACTCCTCCAAGAAACATTAGCAACTATTGCATTCATCTCCTTATGTCATTTCATGTAATTTTAAAATGATTTTAAAATTAAATTGAGTCCTATTTTTCTAAGAAGTTATCTAGAAGGTGAGTTAAATAAAATGAACTATGAACACTTCACTGTAGTATAATATGCTTTTTAAGGTGTTGAAATTCACATTTTCATTGAAATAGTTATAAACTTTCTGTATTATAAATGTTTTCAAGAAGCACTGAAGAAACACATAGCTTGAGATTGTAAAGTGACTGCAATGCTTCTTCTGCAAGGATCTGAACATTTAAATGTTGCCATCCTTGTCAGTGACACCAACATTTTACTCTCTTCCCCCGTTAAGTGGACCATCATGTTAGTCTGTGTATACTCTCACTTCTGGAATTTATCTGAAAACTGTTATCTGAGAGCATGCTTGTTCTTAGTAGCAGCCCTTGCAAATGTAGTAACAGAGAAATTCAGGTCATTCATTGACTCACCATTCACCCAATAAACTTTTATTGAACACTTGTGGTGTACATATTAGAAGTGTATGATATTGAGAAACGAGCATGTGAGTGGGAAGTAAATAGTCTATAGGTTCAGGAAGACTTGGCATGGAATCCTATTTCTGCTCTTGCTTGCAATGTGGCTTTTGGTGATATATTTAACCTAACTGCATTTCAGCTTCTTTGTATCTCATCTTTATATATGTGATTATAAAGATTGGAAATATCATATAGATAGATCCTAAGATATGGGAGATGCTCATCTTAGGAAATTACTTTCTTCTTTTTCTTTGTGGAAAGATCTATAATAAATTTTAGGAAAAAAAGGGAATGGCATAGTAAGAAGTGCAGTCTTGTATTAATAAGTATCTGGATTTCAATTCACATTCTAGCACTTTGGGGTCCAGTGGAGTGTCAAAATACCTAGTGCTATCTTAGTAGTACAGAGAAAAGTGTCGATTTTTAAAATTTGGTCTGCAATCAGTCACGTTCCTCTAATAAGGGAGTCAGTGTTATATATCCAACACAATTTAGCTATAAAGCTCAGTCAGGTGCAGTAATTTAAATGGTGTCATTAGATCCATGGTTCTCAAATTTTAATGCACATTAGAATCACTGGTAGAGTTTTAAAAATACAGATTGCTGAATGTCACCTCCAGAGGTTCTGCTTCAGTAGGTCTAGGGGCTGAGAACTTGCATTTTAAATAAATTCATCAGGTGATGCTGATGATGCTGGCTGGGATACCACATTTTGAAAACTTCTGTTTTAGGTGATGCTCAGTCTTCAACGAAAATTTCTCTTTGTCTTTTATTTCCTCTTACCGTTCAACTCTCTGGACACCCAATTTATTTTAATAAAATTTTGTATCTACCATTGACAAGAATATAAGCATATTTGGATAATTCTGAATATGTGTCTTAACATTTACTTGTTGCTATAGGTATCACGCATGTCAACATAGTTAAGATAGGCACTGATAAAAATGTAAGATGGGCTGAGCACAGTGGCTCACACCTGTAATTGCAGCACTTTGGGAGGCTGAGGTGGATGGATCACTTGAGGCCAGGAGTTCTAGACCAGCCTGGCCAACATGGTGAAATGCATTCTCTATAAAAAATGCAAAAATTAGACAGGTGTGGTGGCGCATGCTTGTAGTCCCAGCTACTTGGGAGGCTGAGGCACAAGAATTGCTTGAACCTGGGAGGTTGAGGTTGCAGTGAGCTGAGATTGTACCATTGAACTCCAGCCTGGGGAACAGAGTGAGGCTCTGTCTCAAAAAACAACAACAAACAAACAAAAACCATAAAAATTGCACTCAAAGAACTTGAGTTATTTAGAATATTAACATATTTATAACTCTTGTCAGTTGACATTATTATATTTTTTGCCCTTTGAGTAATATTATGGACTCACAGCATTTCAAAGGTTTAACTCTGCCCAATGAACTCTAACAATTATCTTTGTTTTTATTTTTTAAGTTAGGACCATAGTCCTCTTTAGCACGATTTCAGCTATCTTCGAAAGCAGTCTTGCAGTCTAGCATCAAGTTATTCCAGGCACAACTTGATTTTCCGTGTCTAAAACATGGACCCTAACTATTCACATTATTCACTGTTAGTGAATAATAGTATTAGAAAGATAGATTTTATATTTTAGGAGTATATATTAGATTAACTAATAGAGCTGGGAACATTTATTAAAATTCATGAATTCATATTAATATATCTAATTTATTAAATTATTTTAACTTTAAAGTCATTTGTTCTATTTTTAAAATGTGGTGATTTTTGCTTTTTAAATATAAACTACCATCTCTTTCGCAACTTTTAATCAATTTTGTATACTATGCTGTATTATATTATTGCAAATAATATTGCTAATTTAGAATATTACCATTTTTCATTCAATCTAAGATGCTACATATTGCATCACTAAGAAAAAAGCAATGCTTTTTGAATATCTATATTCAAAAACTGAATAGTGACTTTTGCCTCATAGCATACACAAACATCAGTTTAAGTGTGTTGTAGACCAAACTATGAAAGGTAAAACAATAGGTTTCCAGAAGATATAACCTTCATATCTTAAAGCAGAAAAAATATTTATTAGGCAGAATATAAAAGCTTTAACCGTAAGAGAACATTAATAAACTAGACTACCTTAAAAATAGGATCACCATTAAGAAAGTGAAAAGATGGTCCACAGAGTAGGAGAAATTATCTATATTACATGTTACTGAAAAGCATTTATATCCAGAATATACAACGACTTTTCCAAATCAATAAAGAAAAAGGCACAGTTCAATTTTAAAATTAATAAATGGGCAAAAGGCTTCAACAATCACTTCATCAAAGAGGTTATCTGAATTGCCACCAATATAAATATAAAATAGTATGACTCATTCATAATCAGGCAAATGCAACAGTAAGTCACAGTGAAAATGTACTTCATACCCATAAGAATGGCTAAAATAAAATGTGCTGAAATAGCCAATATTGTTGTATGTGTAGAGCTGCTGGAATTTTCATGCACTGGTGGTGGGTGCCTGATTTGTACAAGCACTTTGTAAAAGTGTTTGGTAATACTGTTATGCACATCCTATGACTTAGTAATTCTACTCCTATGTATAAACCCAATAGAAACTCGTGCATATGTGCACCAAAAGCCATAATGAGAATGTTTATATAAGTATTATTCTTAATTTCTAAGGTCTGGAAAGAGTCCAGTATCAACTAACGGTAAATTGGGTAAATACATTGTGATATATTTATACTATGAAATATCAAACAAAGAAAATTAATGAATTACTGCTACATAAAGCAACCCAGATGAATTTAATAAATGTGTTTTTTTCTAAAGACTCCAAATACAAAATAATATATACTATGTGACATTATTTATATAAATTTAAGAAAACAAAAAAACCGAATCTGGTGGTGAAAGTTAAATTACTTTTGGGGAAGGAAAAGGGTAGTGGCTAGGAGGGGGCACAAGGGGGCACTCTGGGTTTCTGCAGATATTCTGTTTCTTGACTTGATTGCAAGCCTGCGTTCACTATTTGTAATAGCTCATCAAGCTGTATCCTTTATTTTATGTACCTTTGGTTTATACTTCAATGAAAACTTTTTTTTTATTGAAAAACTGTATGCAAAAAGTTATATGGGAACAGCATAGAATAAAAATGGCTGTATCTGACTTGGCACATCAAAAAAAGCATCTCAGAGGGAAGACTTGAAGTCAGACTATATCATTGATATATTCAAAGACAAGTGAAGAAATCCTTCTTTAGTGGGTTAAAGAAGTAAGTGCTTTATGTTTGTCATAACAAAAACAACTCAGAAATGTACATATCACAATAACATCATCAAGAATTCTGGCTAACTCAGCTCTTGCTGTCCTTAAGGTGTGCTTTTTGTCCTTCTGGCTGAAAGATGGCTGTTGCTTCTGTGAGGATTTAGCCAAAGTCACAGGAATGGAGAAGGAAAGAGGAAAAAGTTGCCCAGCAATCTTATCCTATGCTTTATTGACTGTAGCTGTGTCACCCCTAGGTTCAGGGAAACCTGGGATGACAAAATAGAGGGAGGCAAGGAAAAGTGGTTTGAAATGGGTGGTGAGCGAGCCAACCTATGTGACTTGCCATAGACTTGAACAGTTTATCTGCCAAATATGCTTTCGGAGTGTACAAAAATGAAAAGGAAAAAATTATATGCAAGTGTAGGTTTTTGCCACCATATGCTTTCTCTACCATAAATAAGGTCACATGTTTCCAGAAACTTTCCCTTTCTCTTCTCATATTGGAGGATTTAAGGTACACTGACTATACTTCATGTTATGGCGGTTCTCAAGGAATGAAGAACCATGAAGACATTTGCTGCTTAGGTATTTAATTAGGAAGCAGAAAGCAGAGTATCTGAGCTTGTATATTAACAATGAGGTCCAATTATTTTCCTCCTGGTTGTTCTTCTTTGGCATAGGTGAGATGATGGGAAAAATGTTTAATTTGGCATCAGTTTTCCAAAGCATTCAGTAGATAGACATCCAAACTTAAAATTTCCTTAAGAAAGCAAGAAAAGGCCGCGCGGTAGCTCACGCCTGTAATCCCAGCACTTTGGGAGGCCGAGGCGGGTGGATCACGAGGACAGAAGATCGAGACCATCCTGGCTAACATGGTGAAACCCCGTCTCTACTAAAAATATATATATATATAAAAATAGCTGGGTGTGGTGGCAGGCGCCTGTAGTCCCAGCTACTCGGGAGGCTGAGGCTGGAGAATGGCGTGAATCCGGGAGGTACAGCTTGCAATGAGCCAAGACAGTGCCACTGCACTCTAGTCTGGGCAACAGAGCTAGACTCCCTCTCAAAAAAAAAAAAAAAAAAAAAAAAAGCAGGAAAAGAAAAAATATGTCAGTAACTTTAGAAAAAAACAAACTTATCTTTTGGTCCATTTACATTCAGTACAACAGAATGAAGAATCTGTCAATTCTTGAATTAGTGGAAACTGGTCAATCATTTATGCAACAAATAATTATTGTGCGCCCATTATGATGATTCCGGAATTAGGCAAGTTGCATAGTTAGTAAATTCTTAAATTTAAATCAAACTTTTTTTTGACTGTAGATCCAATGGTCTTTCTATTCTGTGAGTTGTTTGGAATGATCTTGATTCCTATAATGATCCTAATAGTTGATGCATCTACCCATCTGCCCAATTGTCCAACTAAGTGGCCAGTTAATACTAACAATGCACAAAAATGATATATTTGATATAATTTTACATTATTTTATATCAGCCTCAGTCATTGTCAGTAGATTCTAACATATTAACTATTAACTAATTGTAAAAGGGAAAAATTCTCATGCAGACAATTTTCTGATTTTTCCCTGGGGGTGGGAGCTCACTGGATTAAAGAATTTAGATGTAATTTCTAGCTCAAAGTTCTACCGACATAGGTGTGGGGGTCTGTATATAACTGGGGCAATCTGGTGTTTTGAAACATCATTTTAGAAAAAATTAAGAAAACCTTTAAACATTACATTCTTATGGTTAAAAAAAAAATAACAAAAGGAAAGAACAAAGTTTCCAGAAATGCCATACACACATCACTTGCTTTTCTAGGCTTAACTACTCTTAAACTGTTTCTTAATCAGGATTGGTATGAGCAACATGTAAGAAATGATGTTGTTCAGGGAGGTAGAACTCCCATTTAGCTTCATATATTGAATTAATTTTCTTGGCATTCTTACATTGTTTGAGAACTTTTTAACTTTTCCTAAATTCACAGTTAAGGCAAAACTGTTTCAACTGCCACTAAAAACATAACCTTAAACAAAATAAAGTACTATTCAGTATATACTTAAAATAGAATTATTTTGTTCTAAAATGTTGGTAATTTTATGGCAGTGACTCAAAGCAAAATTAGGCAAAGAGCTCATTGGTGGGTCTCTTTGCTTGGGTGAACCTGAGGCAGCACATGCATTACCCATGAACATGTGGAACATTGAGACTGAATTATAGTTTTGCCTGTACACTGTATGGAATATGTTCTTTTACTGATCTTGAGCAACTGAGAAACACTTAATGACAACACTTAGCAATTAAATGGGATGGGCTTTTTCTTCCTTACCATTTAAAGTTGGAGAAAAAATATATGGTTTACCTTTCAGTCATGGAAATGAGTCCATATGTGTGAAAGGGAAGCAAAGACACAGAGTTTCCTGCGGCTCTTTCAAGTATAACCTACCTTAAAAATAAATATAATTATTTGTCTGGAAAAGTAAAACTAATTTGTACACATTTTACTGTGTGTCAGTGATCCATTGCAGAGGATGGAAAATCCCTTCTAATGGCTCATGAAACTTGTCACAGGTAGGTGGTATTCGATGACTCACAAAAGAGGAACTGTGGTGCAGATTAATTATTTTTTTGGCTATAAAATGATACTGGTTTATTTTGCATTAATAATGGGAAAGTTAATAAATGTCATTCAAGTCATTAAACCTAAAATTTCTGATGCTGTTGAAAATTGTAATCCAAGAATATTTTGAGAGCATAAACATTTATGGTAATCTACCATAATTATTAATATTCGTGTCCTTAATATAATCTACTATTAATTGCTAATATTCTTCAGAAAATCTATTCATCAAGAAATAAATAACTGGTTTCATTGTTTCACTCAATAAGGGAATAATCTCAACATTGACACTTAATACTAGAGTTTCCATCCCACACATAATTATCATACCATAAAATAGTTTTAAAATACACCATTAACCAGGCCAAGTGTGGGCAAGGGTGTTGGAAAATGGGCATCTTCATATATTGCTTGTGGGAGTAAACCGGTACAACATTCCCAGAAAGAAACACATATCAAAAGATGACACACTACTTGAACCAAAATCTAATTCTAGAAATCTGTCCCAAGGAATTAATCAGACAAATAAGTATATTCATTGCAATAGTATTTTAATAGAATAAATAAAATAATTAAAATTTCCTACAAGATGATTTTAAAGATGTTAATACTAATCTGGACCACAAATTTTCATAATTTAAGTTTCACAAATTTATGTTGTTGATATGGAAAATGTTCATATTATGCTGCTAAAGGGAAAATGAAGTTACAGAAAACTATGTGGTATATATAACTCTACTTTTGTAAAAATAAGTATACTTATTTATAGTTAGACATATATGTAAATATGCAGTCATTATTATAGAGATAGCCAGTTATCATTGTATTAGATATATTAGATGCAAATGAATAGAAAAGATAAAAACTATTATGATGTTAAAATAGTCATCCCTCTTATAAAGAATTATTTAAAAAATTATCTTCCTTTTGCTGTTCTCTGTATTTATCTTTTTTCTACAATACATACAAATGCTTGTTTGTATAGTGAGAATTAAAATAAATCAATGACTAGCCTATATTTCATTAATTTCTCTACTCTCCCTCTTGGATGGCTCTGTCTTCTTGATAGACTGTGAGGGCAGAAAGAACAATCTAAGCAGGAGGCTGCCCATATCACACCTGCCCTTTTCTACCAAGCATAAGGAACCAATCTATGAAGATTTCTGTCTATCTGTTTCTCCCCATTTATACATGCATAAAATCAATTTTTTTGACTAAAGTGAGTAGGAAGACAATTGGACCTCTTATTAGCAGCTCCCTAATTTCTCTCTGATTTTCCTCCTTCATCGACTGGTTGAGTTTTCTCTCCTTCCGGGTTTGAAAGCTGTTCTTTCACTTCGAAACGTCTTTATCCATTCAAAGTATAGGCATTCAAGGTTTGAACCTGGGGCATTAGCAAGCCACATTCTTCACCTGTAGGTTTAGGATGTCCTGAGAAATTTCTTGCTTCTTCCCACTTTCTCACCCTTTTGGGTAATGTTAGAAGAGACTGACCAGGCCCAAGGTTCTGATGGCTCCACCCACAAAGTATCTGAGAGAATCTCGCAAGTGACTGGGCAAAGCATTGTAAGGGGATTTTTTCCCCCATTTTTGATGTTATACCCGTCCAATCTATGGAATATCACAGACTCTACTTCTGTGCCAATTTAAAATGAGGATACAGAAAATGAAGGCAAAGGGAAACTGTGTAAGTCAGTGGTTAATAACATGAGCTGTTGTGTTAGACTTACCTGGGTTTGAATTTTAACTCTTTCATTTACTGGTGAGGGATGCTGAGGCAACTCACTTAAGCTCCCTGAACCTCAGTTTTCCATGTGTAATATTGGTATATCTATTATATTATTAATATGAAGATAAAATAGATGATATATATATAAATAAACTAGAGTAAAATTTGATATATAGCAATAGTACCTGTGCTAGCTTATGATGGCAATGATCATCTATGTTTATTTCATCATGATTATCAGATGGAGTCCATCTGAGGAAAAAGGGAAGGCAGAGAAGTTGGGTTAGAAAATGCAACAGCAGCAACTACTGTTATTCATATATTTGTGTAATTATAGTAGCTGTTTCATATTTCCATGTGTAATATTTACCATTCACAGTTTATAAATCTGGTTATACTACATTTATAAGTTCCATTTCTAGTTCAAGGGTGAAACAAAACAAAATAAGAAAGATACCCAACACTAGTTTCTATATAAAGGATTAGGCTGCTTGTTACGAACTGGGGCAACTGCATCTGAATTCAGTTTCCTTCTAGTTTTCGTTGGCATCTTCTTAATAGATCTTCCCTTCCACTTTCTCTACTTTTACCTCTTAAGATGAGAGTTAATGGCTAAGAACCCCCAAATAATATTTTATTTAATTTAGGTGATAAATAGGAATGCAACATTAGCCTATATTTTCTTATCTTGGTCCAAAGGTTTCATTCCTAAAGTTGGGCTTATCTTTTCCTTACATGTTCATTTCTTAGTTCTTTTTTTGTATTTGGTATCATTCTTCTTTCATTTTCCCTATGCTAGAATCTTCTCTCTTTTTGAGAGATCTTGACATTAGTAGCTGTGCGATTTAGGCCAGGATGCTTCAGGGTACACAGTCTATTGTTATTCACTATTAGGAGTTCCTAAAATATCTCTGAAAATTTCCCAAAGAAAATATAATCTATATATGCAAGAGATAAATTTTTGTAATATAATTGAGTGTAGTCTTCTGTATCATTAAGAATTGAAACTGTTTGGGCTTTCTATTGGGTATAGTAAAAAATATATATCTTTCAAGAATTTTGTATACATTTACTGAATTTTAAAATACATTTTATTGCAAATATTTATACCTCTGTGTTTTGTTTCATGTTGGTGAAAAATAGGCAAAGATAAACACAGATTTAATATGATTTATTTTTCCCAGAGGACTTGGCCCTAGCAATTACAAAATGTAAGGCAGTTTAATTCATACAGTTTTTATATATTTCACTGACCATTCCAATCTTTTGTTTTCCTGCAAAATGAAGCCATTTAAGGGATACTCACTGTAGTAGTTTCCTGCCTTAACAAGTTATCACAAACTGGGTGGTTTAGAACAGCAGAAATCTATTCTCTCCAGTTCTGGAGATTAAACATCTGAAATCAAAATATCACAGGGCCATTCTCCTTCTGAAAGCTCTAGGCAAGAATCTCTCCTCGCCTTTTCCTAGCTTTTAGTGTTGTCGGCAATCCTCGCAGTTCCTTGGCTTGTAGCCAAATCACTCAAATTTCTGCCTCTGTCTGTACACGGCCTTCTTTCTGTGTCTGTCTGTATTTCTGAAGCTCTGTTTCCTTGAAAGGAAATCAGATTTAGGTCCACCATAATCCAGCATGATCTAATTTTACCTTGATTACATCTGCAAACACCCAGTCTCCAAATAAAGTCACATTTACAGGTACTGGGGTTTAGGAGTTGAATGTATTTTGTCAGGGGGAGGCACAATGCAACCAGCAACACTCACAAAGCTCTTAATAACTATATTGTAGAACTTAACTTGTAATTACTAGTTTAAATGGTGTCTACCTCTCTTTCATTTTCTCACCATGCCCTTCTGCTCAACACTGAAGGTCAAGGTCTATTTCTTTATTTTCTTTATTTTCTGTATGTCTGCCTTTATAGCTAGCACACTGCCTGAACATATTCCTTAAATGAATATAAATGGAATGGAGAATATAAAGAAGGGAGACAATGAATATGTGAAAGTTATGAAAGAAGAAAGAGTTGGTCTGTAACAGATTTGCAAACCTTGCTGGTCATCAGCTGATTGGTAACTTTTGGGAATTTGTGAGTTTCTCCCTGAGAAACTAATTCATTGAATAATCATGCAACCCAGAAATCTCTATTATAGACAACTTGTTTAGATGGTTCTATTTTTTGGTCAAGAATAGGAAACAGGCTGGGAGCGGTGGGTCACGCGTCCAATTCCAGCACTTTGGGAGGCCGAGGCCAGCAGATCGCCTGAGGTCAGGAGTTCGAGACCTGGTCAGCATGGCAAAAACTGTCTCTACTAAAAATACAAAATTAGCCGGGTATGGTGGCGTGTGCCTGTAGTCCCAGCCAGTTGGAGAAGCTGAGGCAGGAGAATTGCTTGAACCCGGGAGGCAGAGGTTGCAGTGACCCGAGATTGTGCCACTGCACTCCAGCCTGGTGACAGAGTGAGACTCCATAAAAAAAATAAAAAAATAAAAAAAATAAAAAAAAGAATAGAAAACTTTTGATGCTTGAAAATGACCGTGGAACCATACAGGGAATGGTTTCTCATGACAGTGAAAGCTGTTTCACCTTAGCAAGTCATTTAATTATTCTGAACTTGTTTCTTCAGTGGTAAAATGAGTGCTAATCAGTTCTAAAATTCTAATTTTTCTGTTTAAGGTCATTACCTCTAAAAATGCGTGGGCATTGTAGAATTTCTTTCTTTTGTCTTCATAGAAGAGATCATATATTTGAAATAATTCTCAGTATCATCATTCTAAGATTGTAAGAAAGGTCCGTGGTTGGTTATTTGTAAGTATTGGAACAAAGATAACTTCCTCCTACTACCTGTCCCTATATTTCACATTTATATAGTGAACAAATATTGCTTTTATAATGAAGGGATATTAATGCATATTCTGTTTTTGTTTAACAAACAAAAGTTAAATATCAAGAAACAAAATGCAATAAGTCAAGTGTTACTATAAAAACTAAAGGAAAAATCTGCAAAAGGAAAGGAGAAGCAAATATAAGTGCATGTACAGTTCAAAAAAAAGGAACAAAGTTAATATAAAAGTAGAGAGGGTATTAGGCTTTTAATGTCAATATTCTTGGCCTCTCTTCTAATTTTATATTTTGTCAAGGTCTTTGAATGTTTTTTGCTATAAAATGGCATTTTCTCTTAAGATTTCTAAGCTGAAGTTGGTTTAAATTCAGAGTATGCTGAATTTGTCTAACCCACAGATTGAATAAAATAATAAAACTGTCATATTGGGGGTGACATTGTCAACAGCATTGTCAGAAAAGTGGGTGTTCACAGAAGAAGAAACAAATATAAGAAAACTCGGATAAATGGAATTGCCTATACTTTATTCTTTTTAAAGGCATAAATGGAAAATATTTGTACATCAGGTACATAATCTGTGCATTTATAGATATATATCTATATACTGATACTTGAAGACCTTGCAATAAGAATTTAGTGTTGCTGTTTTAAATTCAAATTTCAAATTTTATTCTTTAGATGAAATCAAAATCCAAGAAAAATGACACTGGGGAATGGGTTGACAGAAAAGCCAATTTGACATCTGACAGTTTTATTATTTCCCCTGATTTTCTAGGAGGCTTTACCTTCAGAGGAAAAGTCAAACAAAACAACTTCAGAATGAATGGAAGAATTTATCTTTGCGAATTCATGGAGAGTCCTTTAGTAGTCAGACCACTCATACAAAAATTATTGTGGGCTTAATTTTGATTTTTAGGAAAATAGATCAGTCAGATGGTGTGAATAATTGAGATCATGTCTTAAATTATATAACAATTATTTTAAAAAGAAGATCATCTCATAGGTGGGAATTAAACAATGAGAACACTTGGACACAGGAAGGGGAACATCACACACTGGGGCCTGTTGTGGGGTGGGGGATGGGGGGAGGGATAGCATTAGGAGATATACCTAATGCAAATGATGAGTTGATGGGTGCAGCACACCAACATGGCACATGTATACATATGTAACAAACCTGCATGTTGTGTACATGTACTCTAGAACTTAAAGTATAATAAAAATTAATAAAAGAAATAAAAGAAGATCATCTCAATTATAAGCTTAAATTGATTCATATATTGAGAAAATTACTTACCTTTACTTCACTCATCATGTTATCTTCTTAATGTTTGTGAGTAGATTCTCATCTCATATTAGCAATCCTCACTACAGACCAAGAAGGATTATAGAAGAAGTTAGAGAGTTTCCTTAAAAATATATGGGAATTTCAATTCATATTTGGATATGTTCTCATTTGTAGAGGTTAGCACACACAATCTATTTTTTTAAATGTTTCTGGGCTACTTTGATGGGTTGCCTAGCAACATGAAATCCTGACTATCTAAGGGTAGTCCTTCCCTGGTGAAATGTCAGTCTTCTTATAAATGATAAGCTGTAAGCAGTACCCATCAAATTAGTGATAACTTTTACCCAGGATGTGAGATTACTTCCACAGAAGTAGATTTAAATGAGAATTCAGAGACAAAAATTACATTTGAATATTGTATACCAGGACTTCTGGAACAAAGCAGCATCATGATTAACCAGGAATAGGCTATTTATATTTGGGGTTCTTAAAAGTTTGGAAATATCGGTACTGAATATTTTTTTAATCCACATTGCAGAATGCTCACTTCATTGGCACAAAAAGCTGGAGAAGTTTTTATATCATAACCTGAGTAGAATTTTTTTCTTAATCTATTTTAACACTGATATTATAATCCAATGGGAGCAAGCTATGCTTTAATGATTTCAACATGTTCAATCCTTTGATCAAATTCTGTTGATTTTCCCTCTACTTCTTCCTACTTTCATAGCAATACTCCAGTCTGTGCAACAAGAGCTCTCCTTTGGACTTCCAAAATAATTTTCTAACTGGTCTGCCTGCATCCAATCTTTCTTCCACTAGACTGCACATATTTTTAAAACGCAAATGTAATTATTCCCATCATCTACCCCACTTACTTAAAAGCTTCAAAGAGTTTTTATTACTTTGGGGATAAAAGTAAAGCACTAAATGTCATCTTTCACCAGGCTCTCTCTCATTTCTCTCGCTCTGGGCAGTTACTTCTTCAAGGTCTTTTCTATTTCAGGATAATTCAATGCTTTGGTTTTAGCCCAGGGCACTCTTATAACAACATATACATTTTTCTTTTCACAGCATGCACCACATCTGTAATTTTACATTGACTAATGTGATTATTAGTGGCATGCTCCTCCACTAGACCACAAGTGCAATAACATAGAAACCAAGTCTATTTTTAATCATCATACATTCTACAATTCCTAGCATGTAACCTAACAATTGGTAGGTACACAATAAATATTTCGTTGAATGTATGAAAGGAGGAATGTAATATATTCTTTTTATCTTTTGAAGGATAATATGGGGTAAACCCTATGATCTATAATATCTTAACATGCCCTCGGTAATAATTATTTTTAAACATTCTAAGCTTAATACATTTCTGTTTAATAAAGGGAATTAAAAATAGAATTGCCTTTTACCTAAACGGCTTCTAGCTCAGGAAAATACTTATATTTCCTCTGTATCTCAAATAATACAATTAAAAAATGTTTTCTCCCTATTTCTTATGCATGTAACTTCATAGGTCCTCAGCGAAATATCATACCCTCTTGGAAACAAATCCTCCATTTCAAAGCAACCCATATAGCTGTGATACATCCATTTTCATTACTCCATTCTTGTAAACAACTAGCAGAGATTGTACTTTTAAGTATATAGCATATAGGGATGTGGTATTAAATAAATAATCATTTTAGCTCATGGAATTTTTAGAAAATCAGTGATCTGAAGTCAAACCTAATCAGTGGTGTGGGAGGGATCACTAAATTTCTAAAATTATCTTATCTATTTATATTTGGAAATACTCCTGAATAAAGTTAGGTGGCATTACGTAAAATGAGGCAACTGAAGTGCTAAACCAAAGACCCAAATTAGCAGCAGGCTTTATTGGTATTTGGAACTTGTAAATTAAAAAATCACAAACATAAATTGCGTCTTCATAGTATATAAATTAATAATGCAATGATGACTTCATCCTCAAGCTTAATCATTCCATAATAAAATCAATTTATGATTAATTCAGTTATCTCAAGTTAAGAGCTATTGGGTTTCTCATAAATCAAAATAACTTTCATAAAGTGTCAGTTCAAAATGTAATTATCTTTGTAGCTATATTTTAGCATTTATTCTGCATCTACAAGAAAGTAATATATCCAAAGTAGCCAAATGTGGCATGATTATAATTGATGAATTGCTTAATTAATTAAAAGCTATCATAGAAGTTGCAAGTTCATAATTTCCTTTATGCTTAAAGATTTCTTCTTTGGTAATTAGCATCCAATTTTGTGATTTTGGAGCAACTGAGTTGTGTATTAGTTAGCTTGGGCTGCCATCACAAAATACCATAGACTACATGGTTAAAACAACAAATTTATTTTCTCATAGTTCCAAAGTCTGGAAATCTAGAATCAGGATGCCAGCAAGGTCAGGTATTGGTGAGTGCCTTCTTCCTGGCTTGCAGACAATCCCCTTCCTGTTGTATATTCACATGGTCTTTCTTCAGTATGTGCGTTTGGAGAAAGGGTTCTCTCTCTTCCTCCTTTTCTGAGGCCATTGATATTATAGGATTAAGACCCTACCTTATGATTGGTCTCATTTAACCTTACTTTCCTCCTAAAAGCCCTGTCTTCAAATAAAGTCCCATCAAGAACTAGGGCTTTAACACGTGAACTTTGGGGATACACAATTCTGTCCACAGCATATGCTTGTAAGTTTGTGATCAGCTGTTACATTCCAAATGTTTCTGTGATACAAATATTTCCTATCATAGCTAATGGGATAGTTGCTTGGAACAATATTCTATACAAAGCAAGGACATTTAAAGATAAAAAAAGTCTTTATCTGAAATCAGTTTTTAAAGGGATTTGACCTGTAGTTTCAATATGACGTGCTCAATCATTTTTCGCCATCTTTACAGGTTAACACATTTGCTGAAGATTTGATTCACACAGGACAAGTCTCCTGTCTTGCTGTGTTCCTATAAAGATCTGACTCAAGTGTGAGGATCAAATTTAAAACAACATCCTTGCTTGGATCAGAATTGAGAAGGGGCAATGGTAGTAGCAGAACTTGTTCTTACGTATAAATTAGTTTTATGGAATAAGTCATACCTTCTTGAAGAGAGCTAAATTTGTCTGACTTAGGTAGGAGCTTAGAAGTGTAGAGGCAGATTGGCAATTCATAAGGTAATCAAGTCCCTCTGTTGGAAAAAGCCTGTAGTACTTTTATGTTGCTATGTTCTGTTGGTTTCTTCTACTGATCGGTAACCAGTGTTTTTCGTTATATTAACTTGCCACGCTTGAGGACTTGATTTTAGTTTTCCTAAAATGTATAATGATAATACTTGATTGGAAAACATAATTTGAATCCTCAAAAAAGAAGATTGTTAGCTATCTCAAAGGATGTGCACTGAATTTGTAAGCTTATTAATTCCTAGTTAATTCTCAAGATTTCTACATGACAACTCAGAAACACAGAATAACATACTCCCATATTCTAAGCTAAACATAATTTATATATGAAAACCTTTTAGTTGATGTTGTGTGGGATATCCAAAAATGTTTTTGTATAAAACTTTGGAGTTAATTGCTGTAATTTAGACATAGTCTGGATTGCAAATCAAAGTTCTAGACCATGCTGCTGGAAATGCTAAATATTTTCCTTACTCAAATTCCTTCTTGAAGAAACTGTTCATGCAGAACTCTGGAAGCCAATTAAATGATCTCTTCTAGCTATGGAGAATTTATTCAGAGATAATGTAAATTAGTTAACTAGGGAGCTGGTCCTCTATTCATGATAGACCATTTTCAAGGATAGCAGGAAAACTGGCTATCAGAGAGAAAGAGAAGTTTGGAGAAGATATGCAGCAGGAAGCAGAAATAGAAAATAATTCTGAGGGAGAAGGAAAGAAATTTCCACTAGTGAATGTCCAGGTCCCTGGCTCAGTCCCTATGATGTCCAGCTCCTTTCATTTCTTGGCCAAAAATGAATGTGTGATCAACTATTGCACACCTACAAAAACACCTATTTTGAATTTTAACTTATTTTTGTGTGCTTTTGTTCTTTGCCATCAAACATGTCTAACTAAGAGAGGTATATTTCCTGTCCTCTAGATTCTTCATTTTTTCTTTTCACAGAGTAGAGCTTTGGGTATAGTTTGGTTAGATCCAAAGTGAATGAACAAGGGTGATAGAGTCATTCTGCACTTCAGTACCGGAATACCCTGTTAGTATGAGAATTCTTTCTATAACTTTTCTTGGCGTCGAGGATTCTGGCTGTGGCCTTTCTCCAGGAGGACCTTGGGCAAAAGTCAAGATGTGTTATCAAGGCCCATTTTAAGCTTTTGACAGACAGTTAACTTCTGTTTGTTTTTAGCCATGGAATTAGTTGCCCTGTGAGAACTAAGAAACATTTTAATGAGAATAGGTATTACCTCTTAAGCAGAACTGAAAGTTATTTTTGTTTCTTCTCAAGTTCTCTATTAAATATCAGACCAGATTCATACCAGAAATAAACCATTGATATTTCTACCAAGTTATATCTTCCATTTTTGTTACTGATGTCAATTAGTATTGATGATATTAACCCTACTATATCATTAGGGACTTAAGGGACTTCATTTATAGGACTAGAATTGCTGTACTTTGTTTAATTTATGTATGTAATCCAACTTTAGATCACTACATGCTCTTTTTAATCTTCAAAGATGCTGCTTATTCCCTAAACATCATTCCTCAAATATCTGTTATCCCTACCGCCTACTCACTCTGCTTTTGCTCCCAGGCCAGGGATTGCTGATGAAAGAAAATGCACAAGAGTTTGACAATTACAGATTCATTCTTTGGAGTTTCATCATGAGTATGCCTGTCATCATATCAACCCTTTTACTCACCTCTCAAATGTCACCAAGCTATTCTCCTGGTTATTATTCTTTTCTACTTAAAACATTTAACCATCCTCCATTTTTCTCTCCCTCATTCTTATGGAAATATTGCTTCTTACTTATGCTGCAAGCTGACTTTTACTGAAAAGCACTCTCACATTACCTCACCTTCATCCTCTCATGTTTCCATTCAGGCACTTGGAAAAAAGTCATGGAGCTGTAAGCTCCTTGAAGGTAGAAATAATAATTTAGTCACCGTTTATTTTCTTTGATGCCCAACTGATTGTCTTTAACATAAAGGTTGCTTCCAAACTTACTCAAATATATGTATTATTAAAACATAAAATGAACCCACCTTCCTTGACCCTGCTACTTTTCTAGCTACTTTTTAGTCTTTCCATTTACATCAAAACCTTGAAGAAAGACTTCTCCATTGCTTTTAGTTCGTACCTACTTGCTCTGTTTTAACTATGTGAAATAAGATTTGTCTTCTAACCTCATGAACTTCTGAAAATACTATCAAAATATTACCAGTGACCTCTTTGCCCCTACAGCCAGGAACTGTACCTTAGCTGTTAGCTTTTTTTTTTTTTTTTTTTTTTAATGTTTTGGATGTACTTAAATATTTAGTATTTGAAAACACCTTCTTTTTGAATCTTTCTTCTGCTTTGATTGGTAAGTTGCATTGATTCTCCTATTCCTCCACTCACTCTTTCTGTATGTTTTTAGTAACTTCCTTTTCTTCTCTCAGTTTTTAAGGGAGGGCACTCAAGCTTCTACCTCAAACCTTTCCTATCCTTGGGAAAGGTTTCATTTCTGATGTCTATGCAGATAATTCCCAAATGACATCTTCAACCCTGGTTTCCTGCATGCCTTCTTCCTGTGTTTATTCTCAACTCACAGTAGTATAGATTGGATTGAATTGTGGATATCATTTTAAATTCAGTGCATTCCAAGTGAATTTAGAATTTTGCACCCCAAACTATGTTTTCTTTCCAGATAAAATCATGGGCAGTAGCACTCTCATATTTCTGGAGACCTGAACTCAAATTATAGAATTGCCTTTCACTCTTCTCTCAGGCATCTTACAACATCCAATATGTCACTGTGTCTTTTGATTCTTCTTTTGAAAAATCTCTGGGATTCTATTTTTTCCCATTTTCATCGTTCACTAAAGTGAAGAGCCCAGGCTTCCAACACCCTAACTACATACTTTCACACTGGTTTTCCTTCCTTTCCACCGTTTTCCTATCATTGGATTATCACTATATTACAATAGTAAATGAAGTTTTCTACCTGCCACTCTCATGATTGACTTGCCTGCAACATAAAGTTCCTACTTTCTGGTCAAGGATAGTATTCTGATAAGCTTACCACACTTTACCTAACTAGTCTTTTCTCCTTAAACATTAGCTTCTAACCTTTGCTCCAGATAAATGTTTTGTTCTCAGACCCTCTATCTGAACTTTTTCAAATGTACATGGAACTCTTTTCCTGATTTCTAGATTTTGCAAATTTGTCTTTTCCCATATACTAAATTTCTGGTCCTACAGAATATATTTCATTAAATTTCAATTTCCTGTTTACTCACCAGTCTTACCAGACTCATAGTGGTAAAGGACTTTTATTATGCTTCCTGACATATACTCAGTGCTTAGTGCTACGTCTGTCACTTAGCAAGTGCTCAGAATATATTGAAAAATAAATATCTTAGCTCTGATTCGCCTACAGAATCTAGTCAAATGAGTGCCACATACTATGCTCTCCATTCTTTCTGGCTGTTTAATTTATATAGAGATAGAGAGAGAGAGAGAGAGAGAGAGAGAGATTTTCCTTCTTGATTATAGTGAATGCTGTATGTTATAGACATCTGTTCATAGGGTGGACTTATACTGCAAATACTCACATCTACAGTTGCTTTTTATTTCTTTTAAAAGTATTTATAACATCTTGTCTCATTTGGCAACGAAACTGCATAAATAAATTTAGCAATGTCTAGCTTGTTAAGAGTTTACCTTATAATATTAACCACCCACTTAATTCTGCATCACTGTTCTTATGAGAGAACTGGCAAAATTATTTCATAATCATCTCTGACTACATTTTATATAGTTTCATGTTAGTTGGCCTAATATACTATTTCCTATGTATGCTGACAATTTCTGATTTTATACTTCAATACCAGTGAGGCTTTTGTTCAATATATTCAGGTTACACAAGGAGATTATTGTATTGCTATTATTATTATTAAATATTCAGGCTCTGAAGGCTTTCAAGTAGGTTATTTGGTTTAGATATATTATTGCAATAAGTAGTTTGTACCCTTAAAATATATTTTATTCAATTCACAACAGTTAAAGTATTAAAATCATAGCCCAGCGAATTTTTGCTTATTACACATTATACATTGATACATTAATGAGTATAATTCTGAGAAAGACAGACAAAACTATACAAATCTTTGATTAATAGAATATAGGTCTAAACATATTTCTTGTTTACTCTGTGTTGTCTAAATTACTAAGGACAATCAACAAGCACCTTAAAATTGAGACAAAATGACTATTTTTATAACACAGAATCTTGAGTAAAATTACAAATTATAAACATTATATAGTTCTTGATGAAACAAGAGGCTGTAGTTTCTTCTATAACTGGCTTATGGGGGTGGGGAGTGGAGATTAGAGAGGGTAAGACTCAGAATAAGACAGCCTTTTAAAACATTACCTAACGTTTTTTTTTTTTTTTTTTTTGGTTTGGGGGTGCTTGGCAAGTTGTTTTTTTCCAGGTATTCTTTAAACATAACTACTTTCATGTCTATAAATATGGAAAAATGTGACTTATGCATCAGTTGTAGGTTAAAATAATGGAATAAATAATACCTTGTAGCATTCTGAATGGGGAACTGGTACTGAGAGTCTCTTTTCCCACTGAGGCCTTCCCCTCTATCACCTGCCACCCACTTCTGACCTATGAGTCACTGACTAGTCCAACTTCATTTAAAATCTTTATTAAATTAGTTTGAATCCCAAGCCTCTATATTAAGAGAAGCTAAATTGAATTTTATACTTTTAAAATAGAGAATTGTAGTAGATATTGCAGAATCACTGACATGTTTGTGTATTTGGACATCTTGGTATATGTATACACATATTTGTGTGTATGAATGTATGTGTATGTATGCATATGAACATAGGTAAATTCATACCACCCACTGCTATTTTTCTTTTGTTTAGGAATGGCGTGCTCCATTACTTCTTTAAGAAGTAATAATACCAATAATAATTGACATTTATTGATTATTGTGTGTAAAGTGCTGTGCTAAGTGCTTCATCACACACTTTAAGTAATAAAACCTCCTTTATTCAATGGTAAGCTTAGTGTAGAAGTAGCCTGGGTATATCTTGTTTGTTACTAGATACTGCCTATTATATAATGCACACTCAATAGGTATTAGTTGAGTGAAGGAATGAATATCACTATGTCCTTATAAAACAGACATAATTGTCTTTATTATGCAAATGAGGAAAATGAGATTGAATAGTCTCTCACTTGGATGAGAACTTCCAAAACTCATCCTTATTCCAAAGTCCATGGGTTTAATTACATAACAATTAGGTGAAAATATTCACCAGAGGCAAAATTTTTTGGACAGAATTTTCAGTTAAATATATTAATTCCTTTGCGGAAAAAAGGATCCTACTACTAACATAAAATTCTTTATTCTCTTATGAAACAGTAACCTACAATTTTTCTTAGGCTAAAGCATCTAAAATGCTTCACAGCTATTCCAGATTAACTCTGTGTTAATAGGCTGTGGTTCCTAGGTATTTTTATATATATTTATGTGGCTTTAAGTTATTTTTCATTGTTAAGGTATGATGCTTCATATGATTAGATATATTTAATAAACATAAGTATATGTACATATAATTTAATTTTAAAATTAATTTTGGAATTATCTATTGGATAAAGCTATCTGAAAAAGGTCTACTCCTTTCCGACAAGAATGAATATAAGGGAAATGCCAATAAACTCATTTTGTTTGCTACTTTAAAAACATGAAGAAGAAAAAGCTTAAGAAATCAAGTGTGTTTGTTTTTTAGAGTTCTCTGGGAAATCATGCCTTCTGCAATCAATACTGTGAGTTCCCTGTGTGTCTTCATATAGGCTTTATTTTTAGGCTTGTAACTCTGAGTGTACTGGGTCATGTGTTCCTAACATCACTTGTTAAATTCTACCTTGAAAATAGCCCACGTGAATATAGTGAATAAGTCAAATATTTTCCAAAATATATGAGGCATTTAAATGCATACTGCATGTTCTGTACCTCAAAATAATAAAAGCAATATATGACAGACCCACAACCAACATTAGACTAAGTGAGGATAAGTCGAAAGCATTCCCATTAAGAACTGGATCGAAACAAGGATGCCCACTTTCACCACTTCTATTCAATATAGTACTGGAAATCCCAGCCAGAGCAATCAGGGAAGAGAAAAATAAAAATCATCCAAATTGGAAAAGAGGAGGTCAAACAATTTCTGTTAGATGATGATATGCTCTTATATCATCTTATATGTAGAAAACCCTAAAGACTCCTCCATGTGTCCTAGATTTAATAAGTTAATAAAGTCTCAGGTTACAAAATCACTGTATGCAAATCAAAAGCATTGCTATACACCAACGATGACCAAGCTGAGAATCAAATCAAGAACTCAATCCCTTTTACAATAGCTACCAAAAAATGCCTAGGAGCATACTTAACCAACGAGGTGAAAGATCTCTATGAGGAGAACTATAAAACACTGACAAAATAAATCTAGGTGACACAAAGTGGAAAAACATCTCATACTCATGTATTGGAATAATCAATATTGTGAAAATGACCATACTGCCCAAAGTAGTCTACAGATTCAGTGCAATTCCTACCAAAATGCCAATGTCACTTTTCACAGAATTAGGAGAAAAAAAGCATAAAATTCATGTGAAACCAAAGAAGAGTCTGAGTAGCCAAAGCAATCCAAAGCAAAAAGAGCAAACCTGGGGGCATCACATTAACCACCTTCAAATTGTACTATGTGGCTATAGTAATGAAAACAGCATGGTATTGGTATTAAAATAGACACATAGACTAATGGAACAGGATAGAGAATCCAGAAATAAAGGCAAATACTTGCAACCAACTGATCTTCAGCAAAGGAGACAAAACATACACTGGGGAAAGGACATCTATTCAATAAATGGTGCTGGGAAATTTGGATAGCCACATGCAGAAAAAATGAAACTAGTCCCCATTTCTCACCATATAAAATATTCAAGATCTATTAGAGTCTTACATCTCAAAGCTGAAACTGAAAATATTCTAGAACAAAACCCAGGAAAAACTCTTCTGGACATTGGTCTAGGCAAATAATTTATCACTAAGACCACAAAAGCAAATACAAGAAAAAATAAAATTAAATAAATGGGACTTTTAACTAAAGTAAAAAGCTTCTGCATAACCAAAGATATAACAGAGTAAGCAGACAACCTACAGAATAGGAGAAAATATTTGTAGAAAATATTTGTAAAATTTGTGCATCTGACAAAGGACTATTATCCAGAATGTAAAAGGAATTCAAAATATCACCAAGAAAAAAAATAATCTCATGAAAAATAGGCAGTGTTTATTCATGTCCTTTGCCCACTTTTTAATGGGGTTTCCTTTGCAGGGACATGCATGAAGCTGGAAGCCATTATCCTCAGCAAACTAACGCAAGAACAGAAAATCAAACGCCACATGTTCTCACTTATAAGTAGGAGCTGAACAGTGAGAACACATGGACATAAGGATGGGAACAACACACCTGGGGCCTGGCAGGGGATGAGGTCGGGAGAGGAAGAGCATTAGGAAAAACAGCTAATGCATGCTGGGCTTAATTACTAGGTGATGGGTTGATAGGTGCAGCAAACCATCATGACACACATTTATCTGTGTAACAAACCTATACATCCTGCACACATACCCCAGAACTTAACATAAAAATTAAAATTAATTTAAAAAGTGGTCAAACAGCATGAACAGATGTTTAGCAAAAGAAGATATGCAAATGGCCAACAAACATGAAACAATTCTCAACATCACTAATCATTAGGAAAATTCAAATTAAAAGCACAATGATCTTACCATAGCCAGAATGGACATTATTAAAAAGTCAAAAAACAATAGATGTTAGCACAGATGTGGTGGAAAGGGAATGCTTATACACTGCTGGTGGTAATGTAAATTAGCACAACCTTTATGGAAAACAGAATGGAGATCTGTCAAAGAACTAAAAGTAGATCTACTATTCAATCCAGCAATCCCACTACTGGGTATCTACCTAAAGGAAAACAAGTCATTATATTAAAAAGACACTTGCATATGTATTTTTATTTCAGCACAGGTCACAATTGCACAGAATAGAATCAACCTAAGAGTGGGCAAAGAATTTGTGATATGTGTATACCATGCAATACTATCCAGCTGCCAAAAAGAATGCAATAATGTCTTTTGCAGCAACTTGGAATGAACTGGGGGCCATAATCCTAATGAAGTAACTTGGGAGTGGAAAACCAAATACCTCATGTTCTCACTTATAAGTAGGAGTTAACCTATAGATAGGCAAAAACATAGAGTGGTATAATGGACTTTGGAGACTCAGAAATGGGAAAGTGATAGGCAATAAGAGATAAACAAACAAACAAACAAACAAACAAAAAAACACCTGTTAGGAACAATGTACACTATTTAAGTGATAGGTACACTAAAAGCCCAGACTTTACCACTACATAATTCATCCATGTAACCAAAAACCACTTATACCCCTAGAACTATTCAAATAAGATAAATAAATTTATATGACATGTTTTTATTGTCATTTTCTCACCAATGTTTCTTTACATTGAAATATGTACTAAGGAGTCTATTTTAGTTGAGCAAATAAAATAACTTACTGAACGTATCATATGTATTCATATCACAGGCATTCTTCTAGGGAATGGGAATGATACCAGCGTAACTTAGCTTTGGTCCAATATCATAGTTTAATTAGAAAACACAGATCATTTTACTGAAAATTATAATATGGCCTTATAAATTGTGTAGCAGAAGTTTGGGGCACTCTCAAAACACTTAAGGGCATATGACCCATGTTTGGGTGATCAGGGAATGCTTCTAGGAGGAAGTGACATTTAATCTGAGATACGGAGGATAAAAAGGAACTGATTATTTCTAGTCACATCCTGAGATAAATGGTCTAAAACTTGGGAACCTAACAGATTTGACTGGTTTGAAGTTGATACTTTTGCCAAGATCATAAAAATGCTGTATATTAAACTACAGGAAGGTACTTCTGGGGTTTCAAACACCAGAAAACTGCATGTATGATGAAGTCTTGTGGCAAAAGACAGCTTGCAGCTCTGAAAAAACTGGGGGTAGAAAACTTCCAAACAACTGTAAGAAAGGTGCCTATAGGCGTAACACAGTGACGAAGAGTGAGAGACAGAAAAACATACATGGAAGAAGGGGGCAAGATTAGACCCTGTAAGTGGCTTTAAGCAGGAAAGAGCATGGTAACAATCACATTTGCAGTTTTAAGAGTGAGCAGATGCTCATCCAAGTGGATATGTCCAGTAAGCATTTGGAGAAACAGGTCAGAGGCACTTGTGTGTGAACTCTGCTGGGTGTATGGATTTGGGAGTTATCAGCATCTAAATTATAATTAAGGGAACAGGAATTTATGAGATCATACTGGAAGAGTGAGCGGAGCAATAAGATGAGAAAGACAAAAGAGAACCCTGAGAAACATTAACAGTAACATTATCTGTTGCGGTTTAGAGAAAAGAAGTCTTAATTCCCATTTCAAAAAGAAATGAGCTCACAACTAGGACTTGTGGTTCTCCAGAAAATGGCCCGATTTTCTAAATTATTTAGGAAATGTCTATTTTGATATTATAAAAGTAATGTTCATTTTGGATAATTTGCAAGATACAGAAAAATAAATAAAAATTACCTAGACTCTTACCACTCAGAACTAAGGGATATTAAAATGTTGGAATGTTTACTACGATTCCTTTAATTTTTTCTTTTTTTTTTTTTTTTTTTTTTTTTTTTTTGAGACGGAGTCTCGCTCTGTCACCCAGGCTGGAGTGCAGTGGCCGGATCTCTGCTCACTGCAAGCTCCGCCTCCCGGGTTTACGCCATTCTCCTGGCTCAGCCTCCCGAGTAGCTGGGACTACAGGCGCTCGCCACCTCGCCCGGCTAGTTTTTTGTACTTTTTAGTAGAGACGGGGTTTCACCGTGTTAGCCAGGATGGTCTCGATCTCCTGACCTTCTGATCCGCCCGTCTCGGCCTCCCAAAGTGCTAGGATTACAGGCTTGAGCCACCGCGCCCGGCCTCCTTTAATTTTTTCATACCTCCTTGTATTCAGTGACCCTGGACTTGGCTGTATGACCTGTTTTAGCCAATGGAACAGTGGGACATATGGCACAAGCAGAGGCTTGCAAAAGTGCTTGTGCCATAGCTTGCTCATGTACTGCTCTTTGACTCCCTGAGACTGATATGCGATAAAGCACAGGCTTGCCTGCTGAGTGATGGTACAGAGGTGAGCCATCTCAGCTGAGACCTCCTAGTCCAACCAGACTTTCATAATATGAGCGAGGCCATCCTAAAACATCGAGCCCCAGTTAAAGTTGCCTAGACCTAAAAAACATACCATCCAACCCACAATCATGAAAACAAACCAAAAAAAAAAAAAATGGTCATTTTAAGCCTCTAAAGTTTTGAAAGGATTTGTTACAGAGCAATAGTCAACTGATATGATGATGGCTGTTAAGTGAGTTTGCAAGTAAGGGATATGACACGTGTACTTAGAAGGCTTGGGTTTAATTTCACCTCCACGGCATCCTGGCTGTGTGGTTCTGGATAATTAACTTGCTCCTTTGAACTCCAATTTATTTATCTGTAGAATATTTCTCCAGATGAAGTACAATAGCAAATATAAAACTATAAGCTCAGAAACATTATCTGTTATTATTATGTTTTCATGAGATTAAAACATAACTCTGTTTCATTTTCTAAGTCAAGTTCCCTGTTAAGCAGCTACACTTGTCCTCCTTAAGCCACATTTTCTTCCCCATAGTTTCAGTTACTCATAGTCAAAGGTAATCCTAAAATAGGTGGGCACAGTACAATAAGATATTTCAAGAGACATAATTATCACATGCCTATAACTTTTCTTATAGAATATTGTTATGGTTCCGCTTTTTTATTAGTTATTGTTAAACTCTTAATGTGACTAATTTATAAGTTAAGCTTTATCATAGGTATGTATGTATAAAAAACCAGTATATATAGGGCTTGATTCTATCCATGGTTTCAGGCATCCACTAGGGTTCTTGCAACATATCTCCCATAGATAAGGAAGTACTATGGTATACCAATGTAATATGATGCAACTCTTATCCAGTTTATACTGTTATGACATGCAATATAATGTAGTAAACTACTGACTGCCATACTTCTCACAGCAAAACATAACTTGAAGTCCAATTGACTTGGATATCAGTATTTCTATCATTAATAAGAATAAACATAAAAGCTCATATTGACATGTTGCATTCTATGAAATAGTAACTGTTATTATCACCACCTTTTATGCAAGCAAACTGATATAAACTAATTTTCTTTTAGTTACATAACCAGTAAATGATAGAGCCTAGGATTTAGCCTATGACTTGGGTTTTTCTGAGTACAGCACTCAGTCCAATGCTATTGTGTTTCAGAATTAGAACCTTAAGTTTCAAAGGGCAAACCAACTGTGGGAGCCCTTGTAGAACTCTCAGAGCACCTGGGGCAAGATCTTGATGATATTCTACCTTATTCACTTACTGATCTTGGAAAAGTTGACTTCAGATTTGCAGACCTTCCCTACAGAGTGTGCCTAGGACAATGCAGGATGCTTTATCCATTGCTCATAACTTAGAACGTGTGAAAGACATCAAAGCACTCTTAACTCATCTCCGGTTAACCAATTAAACTTTTTGGAAAATACAATTTATCTTTCTCTTCATGGATTCCTCTTTCCCCATATATCCTTTCTCTCCATCTTTTATCAGGTAGTTAGCACCACTATTTTATTTTATTTTATTTTATTTTTAAGATGCCAGGAAATTTTTATTTTGCACATTTCTTTTTTTTTTTTTAATTTATTTATTATTATTATACTGTAAGTTGTAGGGTACATGTGCATAACATGCAGGTTTGTTACATATGTATACCTGTGCCCTATTGGTGTGCTGCACCCATCAACTCGTCATTTGCATCAGGTATAACTCCCAGTGCAATCCCTCCCCCCACCCCCCTCCCCATGATAGGCCCCGGTGTGTGATGTTCCCCTTCCTGAGTCCAAGTGATCTCATTGTTCAGTTCCCACCTATGAGTGAGAACATGCGGTGTTTGGTTTTCTGTTCTTGTGATAGTTTGCTAAGAATGATGGATTCCAGCTGCATCCATGTCCCTACAAAGGACACAAACTCATCCTTTTTTATGGCTGCATAGTATTCCATGGTGTATATGTGCCACATTTTCTTAATCCAATCTGTCACTGATGGACATTTGGGTTGATTCCAAGTCTTTGCTATTGTGAATAGTGCTGCAATAAACATACGTGTGCATGTGTCTTTATAGCAGCATAATTTATAATCCTTTGGGTATATACCCAGTAATGGGATGGCTGGGTCATATGGTACATCTAGTTCTAGATCCTTGAGGAATCGCCATACTGTTTTCCATAATGGTTGAACTAGTTTACAATCCCACCAACAGTGTAAAAGTGTTCCTATTTCTCCACATCCTCTCCAGCACCTGTTGTTTCCTGACTTTTTAATGATCGCCATTCTAACTGGTGTGAGATGGTATCTCATTGTGGTTTTGATTTGCATTTCTCTGATGACCAGTGATGATGAGCATTTTTTCATGTGTTTGTTGGCTGTATGAATGTCTTCTTTTGAGAAATGTCTATTCATATCCTTTGCCCACTTTTTGATGGGGTTGTTTGTTTTTTTCTTGTAAATTTGTTTGAGTTCTTTGTAGGTTCTGGATATTAGCCCTTTGTCAGATGAGTAGATTGCAAAAATTTTCTCCCATTCTGTAGGTTGTCTGTTCACTCTGATGGTAGTTTCTTTCGCTGTGCAGAAGCTCTTTAGTTTAATGAGATCCCATTTGTCAATTTTGGCTTTTGCTGCCGTTGCTTTTGGTGTTTTAGACATGAAGTCTTTGCCCATGCCTATGTCCTGAATGGTACTACCTAGGTTTTCCTCTAGGATTTTTATGGTATTAGGTCTAACATTTAAGTCTCTAATCCATCTTGAATTAATTTTCGTATAAGGAGTAAGGAAAGGATCCAGTTTCAGCTTTCTACTTGTGGCTAGCCAATTTTCCCAGCACCATTTATTAAATAGGGAATCCTTTCCCCATTTCTTGTTTCTCTCAGGTTTGTCAAAGATCACATGGCTGTAGATGTGTGGTATTATTTCTGAGGACTCTGTTCTGTTCCATTGGTCTATATCTCTGTTTTGGTACCAGTACCATGCTGTCTTGGTTACTGTAGCCTTGTAGTATAGTTTGAAGTCAGGTAGTGTGATGCCTCCAGCTTTGTTCTTTTGACTTAGGATTGTCTTGGAGATGCGGGCCCTTTTTTGGTTCCATATGAACTTTAAAGCAGTTTTTTCCAATTCTGTGAAGAAACTCATTGGTAGCTTGATGGGGATGGCATTGAATCTATAAATAACCTTGGGCAGTATGGCCATTTTCACGATATTGATTCTTCCTATCCATGAGCATGGTATGTTCTTCCATTTGTTTTTGTCCTCTTTTATTTCACTGAGCAGTGGTTTGTAATTCTCCTTGAAGAGGTCCTTTGCATCCCTTGTAAGTTGGATTCCTAGGTATTTCATTCTCTTTGAAGCAATTGTGAATGGAAGTTCATTCATGATTTGGCTCTCTGTTTGTCTGTTACTGGTGTATAAGAATGCTTGTGATTTTTGCACATTAATTTTGTATCCTGAGACTTTGCTGAAGTTGCTTATCAGCTTAAGGAGATTTTGGGCTGAGACAATGGGATTTTCTAAATATACAATCATGTCATCTGCAAACAGGGACAATTTGACTTCCTCTTTTCCTAACTGAATACCCTTGATTTCTTTCTCTTGCCTGATTGCCCTAGCCAGAACTTCCAACACTATGTTGAATAGGAGTGGTGATAGAGGGCATCCCTGTCTTGTGCCAGTTTTCAAAGGGAATTTTTCCAGTTTTTGCCCATTCAGTATGATATTGGCTGTGGGTTTGTCATAAATAGCTCTTATTATTTTGAGGTACATTCCATCAATACCGAATTTATTGAGCGTTTTCAGCATGAAGGGCTGTTGAATTTTGTCAAAAGCCTTTACTGCATCTATTGAGATAATCATGTGGTTCTTGTCTTTGGTTCTGTTTATATGCTGGATTATGTTTATTGATTTGCAAATGTTGAACCAGCCTTGCATCCCAGGGATGAAGCCCACTTGATCATGGTGGATAAGCTTTTTGATGTGTTGCTGAATCCGGTTTGCCAGTATTTTATTGAGGATTTTTGCATCGATGTTCATCAGGGATATTGGTCTAAAATTCTCTTTTTTTGTTGTATCTCTGCCAGGCTTTGGTATCAGGATGATGTTGGCCTCATAAAATGAGTTAGGGAGGATTCCCTCTTTTTCTATTGATTGGAATAGTTTCAGAAGGAATGGTACCAACTCCTCCTTGTACCTCTGGTAGAATTCAGCTGTGAATCCATCTGGTCCTGGACTTTTTTTGGTTGGTAGGCTATTAATTGTTGCCTCAATTTCAGAGCCTGCTATTGGTCTATTCAGCGATTCCACTTCTTCCTGGTTTAGTCTTGGAAGAGTGTAAGTGTCCAGGAAATTATCCATTTCTTCTAGATTTTCCAGTTTATTTGCGTAGAGGTGTTTATAGTATTCTCTGATGGTAGTTTGTATTTCTGTGGGGTCGGTGGTGATATCCCCTTTATCATT
Organism: Papio anubis; assembly: GCF_008728515.1. NCBI lineage: Eukaryota > Metazoa > Chordata > Mammalia > Primates > Cercopithecidae > Papio > Papio anubis. The sequence goes on from NC_044987.1 coordinate 88,270,408, forward strand.
TTTAATTGCGTCGATTTGATTCTTCTCTCTTTTCTTCTTTATTAGTCTTGCTAGCGGTCTGTCAATTTTGTTGATCTTTTCAAAAAACCAACTCTTGGATTCATTGATTTTTTGGAGGGTTTTTTGTGTCTCTATCTCCTTCAGTTCTGCTCTGATCTTAGTTATTTCTTGCCTTCTGCTAGCTTTTGAATGTGTTTGCTCTTGCTTCTCTAGTTCTTTTAATTGCGATGTTAGAGTGTCAATTTTAGATCCTTCCTGCTTTCTCTTGTGGGCATTTAGTGCTATAAATTTCCCTCTACACACTGCCTTAAATGTGTCCCAGAGATTCTGGTATGTCATATCTTTGTTCTCATTGGTTTCAAAGAACATCTTTATTTCTGCCTTCATTTCGTTATGTACCCAGTAGTCATTCAGGAGCAGGTTGTTCAGTTTCCATGTAGTTGAGCGGTTTTGATTGACTTTCTTAGTCCTGAGTTCTAGTTTGATTGCACTGTGGTCTGAGAGACAGTTTGTTATAATTTATGTTCTTGTACATTTGCTGAGGAGTGCTTTACTTCCAATTACGTGGTCAATTTTGGAGTAAGTACGATGTGGTGCTGAGAAGAATGTATATTCTGTTGATTTGGGGTGGAGAGTTCTATAGATGTCTATTAGGTCTGCTTGCTGCAGAGATGAGTTCAATTCCTGGATATCCTTGTTCACTTTCTGTCTCGTTGATCTGTGTAATGTTGACAGTGGAGTGTTGAAGTCTCCCATTATTATTGTATGGGAGTCTAAGTCTCTTTGTAAGTCTCTAAGGACTTGCTTTATGAATCTGGGTGCTCCTGTATTGGGTGCATATATATTTAGGATAGTTAGCTCTTCCTGTTGAATTGATCCCTTTACCATTATGTAATGGCCTTCTTTGTGTCTTTTGATCTTTGATGGTTTAAAGTCTGTTTTATCAGAGACTAGTATTGCAACCCCCGCTTTTTTTTGTTCTCCATTTGCTTGGTAAATCTTCCTCCATCCCTTTATTTTGAGCCTATGTATGTCTCTGCGTGTGAGATGGGTCTCCTGAATACAGCAGACTGATGGGTCTTGACTCTTTATCCAGTTTGCCAGTCTGTGTCTTTTCATTGGAGCATTTAGTCCATTTACATTTAAGGTTAAGATTGTTATGTGTGACTTGATCCTGCCATTATGATATTAACTGGTTATTTTGCTCGTTAGTTGATGCAGTTTCTTCCTAGCCTCGATGGTCTTTACATTTTGGCATGTTTTTGAGATGGCTGGTACCGGTTGTTCCTTTCCATGTTTAGTGCTTCCTTCAGGGTCTCTTGTAAGGCAGGCCTAGTGAGCACCACTATTTTAAACCTTAAAAATATTTTATTCTCATCCAGCTTCCTATTTTTCTTTTTATACAAAATTCCTCATTCAAGCGGACCTCTGTTCTGACCCTTGTTTAAAGGGAGGTATTGCTGATTCACTTCATAGTGGATCAAACAATGTAAATATTACATTGACTAAAGGGTTATCCAAACATAAGTTTAAAAATCAACTTTCATAGGATTTTCTTCCTTCTAAAATAAATACTTTTGATCTTAGTAATCATATGACAATATGGCTATTGAGAAACCAGAGCCAGAAGAAAAAAAAATCTATCACATTAGTTTGTGGAATAAGCCACTGGAGGCTTATTTCTCTTATTCTTTTCCCTTTTCTCACCCCTTCTGTGTCACCCCAGGGGATAAATTACTATTGGCATTCAAACTTTTAAATAGTTTTAAATGGCTTTTTCTTGTGGTTCAGGTATGATGTTACATCTGTCACAGATATTGAAATATATCTCATTTCTTGCTTTATAATTTACCTCCTGGTTAGTGCTAGTAGCAAAAGTTACTTTCCTCCCCAAAGTGCAGCCTTTAAAACAGTGGATCATCACTGGCTCTTCTTTGTGACAGATGTTATCTGACATAATATAAGTGGGAATGCCACAATAAGACACCATTAGAAAATCTGATAATTAAGTGATATTTTGATGCGTTTCAAGCTTATATTTAAAAATAAAGTGTAGGGGCCGGGCGCAGTGGCTCAAGCCTGTAATCCCAGCACTTTGGGAGGCCGAGATGGGCGGATCATGAGGTCAGGAGATCGAGACCATCCTGGCTAACACGGTGAAACCCCGTCTCTACTAAAAAAATACAAAAAACTAGCTGGGCGAGGTGGCAGGCGCCTGTAGTCCCAGCTACTCGGGAGGCTGAGGCAGGAGAATGGCGTGAACCTGGGAGGCGGAGCTTGCAGTGAGCTGAGATTCGGCCACTGCACTCCAGCCTGGGCAACAGAGTGAGACTCCGTCTCAAAAAAATAAAATAAAATAAAATAAAATAAAAATAAAGTGTAGGTAGAAGTTCTGACTTTATTGCCCAAATTTGCAAATTTTCACAGAATAGGAACAAAACAAAACCTTCCATAATACCTCTGGAAAAACCATGAACTTTGCAAACTATCATCCACAAGTCATCAAATTTTATTTTTCTTCACCTTTTTTGAGTAACTTAGATTTTCAGGTAATTTTATACTTCTTGTTTCATGTTACAGGACCCCTTGCAATGGTCTGCTTATTGCTGTTTATGCAATATATGACCCATATAACTTTGGATCCAGATAATTTTGTATTGTATTGCAGATATCTATTTTTCTAACCTTGTTTTTGCTTGCCTTGTAGAGATTGATTTCCTTGAAAATTAGAATTTCAATAGTCTATTGACCATCACTGCCTAATATAAGGACATGCTGGGTATGCACATAGTGGATCTTCAAAAATATCTGTTGAGTAAATACATTATTTTAGGATGTCTCTGATTCTCCCTTTCCCTTCATGTTTCTCCATTCTTTGTTCTCTTTCTTCTCATCTTGCTCTTCAGTTTTTAAGTATGCATGGGGTCATAACAGCCTACTAGAGCGTCTGAGACCAGATCTTTAGCCCTTGTGTAAGGAACCTAATATCTCCATTCTCAGAACTCCCTAAAGATTCATTACCATTTGCCCCTATCCTTGCACAACAGCTTAATCATAGCATTTCCTTATACTCTAACCAGCACTCCTGGATCTTTAAATAGCTCTATTCCCTCATTTTCCTACTAGTTCTCCAAAATACAAGCCAGATGAGGGGGATGGACCAAAGAAGCAAAGCAACACCATGGGCATCCCAGCAGAGAAAGCTTCTTGTTTCCCCTCACTGTACTGGAGCAAAGATTACTGTCCAAAGGTAGCTTCTCTATCAGGGGACTAGCTTTTGGGCTTGGGCCCAAGGAACAATCAACAGTACAAATGTGCATCAGCTGTTACTCTTTGCCTTATAGTTTTGCAGTCTTTCTGTTTGTTCTATATGGCCAGCTGCTTGTCTGCCACTTGGCAGGCTCACACCAACATAGTGTTAACCAGTTCGCTTCCTCCTCATCTGGTTCTGGAAATTGATCCCTGCATATCTGATTCATTACTTCAAACAAATCTCTGAGCAAGAGGCTTGAGGCCACAGGTGGCCACTTAAGCTGAGAGAAACAAAAGACCCTATGTAGATGTTCTTTTTATAATCAACAAACAAACCTATTTTTATAGTACTTGCAACTGATATCTTGCATATAGCAAGCATTAATTCATGTTTTATTATAATCAGATTTCTCATAGCTCTCAAATGAAGCTGATACAATGGGATACAACTTTATATTTCTTTCTACCTAGGGAAAACCATACTATTTAAGACATTTTTTTTTTTTTTGTCCCTAGTACTTGTCTGAGTCCTGTTTTACCCTCCAGTGAATCCTAATAAAATATGATCACCTTCTAAGACAAAGTGGACTTATACTTACTTACTGTTGAAATTAATTATATTTCTATCACTTGGACATAAATGGAAAAGGAGAGATTTATTATTTATTTATAATTATAAATGAATAGCATTATAATAGAGACTGAAAGAACCTCTGGGAATTTGGGAGCAAATTAATTTCACTTAGTCTACAGATAAAGGGAGACTTCTTGCCAGGTTGACTTTTAAGCTGAGCCCTGCAGCGATGAGTAAACATTTAAGGTAAAGGAGAACTGAGAATCAGCAAGGTACATTTAAAGCACTGAATGAAAGAAATTCCAAATTTGTAGTCAGGATAAGGGTGGTTTGGGCAGGAAAAGAGCTTGAAAATCATTTGTGCAATTGTATGGCTGCTGATCACATGTAAATGGTATGGTAATGACTACATCACAGGTAGACATACACAAAGTTGTATACTGCTTGTAGAGTCACTGTGAAGACTTCACAAAAGAAGTTATATGTTTCTCGCACCTTGAAGAATTAACAGAAATTTACTTTCACAAAATGAATGAGAGTAAGACAGTGTTCCAGTAACAGGTGGATGGAAGTATAATGTTGTAGGTATTGTGGACATTGGATGCATGTTTGTAGGGTGCTGAGTGGTATGTTGAGAGTGCTAGAGACAAGCTAGGAGAAGTAGGTAGCTGCCAGTTTGTGAGCATATTTGTCATGATAAGAAACCTGAAGTCTTGTAAATATTATCTATTCTCATTAGATTCTCTCACTTGTATCCAGAATACTCAATTCTGGAAATTTCAAATATGGGGAGCAATTCATATAGCCCTAAGCTGTTTTTTAATTTAGTTGTAAAGACCAACCAAGTAATTTACATTAAAAAATTCAGAGTATGATATTGCAGTACTCATTGAAATTTCTAATAACATGGATCACGAAATTGCTGACCTTCAAAAGACCACATTTGGCGTCATCCAGTAGTCCTGAAATAACTCCTTGCTTCATAGATTTATTGCACAATACATTTTCTTTTGCTCACACCTTAGAAGATCACTGTTGTTTTGTAGGCAGCTGCCCTTTCTCTTTACAAGGGAAGTAGCATTTTATCACCTACCAAAGATCATTGTTGAGGAAATAAGTATTATCACTCTGTCAATGGCCTACTTTAACTACCTTCCTTGGGCAGTGATCAGAAATGAGCTGAATAAAAAGGAATGAAAGTATTTCGAACAAATCTGTTTATAGTACACAGGAAGCAAGAAAAGTCAGTCTTGATTCTTTACTGGCTTACCATTTACATAGTACCATCTACATATTTACATAGTAGAATAATCTACTCTTGAAAAATTCTATAATATTAAGGAGTATATTGCAAATGTCATTTCGTTGTTCACCCAGGAACATGAAAACTATTGGTATGATTCAATTTTTTAATCTGTAGTATTTATTAGCTATCTTTACAAATCTCATCTCTTAGAGACAACTATGATAAAAATAGCTCACTCAGAAAGAAACATTTGCCTTTAGAAAACTTTCCACCTAAGTCCTAGGTGCCTGCACTTGCTTGTTTCTTGGGTCATCATTCAGGTATCACACTTTATCTGTTCCTCCTCAAACAGCCACATTTACACCAATCATAAGATTTTACTTACCTATACCATTTTCCCCAGATTCCTAGTTCCTGGGTAGAGAATTAGTATAATAAATGAAAAAATGCTAAGACATGATGTAATAATTTTAAGCAGAAGTTTTTCATGATTACATTTTGATTTTAGAACATCAGTTCTGATAGAAGCATCCTGGATGCATTCAACAGTGTGAGTAGGATTGCTCTCATAATAGTTCAGATGAAGTAGTATGAAGGCATTAGGCAGGAGAGGGACAGAAAGAATGTTATAAAACACACACACAAACACATACTCCATATATATGTGTGGAATATAGATATGATATATATGCATATATAATACACATACAAATGGAATATATATGCTATGTGTGTACATACACATATATAATATATATATAAAGCACATAGAATTTATAGAGATGGTTTCTATAGGAAATGATAAAGAAGAATGGCAAGAATAGGTAAGAATGTGGATGATGGGGGACATTAAGTCAGAAAACATATATAGAAAGAGAAGTACATAGTTGAGGTAAGGAAATATAATGAATACAGTTACAGGTAAATGAGAATTAAGTGTCTTTGGGCCAGGAGTGGTGGCTCATGCTTGTAATCCCAGCACGTTGGGAGGCTGAGGTGGAAGGACTGCTTGAGTTCAGGAATTCAAGACCAGCCTCGGCAACTTAGCAAGACATTGTCTCTACTAAAGATCAAAAACATTAGCTAGGTGTGATAGCACATGCCTGTAGTCCCAGCTACTCATGAGGCTGAGGTAAGAAGATTACTTGAGCCTAAGGAGATGGAGGCTACAGTGAGCTATGACCATGCCACTGCATTCTAGGCTGTGACAGAGTGAGAGCCTAATTTTTTAAAGAAAGTGTCTGTGGGGATAGCTAAGTGGGAATGCACAACAGGCAAGTAAAGATATGTGTTCACAATTCTAGAGACAAGAGCTGTACAAGTAGATTCCACAGCCATTGATGTATGAATAAGTAACTGTTAACCCCGTGAAAGTGGATATTACATAGGAAGAGTTCATGGAACATGAATCAAGGACACCTAAGAACAGATGTGAGAGTTCCTCTGCTTAAAGGGAAAACTAGAAGTCAACAAAGGAGGGATCAGGAAAGTAGGAACAGGCCAGAAACACATTGTGAGAAAAGTCAAGGTGAGAAAATTTCATAGAGAAAGGAGGCATAGGGTCAAATCTTGCAAAAGGGATAAGAATATAAATATATTCATTGAATTTGTTCATTAGAAATTCATCTCTGGTTTCTTTGAACCAAATCTTGAGATAAGTACTTGAGTTACAGGTAGATTATTGGGAGCTGATCCTAGGAAGCCAGATAGAAGGTATGGACAACCACAACAGGCGAAGAACAGAATTCAATAAAGGTTATGGCTCTGACTCCTTGGGTCCCTGTGCTGCAGGTAGCCCTCTGAGGAAGCAAATAGCAAGCACTTCACAATGGTCTCAACAAGGGGCTGACAGCTGAGGGCTACTACTGCCAGTGGTTACAGGTTTCCCCAGGGTTGCTAACTCCCAAATACTTGAGGGTGGGGACTGAGCAGCAGCCATACTGAGAGGACGCCCTGATGCAGAAAGCTGAAAGGTTTGGCAGGCACTGGAGGTGGAATGCCATCAGTGTGCACAGAAGCTGTAGTATATCCAGCTGTAGTGTAAGTTAAGTGTGGGTGAAGGGCAGGTTGCATGGACACACAAGGAATGTCATGGGTTAGCTCAGAATAGGTTCAGGGACAGAGAGCAAGACTGAGACTTCATTGCCAAGAGGTAAGGAAATTAAAATTTTGGATGGGCGATGATATAGTTGACTAAACTGAGACCGGACCTGGAGGAACTGGGCATATCCAAAGAACAAATTTCACAACTGATTAGCATTGGAGGAAGGAAGCAGACCTGTTCATGTGGCGTCACTCATACACATAGATATTTGGGTTATAATGGTTTCTGGAATATAGGCAGTGGAGGAGGAAACATAAATTCGCAGCAGTTTGAAGATGAGGCTTGGCTGAAATGAGTTTTTGTAAACGTATTTGTAGGCATTCATTTATTTATTCGAAAGCATTTTTGAATGTTAACTGCTCAATTCTGAGCTATGCTTTAAAGTTGCTATGGTGAACACAACGGATGTAGTCAGTCCCTCCTTCACGAAGATTGATATCTAATCTAGGAGACAAAAGTTACTAAAACAGCACTCATGATAATTTGTTTATTATATGATCACTACCACAAAGGAACAAACGGAGTATGCTATGAGAGCAGATAGTCAAAGAACCTCGCCTAGTGAAAAGAGTGAGATGAAATAATAGATGGATAATTATCTACCCTGAGGTAGCACCTGTTCTTCCTTTTCAGTTTTGCTTTTTGCTCATTAATATGTACTTTATTAGCCGTTTATTTTAGTTTGCTTAAACATATCTTCAAGTAAAAATAAGAATACATTGTAAATACTTTTATTTTGCTCACCACTTGATTGAAAGTCTGATGAAGTGTTTTCAAATCAAAACTGTTTTTTTCTCTGAAAAAACAGTTTATTTCCACTTTTGAATTCAGTTTGGGTAATGAGAATTTAATGCTAAACTGATGCTCACTCTTATTACTTATCATCTTCACCTATCCTGCCCCTTTCCCCTTCTGCCATAAATCCTTAGTAGCTTTTCTTTTTTCATTGTATTCTTAAATTTTAAAATGATGGGCCAGAGTGTTTTATTTTACCTTTCTTGGTAGTCTATGTGTTTATTTTTTTATCTTTTAAATACAGGGTCTTGCTCTGTTGCCCAGGCTGGAATGCAGTGATCCAGTCATAGCTCACTGAAGCCATGAACTCCTAGGCCTCAGCCTCCAGAGTAGTTGGGACTACAGGCATGAACCACAACACTTGGGTAATTTTTATTGTATTTTTATTTTTGTAGAGATGGAGGTCTCACTATATGGCCCAGGTTGGTCTCGAATTCTTGGCCTCAAGTGAGCCTGCCACCTTGGCCTCCCAAAGTGCTGGAATTATAGGCATGAGCTACCATGCCTGGCCCAGTCTATGTTTTAATGCTTTGAAATTGTAGGGCTTTTTTTGTTGTTTTTGCTGTTCAACTGGGGAAATTTTCATTGGGAAGTTTTATTGTCTCAGTTTCTCTTCTCGATTTTCTCTTTTCTCTCTTTGTGAAATGCCTCCAGTATGGATGTTAATTCTTCATTAATTATGTCTCTTCAGAATTCTCTAATATTTTATGTCATTGGCAGTATTCCTAGATTTTTATTTTTTTCTTCTTACAGCTATTTTTTTTTGCAATTGATTGAATATTTGATATGTTCAAACTACATGTGTTATAGAGGCAAAGCTTGAAGCATAATAACTGCAACCCAAGACCCAACTTAAAAAGTAAAATGTTATCAATACTAGTAAAGTTAACTCTGGTTCTCAGCCCACACCTGTTCTCCCTGTAGAAGTCAAGGCTATTATAAAGTTTCTTTTTAATAAACCTCTTGCTTTTTTTTTTTTGTAGTTTTATTAAGCAATTCCATATTGCTGAACAATGTATGTTTGGTTGTATATATTTTAGAATTTATAAAAATAATGTATTTCATAACATTCTGCAGTACACTTTTTTCAGTTAATAGTTTTTTTTGTTTTTGTTTTGTGTGTGCGTGTGTGTTGTTTGTTTGTTTGTTTGTTTGTTTGAGATGGAGTTTTGTTCTTGTTGCCCAGGCTGGAGTACAATGACACAATCTTGGCTCACTGCATCCCCTGCCTCCTGGGTTCAAACGATTCTCCTGCCTTGGTCCCCCAAGTAGCTGGGATTACAGACGCCCAGCAACATGCCCAGCTGAGTTTTTTGTATTTTTAGTTGAGATGAGGTTTCACCGTGTTGGCCAGGCTGGTATTAAACTCCTGACCTCAGGTGATCTGCCCACTTCGGCCTCCCAAAGTGTTGGGATTACAGGCATGAGCCACTGCACTTGGCCATAGTTTTAAGATCCATTCATTTGCTACATGTGACGATAGTTTGCTTCAATTTGTGCAGGGAATTCTATCATATGAATGTATGAGATTGTTAGCAGAGAGTGTCAGCTTAAGTAGAGACTGAAATCAAGTCCAAGCTACTGCTTACCAACTCCAAGTATCAGTCCAGAGGAGGGATGCCTTTTGTAATCATCCACCCAGAGGGAAAACTCTTCTTGGATTTTGTGCAAAGATTCTATATAGGGTGAGCAATGAATGAGAGTTTATTCCGCAATTGGTTTATTTGTTCTGTCAAAGCGTCTTAAATTATTGTTTTTTGGGGCCATTTTTGTTTTGGTTTTGTGTTCATTTTTGTTTTTGATGAATAATGCTTTTATAAAGTTTTTGTACCTATTTCCACGTACAAGTTTTCTCTCTGTGTAAGCCTCTTTACAGTAGAATAGCTGAGTGATAAGACATGTGAACATTCAACACTATAAGAAAATACCTAATTAAGTTTACCAAGTTATATTTCTATCAATAGTTTGTGAGCATTCTTATAGTTTCATAACTTTCTTGCCTGTGATGTTGTCAGTATTTTTAAATTTTGCCAATTACTATTGAATTTGACAGTATTCCTACAAAATAATTGGTCACTTTTTCAATTTTCATTAAAAAATGTATTAAAATTTTTATTGGAATTCCATTTAATCTATAATCATTTTAGGAAAAGTTGATATCTTTTATTTAGTCAACCCAACTAAGGAAGTAATTAGTCTGTTTATTCTGTTATTCTTGATTGTTATTGCTCTAAAGTTTTAGAATTTTCTTCATAAAGATCTTGCATACTATTTGTTACATCCATTAATATGTTCTTATTGTTTTGTTATATTCATTCATATGTATTTTTTGCATTTTATAAAATTATATTTGATTTTGGGGAAATGACCTTATGACAATAAACTTTGCTAAATGCCCTTATTATTAATAATTCTGGATTCTTTTGAAGTTTCTAACTACATGAAATCTATGAATAGCTGCCACTCTGATTCTTTTGAACTTTTAATATATTCAACTTTACTTTTACTTTTTTAAAATGGTATTTAATACCTACATAGTGCAATGTTAAATGAAAGAATGGAAATTTGGCCTTTTTGTTTTGGGCTGCATCTTTAAATAATTTCTAATTGTTTTTTCTATTCTTGTTTTATTATGTTTTTTAAGCAATCAGCATTATTTTGCTTTAGAATTATTCAGATACCCTTGACCAGGTCTTTAATGTTGTGTCTACTTATAAGTAAGATTCGTGTCAACCACTGTTATAAGGCTTTTACCTATATTAATTATTATGATCATTTCAATAGATATATGAGTTAAGTACTGGTTTGTTAAAAGTTTTTTATTATAATACAAGTGGTATTTTATTTTAAGTCTCATGTCATCTCTTTTGAAAACTGTATCCTGTATTCTCCTTAATCAGTTAATAAATTAGAGTATACTTATAGATTATTTTCAAAAAGTGAATGCATACTTGCCAATGAGATAGTTCCAATTGATCCTGAAATATCATCTTTATATATATTGTTAAATTTTGCTTCCTAATATTTTACTCATTATTTTACAACTACATTTATGAGAGTGGTTGCTCGATAATTTTCTTTTCTTTTTTCCTTTTACACAGCTCTTTTTTAGTTTGTATTAAACATATATCATCTTCATAGGGTAAACTGGGGAGTGTCCTTTTTTCCCACTAAGTTATAGAAAAATTTGGAAAAGATTGGAATTACATAGTAATTGTTTGCCAGCAGTTTTTAGTGAAAGATCTCAGATTTTGTGTACGTGTATATTTGTGTGTATTTTCAACTATAGCTTTAATTTTGTAAGAATTAAAGAAAGAGGAAAGAAACATGAAAGGTGGCTTGCCAGTTAAGACACTTTATTTTAGAGAAAACAAACCTGAGGGGAGCTTCTGGCTGAGTTAGATTAGAGGCCCAATCTTTTACAGGCTAAAAGTCTTTAAGGATTTAGGATGGGATAGTTTATTAGAGGCTTGGACTGCTTCTTTTTTTTCTTTTTTTGTGCTTATTTGGGAGGGAGAGTTGTGTGTTTGTTTCCATACATTTTTTTCTTTTCTTTTCTTTTTTTTTTTTTTGCAGCTGCAGGCATACCCCCTAAGTCTGCTTTTAGCTTTTCTATTTTAGTGCACCTGAAGGGAAAAGAATGTCCTTATTAAGGCCCACTGTTTTACTTGGGCCCATTGTATGAGGATGAAGTTTGGCAGTTACCCAAGAGACTTTTCCCCCATCTCCCTCTGTGCCTGAGCTGTCTTATCTGTGTTTTACTGTCTGCTCTTTCTGGATGCTTGTAGTTAGAAGAGAAGTGATTTCCTTGAAATGCATGAGGCTAGAAAGGGAGCTGGAACTTAAAGTGGTGATGTTTGTCCAAGATGACAGTGCTCCTGCTCTGTCAAATTTTATGAATAATTATAGGACTACATTCTTTCTGTTTCTTCTTGAGTCAGTTCTATAAGTCATATTTTCCTAAGAATTTGTCTATTTCATGTAAATGTTCAAATGTGCTGACATAGATTGTTTATGATATTCTCTCTCTCTTTTTTTCTTTTTTCTCATTCTGTTGCTGGATCTAGAGTGCAGTGTGGCAATCATAGCTCACTGCAGCCTGGACCTCCTGGACTCAAGCAATCTTCCCACCTCAGTAGGTGCATGCCACCATGCACAGCAAATTATTTTTTATATTTTGCAGAGACAAGGTCTTGCTCTGTTCCCCAGGCTGGTCTCAAACTCCTGGGCTCAAGCAATCCTCCTGCCTCAGTCTCCCAAAGTGCTGGGACTACAGGTGTGAGCCACTCTGACTGGCAGTGTTCTCTTTTTAATGGTATTCTTATATTTTTCATCTTCTTAAATATTTATTTCCCTTTTTATTCCTAATATCACTTATATGTTGCTTCTCCCTCTTTTTCTTGAACAAACTTGCCAAGGATTTGTATATTTTTAGTCTTTTTATAACATCAACTTTTCACATTTTTATTCTTCTCAATTGTATGCTTCTTTTCCAATCATTTCTATTCTTATACTTTTTTCTTTATATTTTATTTAATATTCCATTCTGATTCTCTTGTTTGATATTTCTTCTGGCAACTTCTCATGGCAGCTTATTTCCTTGTCAATTGTTAGTGTGTATATATACGTTTGGTTGTATTTATTTTGAGCTCATATTTATTGTGATTCTGTGCCTTCTTGTCCTTGAGGTTTGAGTATAAGAAGCATTCTTTCAGGATAGACAGTTTATTTGCTTCTGTCTAGCATCTGAGGTGCTACATTAAATTAAAAGCCCAGGTCTTTGGTTTTGGAAAGAATATAACTAATGTAAAGCTGGCCTCTAAATTCAAATGCAGACTAGTTAGTAGATACAAATTCAAGAACCACAACTTGTAGATACAACTAGAAGACACAAGTTCAAAACCACAACTTGGTTTTTTGATCAAGAACCTTACAGAAGATGAACAATTTTTTGATTTATTTCTTTTCTTTTGCACTAGTTCTTTCCTTCTGTGAGGTTACAGACCTTCCTTAATCATTGTTAATTCCTAGTGGATGCTAGTCAGGTCTCTACCTGTTAAGGTGTTATGAAGCTTCAATTATATAGTCTCTGTGAGTGTCCCCCAGGGTATATCACAGCTTCACTGCTGACTTTAATCCCTGGATGCTAGCTCTTGTTGTTTGTTTGGTTTCAGATTATTAATCCTTTTTTCTTTCAAATCACTCATTAGAGCCTTTAAAATATATTTTACTTGCTCAACCCTGCCAGGTCCTCTTTCATCCCCATTGACACTACCTTGGTCCCTAGCTTTGTACCCATATGTTGTTTGGAATATCTGAAAACCTCCTGATCAGTCTCCCTCCTTCCAGTCCAATTCTCACAGTGCCACCCAAGGACATTTCCTTAAAAACACACTCTGTCACTCCCCTTCCTTACAACCTCTGTGGAGAGTACTCTATCCATGGCCTTCTGAAATCTGTTTCAACCTCTCTCATCAATCTCACCTCCTGCTGTCCTTCCCACATTCCCTGCATTTTAGCCACCTACTGAACTTGGAATTTAAGTTTGTGAACTATTTTTTTCTTTCTTTCTTTTTGAGACTGAGTCTCACTCTTATTGCCCAGATAGGAGTGCAGTGGCATGATCTCAGCTCACTGCAACCTCTCCCTCCTGGGTTCAAGTGATTCTCTTGCCTCAGCCTCACCAGTAGCTGGGACTACAGGCAACCACCACCACACCTGTCTAAGTTTTGTATTTTTAGTAGAGATGAGGTTTCGCCATGTTGGCCAGGCTTGTCTCAAATTCCTGACCTCTGATCCGCCTGCCTCGGCCTCCCAAAGTGTTGAGATTCCAAGTGTGAACCACCGCACCCAGCTAAACTTTTTTACATTATTAGATATTTGAGGGATTTTAGGATATCTAGTTTGTCATGTTGCTAGAAAAAGAAATTGCAGTCATATGTTTTAATTTCTAAGATTTCTTTCTTTATGAATCTTTTTGTTTTACCAGAAAGCTTTTTCTTGATTCCTCATCATACTGTATTTTTGTACTTTTCTGAGAATAATCACTATAATTTTGTTTTTAGTTTTATTTTGTCCTTTAAATGATCTTTCATTCCCTCCTCTTGGGTTAGTTTTTTGTTGTTGTCCACCTGAGCCTTTTCTCTTTCATGCAGTTAGTTTTCCCAGATGTCTGGTACTCTTTGGTTTTCTTTTTATACTTATAAATACAGGACTAATCAATCAATATAGGTGGTTTGTATGAGCCTGCTCTTTTGGTGTATATACTTCTTTCTTCAAAATATCTTTCTGTGTAAAAGGGAAGAAAGTGTGCTTTGTGCTTGGGCAAATGTATAAATTAGAAGGCTTCATTTTGTGATAATATATGAAACAGACATTTATATCCATAGGTGAGATTTGCTCTCAGAGGCCATCATGTATCCCAGAAACCCTTCACATTGTGTTTTGTCTGCTTTGAGAGTTGTTGGGGAAGCGGCTTATGTCGTCATTTCATATTCAGCTTTTAATAAGTTACCTTAATATTCACCTTATTTCCTATTGCTGGTCTCCATACCTGCCATTGCCAAGCTTGGAATCTTCTTATAGTTCTCTCAGGAAGAGCAGCCCACATATCTGTTGAAGGCTTCTGCTATGTTTTCTGGATTAGAGCTTCTTCCAATCTGCTTTATGCTTCCATCTTCCAGAAATGTGTCAAAATTTCTATCTTCTGATAGCCCTTATTCCATTCTCACATGTATAATTTTCTCTGGTTTGTTCCTGTTCTCTGTCTTGTCCATAAGATATGTGGAAAGAAGGGTGAGATCAATGTAAATGCTCAGTGTACCATGATGAATTAAGTTCTTGATGACCTAGGCAATATAATTTGAGTTTTTAAAATCCTATCAGTAGTTATCTTAAGGATATAAATTTTAAAAATAGTTTTAATAAGTTTTGAAAGCAGTATAAAACTAAAGTTTGAAAATGCTACAGAAATTAATTATATAGAATGGTGAAAATGTGTAGTATTTCCTTAAAAATAACAAATATCAAAGTGAAATTTATCAGATATATAAGTAATCAGAAGAAAAATATCCATTGCTAGATTAGTGTTTTATCTACTGATCACATTATATTTGTTGTACTGTGCTCTGAAAATTGCTGAAACAAGTTGTCCTTTTTTGAGACAGTTAGTGGATTGAAGTGACTTTTTTTCCATAATGGAATTTGACTTACCTATCTTAAGTGAATGTTTTTTCCATAAAGAGAATATCAAGTTTTCCTTACTAATTAGATTTTTATTTGGGAGGTAGCACAGAATAATTAGGCAGGCATAGATTTAAATAAATCCCATCTCTGCCACTCAAAAGAGTCTGCAAACGTTTTAAGTCTCAGTGTCCTCATTTGTAAAATAATAGAGCAGAATTTCATCTTTCTGGGGGATTCGTTTCTAAAATACAAATGACAGAAATCAGATACAACTAGAATTATCCTTAGAAATTTCTTAAATGTCTATTCTATATAGACATACTGTTCCTTCAAAAATCCAACATAACAATTGTTTTTCTACATTGAAATGTATCAACACTTCTTCATTGGAAACATGGATAAGTAAATTGGTTTATGTTTACAGATGATGTTATCTGAAAAATATGTACTTTTGAAGAGTAAATTTAACAGTCAGATGTTATGAAATGAATAAAAGGAAAAAATATATTTAAGTCTGACAAATTATGTTCCTTTTGGGACACATGTTCTTTGAGTGGAATAAGGGCAGATCATTTTTACGTCTATGTTGTTTTCTTCTTTCTCTCACTGTAATTTTTTTAATTTGCTGAGTAAATATATTTGATTTTGAGTATATTGAAAGTATGTGTGATGTTACCACACTGTACCTAGTTTATTGTGTTGCTGTTAGGATTAAATAGGCCATGTGATGTGTTTAGAAGTTTTAGGTACTAAGTGGTTAATAAATGTTGGTTTTTCTTATTGGCATCAATATTATTTTTACTTGTTCACTGCAACAGAGTAACAAATATAAATTTACTGGTTTAGACAATTACATTACTTTGCCATAATATATTTCAGTATTTCACTTATGAACTTGCATTATCTAAGACTTTCTTCTTAGATATAAGTGCTCAATTTTCATTTTATAGACAAGGGATACTATATTTACCGGTAATGAAGAAATATTAATTATCCATTTTCTTACAGAAAGACTACATTTGAATTCATATTCTTAAATCCTACTATTAATATTAGTTAAAAATAGCCGCCACATTTGATCTACCTACTAAGTTGTACGCATACCATTTTGTTAAAGAGCAGCTAGATTGCCTGCATTGAGATCTTGGCTCTACTACTTACTAGCTTGATAACATTATGCAACTTGCTTAGCCTCCTTGTACTTCCATTCCTCTTTTATAAAACTGCAATAATGATAATAATGGTTATTACTTCATAGGATTTTCTTGGGAATTGTATATGTGTAAAGGACAGAGCTTAGTTGTTGTTTTTATTATGATACTATGTTAATCACTCGCATTGACTCATTTAATTCTCACACAATCCTCTGAAGCAGGCAGTAATATCCCCATTTTGTAGATAGAAGAAATGAGGTTTCCAAGAGCTTACTCACCTTGTACAAGGACAAAGAATTGGAAGAGTTTGAAGATGGAATTTTAACCTAGGACTGCGTGCATTACTGTGAACTACATTGAGTCCTTACCTGAGGGCTTCTTCAACCAAAATATGGTGCCACATTAAACAATAAACCAAAATATGGTGCCACATTAAACAGTAAATTCGTGCTGGTCAATAATGTGAAGAGTAGAAGATTGTTTCATAAATACAACAGTTATCATTTCTAAGTCTCCACTTAAATCAGAGAAAAGAAAAATATTTATATTGAAATATGAGATTATTAACCCAAATAGGGGATTTATTAATGTAAGGATTTGTTTACTTTGGAATGGGGTGTTGAAGAAAATGTGTACTCTTTCTAGAAAGCTTGGTAGAGTATTTGATTTTAGTTGGGTTCATTTAATAGTAACACTATTGGGTAGTTACAAGCGTGATCTTTTCCCCTAGAAAGACTTGGGTTCAGATTATGATGCTGGCACTTAAAAGTTTTCTGAGCTTCAGTTCCTCATCCAGAAATTGTGTATGATATCACTGGGATGGTTGAAAGAATTAAATCCCCCAGAAATGTGCCTGGTGTAGAGTACACTCCTGGGAAAACATTAGCTTATTACGAAGGGAGGGAGGAAGGGAAGTAGGGCAGAGAGACATAAAGGAGAGTGCAAGCCAGAGAGAAAAAGAGACAAATCCTCTCAGTCTTGTCTAATTCCACAATACTGTGATGTGGTTTTGAGAAAAATTCAAGGTGTCTGTATTAATAGGGTTGACTAAGTAAATACATAGTCTAAACATCAAGAAACAAGATTATGGAAAATTCAAAAGTTTTTAATCCAAGTTCTCATTAAAGATTTGTATTTCCATTGTCTACTCAAACACATACACATACACACACAAGTGTGCACAAATGCACACGCACCACATAAGACCAAACAATAAAACCCTAATACTCAATTCAAGCCAAGTCTCTCAGCCATTATTATGGTAAATGTGGTATATATTCTTATGCACCCAGCCTAAGATGCCTCAGAATAGTGATTAAGATTTCAGACTCTGTAGTCTAACAATTTGGGCTTGATTGTCTTCACCTCTCATCCTGTGTGTCCTTAGTCAATTACTTACCCTCTCTGTGCCTAAACTGTATCCAGGATAAAATAGGAATCACAATAGAATGTATCCCATTTGGTTATTCTGAGTTTTAATTACATTACACATCTTAAATGTTTTGTTTAATCCTAATACTTAGTAATTATTTAATAAATATACTAGCTATAACTATTATAAAATAGAGACAAT
The DNA here is from genome assembly GCF_008728515.1 of Papio anubis. NCBI lineage: Eukaryota > Metazoa > Chordata > Mammalia > Primates > Cercopithecidae > Papio > Papio anubis. The sequence goes on from NC_044987.1 coordinate 88,288,291, forward strand.
GCATGTCTCAATTTACTTTATAGAACTGTCAGGTTCAAGTTAAATAAATATATATTTATGCCATTTTGACAAATGAAGATTAAGTAAAATGAGATATTAGCATTTAATATTGCTTTGCATACAACTATTCTCAGAGCTGGAAGTCTTTCTTATTTTCTGTTTATCTGATATTTTCATTTCTAGGACAACATTTCAAGTACATAGTTACATGGCTTCTGGTTAACTGTTTCCAGTGTCAAGAATCTCTATTTTTTGTAGCAACTCATTTCATTATAGAATTCATTAGCTTTTCTGCATATTGAATTAATACACATCTCTTTGTAATTTGCACTAATTATTCTTAGTTCTAGCCTTGTAACCATACCAAAAAACAAAACAAAGAAAACAGCAGTCAAAGTGTATTCTGGGTACTACCTATGTATTAAAAAACCACAGCACAAGTTTGCAGTGTAAAACAGACATACTGTTTTGCAATTTTGTGGGTGAGGAATTTGAGGAGTGTTCTTTGGGCACATCTTTTGCTCCTTGTGGCATTTCCTGAGAGCAGAGTTGTCCAATATATTGGATGGGCTGGTCTGGAGGACCTAAGATGGTATCATTCACATGTCAGGTGCATTAGTGAGGATGGACTGAACTGTCAACCTGAGTGTGTATATGTGGTCTTTCTGGCATCTTGGCTTGAGGGTATAGTTGGACTTTCTAAGTGGTGGTTGGTTTAGTTTAGAGCAAACATCTCAACAGCATCAAGTTACATGGTCTTTTCTGACCTTCTCTCAGAAGCGACTTAACAACATTCCAAGGTCCTCCATTGGTCAAAGCAGTCAGATGAAGAGGGAGGGGACATAGACCCTGCCTCTTATGGGAGGAATGTCAAAAAGTGTGCATGTGGAAAGGGGCATGTTTTCACACTACCTTACTTGACCTGTCAGCAGGCCTCTGGCTGAGGGACCTCAGCCACTAGACAGAACAGAAAAGCCTCTGCTTATGGCATAGAGGTTTACAAAACTCTCTGTTTAGAATGGTGTCCAAGTCACAACTTGAGGGGACAGAAAGGTAGTTGCACCTCAGCTAGTCTTCTTTGAATGAATTATCCCTTGTCATAGGGGACTCTGCACAAATGCAGCCATAATTCTTGTCTATTGAAAAATTAAATCTTCAGAGCAAAGTTGTTAGGGCATTGTTCTACAGATAACATTCAAAACCCTGCACAATCTCAATATTACTTATAACAACAAAACACAAACAGGAAATAGAGACACAGACTCATTTTTTTTCTAATCCCAAATATAAATTATCCTTGCTAATTACAAAGGCTTATAAAATTTCCACTGGTGTTTACAAATGGCTGACTGCTTCACTGGCAGCAGGAAGCAGTCTGATATAGAGAGTTGGGTAGAGCTTTGCTTCTGATGTCCAGAATCTAAGAATCTGAGCAATGAAAGAAACATTTGTGTCCTACAAGATAAGATTGATCTTTTTGGTTACCACATGACAGAAATGACCCACAATGGGACATAAGCTTCCATTTCTCCCTGAGTTTCTACCAAGGTAGTCTAATTGTCTGTGACAGATTGGCATCTTACATTGTTGGTTTGTTGTTGAAATCTAAAAGAAAATTAGGTTAAGCCATAAGACACTTTTAATATGCGTTATATATACTTCACTATAAGCCTTATAAATATCATAGATTCATATTCTTTCATTATTAGAGAGTTGGCGGGAGATTTATAAAAAGAAATTTTATAAGTAAAATAAACAGAAAATACATCAATGTAAAGAACTGATAGCATCATAAAATTAGAAAGGAAAAGAAATAATGAAGAGAGAAAGATAGAAAAAAAAACCCTGAATGACTTGATTGCCTATAAAACTATGTGTAAACTCTTCTTTCTGGCATTGAAATTACCTTAAAAATTTGTTCCTACTCCACAAACTAATTTTCTCCTTACTGTACTATGAGAAGATTTTGTTCCAGCCAAACTGCTAATTAGCTAGCCACAAAAATGTGTCTTGCTTTCCTTCTCTGCCTCTATTACCTTCTTTGTGTATCCAAATCCAAATCTTAATGCTCCACTCCAATGCTATTTCTTTAACAAACTCTATGTAATCCTCCTGCTTCTAAATAAAAAGCTACTCCACAAAGCACCTGAGGCATCTACTTTTAATGTGCTGTCATATGTATCAGTTATTTTAATATAAATCTTATTCTGGTAAGGGCAGTTGCTACTTAGCTATCCCCTTTGGTCACCAGCCAGGTGTTAGAGCCGATGCTGACAGATCTTCAGAGTTTTTAGAAAAGATGAATGTGAGATTTTTCTGTGATTCCCTTTATTATTAAATGATAGTTTAATTTAAATAAAAATCACCACCATACCAGCTAAAATACATCTGCAGCACGACAGGATCCTTGGGTTTCCACTTTCAGACCTTTGTCATAGAGCATCATGTATGCAGAAAGAAGGAAGAAAAAGAAGAATTGAATAAAAACTTCCTCTTCCTTTTCAAAGCCACACAGCCAATGCTTGTGTGTGATTCTGTTCCCAGGTACGTAGAAATCCACCTACGCCCCCATGGATTGGAGAATAGGTCTTAATATTTATTAGCTCTTCTAACCGCATGGATCTTAATGGGCCATGTAATAGGAAGTCCCAGCTGGGACCCATGCAAGGCGTGTGTTTTATACAGAATATAAACATATGTCTAGTTGGAGAGAGAACACGCTCACTTTCTTTATGCCCCTCATTAACTTTCTGACGTAGGGTTGTAGGGTTGATTGTTTCAGAACTTTTGGGTGAATGTGAATATTATACATGACAATTTCATTTATATAGTGTGTAATGTAATATGCCCACATAGAGACTATCACATCATGCCTTTCAACCAATCCACCTACATTTAATGTATATTTGTGATATGTATGGCTCTGTGTTTGGTGGTCTAGGCAGAAAACACATAGGAAGAGGAGAAGACTCACATTAATTGAAAACCTAATGTGTGCCAAGACATTTATTCTCTTCAACTCATTTTATAAATAGAAAACAGTTTAGGAATCTCAGATGTTTTGAATAGCACGCAAACACACACATTGAAGAAACAGTTGACAACACAACAGTGCACTGAATATCATATACTGTGGATGGTACAAATAGCATGGATAACAGTAGCTTGGAGCCAGGGGAAATTACCTTAGGCAGGAGTGATCATGGATAACCTCATGGAAAAATGAAGCTTTGGAACTGACCTGGATAAGGCAATAGAAACAAATCCCTGTTTGGCAGTGCAGTGGTTCAAGGAAGTTAGAGGAGAACATCTCTTTTTTCCTAAGAGCTATCTTCATCAAATGATTGCGTAGTTTGAAATAATTTCCTAGATATCACATTTCCCTGACACCATATTTTATAATGTAGAAAAAAATGCACATTCTTGAGTAAACTTTAAATTATTCATATACATGTGTATGTGTAATATATACACACATTTATAGATAATCTGTTCTTATTCTTTTTAAAAGTAAATAAATAATAAACTAAATATTAAAAGTTCCCTCCCACTGCATGATATTTGGCCTGGAAGTGATGATGACAGACCTTTGATCCTGGTCTCTCATCATCACTTCTGGTCACATCCCTGGTCACATAAAGGGAATTGTGACTTCCTTCTAGCATCATAAAAGGCTTTACAGCGTCCACCTTGGTCTCTGGGATCACCCATTAAGGGAAAAGCTATCCATTATGTCATAAGGACTCGTAAGTAGCTCATGTTAATTGAATACCTCCTATGTGCCAAGAACTAAAGCCTCCCACCAAGAGCTAGGACTAACTTGCCAGACATGTGCATGAGCCACCCTGTTAGTAGATTCTCCACTTCTGCAAGGTTTCAGATGACCACAGCCCCAGCTGGCACCTTGACTGCTTTGGATACCCTGAGTAAGAAACGCTTAGCCAAGCTGCTCCTGAATTCCTAACCCCCTCTTCCAGAACTTGAAATGAGTTCCTAAAGCACTTGCACAGAAGAGCCACAAAAACCTCAGATAGGGGGCAAGAGAAAGAGGATGGAAGAGCTATTAAAATTGTTTCTTTCTTCACAGTCTTTCCCAGAAATATCTCTGAAATCATGTAGGTCTTGGAGGGAGGCTTTGTCCCCTTTCTCTCCTCTGAGTAACTCATTGTAGACCCCAACAGTGCAAGATGTAGGATAATAGGAGGGATTATTTCCAGGGAGTACCAGTAATGATATTGAGCATGAAAATAGTTAAACAGGACAAAAGAAATACCTCAAACAGATCAATTGGGCAGAAAGCTGATGTGCATATAAAAGAATTCCCATCTGGAAACCAGAGGGTTGAAGTTCTGAAGAAAACTTCAGGGCCCCAGCCAGACAGTGTCTGTCATGCAAAAGGCCTCAGTGATGGAAGGAACAGGAAATGTCATCAAAAACTAATGAGACTGTCAAGTTTCAGCTAGAATTAGATAAAAGCCTGCTTCACTTGCAGGGGACAGTCCTAGTTAGAAGATGAGGAGCCAGAACAAAGCTTGAAGAATTGGATGTTTAAGATAGATTTTTAAATCTCCTCTTATTCACCTATGCCTTCTATACTACATTTAAGGACAATAACTTCAAAGTACCCGGCAACCCAGAATAGTTGGCATTTCTCTTTGTAGAATGACTATTTTAAAAAGGTACCTGGAACCTCCCATTTCAGGGGGAAAGATCACATACAACTTGAGAAACTAGTGCCTTTATAGGGACCAATTGGGGAAGATAATATCAAAGAGAAACAAATGGGAGTTTACATTTGTGTGTGTGTGAATTTGACCTGAGTATCAGCTTTGCTTTCTAAGCATGCTGAAAATGTTTGTGGTCAAAGGATCAGGTGTAAACTTCTTGTTATATATTTTCTTAAGATTTCAGATTAAAAGACACATACATGTTCAATCTACTACCTTTGGAATTATCAAATAACCACAACAATTTCCTATATAGGACTGAATTTTTCCTAGTCATAATATGAAGAATACAAATAGAGCATTTACTAGAGGAATGTCAATAGGCCATGTTTCTTCTTTTTTCTTTAGTTTAGTAGACAGAGTCTCATTCTGTCACTTAGGCTGGAGTACAGTGGCATCTCGGCTCACTGCAAACTCAGCCTCCAGGTTGAAGCAATTATTGTGCCTCAGACTCTGCAGTAGCTGGGACTACAGGTGCCTGCCACTATGCCCAGCTAATTTTTGTATTCTTTGTAGAGACAGGATTTTACCATGTTGGCCAGGCTGGTCACAAACTCCTGGCCTGAAGTGATGCACCTGCCTTGGGCCCCAAAGTGCTGGCATTACAGGAGTGAGCCACTGCGCCTGGCCGGCCATGTTTCTTCTTTTGTGATTTGCCTATAAATATCCTCAGACCACATGTTCTCTTAAGGTATTTATGTGCTCATGTTTTATGTACACACACATAGACACGCACATGCATACCTCACAGACACATCAGATTTTGGTTCTAAAAAATCAAGTTTGGAGGAAATTTTAAATTTTAGGCTAGGTTAGATACTTCTTGAAATTTTGAAGGGTATTCTAAACTCTCCATATACATCCCTGGGGTAAAGCAGTGACAGGGGCCACATTTGCCTTTTTCTGATGCCCTTGGGTACTCCTTCTACATCCGCAGCTTTCTTCTCTGTCCTGCATCTCACTCCTCTTGGATACTTTCCATTACTGGTTTCCTCATTAGAACATCCCTGCATTTATAAAGCCCTCTTCCCCCATCAGAAAATAGTTGTTCTGATCCATCACTACAACTGTTTTTGTTGGAGGTGTAAATTTTCATTTTTTTGTTTCTTGTGTCCTATCTGTTGTAGCATGAAGTTGGGAGAAAATGCAGTTGAGGCTTCTTTCCAGTTGCACCTTTTATCACAAAGGCTTATAAATAATATTTTGAAATTCATTTTCTTCCTCTCGTCTTTGTACCAATGTTTGATGTCTTTGTTCTGGCCTTCATCATCTGTCACCTAGATATGATAATAGCTTCTAAATGTATCTCCATGACTCTAGACTCTCCTTAAATCTGTCTTAGCTCAAGAGGGTAATCATTGTAAGACTCAAGTCTGATTATGATATTTCCTCGGTTAACATCTTCCGTTATTCATTACCTACATTATAAATACAAACAAAATAGCCTGATATATAAGGCCTTTTACAGTCTGTTCCCAGTCTACTCTCCCAGACTCATCTTCCTTGACTCCTCTTAGCCTCAGCTCTCTCTGTCTTCCCTTGGTTTCCAGATACTTGAAAGACTCTCCCTACCTTTAAGACATCCTTTGTTCTACAGTATACTCAGTTTTTAATTCCAGATATAGATAATGCATTCAGATATAGAAAAACATGGAAAAATAAAAACTAGATCGCTTCTCTATTTTATATGCCCTGACTCATATTACCATAGATTGCAACCATCTCAGAACTGGCAGCAATCCCTTTGCCAAGTAGACGACTATTGTACTATTAATTGAATATATTTTCCTCTCTTTTTCCTACTCTGTCATAATTCTGAATTCAAATATAGAAAGTTTTGGGGAAGAACTGGAAAGAAAGCATGTGGAGAAGATAAGATTAAAAAAGTGGATGTGGGCATGACCAGTGGTATGTTGTATCCATATCCGAGCGGGTGAAGTCTCCACAATTAAAATACTCTTGGTATGACAGAGTCAAGAAAATCCCTGGCAATAATTTATCTAGAATTCTTAAAAACTTTTCATTAGTTTATAAAATCAAAGAGCCAGGTAATAGATATGGAAGACACTAAGTGGACCAGATTTGTTTTAGAAACAGAATTGTCCAGCTCTTTAGTTTTAGAACTGAGAAAGAGATTGAGATAACACCCAAAGGCATAGGAGGGAGAGACAGAACCAATACTAAAAACAACCAATAAGGTTTTGGTCTAGGCAGAACTTACTCTATTTGAAGAAAAATGTAGAAAACAAAAACAAAGCAACTAAAAACATGAGGCTAAAGAGAACAATAGTATGTAAGGGATATGAAGTAGCATTTTATCCTTAAAACCAGGAAGAGAAAGTGCATGCCTTTGAAAATAATCTATTGCAGGAAACAGAATAAAGTATTTTCATAGACAGAAAAATTTAATAACAGCGGTATAGGAAACATGAAGAGCAAAATCGCTAAAGTGAGTTAAGGTAGAGTATGAATTAAGAAGGAAGAATTGCCAGAAAACGAACAATGAGTGAACTTCATTAAATTCTACATTGGAGGAAGTGCACATAATACCATTGGTATTATCCATGGGTTATATGCAGAAGAAACTTCAGTTATTTTAGACTACAGAGATTATATTAAAAAGAAAACTATGAGATAGAAGGTACTATTTTTGAATAGATTGAGGCCTTAGTATGTGTCAGGTTTTGTATTAGTCCATTTTTGCACTGCTATGAAGACATACCTGAGAGTGGGTAATTTATAAAATAAAGAGGTTTGGCTGGGCACAGTGGCTCATGCCTGTAATCCCACCACTTTGGGAGGCAGAGGCGCGGGGATCACGCAGTCAGGAGATCAAGACCATTCTGGCTAACTCGGTGAAACCCCGTCTCTACTGAAAATGCAAAAAACAAAATTAGCCAGGGTGGTGGCGGGTGCCTGTAGTCTGAGCTACTTGGGAGGCTGAGGCAGGAGAATGGCGTGAACCCAGGAGGCGGAGCTTGGAGTGAGCCAAGATCACGCCACTGCACTCCAGCCTGGGCGACAGAGCGAGACTCCGTCTGGGGAAAAAAAAAAAAAAAAGAAAAGAAAAGAAAACTTACAATAATGGTGGAAAGGGAAGCAAACATGTCCTTCTTCACATGGTGGCAGGGAGAAGACGAATGACAGCGGAGCAAAGGGGAAGCCTTTTATAAAACCATCAGCTCTCATGAGACCTTACTGTCACGAGAATAGCATGGGGGAAGCCACTCCTATGATTCAATTACCTCCCATCAGGCCCCTCCCACAACACATAGGGACTAAGGGAACAACAATTCAAGATGAGATTTGGGTGATGTCACGGCCAAACCATATCAAGCTTTATATAATATTTGCCTACTAGATATAATTTATGTATAATACAATTAATTCTTATAACAACTCTATGAGATGGGCACTATTATCTTCTGTAATTTACAGATGAGAAAATTAGAGTTTAGAAGGTTAACTTGTCCAAGCCTACACACATGGCAAATAGAACTTGCCAGAACAAACCAGTTCCAGGTTAAGGAACTGTAATTAACTTTTTATTTTATAAAAATCTCTATTGTGAAAGGCTAAAACCATACTTGAAAGGTAAATGACACTGAAAAAAATATATGTAATGCCTATGACAACCAAAGACTTGTAATTAGCTATTATAACTATAAAAGAAAAACATGAGGAACATGAATTATTTAAAGAGAATGTGGTCTGAGGACATTTATAGACAAATAATAAAAGAAGATACATAGCCAATTAGCATGCCTTTAGTAAATAGAAACTTTGCTGGTAATAAAATAATTCAAAAATAGAAAGGCAATTGAAATCATTTGTACATGTTTTAAATCAATAAAAAGAATAATACCCTGTCAGCAAGAGGTGAAGGCAGGCACACTTCACCTTTATTCATGCTAGTAATAAAGATGGGCATATACATTTTTTGGATAGTCATGAACAATGTGAATGGAAAGCCTTTAAAAACTCATTTGACTTTGAGCCAAAATACCTACTATCAGAAATTCATAATTGTACAAGTAGATAATCATATAGGTTGATTACAGTATGTTTCCCATTTTCCATACTATTGTTTATAATAGGGAAAATGGAAAATGTTAAGTATTAAATACACAATGGAGCATTTTTTAATGAAATAAGTTTTGGATATTAAGAATAAGTTATATCTGTATGTTTAGATGGGAAAAATCCTTCAATTACAACATAAGAAAATACATAGAAAAGCATATATGCTATGATATTCCCTTTTGCTTATTTGTGTTTGCATTCTTTCCATAAAGGACCTGGATTATTAATGTTAAAGTAAATAAAAACATCCCAGTAAAAAAGTTTCATTTTTCATCACTCAAATAGAACAAAGCTCCAGTTCCAAAAGTAGCTTCTTACTTTTCTGATAATACCACCCTAAGTCAATTACATTGATTGTCTTGCTGAGGACAATTAGAAATGATAGACTGCTGCAGGCCTGTATGCCAGAAACTGGAGCCATTCAGAGAAAGCAGTTCCTGTCAGAGTTGCCACCTGAGGCTGAGTAGGAGTGGAGTACCCTGGAAGTCTCCCTTTTCCTGTCCTGTGATTTCTCCTGCCTGTGTCTTCCAGGAGTCTAACCTAGTGGGAAGCCAGGTGATATGGGAATTTACAGTACAGTTGTAGGGAAAAGGTCAGAACCAGATCCGAGAGAAAACAGGCCCAGAAACAGCACAAGGAGGCCACAAACTACATGGGTAGATGCCATTTAGACTTATTGGTGGATATCCATCTTTCAGAAGAGTCTAGGCTGAGAGGTTCAAGGTTAAGAGTGATCCAAATATACAGAGCCTATGGGCCACTGGTAGGTTCATTCTGGTCTGCCTGGGATAGCTTTATTTTATCCTTGTTGTCCTAGTGAAGTTTTAAATAATGCTCTCTCTCTCATAAATGTTCCACTTTAAAAGATGAATCATATCGTTGCCCTAACTATAGGAGTTTCTCTCTCAGATTATTTGATTATTCTCAAGAGTTCTTCTCTGAAATTGATAGAACTAATGCCAGAAAGAGGATGTATATGGCCACACTATCTATACTTGGAGACCCTACACAAAATGCAATTCCTCGTATAGTGAACTCAACATGCGCAAGATAGAGTCTATGCAAAAAATGGTGCTTTTACAGTCTAATCCTCATAGGTTGCTGCTAGAACATTAAGGTGCAGATTAAATTTATTTAAATATCTGAAGCTGAAGATCTGAGATATTAAATCTTAGTAAACCAATGAAAATACTTTTTTATGACAAGGAGCTCTTATTCGCAATTGTAGCAAAAATATAAAGGAAACAATTTGGGAAGAAATATGATGAATGAAATGAGGACAACCTCAAAACTTCTGTGATCAGGAAAAGCAACAAAAAGAAAAGACTTTAGTCAAGAAATATCTATTCCTGATTAGAAAACTCAATGTTCCAAAGTTATTTAGTGCATAATTAGTTGTAATTTGAAATCAATCTCAATTATAATTCAATGACATTCCAAAGTTTGTTTGCAGGAATATCCTGATAGTACTTGGAAAAGATAAATCATTGAGGAAGACTATGGAGGAGGCTTATACCACCAGACTTTAAAATATCTTAAAATGTTGTAAAAATTAAAGTAGGGTATATTAGGAGCAGAAGTAAAATTCTGAAAATTTCGGAATGCATTCTATTATATGTAAGAGTATACTACATTTAAAAAGTTGGCAAACATAATCCCTAAAAGAGTAGAAGGTTATTGAATAAGCGATAGTGTGAAAAACAGCTAATTATAAAATTAAATTACAAATGTAGTGTATTACTTTGCTCAAGCTACTATAACAAAATAACACAGACTATAAGTTTGTTTCTCACAGTTCGGGAGGCTGGAAGTTTACAAACACAATGACTGGCAATTCTATTTCTGAGGAGGGCTTTCTTCCTCTTCTTAAAATGGTGCTGTCCTTATAGGATTAGGGCCCCACCCTTATGACCTCATTTAACCTTTATCGCCTCCTCTCTGACCCCATCTCCACATTAGTTACACTGAGGGTTTAGGAATTCAATTAAGAATGTTGTGGAGCACAAACACGAAGTCCATGGCATGTAGAAAAACTGGCAAATAAAGCTAAAATGAAACTATCACAATTGCTAGAAAAAAATATAAATATACATAAGGGCTATTTGGGCTACAGTTTCACCAGCATTTGAATGTTTACAGATTTAAAATTAATAAAAACAGAAAATGTTTTTAATAGAGTTAATTAATTTTTGGCTTTCTAAGTCATCAGTCTTGAAATTGAGATTTGTGTAAATTTTACTTAAATACAAAGTGGCAGTGTAGAACAGAGACCTCTTGTATTTGGATATTTAACTTGGAAATCATAAAGTAAAAGCACACAGAGTTTTTAAATGGCTATGAAGTAGCACAGGCATTTCTAGGAAACATACTATGTTTTTCTAGGAACGAAATGAAGAAGCAGAAGAAAAAAATATCAATCATTCTTCCTGAAGGAAGTTAAAAACCTTATTTTGAGATTATTAAAGCTACCTTGAATTATTGAAGGTGCAGGTTTTTAGACAGAGTTCAAATTAGGATAGTTTCATTGTATTAATAGGTTAATGTCAAAGAGAAAGGGAGTAGAGTGGGAAAAGGAAATATCCCTGTTAATTAGATGGGCTCAAAAGCTGGCCAGAAAAAGTAATATTAGCATGCAGTTTTGTGAGATGACATGTAAGTACAAGACAAAACAGTGGATGTTTTAACAGAGCTGAACTTTTAACTTTAAGGGAAGTCTAATTCTTTATTTCTGTGGTGTCTCTCATGCTCAAAAAAAATGTTTGATATAGCTTTTTGGGAAAGCGTTGACCTCACAGTCTGTGATACATTATCTTGGAAATATTGTCATTGGAAGCAAATATTCACCTTCTGAAGGTTACTTTTTCTTTCTGCATGATGATAAATTCTTCCCAGACTCCTGCTGATGGATAAAGAGATTGACTAGGCCAGGGAATACTTGCTTATGCATGAATGTTTGGTGGACTATGAGGATATTAATTTTCTTCTGTTGCATCAAAATTCTGTCAGAGATAATGCTGAGAGAGTAATGTGGTATATTGAATTATAAATTCATAATTATTTATTTCCTCTCCACCATTACCTTATTTATGCATAGGCATTGGTTACAAGCTTGGTCATATGACGTGGCTTGGCTAATGATATGACTTTTGCCATACCTAAGCAGAAGCTTTAAAGGTGCCCTCATGCATTGACACTACCTCTTTAGTTCCTGCCTTTTGCCAAGAGTGAACAGCATTTTCATGTAGTGAATGCCTCTGCAGCCTGGGTTCCAGAAGGAGAAGACACATAGAGTCTAATTGAGCCTCGTTATGTCCAGGAGAGTGGATGAGAGCCACAAAAGCCTACTGTTCTCATGTTATATGCACAAGAAGTTTTTATTATCATCTTTGTTAACTACTAAGATTTTGAAGTTGTAAGCTACTGCACAAAAACTGACCAGCAAATAAATGGTGCCAGAAGTGGCATAATGCCAAAAAGAACTTTTAAATACAGGACTGGTAAATATATAGCAAGCAAACTTAGAAAGCAGGCAGAAAAATGTAGCAATCTATCTTATGCATTGGTAAAATAATTGCCTGCAATAAATTGGAAGCCAGAAAGTGCATCTAATAAACTTGTGACTTTGGCAAAGAGAAACTGAGCAGAATTTTCATGCCATGAGTTGGTTGTCATTAGTGAAATTTGATTAGATATTACAATAAAGAATGAGCTAAGAGAAGAATTAGTATATTCCCAAGGAAGAAGAATGGGAAGAGAGATACTGTAATTCCAACATTCTAAGACTGGCAGTTGAAAGGCACACAGCTTTTTTTTTTTTTTTTTTTTTTTTAATACTTTAAGTTCTAGTGTACATGTGCACAACGTACAGGTCTGCTACATATGTATACATGTGCCATGTTGGTGTGCTGCACCCATTAACTCATCATTTACATTAGATATATCTCCTAATGCTATCCCTCCCCAATCCCCCCACTCCACAATAAGACCTGGTGTGTGATGATCCCCTTCCTGTGTCCAAGTGATCTCATTTTTCAATTCCTACCTATAAGTGAGAACATGCAGTGTTTGGGTTTCTGTTCTTGTGATAGTTTGCTGAGAATGATGATTTCCAGCTACATCCATGTCCCTACAAAGGACATGATCTCATCCTTTTTTATGGCTGCATAGTATTCCATGGTGTATATGTGCCACATTTTCTTAATCCAGTCTGTCACTGATGGACATTTGGGTTGATTCTAAGTCTTTGCTATTGTGAATAGTGCCACAATAGACATATGTGTGCATGTGTCTTTATAGCAGCATGACTTATAATCCTTGGGGTATATCCCCAGTAATGGGATGGCTGGGTCAAATGGTATTTCTAGTTCTAGATCCTTGAGGAATCGCCACACTGTTTTCCACAATGGTTGAACTAGTTTACAGTCCCACCAACAGTGTAAAAGTGTTCCTATTTCTCCACATCCTCTCTAGCACCTGTTGTTTCCTGATTTTTTAATGATTGCCATTCTAACTGGTGTGAGATGATATCTCATTGTGGTTTTGATTTACATTTCTCTGATGGCCAGTGATGATGAGCATTTTTTCATGTGTCTGTTGGCTGTATGAATGTCTTCTTTTGAGAACTGTCTGTTCATATCCTTTGCCCACTTTTTGATGGGTTTTTTTGTTTTTTTCTTGTAAATTTGATTGAGTTCTTTATAGGTTCTGGATATTAGCCCTTTGTCAGATGAGTAGATTGCAAAAATTTTCTCCCATTCTGTAGGTTGCCTGTTCACTCTGATCGTAGTTTCTTTTGCTGTGCAGAAGCTCTTTAGTTTAATTAGATCCCATTTGTCAATTTTGGCTTTTGTTGCCGTTGCTTTTGGTGTTTTAGATGTGAAGTCCTTGCCCATGCCTATGTCCTGAATGGTATTACCTAGGTTTTCTTCTAGGGTTTTTATGGTTTCACGTCTAACATTTAAGTCTCTAATCCATCTTGAATTAATTTTCGTATAAGGAGTAAGGAAAGGATCCAGTTTCAGCTTTCTACTTGTGGCTAGCCAATTTTCCCAGCACCATTTATTAAAAAGGGAATCCTTTCCCCATTTCTTGTTTTTGTCAGGTTTGTCAAAGATCAGATGGCTGTAGATGTGTGGTATTATTTCTGAGGACTCTGTTCTGTTCCATTGGTCTATATCTCTGTTTTGGTACCAGTACCATGCTGTTTTGGTTACTGTAGCCTTGTAGTATAGTTTGAAGTCAGGTAGCATGATACCTCCAGCTTTGTTCTTTTGGCTTAGGATTGTCTTGGAGATGCGGGCCCTTTTTTGGTTCCATATGAACTTTAAAGCAGTTTTTTCCAATTCTGTGAAGAAAGTCATTGGTAGTTTAGTGGGGATGGCATTGAATCTATAAATTACCTTGGGCAGTAAGGCCATTTTCACAATATTGATTCTTCCTATCCATGAGCATGGTATGTTCTTCCACTTGTTTGTGTCCTCTTTTATTTCACTGAGCAGTGGTTTGTAGTTCTCCTTGAAGAGGTCCTTTACATCCTTTGTAAGTTGGATTTCTAGGTATTTTATTCTCCTTGAAACTATTGTGAATGGGAGTTCATTCATGATTTGGCTTTCTGTTTGTCTGTTACTGGTGTATAAGAATGCTTGTGATTTTTGCACATTGATTTTGTATCCTGAGACTTTGCTGAAGTTGCAATAATAATGGGAGACTTTAACACCCCACTGTCAACTTTAGACAGATCAACAAGACAGAAAGTTAACAAGGATATCCAGGAATTGAACTCAACTCTGCACCAAGCAGACCTAATAGACATCTACAGAACTCTCCACTCCAAATCAACAGAATATACATTCTTCTCAGCACCACATTGCACTTATTCCAAAATTGACCACATAGTTGGAAGTAAAGCACTCCTCAGCAAATGTTAAAGAACAGAAATTATAACAAACTGTCTCTCAGACCACAGTGCAATCAAACTAGAACTCAGGACTAAGAAACTCAATCAAAACCACTCAACTACATGGAAACTGAATAACCTGCTCCTGAATGACTACTGGGTACATAATGAAATGAAGGCAGAAATAAAGATGTTCTTTGAAACCAATGAGAACCAGGATACAACATACTAGAATCTCTGGGACACATTTAAAGCAGTGTGTAGAGGGAAATTTATAGCACTAAATGCCCACAAGATAAAGCAGGAAAGATCTAAAATTGACACCCTAACATCACAATTAAAAGAACTAGAGAAGCAAGAGCAAACACATTCAAAAGCCAGCAGAAGGCAAGAAATAACCAAGATCAGAGCAGAACTGGAGGAGATAGAGGCACAGAAAACCCTCCAAAAAATCAATGAATCCAGGAGCTGGTTTTTTGAAAAGATCAACAAAATTGATAGACCATTAGCAAGACTAGTAAAGAAGAAGAGAGAGAAGAATCAAATAGATGCAATAAAAAATGATAAAGGGGATATCACCACCGACCCCACAGAAATACAAACTACCATTAGAGAATACTATAAAAACCTCTATGCAAATAAACTAGAAAACCTAGAAGAAATGGAAAATTTCCTGGACACTTACACTCTCCCAAGACGAAACCAGGAAGAAGTTGAATCACTGAATATACCAATAGCAGGCTCTGAAATTGAGGCAATAATTAATAGCCTACCAACCAAAAAAAGTCCAGGACCAGACGGATTCACAGCCGAATTCTACCAGAGGTACAAGGAGGAGTTGGTACCATTCCTTCTGAAACTATTCCAATCAATAGAAAAAGAGGGAATCCTCCCTAACTCATTTTATGAGGCCAGCGTCATCCTGATACCAAAGCCTGACAGAGATAGAAGAAAAAAAAAAAAAGAGAGAGAGAATAATCATAGAAAAAAGAATAATCATTAAAAAATCTAAAAAAAAAAAAAAAAAAAAAAAAGAGAATATCCCTGATGAACATCGATGCACAAATCCTCAGTAAAATACTGGCAAACCGAATCCAGCACATCAAAGCTTATCCGCCATGATCAAGTGGGCTTCATCCCTGGGATGCAAAACAGTTCAACATCACATAAATCAATAAACGTAATCCAGCATATAAACAGAACCAAAAACAAAAACCACATGATTATCTCAATAGATGCAGAAAAGGCTTTTGACAAAATTCAATAGCCCTTCATGCTAAAAACTCTCAATAAATTCGGTATTGATGGAACGTATCTCAAAATAATAAGATCTATTTATGACAAACTCACAGCCAATATCATACTGAATGGGCAGAAACTAGAAGCATTCTCTTTGAAAAGTGGCACAAGACAGGGATGCCTTCTCTCACCACTCTTATTCAACATAGTGTTGGAAGTTCTGGCTAGGGCAATCAGGCAAGAGAAAGAAATAAAGGGTATTCATTTCAGAAAAGAAGTCAAATTGTCCCTGTTTGCAGATGACATGATTGTATATTTAGAAAACCCCATTGTCTTGGCACACAGCCTTTTTTTTTCACAATAAACTATTGTGAAATGAAGACAGTCTCAAAGCAAAGAACCAATTAATGGTGTGATTCTTCCACCCTTAAGACCTCTCATTAGATTAAGATAGACTCAGAAAATCCTTTCTGTTGGACAAAATGTCTCAAAGACCTGAAATGTGTTGCTATGCCTAGGAATAATGCCAAACTTGAGATGGCCAAAATCAAGTATTGAGTAGCACAGTCCAGCAGAAATATATTGCAACCTACCACATATATAGCCTAAAATTTGAATAACCACATTTTATAAACTAAACAGAAACATGTAAATAATTCAATACATTTGCTGATTTTAAGATGTATTAATTCAACATATACAGAATATTATGATTTCTACATGTAATCAATATAAAAATATTAATGAGACCTCCATTTTTTGTACTTCGTGTTCAATATCAGATGTGTGCTTTATACTTAAAACAAATCTTAGTTCATACTAGTCACATTGCAAATGCTTAGTAACCATAGGTGACTAATGGCTACCCTATTGGACAGCACAGCTCTAGAGAATTAGGAATGCCAGAAAAAGAATTATGTGGTTCCTGCAAAGGAAATGAATAGAATAAAATAGGCCAAGAGAAGGGCAATAAAGTTTTTAAAAGAATCCTATTGCTAGAATGAACTTAAAAAGATTGTGACTCTTCAGATGTAAATTGACCTTTCAGACTTCCCATGCTCAGTAAATAGTCTGATAACTGCAATAAATGTATTCTACTGAGATATTGAAGTTGTTTGGTGCCATATCAAAAGTTAACTAATGCAAGAAGTAGTAAACATATTTTTTAAAATAGCAAACTTTAAATAAGATAGGCTTTTACAGCTGGGTGCAGTGGCTCACGCCTGTAATCCCAGCACTTTGGGAGGCCGAGGCAGGCGGATCATGAGATCAGGAGATTGACACCATCCTGGCTAACATGGTGAAACCTTGTCTCTACTAAAAATACAAAAAATTTGCTGTGCATGGTGGCAGGTGCCTGTAGTCCCAGTACTTGGGAGGCTGAGGCAGGAGAATGGTGTAAACCCAGGAGGCAGAGGTTGCAGTGAGCCAAGATCATGCCACTGCACTCCAGCCTGGGGACAGAACAAGACTCCGTCTCAAAAACAAAAACAAAACGATAGACTTTCACTACTGCCAAACAATGCATAGCTCTTTCTCCTGACTTTGGTCTCTCTGACATATGCTTAAAAAGTGAAAGCTTACCTCATTACACACCAGCAAAAACTAATCATAGTACATTGGAAAAAGCAGAAGAATTTGTATCAGAGAGACCTGGATTTCAGTTTTGATCTTGCCACTCTTTAAATACAAGTTTACATTGTGTTATTGTGATTGGTTTTATTGTGCTTCACAAGATTATTCTTTTCACGAATTGAAGGTGTGTGGCAACCCTGCATGGAGCAAGTCTATCGGTGGCATTTTTTCAAACATCTGTTCATTTTATGTGTTTGTGTCATATTTTGGTAATTCTCACAATATTTTAAACTTTTTCGTTATTATTGTATCTGTTTTTCTTTAATTCAGTGATTTTTGGATGTTACTACTGTCATTGTCTTATGCGCACCATGAACCATCCATGCCTGTATAAAATGATGAACTTAATAAATCTGTGTGCTCTGACTACTCAACCGTTGGCAATTCTCCCATCTCGCTCACTTTCTTCAGGCCTTCTGATTTGTTCAGACACAATAGTACTGAAATTAGGCCAATTAATAACCCCACAGTGGTTCAAGTGAAAGAAAGAATCACATGTATTTTACTTTAAATCAAAAACTAGAAATGATTAAACTTAGTGAGAAAGGCATGTCAAAAACTGAGATGAACTGAAAAGTAGGTATCTTGTACAAAACATTTAGCCAAGTTGTGAATGCAAAGGAAAAGTTCTTGAGGGAAATTAAAGATGCTACTCGGGTGAACACATGAATGATAAGAAAGTAAAATAGCCCTATTGCTGATATGCAGAAAGTTTAACTGATCTGGATAGAAGACCAAACCAGTCACAACAGTCCCTTAAGCCAAAGCGTAATTCAAAGCAAGGCCCTAAATCTCTTCAATTCTATGAACAATGAGAGAGGCAAGGAAGCTGCCAAAGAAATGTTTAAAGGCAGCAGAGGTTGATTGCTTCATGAGATTTAAAAAAAGAAAGCCATCTCTATAACATAAAAGTGCAAACTGAAGCAGCAAGTGCTGATTTAGAAGTGGCAGCAAGTTATCCAGAAGATCTAGGTAAGATCACAGATGGAAATGGCTATACTACACACCCAGTTTTTAATGTAGACAAAACTGTCCTGTATTGGAAGGAGATGCTACCTAGAACTTTCATAGCTAGAGAAGAGAAGTCAGTGCCTGATTTCAGTGCTTCAAAGACAGGGTGACTCTCTTATTCAAGACTAGTACAGCATATGACTGAAGCCAGTGATCATTTACTATTCCAAAAATCCTAGGGCCCTTAAGAATTAAGCTAAACCTAGTCCTCCTGTGCTCTATAAATTGAACAACAAAGCCTGAATGACAGCATATCTATTTATAGCAATGGCTCACTGAATATTCTAAACGCACTTAAGAGAATTGCTGCTTGGGAAAAAAAGATTTCTTTCAAAATACTGCTCATTGACAACATACCTGGACACCCAAGAGCTGTGGTAGAGTTGTCCAAGGAGAATACACACACACACACACACACACACACACACACACACACACACACACACATATATATAAAATATGGGGGTTTTTTGTTTGTTTTGAGATGGAGTCTTACTCTGTTGCCCAGGCTGGAGTGCAATGGCACAATCTCGGCTCACTGCAATCTCTGCCCCTACACCAGGTTCAAGCGATTCTCCTGCCTCAGTCTCGAGTACCTGGGATTATAGGCACACACCACCACACCCAGCTAATTTTTGTATTTTTATTAGAGACAGGTTTCACCACGTTGGTCAGCTGATCTTGAACTCCTAACCTTGGGATCTGCCTGCCTCATCCTCTCAAAGTGCTGGGATTACAAGCGCAAGCCACCACGCCTGTCCAAGGATATTAATATTTTCATGCTTGCTAGCACAGCATCCACGCTCTAGTCTGTGAATCAAGGAGTTATTTTGACTTTCAAATCTTATTATTTAAGAAATACATTTCATAAGTCTATAGCTGCCAAAAACAGTGATTTCTGTGATTGATCTGGGCAAAGTAAATTTAAAACCTGGAAAGAATTCACCATTCTAGATGCTGTTAAGAACATTTGTGATTCATGGAAGAAGGTCAAAATATCAACATTAACAAGAGTTCAGAAGAAGTTGATTCCAACTCTCATGGATACTTTGAGAGATTAAAAACTTTAGTGGAGGAAGTAACTGCAGATGTGGTGGGAATAGCAAGAAAATTAAAATTAGAGTGGAGCCTGAAGATGTGACTGAATTGCTGCAATCTCAGGATAACACTTGAGGAGTGTTATCCTCCTAACAGATGAGGAGTTGCTTCTTGTGGATGGGAAAAGAAAGTGTTTTCTTCAGATGGAATGTACTCCTGGTGAAGATGTTATGAACATTGTTGAAATACCAACAAAGGATTAACGTATTCCATTAACTTAGTTGATAAAGCAGCAACAGAGTTTGAGAAAATTGAGTCCAATTTTGAAAGAAGATATACTGTGGGGAAAATGCTATCAGATAGTATTGCATGCTGCAGAAAAATCTTTTGTGAAAGGAAGAGTTAATTAGTGTGACAACCTTTATCATTGTCTTAGTTTAAGAAATTGACTCAGCCACTCCAACTTTCAGCAACCACCACTCTGATCAGTCAGCAGCCATCAACTTTGAAGCAAGACGATCCGCCAGCAAAAAGATTAGGATTTGAGAAAGCTCAGATAAGCATTGGAATTTTTAAAAGTAAAGTATATTTTAATTAAAGTGTGCACTTTTGGATTTTTAGACGTAATGCTATTGCATACTGAATAGACTATAGAATAGTGTAAATATAACTTTTACAAGCACTAGATACCAAAAATTTTGTGTGACTCGATTGTCATATTCACTTTATTGCAGTGGTCTGGAACCAAACCTGCAATATCTCAATTATGCCTGTGTGTAATCCTTGTACCAGATACTGTTACACTAACAAATTGTTTCACTAATGACCTCTTTGTATGCACATGTTCTGTGATTTCTCACACTTTCTCTGGACTTAGTCCTATGACTTTCTTTGGCCCATAGGACATCAGAAAACATAACACAAGCAGAGTCTTAAAAAATGTTTCCACATGGAAATTCTCTTGGAATGTGGCCACTATGTAAAGAAGTTTTAGCATGAAGACTGCTAAAGACATGTTGCCTGGCCTCTAGCTCTTTCTAACAATTAAACATGAGAATGAGGCTATCTTAGATCATTTAGTCCAGACAAGCCAACTAATATGTGCAACCACATGAGTGACCCCCATTAAGACAAATGGAAGACCTGCCCAGCTGGGCCCATCCAAAATTGCTAACCTGGAGAATTATGAGCAAATAAAGTGGTTGTTGTTTTAAGCCACTAGTTTTGGGGATAAACTTGTCACACAGCAACTAGATAACCAATACATAGACTTTAGGAATGTTACTTAACCCCCTTGATCAGTTTCCTCATCTATAAAACAAGGTTAATAATATTTACTTTAGTGTTGTAATTCCAGGTAGTGACAGGCATATAGCATGTTCTTAAACAAAGAGTAACAATATTTATATTGTTGTCTCTTTTTCTCTTCTCTCTACCACCCTCCTTTTTTCCTACTTCTGTTTCCTCTGTTGCTCCTTCCTCACTCTTGTCTTCCCAATGACATTCTAAGAAAAACACCATTGGAATCAATGCCTAGCCTACCTGATGGCTAAAAGAAGGGGCCCACTTCATTTGGGTAAGCAAATTTTAACAATTTGGTATGAAACTAGCTGCATTACATAATAGATACATTGACTGAAATCTCATTAAATGCAGGGACAAAGGGATACAACTCTCTAGAAGTTCAAATTTGCCTATAGATATTGCACCAGAATCATCTCCTAAGTGATATATTTCTCTACTAGTCACATTGTTTCTGAGCAGTGAATTTAAATCTATGCTTTTGTGTCTAGTCTTGTTTCTATGCCAGAACAAAATATCAATATTTGGCAAAGCCAATAGATTAAGCAGACATTCTGTATTCATCCAACTTAATCAAGACTTGTAATCAGTGAATAAGAATCATTTGCCTAAAAAAGAAAAAAAAAAAGGAATAAAAATGGGCCTAGGATTGAATGACTCATGCAGGAACTTTATAATTTTGCTCTGTGCTTTATAAAGTAATTTCATAATCATATATAATTATTTTAAATATTTTATAAACTATGGTGACTTTTTAATAAGGGTTTCTAATTATCCAATAGAGTTGCTAGAAAGATTTGCAGAATATGTAGTATACGTATGATGAGTCATTTGTCATCCAAAAGCTTGTGAAGAAACCCTTATTCCTAAAAATAGGGTCCCCCTAGATTTGATACTGGCTGTAATTTTTTACTTGAGACATTTTCTTTTTATATCTCTGACTCCACTTTTGGTAAATCATGATACATAACTATATAAAACATCATATAATCTTAAAAAAGGGGATAAAGATGCCAACTGTACCACATCACACACAGTACACTGTGCACCAAAAAATTGGACTAGCAAATGAATTTCAAGATGGAGAAGATGAAATCTTCAGTTTTCCTTATCTTTTGCTCCAGTGTCTCCCACCCTACCCTTGTACCCTCACTTCCTGAAAGTTTATTATTATCTATTGTACATTGACAATAGGGGAGCAAGCAATTATTAACATGAGGAGAAACGTATTTTTAAAAACGTGTTGGAATAAGGCTTTCACAAGAGCACAAGAACTCGTTCATACTTGTGAGTCCAAAGAATAAGCTCCTAACAGTGTATCTTAACTTTAATTTTTCCTTTTCAGGAGACAAAACCTGATTAGGAGAGACAGAGATATCACTTAGACTGGCTGTCTTCTGATTACTTAACTCACCAACTACATAGCAAAGTGTGGAAACATGAATTAATATAAGAATATAACATAACATCCATGTAAAAAGATAGATGAGTTGCAAACTGTTGTGCTATTTTACACAAATGTAAAGAATACCATTCAAAGATGATACTGTATTTTGTTTTTGGTATACCCTTGTAAGCATATGGAAAAATCCATAGCTTGGATTTACTCTAGGCTTTGATAAATTTTCCAATTATGTTTTCACCAAAAAATGTTGTGGTTCAATCTAATTAAATCAATATTTTAAAATACCTTTTAAAAACACCTTGGTTTTGGTTTTTGTCCCCCACTTGGGCACAATTCCTTTAAGCAACTTTAAGACATGCCAGGTAACAGACCACATGACCCATATTCATCAGTTCATCCTGAAATATTTGTTCCTGCCCAGAAAATGCTTTTATATCACAGGTCAGTCCATAGTCAACACTGTAGTATGATACATAGTAATGGTTAAAAGGCTTTCCAAAATGATCTAGCCCAAATCTCCTGTTCGTGTGTGAGAAACTAGTTCCCCAAAACTTAGCACACTTTCCCAGAGTCATTGGTATGGCTTAAATATTTGTCTTCTCCAAAACTCATGTTGCAATTCAATCCCCAATGTGGCTGTCTTGACAGGTAGAGCCTTTAAAAGGTGATTGGGTCATGAGGGCACTGTGCTCAGGAATGAATTAATCTATTCACAGATTGATGGATCAATGGGTTTTCATGAGAATGGGGCTGGTGAATCTGTAAGAAGAGGAAGACAGACTTAAGCTATCACACACCATCATGGTGTGTGCTACCTTGGGACTCTTCAGAGAGTCCTCACCAGCAAGGAGGTTCTCACCAGATATGGCCCCTTGACCTTGGACTTCTCAGGCTCTATAACTATAAAAAATAAATTCCTTTTCTTTATAAACTACCCAGTTTCAGATATTCTGTTATAAACATCAGAAAACAGAATAAGGCAGTCACACAGCTTTGTAAAGAAAAATAACCACAGAATCCCACTTGTTATGATAATTCATTCAAGGATAGGCACTTGACTGAAGCTTGGCCAGTTAGGGTAATTATATATTACTAGCCACAATGATTGCTTTAGCAATGCTGCACTGTCGCAAGTTATAATCACAGTACTTTTCAGAACCTATACAAAATCTACAAGAGACCCTTTTATTCTGTATGCTGGACTTGAATGGTAGTTGCAGTGCTACTGGCAGCCACATTGACACTTCAAGGAACCAGGCAACTGGAAGGAAACTGAACCGATAGATTTTTTGTGCTCCCCAATACTTACATTCTTTCTGATGTATCCCTGATGATTTCAACTATGTAAGCCAATATATTTCACATCTTACTGATACATGTGTTTTTTATTGGCTTATAGAAGTTTGAGTTGGATTTTCTGCCACATGGAAAGTATCTGGATACATGAACTTGATATAATTGTATTATTAAAATAATGTAGGACCTTCAGGTCTTTTAAACACATTGATGATGATAAAATGTCTTTGTGTACAAATCTTTCTTTGTATTTCAGAATTATTTCCCTAAGAGAGATATAAGGGAGATTCTTAATAGTGGAGTTCTTAAATATGAGACAGAGTCTTACATGTAGAATTAATAGACAAAAACACAAATATTTTAAAGAACTTTTGATACTCATGTTTCAATTACTTTCTGACAATGGGAAAGCTTTATTTCTGTTGGAACTACATAGGCTGATCTTCCTTATGCAAACTTTGCTAGATCTGAATACTACCATTTTGAAAAAAAAATGCTTCTATGTTGAACCAAAACTGCTATCTTGTTTTCAAAAAAGAAAGTTATTTTTTAACTATTGCTTTAGTTTTCTTTAAGATGGAGGTCATGGAAATCATGGCAAAATGATTCAATTCTTAGGAGTTGCAGGTGGGACAAATTACCTGCCTTTGCAAGTGAAGTATCCCTAACTATAAGGAAGAGTGAGTCCATTTGGAATGGTGTAGGGTAGGGCAGAGAGCAAAGAAACCCATCTAAACTGATCATTTTTTGGAAATTATATTTTATGTTGAAAATTATTTAACACTTGCATTCTGCTTTGAGAATAATACGTATTTGTAATCTGAAAGTAATGGTTCAATTTTTTTCTTCTTTTACTTCAAATTACTTACATTCAATAAGTATAAGTAATTCCATTTGAGAACTTTGATGGAAATTAAACTAATAACTAGAGAGCTGTCTTGAAATATAGAAAGAATCTGGGCCACTCAAGAATAAGTAGAAACATGTCTTCTGCAAACTTTAAGCACTTAAAAGAGGAAATCAGTTAGAATTAAACATTCTTTATCATTTAGACCAAGTTTTATATCCTGATGAGTGAAAATCTATTATATAATTGATAACAAACCTCAGTGGGACAGAGGTTGCCAAGTTGTAGGACTGTCAACATAGTTTTCTATGTGTAAATTTTTATGTGTAACTTTAAGTGGATATCTTGTGTAACCATATAGGGCAGCCTTGCTTCTTGATAAGAGAAAAATATCATAACAATTATATGAGAGATGTTGTAGTCATTTACAATTTTAAGCATACATTAGGTGTAGCACAAGCAACCATAGGATAGGTTAAAAATTATTTTCCTAAATTTACAGGGAAGAATCTCAAGTTAAGTCTATTTATAACATGCTCAAAATTTCAAAGAAGTATCATATTAGACTAAAGCTCAGAAAACCCCAGGTGGTTGTTTTTGTTGTTTTAAAACCTGTTCCCTGCCTATATATTATATACTTCATTCTATCAAATTGAGTTATTTAAGAACAAATAAAACATTCCTAATCCTATAATCATAATTTTCTAAATGTGAATTTTTTTTTGGTGATGCATTTTCTGTTGAAATGTTCTTTTTGTGACACTGTCACAGCAGGTAATTATGAGCAGAAGACATTGTCCTTCTATAGGGAACAGAGCCTGTGCATCACCTGATCTAAGCTGGTGTGTTGTGACATTTGAATAAATTAGTAATACTGTGCTTTTTGAAAAACAAGTTCCATCTTTCCTAAAAGGTAATTTTAAAAATCTCATTTAATAGAAGCTCAGAATGGTTACATTCTCTTTTTTTTCAGATACACTGACTTATTATTGGGTAGGATCATTCTCTGATAATTCTGCACTGAATAATACTCATATTAATATCCTGATCATCCTCAAACAATAACCATTGTCATGGTAACTACATACCATGGGAAAACAAATTGTGCAAATGAGCTTCTTGCATAGTTTTAATTATGCAAATAGAAATTTGAAAGAGTACATTTTAAGGAATCAGTTTCCTATTTATACTTATTGACTAACGTGATTCATGCCGTTTTCCATATCACTACTGATATGTTGAAAATGTTAACATGATTGCATTTATCTGAATTTGTGTCGATGTTCAATACAGGAAACATTTAAATTTTTCCTTTAATATTGTGCTTTAAAGAACAATATTAGAGTTTAATTTAGATATTTTAATCAATTATTCTGACTTATCTGGAATTAGTGCACATAAATTAGGGAGTGACTGTCATGAAACAAATTCTTAATTTTTTACTTCTTATACAACTGATTTCATAGTTTGATAGGAAATGTTAGGGCTGTTGTTACAGATTTATTTTTTCATTCTGTTTATTTTTTTTTTAAATACCTGGAATATGTGCTGGGTGTTGTTAAGGGTTTTCAAATTAAAATCAGATGTCTATCCCTTCAGAATTTAGACTTTGCTGGAAAGGCAAGATGAAACAACTAAAATACAAGGCTGTATGAACTATGTGCACAACCCTGGTATGAGTAGGACATGTACTGAGTAAGACATGTTCAAGAACATGCTATCAGTGTGACAGCTTGCAGATCAGATAACATGTTCAGAGTGGAGAGAAGAAGAAAATTTAGGGGAAAAAAAAGATCAATGAAGCCAGTGACAGGGAAGAATTATAAAAGTTCACATGAATGGTCTCGACAATTATGGATAATTTCAAATCAATGCATGGTAGGTTGTTTTTCTTCTTGTTTTTCTTCAAATGGAGAGTTTTCTAGAGTGGTTCAGAAAGTCAGATAATCATAGAAAATAAAATATTCTTAAAGAAGTAAAATGGGGGAGGGGGGCTGGCATGGTGGCTCACAACTGTAATCCCAGCACTTTGGGAGGCTGGGGAGGGTGGATCACCTGAGGTCAGGAGTTCAAGACCAGCCTGGCCAAACCCCATGTCTACTAAAAATACAAAAATTAGCCCAGTGTGGTGGTGGGCACCTGTAATCCCAGCTACTTGGGAGGCTGAGGCAGGAGAATTGCTTGAACACGGGAGGCAGAGGTTGCAGTGAGCCAAGATCGCACCACTGCACTCCAGCCTGGATGACAGAGTAAGACTCTGTCTCAAAAAAAAAAAAAAAAAAAAAAAAAGAAAAAGAAAAAGAAAGAAAGAAAGAAAGAAAAGATGAGAAAAGATGTAAAATATGGGAGAGATCATGGTCAGCAATTCAAGTATGTATTAGTGTCATACCTTTTATTGGAAATCTGAGCACCTAAGGGTAATATGGCACAACACACACACACACACACACACACACACACACACACACAGAGTCAGGGTGAAAAGAAAGACATGAAGGTGACATTGTTAAGGGATTTATAGTCTGCCTGATCAGGTGGTGTTATGTTCAGAGCTTTTCTAATAAGGATTTCAAAGGCATCATCGCAGAAGTGAGAGGTAGTAGGAATGGCGAACTTTAGCATGTGCTGAACGTGACATTCAACTAAAATTATAGGGTTTGATAAATACTTATCTTGAAAAAAAATCATTGAAAGAGCCACTTGAGGTAATTCTGATAATCAAGGAGAAAATGATTAAGAATATTGATGATAGACAGCTCTTAGTAGGAAGGTCATGATATATTGAAGATTCATACAGCAAGGCAGAAAATAATGAACATTACTGGAAGATCTCATCCTTATGAAAACATATTATAAAATATAAATGATTAAAAGAATATGTTTTGGGGAGGGCAGTCTTAAAAAAGTAATTTAGTTTAAGAGTATTTAGAGATTTGACAAAATTGATCTGTCTAATGCAAAGGAATGTTTCTAATTGAATAGATTAAAATATAATCTAAGATTGGAAAGAGTTAAATACAATTAAAAATATGGGAAGGGCTTAAACAATGTCAAGAGAGCAAAAGCTAGAAGAATTTGATATTTTCTTAGCATGATGCAAACAAGAAGATGTTTTGCAATCACGTTTCAACTGAGACAGTGAAGAAATGTAGGATGGAAGTATTGCCTGTGGGAAGATGACATAGTGCTTAAAAATGAGAAAAAGAAAGTAAAATGAATCAGTTCTTAATCATTGACAATGATCTTTAAACACATAAAAATAGAATATTTTACTAAGGAGAAAATGAGGCTCAAGATGGGGGGTATTAGAAAATATCAAGTTCATAAGTTAACTATTCTGGGACCAAGGGCTTGTAAGAACTAGCAGAAGACATGGAGAAACATTGTCAGTAATCTCTGAAATAATTAAGGAGAAGAGATGTAGTGAAGAAAACAGGGAAATGGAAAATGTGCAGATGTTGACAGAAAGAGCATGCATTACTAAAATTGCACTTCTGTAAGTTTGATGCTATTCCCTGGCGATGTTCTCATCAGCATTTTAGCATGTGGTTGATATGCTTTAGGAAAGCAGATAGTGATGGCTGTGCCTTCACACAGAGGAAGACTACAGTTGTAAGAAGGTATGGAGAAGCATGGTGACTAAAACTGGTTAATGCATGCTGGACAGCTTCTTTCCTCTTCAAGCTCAGCATATCCAAAACTGCAATTTCCTGCCTCTTTTCTTTCTGTATCATATTGATGGCATTGACATCTACCTAATCAATGAGGTTAGAAAACAGGATGACATTTGTCATCTTTCTCCTCCATTTTCCACATTTCCCCATCTAAACATTGAAAATCCCCAATTTTATATCCTAAACATTTCCCATATAATTTTCCTCCTTCCTTCTCTGCTCCCCGTAACTTCTCTCTTAATCACTGTCATTGAATACTGCTGAAGTTACTAAACAGATATCACAAGTTTCTTTTTTTTTTTTTTTTTTTTTTTTTTTGGTCTCTCAAAGCCATTATCCCCCTGACTGTCAAAGGAGTCAAACTAATATCTGTCCTCATCTTCCTCTTGGAGGTCACCTTCAAGGGATCCTTATTGCCTCAATGACAAATTTTAAGTCTCTTAAAGTGAAAAATAGTGCCTTTCATCACTGCCTAATACTTTGGATTCAATTTTCACTATCCTCTGCCTCACATTTATATTCCAGAAATATCAAACTACATATATTTCTCTACACATAGCTTAGAGGATTTTGCTCTGTTCCTTGTACTTACAATAAAGCATGTTGGACTATATTAGCATTTGAGCTCTGGAGTTAAAAGGTCTGGTTTCAAATCCTTGCTCTACTACTTACATGCCAATATTCACTTATTTATGAAACCTCAGGTTCCTCATCTGTAAATTAAGGATAACGAAATATTTCTTACCACATTATTTGGAAGTTAAATGAGATCATGCTTGCAAGATGCAGAGTGCAGTGTCTGGAAAAGAAAAAATAATATAGCATCTCCATCTTCTCTGCTTAGAATTTCTTCTTTTACCTCTGTCTGGAGTTATATCTTCTGTTCTCTGATAATACTGATGCATACTTTTATTTTATTTTTCACACCATAACAATTTTTTTCTTTATACATCTATACCCCCACTGGACTACATACAGGCAAATCAAACTATGCCTATTCATATATTTAGCGTCTGTACATGGTACAGTGCCTAGAACTAGGCATTCTGCAGATATTTTTGAATAATTTAATGAATAAATAAACATTGGAAATGCTGTCCTACAAAAAGGAAGTTGACTTATTCTCTCTTGCACCAGATGACATAATGTTGAAAAGTTGAAAACTATATTTTCTTTTAAAATGAATGATTATGTACCAAGTGCTTTGAGAAATATGTTATTATCCCACTTCTACAAAGACAAAACTTAAGTTTAAGAAAGGCTAAGCTAAGTTCTTCATGGTCTTATAGGTAGAAAGTAGAAAGTCTGGCATTTGAGAGCAGATATGCAATGCCCGTGTTTGGATATTTAATGTCTATGCATGAATCTTCCTCTCTATGGCACTTCCTAGTGTGTAAGGGAGAAATTTTACAGTAATTAAGATTTCCAGCAAATTGTTGGGCTTACTTAGAAAGTCCCCAAGAAAAATTGGAAGACCACTAGAAATCAACTGTGTGTTTTAATAACCTCTTAATAAGGTACTAAAAAGAATATAAAAAATTGATAGTTTAAATGCAACAATTATTCATCCTAAAATAAGCAGATGTTAGCTAAGTAGGAAAAAACCTATATATTTGGAGTTCAAATTGATATAACTTTGTATAGTACATGATGTCAGCTTTGGCATTAGTGCTTCTAGAGGAAGTAGACTTGCAGGTAAACTTTATGTTCAAGCACTAGAAATACTTTTTCTCAAAAATTACCAACTTTCATCTGGTAAGTCTTAAGGGAAAAATATTCTTAAGGTAAAATTAAAGTAAAAATAAGATAAGAAAAACAATTACAAAAACAAGAATGGCATGGCCACACATTTTTTTTCTGCTTCCAGCTCAACCCTCTGATGGTAATATTATACAAATATCATTTTATCAAGTTATCAACATTTCCAGAAAGACAGCATAGAAAGTTGGATTTTAGGAGGAGTCATCCCTGAGATAAGAAAACACTTATTCTGAAGTCACTTATGAAATAAAGAAGTCAGTAGCTTTTATTGAGTCTCATATTTGGGGGGTTTATGCACTTCCACATATTTTTTCAATAAAAAATGTTGATCTTCAATAATGAATGGCCTGGTGTTACATTACAATTTTTGTCAGAATTACGTTCGCTATTCAAAAACAGGGAGAAATTGTAGTGTCTTGCTATTCAAAGTATGATCTGTGGAGTAGCAGCTATGCATGACCTGATAGCTGTTTGAAATGCAAACTATCAGACTAGATCCCATATACACCAAATCAAAATCTGCATTTTAACAAGACAGGTCGTTTGTGAACATTAGAGGTTGAGGGGCACTGTTCTACCGCACCTGGCTCAATTATAACTACTACTTTTCTTTCATTCTGTCTGGAAGTTTCTATTTTATACATGTTTTTCCCACATTTGGTAGATTTCTTCTCCTAATTTAAAATGAGTTATTTGGCAAGAATATGCAATTGTTTTGAGTTATAATTAAATGTAGTGGGCTGGGCGCAGTGGCTCATGCCTGTAATCCCAGCACTTTGGGAGGCTGAGGCAGGTGGATCACATGAGGTCAGGAGTTCGAAACTAGCCTGGCCAACATGGTGAAACCTCATCTCTACCAAAAATACAAAAAAAAATGTAGCCAGGTGTGGTGGGCGCCTGTAATCCTGGCTACTTGGGAGACTGAGGCAGGAGAATCACTTGAACCCAGGAGGCGGAGGTTGCAGTGAGCCGAGATTGTGCCACTGCACTCCAGCCTGGGCAACAGAGCAAGACTTCATCTAAAAAATATGTAAATAAATAAAATTTAAAAATAAATGTAGTGGGCTCTAGGCATGCTGCATGAGTAACATATAGATCTTTAAGCCTTATACAGTAGAACACAGATTCAAATGCCTATTTTGATATCAGATCTGGGGCTATATGCAGTTGATGCTAATATACATTGAAAGGAGAAAAAATGCAATGTAAATTTTCCTTGGTATGATGTCAGGTAAAGTTAAAGATTTATTTTGTTTTCAGACAACTTGAGTTGTTAGAATAGGACTCAATGCCATGAGGAATCATGTCACTGTTCTGCCAAAAATATATGATACTGCTGAGAAGTATGACTCAGAACTCAGCAGTAAATGGTGCTTCTGACTTTGATCCCTTTGCAGCTTTGAGCTGGCTATGCCATCTGTATCAGTCAAATGCTGGTGTGTAACAAACACACCAAACGCAGTTTATTAGTTCCTGACTCAATGAGTAAGCAATTTGGACTCATCTCAGCTGAGCAGCTCTATTTGTCTTGCCTGGGTTCATTCATGTGATTACAGTTGGCTTGTGAATCATGCAAGTATTGACTTATCCTGGATGACCTTATTCATATCTGGCTTTTGGCTAGGGTGAATAACATATATGTCTCCAGCAGACTAACTCAAGCATTTTCACACACAACAGCAAGTCTCAATGCACAAGCACTTTTCAAGCTTCTGCTGGCATCATGTTTGCTAATATCCCATTAGCCAAAGCAATTCACAAGGTCAAATCCAGATTTAAGAGGTGAAGATGAATACTCCATCACTTGATAAAATATGCTGTCAAATGCTATGGCCATTTAAAAAAATTTACAACATCATCTCTGTTTTCCACCATAGTGAACAAACTTAACAAACTTGTACCTCTTTCTATGTAAGCATCTTTCTATCATTTGGGGAGAATCCCATGTCTCTATTATGAGACAATTATTATGAGACAGTTGATACAAAAGCTCTCAGACCATGGAATATGGTGGGCAGCAGGAGCCGTGACTTTCAGCTGGATCAGAAGAGGGTGCTTTGTTATTTACTTTGCAAATTCCCTTTCCTGCTTTTTACTCTGGGAAATTTGTATTATGAGTGAAACTCTATTTTGCTTTATTTATTTCACTTCTGTTGCATCAATAAAATCCGCACCTGTTTGTTCTGGCATTGAGAGCAGCTGTCTGGTCTGCAGTAATATTTCCCACCTGGGTGGCTGAGCTGTCTCTCAGTGGCAGACACCCTTGTCAGCGTTGGTGGAAAAAGAGTTGCTTGGCTAATTTGGGTGCTTCCCTTTGGGCTCAGTGAAATGGACAAAACAGGAAGTGTTTGACTCACAAATGCGTGCCGTGAGAAGTTTCCCAAGACACAGTAGGTGAGAACAGAGCCAAAGAGAAGGTTGTGTGTGATACAAAGAGACATTAATAATGGTTGTGAATTGTAGGGTAGACAGCAGAATATATTCCAAGGGATTTTGATTGTGTCTGGGTAACCATGTGAGCAAAGCCTCTATGGTTTATGAAATGGCTAACACCTTATATATGTGAATATATTGAGATATCATTTTCCTATATTGGACTCTTTGTAGTTGTGTCACTGATATATCAAATACACTGTGTATATATGTACATATAAACACATAGGTACCCAAAGACATATTGATTGGAGTTGCAATAATACTAAGGGACTCAGCAGCCAAGAGTTTTCCCAGCATTGTATTAGTGTTGAGGAATAAACCCATCTCTTAAAGAGTGAGGGGAAACACGGAGGTTTTTGAGGTAATACACTGTTTAAACAGAGGTTTCTGTGGTTGGATAGATGACACTGAAGGAGATGTGACAAACAGTGGTAAATAGGTTCTAGAGTTGGAGAAAGTCAGGACCCCAGGATCGAATGAAAGCTGAGCTTTATACATAGTCTTATTTTTTTGACCAAGTTGAGAACCTCTTGAAACTTTCTCTTTAGTCATTAGTTTCTCTGCCCAGGTATATTTCAGACCCTCAGTTTAACCTCAGGCACATGACCTTACATAGTTTGTTGATAAATCTTTGTAATTATTGCCCTTTATTTGACAAGTTGTTGTATTCAAATGGCTTTGCCAATTTTTAAATATTCTAAGAACTTTGAGGTAATCAGTTTGCCTAAAACGCTAATATATTAGGTTTGGCTTTTTTTTTTTTTTTTTTTTTCTTTTTCCAAATAGTCAACAGAAAACAAAGTTGGAATGAGCTTCCTAAAGCAAAGTTAATTTTCTGTACTGGAAGTAATTGAATTTAGAAAAAAGTAACATTCAAAATTTTAGAATGTTCACAATTCAAGCATTGAGTAGAAAGTTAGATTAAATGTCCTTTAAAAGTCATACCAAAAGTGGTAGTCTGTTATCCACTTGCAAGTTAACGTGGAAAGAACAGGAATTTTATAATCAAACAGATCAAAATTGAAACTTCCCCTCTGCTATTAATGGGAAAAAATAGCAGGACTTGGTTAATGATTTAATATGGAAAGGCACCAAGGACTGTGCTTCAGTTTCTAATTTGGGAGCTAGGTGGCAATTAGACATTACAAATTCAGCATGTTCAACATAGGAATCCTGGTTGTCTATCCACAGTTCGCTCTAGACTCCGTTTTTCTCATCTAAGCTGATGTCAAATATATCTTTCTAGTTGCTTAAGTCAAAATACCTGGAAGTCATTTTGACTCGTCTCCTTTTCCTACATCCTATATCTAATAAATCAAGTAATTCTACCACTACTTTCAAAATAGATCCAGAATCCAACTATTTCCAGACACCTCAACTGGTACCACTATGATCTTAGCCATTTTCAGCTCTCCCAAGGATACTGAAATGGCCTCATAACAGATCTCTCTGTTGCTACATTTGATTTGTGCAATTTAATCTCAAGCCAGCAACCAGATTATTGTAAAATTTAAAACAACTCACGTGACTCTTTTCTAACTCTTGCAAAGTTTCTGTATTAAACTGCAGTAAAACCTAAAGTACTTCATAAGGTCCTGCCCCCTACCAAACTCTGCAAACCTCTCTCACTGCTTGTTTACCTTGCCACCTTGTTTACCGTGCCACACTTCACAGTAGCCTCCTTTGTATTTGCTAAATGCATCAGGCATGTTTAATAGCAGACTCGGTTCCAGTTTTTCCTCTGCGCAACTATTCCTACTCCCAACCCCTCCCAGATATCTACTCAGTGACTTTCCAACCTCTTTCAGATTTTTTCTCAAATTTAATCTTCTTATTGAACTCTCAGTGAGGAATATTGCCACCTTCACTCTCCTTACCCCAACCAGACTACATCTTCAACACTCTTGATCACTCTGCTTTTAAGGCCTTATTTTAATCATCGTTTTCTTTTTAACCCATGTTTGTCAGTGCTATTACTTTATTCTTTTACGATGGGGAATATTTTAATCAACTTTACTGAAGTATAATTTACATTACATAAAATAAACACATGTGAAGTATACTGTTTGAAAAGTTTTGAGAAATGTAGTTACTTGTGTATCTGTTGTCATAACCATGATAAGAATGTGTGGATCAACTAAGAAAGTTCTCAAATACCCCTCAGCAGTAAAACCTCACCCCTATTCAGGGCAACTGTTTATTATTTATTTGGTCTCTATTCGTTTCATCTGTCCTATATTTTTGTTTAAATTGAATCATACACTGTATTTATTTTGTGTCTGTGTTATTTCAATCAGCATAAATTTTTGAGATATATCTGTGTTCTCACATGTATCAGTTGTTTGATACTTGTTATTGCTAATTGTATTCTATTGTGTTACTTTTCTACAATATGTTTTTCCATTTACTTGAAATTTTTCATTTCCATTGAATTAGCATTCGGGTTGTTTCTAGTTCTAAACTATTATGATTAAAATTGCTGTGGATGATTTTGTAGAGGTCTTAATGTGGATATAAGTTTTCATTTCTCTTGAGTAAGTACCGAGGCATAGTGTTGGTAAGTTATATGGGAAAAGTATAGCTAATGTTACCAAAAAATGCCATATTATTTTTGGAAGTGACTGGGGAATTTTTCACCCTCATCAGCAATGTATGAGTTTTGGTTGTTTTACATCTTTAACAACACTTGGTATTGTTAGTATTTTTAATTCTAAGCATTCTAGTGAGTATGAGACACTACCTTATAGTGGGTTTAATTTGTATTTCATAGTTATTCACTATGTTGTGCTTCTTTTCAGGGAATTAATGTCCATTTTAAATTTTTTTGTGAAGTATCTTTCAAATATTTTGTGCATTTTTTGTGTTATCTATATTCATGTTATTAAATAGTAAAGTATTGTGATGGTTAATACTGAGTGTCAACTTGATTGGATTGAAAGATACAAAGTATTGATCCTGGATGTGTCTGGGAGGGTGTTGCCAAAAGAGATTAACATTTGAGTCAGTGGGCTGGAAAAGGCAGACCCATCCTTAATCTGGGTGGGCACAACCTAATCACCTGTCAGCCCGGCCAGAATATAAGCAGGCAGAAAAGAGAGACTGACTTAGCCTCCCAGCCTACATCTTTCTCCTGCGCTGGATGCTTCCTACCCTCAAGCACTGGACTCCAAGTTCTTCAGTTTTGGAACTCAGACTGGCTCTCCTTGCTCCTCAGCCTGCAGATGGCCTATTGCAGGATCTTGTGATTGTGTGAGTTAATACTTAATAAACTCCCTGTATGTATATTTTATATATATATAATATTCCATCATATATTATATATATATATATTCCATTAGTTCTGTCTCTCTAGAGAACCTTCACTAATACAGGTACTTTATATATTTGTGTACCAGTTTTTAATCACTTGTATACAAATATATGTCCACATATGTATATATATCATGTATTATAGATGGAAAATATTTTGTCCCAGTCTATGGCTTGCTTTTATTTTTTTTTTCTTTCCTCAAGGATGTCATTTGAGGGGCAGAAATTTTTAACTTTAATGGAATTCAATGTATCCTTTTTAAAAAGAGTTAATGCTTTCTGTTTCATCTTTAAAAAAATCTTTGCCTAACACAAGTTGCAAAGATTTTCTCTTATATTCTCTTCAAAAGATGTCTAATTTTAACTTTTATATTTAGGTGTATGTTACTTTTAAAGTTAAGTTTTGTGTAGAATGCGAGTCAGGGATCTAAGTTTGTTTTTCATACAAACATCACTTTGACAGCATGATTTATTTAAAAAACTATACTTTCATGATTAAAATTTGTTAGCACCTTTGTCAAAAATCAATTGACCCTATAGATGTGGATTTATTCTTAGATTCCTTATTTTTTCCCACTGATTCAGCTTTACACCTGTATAAGACTGTCTTGATGGCCTTAAAATCACAGCTTAACTTCCCTTTCTTTCTTCTTCAAAATTGTGTTAGCTATTGTGAACTTCATAAGAGACATTAACAAATTCGTTTATACATTTTAGAAGTTTGTTGTATTCCTCAGAATTTTTTACAGCGTTAATCATGTAATATATGAATAGAGACTGATGTACATCTTCCTGTCCTAAAAATGTTTCTTTACTTCTTTTTCTTATTTTATTACATTTCCAGTAAAACATTTAATAAAAATGGTAAAATATTTAATAAAAATGGTGACAATAATGAAGGCATTCAGTTCTTCATTATTGAGTGTATTACCTGTAGTTATTTCTTTAAATGCTGTTTATCAAGTTAAATAAGTTTCTGTTTCTAGTTTGCTTAAAGTTTATATCATGAATGGGTGTTGAATTGGAGATGATTATTTCAATATAATAGTTCTGTTATGGCAGTTAATTGCATTGAGTGATTTTAGAATATTGAATGAACCTCGGGTTATTGAGATCAATTGCACCAAGTCATAATGCATGCTCTTTTTATATTTGTGTTTATTTTATGGTCCAGCATATGGCTAATCTCAATGAACATTTCCTATAAGATTAAAATATTTTAGTTTTCATGTTTAATCTTTTTTTTTTTTTTTTTTTTTTTGAGACGGAGTCTCGCTGTGCTGCCCAGGCTGGAGTACAGTGGTGTGATCTCGGTTCACTGAAACCTCTGCCTCACAGGTTCCAGTGATTCTCCTGCCTCAGCTTCCCAAGTAGCTGGGATTACAGGCTCCCACCACCACGCCTGGCTAATTGTTGTATTTTTAGTAGAGACAGAGTTTTACCATATTATTTCAGCTAGTGTGTGAAACTTCTGACATCAGGTGATCCGCATGTCTCGGCCTCCCAAAGTCCTGGGATTATAGGTGTGAGCCACTGTACCCAGCAAGTTTAATCTTTTATCTTTTATAAATAGTCATGTTGTTGAGAGCGTTGTTCAAATATTTTACATCTTTACTGATTTTCTGTCTACTTTTTCATTAAATACTGAGAGAAGGGTGCTAAAATCTTCATCTATGTTTGTAGATGTATCTAGTTCTCTCATGAAGCCTGTGAAATTTACTTGATAATTGTAATGGGGTGTATTCCTATTTTGAATTAATTTATTTATCATTATAAAATGTCCTTTTTATCTCTTGTGCTAATCTTCATTTTACAACTTACTGCTGGTATTAATAGAAACACCATGCCAATTGTTTTTCTTAATGTTTCTGTGCCATTATATTTTAAGTGCATCTGTCATAGACAGCATATAGTTCAGTCTTGCTCTTTTATTCCATCTGACTTTTTTCATTTTATTTATTCTTAGTCCATTTACATTTAATGTAACTATCAACATTGCTGTGCTTCAGTTGCCATGTTGGTACTTGTTTTTGACTTGTCCCTTCATATTTCTTCTTATTTTGTTGCCCCTTCTTGACTTCTTTGGGTTAATCAATTTGTTGTTTTTTATTTCATTTTCTGTACTTGTTTTGGTGTTTCCTCATTTTATTATTTGCCTTAGGGCTCACAGTTTGCATTCCTAACTTATCAAAGGCCATTCAGAGTAAATGTTATTTACCACTTCACATTTCACACTTTACACTTGACACTGTATGATTTCCACTTATTACTGCACACTTCCCACTTAAATAGTATACTTCTATTTATCCACTACACTTCATTTTTGATATATTGAAGTTAAATATTTTCCTTCTCTATCTCTTACAAAATCTGTCTTACCAATATTGTTCTTTTTGCTTTAAACAATCACCTTTTAAATAGTTTACTAGGACAAAAAACTGTCATTTACATCGACTTGCTTGCCTTGTTCTGTGTTCTTCATTCTTCCTTTAGATCTAATTCTCTTACTGGTAACTATTTTCCATGGTTACTGATAAAAAATCAATAATCTTTTGGTTTGTAGTTTTCTTTTCTCATGTTTTATCTGGTTTTGTTATTAGGGGAATGCTGGCTTCATAGAATGAGTTAGTAAACATTCCCTCTTCTTCTATCTTCTGAAAGAGGTTGTAGATAATTAGTGAAATTTATTCCTTAATATTCGGTATAGAATTTATTGGTGAACACATCAAGGCTTGGTGCTTTTTGTCTAGTAGATTGTAAAGGATTGATTCAATTACTTTAATACACGTATAGTCCTATTTAAACTATTTCTTTTTGTGTGAGTTTTGGCAGGTTGGGTCTTTCTAGAAATTGTTCCATTTCATTTAAGTTACCAAATTTGTGAACATAAAACTGTTCATGTAATTCATTTATTATCTTTTCAATGTCCGTGGAATCTTTCAGGATATTCTACCTTTTATTTCTAATAATTAGTAATTTGTGTTCTCTCTCTCTGTTTTTTTAGTTAGCTTGGATAGAGACTTCTCAATTTTATTTATCGTTTCAAAGAACCAGCTTTTGGTTTTGTTGGTTTTCCTTTATGGATTTTCCATTTTCAATTTCATTGATTTCTGTACTATTTTTTATTATTTCTGTTGTTCTTGACCCTTTTATTATCATTTTGTGTCCCTCTGTATCCCTGATAACTTTGTTTTCCTTATTCTAAAATTTTGATTTTAGTATTAATTTTTCTGAAATTAATATAGCCACTCCAAGTTTTTGAATTAGTGTTAGCAGGGTATATCTTTCTCTATCAATCTACTTTTAATATATATGTGCCTTTATTTAAAGTAGATTTCTTGTATATAACATATTGTTGTGTTTTCTTTTTTGATGTACTTCGAGAATTTCTTTTATTCCTTAACCATTACTGTTCAAAGTGATTATTGATATAGTTTGATTAATATCTACTATATTTGCTACTGTTTTTCATTTGTTGCTCTTTTTCTTTGTTCCTATTTTTGTCTTTCACTCTTATTTTAATTGAGCATTTTGTTATTGTTGTTGTTTCAATCATTTTTCTTTTTGCCCTTCATGTTTGGAAGTTTCTATTGAGATATCCTCAAGCTCAGAAAGTCTTTCTCAGTTGTGTCCAATCTACTAGCAAGACCATCAGTGGTAGTCTTCATTTCCGTTGCAGCATTTATTTTCTCTAACATCTCTTTTTGGTTCTTAGAATTTTTATAACATCTCTCTGCTTACATTGCCCATCTATTCTTGAATGCTGTGTACTTGATTCATTAGAACTCTCATCATATTAATCAAAGCTTTTTTAATTTTCCAATTTGATGATTGCAATATTCCTGACATCTCTGAAGCTGCTTCTGATGCTTGTTCTGTCTCTTGAAGCTCTGTGTGTTTTTGTGTTATTGTTGTCGGTAGTGGTTGTTTTTCTTTTGGCTTTTAGTATGTCTTGTAATCCTTTTTTGACAGCCAGAGATAATGTACTGGGTAATAGGAACTGCTATGAATAGGTCTTTATTAATGTGGTTGTAAAGTATGGTGAAGACGAAGCACTATATAGTTCTATAGTTAGGTCTCAGTCTTTTGGTAAGCCTGTGCCCCTGAACTATGAGCTTCACAAGAGTTTCTCAGTTGTTTCACTCCGTAGGTGGGGCAGAATAGGTAGAATGAACTGGTATGGGTATTTTTCTGCCTCTAAGTAGAATGAAAAAGCCACCTGGAATTGAGTATTTTTCTTCCTCCAGGTCAGTTCAGGTCTGATAAAACCCAGCAGGTTGGGCTCTCATTAAATATTGTTTCCTAAGTTCAGACCTCGCTAAGAACAAGATGTTCTGGCGTATTTTAAAATGGTTCCTTTTCTTCTCCCTCTGACAGAAACAGGAGATTTTTCTCCAATATGTACCAAAAAATATTTGTCAAGCTTCTGAAAGTAAAACAAAAGAGCAGGAGTCTGCTTATGACTGGGTCTCCCTGGAGTTTTCCCCATTCAGTCGTGTCCACAGTGAGCCTCCAGCAGTTTGTCAATGACAGTTTAGGTTTTTCTACCTCACCTGGGCACTGTTTTCTGCAAAGGTCTACTTGTGAGTTTCTGCTCTGGTAAGTTGGGATTCTCTGTACTCATATGTTTCTCCAATTTGGAAGGCAGCAATTTTCCCTGTGACCTCACTTATCTTCCATATCTAAGGAAAGTTTTTGATTTTTCAGTTTGTTCAGTATTTTGCTTGTTGATTGGACAGAGTGGCAATCTCTAAGATCTTTACGTGGCTGACCATAAACCATTAACAATCATTTGTACCCTTTTTCCCCTTTGTGCAGTTTTGTTGTATTTTTGTTGTTGTTTTTCTGGTGCTTCTATAATTTTCTTTTTATTTTTTGTTTTTAGTAGTTTGAGTATGATTTCCCTAGAAACAGCCTTCTTGTATTTATCCTAGGCAGAGGGAGAGCCCAAAGTCTGTGGCAGGTTTTCTGTGAGTTCTTGGCTATGGGTTCACCTACACTTCAGCTCCCTCCCTCCTCTCCAGTGTCCTGCCTGCAGACTTTATCCACTTCAGTTGCCCTCACATTGATTTGTGTCTCCTTATGTGAGTAGTACTTCTACACTCTGTTTTGATTCTACCTTACTAAGCCACAATAAGAAATATTCCTGAGGCAGAGATTCTGGGTAATAAGGAGACCCTGTAGTTAGTTTCTCTGCTCAGAGTTCACAGTTTTGACCTGCCTGTTGTCTAATGTCTGAATACATTTTCTCATAAATGTTGTTCTCTTTTACTTTGGAGGTTAATTTGATACCAGTTATTTTGCCACAGTCAGGAACAAAAACTCCTCTCCCATCCTGGCACTAGTTTTAATTTATATAGCACCTATCACCTTCCATCGTCTGCAGTTGACTTAATTACTGTGTTTATTGTATAATGTCTGTATCTAGGTATTATAGTATCCACAGAACAGCAGATCTTTTTGTTTTATTCACTGATGTATCCTAAGTGCCCAGCACAGTGTGGGACATGTCTCCAAAGTAAACATTCACTTGTTGAACAAGTGTCCCAGTGATGATGTAGATGTGAAATTATCCAGTGCCCCTGAAATCATTCAAATTACTCAATACTATAGCCGGAAAAAGTTCTAATTGTTCAGTTCACTTCTGTCAGGAAAATGCTTTGGCTATTCTAAGAGTTGGAGCAGACACCATAATAAGAGCCAAAATATTTTTATATTAAAACAGTATATGCCACTTTGTTTTTTCTACCATGTTGTCTCTGGAGATTTCCTGATGAGAGCTGAAATTAGAATAAATGTGGGTTAAACTAAAGATTATGGATCTTGCCACTAGTAGACCACATATGTTATATGTTTGCAAGCATATATCTTCGTTTTGAAAAAATAATGTAATTCAAATGATCTTTTCTGATAAAGATATCCAGGGTTTTATCCTTGTAGGAGGCCAATATTGGCTCTCAAAGATATAATAAGTTATTTTATTTTCTCAAAAGCTTTCATGGCCATTTTTGGATCTGTATATAAATATATAACATATGTATATGCTGCATATCCGAAATCATTATTGTAGTTCCTTAGAAGAGTAATCCACAGTATAATAGAGAGATAAATGACTAAAAACATATATCTTAATAAATAAAAGCAACTTACTCCACTTCTGAAAAAATAGAAACAACAAAAACATGTACAACCCTTCAGCTATATGATATAGCCTGTAAGAAGATTGAAAAAAAAAAAAAACCTAACTTTTATCCACATTCTATGTAGTTGATATTAAATCTCACTATATGGATGAGAGAACAGGTGTATCTTCTGTAAATTTACATATATACTAAGTAGTCAAGAAAGGATTTGAGTTTAGGTCTGTTAAGGTCCTGTACCTCCATGTTTCCTGAGTTAAAGCCATTCAAAATCCATGAAAATTTTTATGCTCATTTTTTAAAAAACTAAATTATTTCCTATAATCACCTAATACATACTGAGAAATTTGTCACTAAACCAAAATGACCACCTTCCTGCAGACAGCACATGCAATTTAGCGAGAGACGTGTAAACATTAGCAGTTTAGAAATTTCTAAGGTAGTTAGTTATAAGTGGAAGTATCATGACAAAATATTCTCAAACCATATTAATTGCAAGAATATTTGGAGTAAAAAGATAAATATGCATCGTAAAGAAATTTTAAAGATTAGGATTATTATGTAATTGTTTTAATCACAAACAATTTAAAGTGATTGTCTGTCCTCCCCTGGAATCTTCTTTGGCAATTTCAAGAACCATCTTTCTCCATACTTCCTTAGGTGATGAAGTAGGCATTTATTTAAGAATCATCCTGAAGAGACAAAGATTTACATACTTTTTATCTACTTAACATTGCCAATACTGCATTTATCAGTTCTATTTCACCATTGAAAGCAACTGTTACAAGAGACTAGTTTAACTGAAATTTAGAATTGTAGTCCTATAGTTTTTTCTTTCTTTCTTTCTTTTTTTTTTTTTTTTTTTTTTGGCAAGACACCAGAATATCTTATTTTAGCTTTAGGAATGGCTATTAACTTACTCAAACTTAATCATTTGACATGCTAACTTTTTTTTTATATATATATATATATATAGTACCTGAAATAAGAATGAACAAAACAGCTCTTCTTTCCATAATTGCCTTGTAATTACTTTGTTAGCTTTAGGCATTTACATTTCATCAACTACAGAAGTAATTACATAATCCTGCATGCCCCTTAAATTCTATTTGCTTTGTTTGGCTTCTTTTGTTAAAACTTAATCTCAAAGCCATTGCACATAGAGAGACAGAGAGAGAGAGAGAGAGAGAGAGAGAGAGAGAGAAAAGACCATCCAATGCCATTTTTCCACTTAATGAATCATTTCTTCTGTCAGCTTTTTGGTATTAATTTTCAAACAGTTTTCTTTGCCATCAATTGGTCCATAAAACTAGTTCACAATGGCAACATTAGGACAATATTATGTTTCTGAATTTTTTTTGTGGGGGACAGGTTAGTATAATAATATAGTCCAGATAGATTTACAGTATAAGTCCTCTAGCTTAGTTTAGTATGGATACTCTTGTTGTGTTGGTCATGATCATCATTGTCTCAAACTAGGGCTAGATTCTTTGGTGTGCTACCTAATCTCACAGGGTTCCATGCCTGCATTAATGCTCTACTATTGACATTTTGAAATTCTTAATAATTTTTGAGCACAGTCTATATTTTCATTTTTGTACTGGGCCTCAAAAATTATGTAGCCAGTTCTGTCATAGACACACATACACGTAACTAAGTGTTACACTATTTTGTTTATGTCATTAAGCTAAGCATTATTTAAATTAGATTTTTTAAAAACTCAAGCTGTGTTGCTTTTAAACCTATATTGTGGATTGATAAATATTTCAAATAAACAAATGGCTTCCAACCTACAGTCTCACCTTTGCTTGATAAATCAGTATTACAGGTCTAGTAGTATTGCTATTTCTACTTTCCAAGAAGGAAGAATGAAAGGGAGGGAGGAAAGGAGAAAGAAACAGAAGAGAGAAGAAGATGGAAGAAAGGAAGGAAGAAAGGGAAGCTGGTTGCTTTTATTTTGTCTTGCATACTCATAGATAAGTTAAATGAGTCAACAATAAAAATGAACATGTTAGGCTTTTACACATAGCTTTAATGCTCACATCAAGTAAGTGGCCTGAGATATTTTTAAATTTTTATTCCAAGTCAGCTGGTAAAAAGCCTTTTCACATTAAGAGCTTTTTTCTATGTACTAATAATAATTTAGTGAAGTAAAATCTCCATATATTTTTAATGAGTTCCTTGTACTATTATATTGCGTTACAGCAAAAATTTACTTTGAATTTTTTACTGTATTCAATTATGTTGTTGCATAGGTGCTAACTGAGACATGCAAGCAAATTTGTACATTTTGTTGTTGTTGTTGTTTTTCCCTTGTCTTTACCACTGTTTTTAGTACCTGTTCTGCATCTGAAATGTATAGCCCAATTTTCCTTTTTCACAAGTTCTTTAAAATTTTCTAGTGTGTGTAAGTGGGAATTATGTTCACAACTTTTGGGAAATAAACTTCAAAATATGTGCATAATCTTGCTTGTGAGATATATATGTACATATGTATATATATCTTACAGAGGGAGCAGAGAGGGATCTATATAGGTATAATGATAAATGTACTATCTTTTCTTCTATATTTACAGGATAGATTAAGTACGTTTCATTTTTAGGCCTCTGATACTTTAAGGAGTTGGGAGATGATAGAAAGCTAAGACTAGTCTGGCTCATAAAATTTTAAGATATTCTATTGACTTGATGTTGCCTTTTACTAAAAAGGATGAAAAGTGATTATGCTGTGTCTTAAGGCTGACTTGAGAACTTGAAAATTTCCCTGAAGCTTTCCTAGGGCAGGCCTTTTTTTTCTGCATTATATTATCTTCTCCAATATCTTTCAAGTTCTAATCCTATTGTCATAACAGACTACAATGATATCTTTGGGAAATTCCAGCATATGTCTCTCTCTTTCTCTCTCTCTCTCTCTCTACACACACACACACACACACACACACACACACACACACACACGACTATATTATTATCCTAACCTATCAAATATACACACACACACACACACACACGAGAGAGAGAGAGAGAGAGAGAGAGAGAGAGAGAGAAAAGTGGAGGTGGCAGCCATACCCTCTATAAGACAATCATTAAAATTTTAAAATAATTCGTTTTGCCTCCAGGCAA
This sequence comes from Papio anubis, assembly GCF_008728515.1. Taxonomy (NCBI): domain Eukaryota; kingdom Metazoa; phylum Chordata; class Mammalia; order Primates; family Cercopithecidae; genus Papio; species Papio anubis. The sequence continues at coordinate 88,333,213 of NC_044987.1, forward strand.
GATAGAATAACAGAACTGGATTTCCCTACTTTTATTAAAAAAGAGAAAAAAATAACAGATAATATATATCACAATGAATTTTAAGTGAAGGTCAAATAAGAGTGATCTCAGGGTGTGGAAATAAAAAAGGTGATTTATCTAGTTTATTGCCAAAAGATAGTTTACAGGCATATAGCAACAATGAGGAGGAACCCAGGGGAAAAAATAGTTATACTTTTCTTCAATTTGATGTTGAGATCTCTCTTTGAAGAGTGACTTTAAACTCTAGCCCAGCCCAGACTAAGCTCCAGGGAATTTGTTCTGTTGATGTTTACAGTGTGCCTTTCACAGGATATGTCTTTATCCTGGCGAATGGCCTAGTGCCTAAGTGTTCCACCTGTGACTAGGTGTCCCTCTTATAGGAAACTTGTTTACATTGGCAGATGGCCATGTGGCTCTTGTCTGACCTGTATCTAATTTATTCCTGCCAAGATAGACACTCTCTAGGAAAGACTTGACCAGGAGGAATGTTAGGTCTGGGTGTGTTGGTCCTGTGAAACACAGAGGAGACAATGCGACAAAAATACATGAAATAACATAATCAGTTTATTACTCACAGATTCATGAGAAAGGAGAAGTACTGATAAGAGCTGATGGGAAGGTCTCAAGGCCTGGCAGGTGAGGGGCCAGGGAGAGACAGACCACTGGGTCTGTGGGGTCCACAGTATTCCCCCACACAGGTTTCCCAGGGAGTTCTAATTGGCGGGTTTAGAACAAGCAGGAGCACGTTTCGTGAGGTCATAGTGTGACTGACAGTGGTTACTGTAGCATATGTATGTAATCCATGAGGAGTATTAGGGTCACTGAATAAGTCAAGTAGGCTGAATTTCTGTGCATAAGGAGGTGGTCACCAGGAGGCAGCTGAATAAGGCAGAAGTGTATATTGACCACATTGTGGAACCGAGAGGAGGCGAGCTGCAAACTATCAAAGGTGGCTAAGCCCTGCTTCTGGGATAAGAAAGTTTAACCTAGATTCAGGATGCATGCACAGGCAACACAAAATGAATTATAACAATCCATTATAAGAATCTCTAAGAGTATCAACCCGAAGAGATGGATCTGAGTGTCTGCAGAGATAACAGGTTAAAATCCTCAAGCAAAGTACTGGGAAGAATAATCATGCACAGAGAGAGAATACCAGAAATCTGCAAAAGGCTTCACTTAAGTATTCAGTAAAGTACTTATCAGTGAATACTTGGGAGGAGACTGCCCACATCCAGGGAAAGAATCAGATGAACAGATTAAAGATATGAGTATTCGACATTCACATAGGACTGATAATGGTGCCTGTTACCAGCTGCCAGACTGGAAAACTTTATGACTGTGGAACATTGGAGAAAATACCCAGCCTTAGCAGTGGGGAATATTTTGTTCTAGGTTAAATTCTGCTCAAATCCTGCCTAACAAATCTTAAAAACATGACCTGTAAGGATCAAACAGCTTCTAAAAAGCTTAATTGTATCCCCCAAGAAAGATCAAAACTATTTGTAGGAATATAATATCTGGTGTTCAAGAGGTAAAACTCATAAATCCAATCAAAGATTATGTATGAGATTGCAAGAAAACACAAATCACCATGTGGAAGAAAAATCAATCAAACCATTCCAAATCTTAGTCAGATATTAGAATTAGCATTTAAGAACAATAAATAGTTATTATATTTCATGTGTTTGACAAATAACTAGAAAAATGAATGGTATAAAAAACACCCAACCAAGCTTCTGGAAATAAAAAAATTAATGTATGAGATAAATAATTGGATTAACAACATATTAGACATTGCAGAATAAGATTTACTCATCCGTAAATTTGAAGATGACAATAGAAATTACCCAAAATGAAACACACAGAGAATAAAGAAATTTTAAAAATAAAGAGCATCACTAGGGTGATAGACAGTTGTCTGATGTACATTTAGTTGGAATCTTTGAAAGAGGGGGTACCAAAATATTTGAAAAATTAATGGCCAGAAATGTTCCAAGTACTATGGAAGCTGTAAATCTAGAGATCCACAAAGCTTGATGAACCCCAAGCACAAGAAACATGAAAATACATCAATCCACATTGTGATTATTAATTTTTATGTATCGACTTGCCATGGACTGGACAGGTATTTGATCAAACATAATTCTGGGTGTTTTTGAGAGGATAATTTTGGAGAAATTAACACTGAAATCATTTAGGTCCCTAATGTGGGTGGGTCTTATCCAATCAGTTGAAGATCTGAATAGAGCAAAAATACTGGCCATCCCCTGAGTGAGGGAGGATTCATCTTGCCTGATTGCCTTAAAACCATGGTTTTGGCTTTTTATTGCCTATGGACTTGAACTGAAACATGAGGTCTTTCTAGTTCTCAGTCCTTTGGACACAAAGACTGGAACTACACCATTGACTCTCCTAGGTCCCCAGCTTCCTTACTCATCCTGAAGATCTTGGGACTTGCCAGTCTCCATAATTACAGAGTCAATTCCTTATTTTACACACACACACACATACACAGGCATGCACACACACAATTGTTGGTTCTGTTTTTCTGGAGAACCATGACACATCACGATCAAATTGTTAAAAACCAAAAATAAAGAGAATACCATAAAAGCAGCCAGAGATAAAGGACATGTTATGTACAGAGGAACAAAAATAAAAAGATTGAACATTTTGGGCAGAAATCACAAGAAAGAAGACATTGGAGCAACATCTTTTAAATACTTCAACCTAGAGTTCTATACCTATTGAAAATATATTTAAAAAATAAAGGCAAAATAAAACTTTATCAGTCATACAAAAGCTGAATACATGTATCTCTGGGAGATACATATTATAAGAGACATTAAAGGAAGTAATTCAGGTAGAAGGAAACTGAGACCATATGGAAATATGGATCAACACAAAGCAATGATAAATAAACCTCAGAATGGTTGCTACATGGATGAAAAGAGTAAAGCTGGAGTTGGATTGTGAAAATCTTGATGGCAAATTGTATTCTCTGGTGATTCTTTCCCAACGTGGGAAACTTTTCTCTCTCAATTTTATAACTTCCTTAGATATACACTGTGGTCCTTTCAGGAACATCTATTCTGATTTTCTTGATTTAGATAGATTTCTGAGTTCACACATCATTGTACTCTTCCTGAGTCCTTATTAATATAGGCATGTCTGTTGTCAAAATTGGTATTGACATTTTCTTTGGAAATATAAACTTCTCACATATTGGTTGTGGAACTCAGATTTTCTTCTTTCTGACTGCTGGTATTTTCAAATATGTCCTTCTCACTTGTATGGCTTGTGACCATAACGTGGCTATCTGTGACTGAGTGACCAACCTTCATGAGTGATGATCAGGTCTCTAGAAATGGGCAGTAAGTCCTGGATTGGAGGATAACTTTCTTCTTTGACTCATACCATTTATATTTTTCATTTATTCAACTATAAAGCGAAGGAGATTAGCCACTTACTCTGTATGGCCCAAGCTCTTGTAAAGCTCCTCTGTGAAGATCCCCTATATACAAAATGATGTTTTGTTCCACGAGAATTACATTCTTGTTCACCCTGCTTCCTCTTACTCTGACTTTATCCTCCATGCTTATTGTGTTCACTATCCTACACAGATGAACTCCTCAAACGGGGAAGCAAAGTCTTGGCCACATACTGCTTTCATCGGAGTGTGCTGATTCCCTGCTGTGGCCAGGCCACTTCATCTACATGACTTCCAGCTCCTTCTGAACTGTAAACCAATATCAGATCATGTCTGCTTGACAACATAATTATACCCATGTTGAAACCCCTGATAGACATTCTGAAGAATGCAGAAGTGGCAGGGGTTTGGAGCAAGTTCTTGTATAAGAAAGTGCTAAAAAGTCAACACCTTATTATTGTAGCTGTGAAAATAAATAACAGAGCAAAGTACTTCAATATCCAAATAATAAATTTGGACACACTCCTAGAAAACTGATAATTGGGGTAAATATTTAAATATCCATGGTTATGTTAATCCTTAAATATGTCCTGAACAATTCCATCTTTTTCTTTCTATAAGAAATATAATATCAAACACATTTTAAATGCTACACAGACATTTAAAAATATCTAAAATTGCATTCCATGAAGGATTAAATTTGAGAAACATTAATACACTTCATCTTTAATGTTTTAGTCACTGAGTTTGGTTGGTGACAAAAAGACCACATATAATACTCAGGGACTGAATTATTTTATGTTAACAAAATAATTTATTATAAACTGTAAACTGTAGCTGATCTTGTTGATATAAGGATTAGTGATATTCATATTGTGGTAGATTAAAGATAGATGCAAATATTGTGATGCTTGTCCCATTAAAAAAATGGGTTCTGTTTCTCCCCATGTTGAATTAGGCTGGCCAGAAGCTGCTTTGACTGATAGAGTGTGGCACATGTGATGCCGTATCAGTTCTAGGCTTAGAGGACAGTCAACTTCCATCTTGGTCTCTAGAAGACCAGAGCTACCACGTAAGTCTGACTTACATCCCCTGCTAAGGAGATCACATGGAAAGGGTACATGTAGATAAAAAGGAGGGCCCAGAGAAGCCTAGACAGGCCTGAGAATAGAGTCATGTTGGATCCTTCAGACTAGCACAGCTACCAGCTGAGTACCACCAGGTGATCCCAGTTGATGCCACATGGAACAGAAGAAATTACCCAGCTAAACTCTTATTGGATTCCTGATCCACAAAGTTGAACGATATGATATTTTTTTTCCTATTTTAAAGCAAGAAAGTAAAACTCCAACCAAATCAACAAACAAAATAAAACAAAAAAAGAGAGGATGAGAAAAAACAAAAGAAATGATAATAGAGACCATCCTCAGCTCAAGATTATTTTATAACTGCCCTAAACTATTCATTAATTCTCTTCAAACTGAAAAATGTTGAGTAAAATTATCTAAATTACCTATGAGATCATTGTCTAACAAGACTGTCTTAGAAACATTTGATGTAGCAGGGAGGAGTAGCTTTGGCTTATTATTTACTAATGACCAGGACCTAGCTCTATAAAGTTACATATTAATTTACAGAAGACAGATAAATTACAAATTATGTTTGTCTGAGAGTGATTCAAGTGAATTCTGTCCAGTTGAAAATATAATCCCAAAGAGTGTGATTGTTTTAGACTACAGATTATCAACCAGTTTTCTATTGATTTTAGCAATCTAATTTCAGCGTTCTTTTAATGAAGAAATGTGTTAGTTTCTCTCATCCTTCTTGGAAATAGCTCTAATGTTTTCATTAATAAGTTAAATAAATATTTTAAAAGTAAAAATATTAAATTTCAGAAAGCAGAATCTCCTCTTAGTGTCCTTAAAACTTCCCCTCCCATCTCCATCTCCCTGACCATGTAGAGAAGGCATGCTATGATTGTGTTTTATTTTATTATTTTCCAAAACAAGAACAGATTTTTGTTGTTGTTGTTTATTGTGATGGTTAATATTGAGTGTCAACTTAATTAGATTGAAGGATGTAAAGTATTGTTCCTGGGTATGTCTGTGAGGGTGTCGCCAAAGGAGATTAACATTTGAGTCAGTGGACTGGGACAGGCAGACCCACCCTCAATCTGGGTGGTCACAATCAAATCGGGGCCCAGAGTGGCTAGGATAAAAGCAGGAGGAGAAATTTGGAAAGACTAGACTACCTGAGTCTTCTGGCCTTCATCTTTCTCCTGTGCTGGATGCTTCTTGCCCTCGAATATCAGACACAAGTTCTTCAGCTTTTTGACTTTTGGGCTTACACCAGTGTTTTGCCAGGGGCTTTCAGACCTTCGGCCATAGACTGAAGGCTATACTGTCGGCTTTCCTACTTTTGAGGTTTTCGGACTCGGACTGGCTTCCTTCTCCTCAGTTTGCAGACGGCCTACTGTGGGACTTGTGATTGTGTGAGTCAATACTCCTTGATGAACTCTCTTTCATATATATATCTATACTATTAGTCCATCCCTCTAGAGAAACCTGACTAATACGTTTATTCAAGTAAATATTAAAGTATAGGAAGTTACAAAATGTCTCAAACTCTGCCACCCAATGTCAAATGCAAAACATTTTAAAGAACTCCTTTCTAGAAATTGATATACAGATATAATATTATAAATGTTGCTTTGAAATATTTTTATTCTCAAACATTTTGTTGGCATTTTTTTATGTAAATAGGAATGTGCATCATTCATTCTTTTAAATGGCTTCATAGCATGCTATTCTTGCCAATATCTAATGTATTAAACTCTTTTGTGGATAAAAATTTAGCTTAAGTCCAAGGTTTATTTATAAACATTAAAAATTTTTATGATGCATTTTTGTATGGTATATAAATTATCTACTAGAGAGAATTTCTTAGAAGTAGAAATTCTGGATCAAGATTTTGACACACATTAGCAAACTGTTTTCCAGGCATATTTTTACCAATTGACACATTCTCACCAAAAGGATATGAAAATACTCATATCCTCCAGTACTTGCCAACACAGTAGTTACCATGATTCTTTTAGTCATTGTCAATCTATTTGATTATTTTTATGTGAGTGTCTCTGAACAGTAATACTGTTCCTTTTTTTACAAAAAAAATTATTAGGAATTTATATTTCATCTGTAAATAGTCTGTTTATAGCCTAATACATGTTTCTCCTGTGATATGTGAATATTAAAAGATATTCTATGTGTGTGATATATATATCTATGTTTATATTAACCTATTACAGCTATAACTATATAATATGTATATATGTATACTTTATACATTTACATATGTGTGTATATATATGTGTGTATGTGTATATATACATGTATATATAATTTTTTTCCTCAAGTTATGTAACTTCTTAGTCCTAATTCTGATGTTGGTCAAACAGTCATTTGATTTGCTTTGGATTGTATTTTATTATTCATGCTGTTAAATCAATCTCCTTTTCCTTTAAAATTTCTAGCATTCATATAAACATTGGTAAGTTCTCCTAAATATATCTAAAAATACCATAATATTTTAATAATTACATATTTTTTTAAAAATCTGATGGGGGAGGGAGAGAAGAAGGGGAAGAGAGAGAGAGAGAGAGAGAGAGAGAGATTAAGAATGAAGCAAAAGTCCAGATTTATATTTTCCAAATATTCATTAAAATGCTTAGTACCAGTTCTTTAGGAATTCATTTTATAATCATTGATTTATAAAGCCATCTTCATCATATTTTAAATTCCCATATACACTTGGTTAAATGTGATTTTCTTTATATGTTTAAAATTAGTATTGTATTTTTAATAAATCAAAACTTTTTAAAAATAATTTGTGTGTTTTATAGTAAACTTAGTGAACTTTTAATTTTTTCTAATAGTAAATCAACTAAAAATTTTATTTCATTATATTATTTATTTTAACTTTTAAGTTCAGGGGTACAAGTGTAGGTTTGTTACATGGGTAAAATTATGTCATGGGAGTTTGTTGTATAGATTATTTCATCACCTAGGTATTAAGCCTAGTACCTGCTAGTTATTTTTCCACATCTTCTCCCTCCTGCCACCCTCCCTACTCTGAAAGGACACAGTATGTGTTGTTTCCCTCTATGTGTGCATGTGTTCTCATCATTTAGCTCTCACTTAAAAGTGAGAATATGTGGTATTTGGTTTTCTGTTCCTGTGTTAGTTTGCTAAGGATAATGGCCTCCGGCTCCATCCATGTCCCTGCAAAGGGTATGAGCTCTTTCTTTTTTTATGGCTGCATAGTATTCCAAGGTAAACTTGCATTCTCATTTTCAATATTTGCATCTTATTTTACTTTATCTTTACTTGACCAGCATTTAAAGAAAAATATTCAATAATAGTGGTATTAATGGGAAAATTATCATGTTTTTATAAATATATTTTTTTTCAGTCTTACTGAGTTCAACTGTATTTGACATTTTCTCTTTTATTTATAGGTAATGAAATCAAATCAATCTTATACAAAGTATCTTAGATAATGAAGTTGACTTTATTATTGTATGAATAATATTAATTCTGTAGTCAAAGTCAGCTATATGTTCATGAATTGCTGCGTTAAAGAAAATGACCTTTCATTGTGAACTATAATTAGGATTGTTAGATAAGAACATATAGATGAGTATATTTGCTATGTCAACTGTTGTGAGAGCTTCTGTATAATACTCAGGAATTTTCCTGAAATTTAAAACTTGGGGTTTACTGTGAATCTCTGTGTATATCTGAGTCTAGATTTTCTAGGGGTGCAAATTTGTATTAATTATTACATTCTTTTAATCATCCATTCATTCATAGCATGGTATTGTGTTCCCAACTTACATATTTTGTTGTAACCAAGTATATATTAAATTCTGGGCAGAGTTCAGTACCTCCAGGATAGTGCATTGTGGATTCTTGCTCATTCCAACTGGATCAGTTTCACAGCATAGATCAAGTAAGCCCCCAGCTGAATAATAGAATGGTACGTTTGAAAGTCTTTTTATTGTTTAAAAAGCACATGTTCAAATAAAGCAAAAGCAATTACTTATATACTTCTGGAATCTGTAAAGAACCAAATGAAGGCTATCTTATTGCTTTATGTATGTATCTTGGTAATTTTGCAAGTATAATTATACCGCACAACCTGTGTATTCAAATGACCAATCAGATTAAGTGAAAATAACATGTTAAAATGTCAAAGCACATAATTAGTGGCATTGAAGGAAACATGAAGGAGACAGATGTGAACAAAAACACTTATGGCATATAGTTCTAGCAGATATTTTGAAAGAAAGATACACATACGTGAGCACGTACAACGTGTATTCCAACAAAGACATTTATGATGCAGAATATGTAGATTTAATAAGATGAATTAAGAGGCAGATCATATAGATTTGCAAGCACACTATGTTTTCTTCATGGAAAAAGAAGCCTGAGGATTTTTCTTACAATCATACTGTTTTAAATCACAAGACTGGCTTGCCACCATTATAATTACCCAGTTTCAACGTTGTCCCAATTTACTTTCATATCTCCATGACTTCCCTCCACATCTGAATAAAACCACTCAGTCCGGGGCTTTGGAAACTTCCCACAGAACAGTCTCCTCTATTCCCATCTTCCCTGTGATAATATGACAGGTTTATCTCTCACTACATCCACTATTATTTTTCAGTTCTCATTATTATACCTTTAATTCTATCTTACCCATTTATTTCTAGTTCTTTACAATTTCTCTTCCCAGTTACAAACCATTATCTCCTTTTTATTATGATTTCCCCCCTAATCATCTTCTATTATCTCTTATTTTAGTACTTGGCTTTCCCTCTTTGATGTCTTTTGGTTTGAACTTCAGGTAATTTGACCCTTTTTGTTACTTCTTTGACTTATCATAGATCCATTGTCTATTCTCCTTATTTTTTTCCATCTTTCATCTTTTTCTATATATTGAAATTCATACAATGGTATGGTTTAGCTGCAGCCGGCAGGGTGATGAGCTGTGGAGAGCTGTCAGAAAGTGAACAAACAGGCTTTTATGATAAAAGGTCGAAGTAGAGCACACATGAGGTTAAAAAATAAAAAGCTTCTATTATAGGATTTAGGGAATTGAATGTACATGACATGATTCCAAAAAAAGGGGGAAAAATACATTGAGTAGGTAATGACATCATGACAAGAGGAAAGCACTATTTATCTCATCAAAGCTTAGTGAACTTAAATGCTAAATCGCACAAAGCATGTGATTTAAAACTATTTTAAAATAGTTTGTGGGAGATTAGATCAGAAACCCAACATTTGAAGTCTGTATGCATAGGCCAGAAGCACCGGGTGTTGGAAATAGCATCTGACCTGGGGAGCAGGAGGCTTCACCACTTGTTTAACCTTTTTTCTTTTGACTTTTATTTTTTTCCTCTATAACATGGAGTTAATAGAACATATTGCCATAGTTATAGATCCTATAGTCATAGACTTTTGTCATACCTTATGAGTGGCAAGCTCTAGAAGAAAGGTTAAAAGTTTCTATTCATACGTTCTTGAACTTAGGTAGGTTCAGCTCCAAATCTGGTGCTGTTTATTACTATGCTCAACTACCTCAGCTGCCATATATTTAAAAAAAAAAAAAAAAAAAAAAAAAGACTTTACTATACACACTTAAGCATTTAATTAAAACTCGGGAGAGTAAAATAAATTATTTTGAAAAAAATATGGCAACTATTAAGAACCCTAACATATAGTTCTTTTGGCTCAGTAATTTTATGTCTAGAATTATATCCAGAGGAAAAAGCCCAAAATATAGGCAAAAGACTTTAATACACAGATGTTCAACGCAGTGTTAACTGCAGCTGGCAGGGCATTTTAAAAATAATGTAAATATCCAATTGTAAGTAAATGGTTAAATAAATTGGCATACATTCATATGGCTGCCACAAAAACTGTTTGAGATGAATTCTAACATTAAAATATAAATTTAGGGCCGGTGGCAGTGGTTCACGCCTATAATCCCAACACTTTGGGAGACTGAAACGAGTGGATCACCTGAGGTCAGGAGTTCAAGACCAGCCTGGCCAACATGGTGAAACCCCGTCTTTACTAAAAATACAAAAACTTAGCTGGGCATGGTGGCAGGCGCCTGTAATCCCAGCTACTTGGGAGGCTGAGGCAGGAGAATTGCTTAACCCGGGAGGTGAAGGTTGCAGCGAGCTGAGATTGCGCCATTGCACTCCAGCCTGGGCAACAAGAGCGAAACCCTATCTCAAAATACATATATACATACATAAAATTTAGATTAAAAGAATGTTCTTTTTACATTATGTAAAATGCTCTTTTAACGTTATGTAAGTAAAAAGTCTTAATTGTCAAAATATTTAGAAAACAACTGAAAGGTATGTATCTATATATCATAATGGTGGGATTTTGATCCAAGGGTACAAACTTTGAGGTATAAGATTAATAAGTTCTGAAGATCTAATGTACAGGATGGTGGCTGTACTTCACAATAATGTATACTTGAAATTTTCTAAGAGAGGAGATCTTTTGTGGTTTTCATCAGACAAAACATGGTAACGATGTGGTATAACCACTATGTTAATTAGCCTGATTGTGGTAATCATTTCACAATGTATAGGTATATCAAAACATTCACACTATATACCTTAAATATATTTAATAAAAAGTATAATTGTTTTAGCAATCTAAGTAGGTTTAGGTATTTCTATTCTGTATTCTCTAAGTTTTCTATAATAAGATTATTAATTGTCTAATGGAGAAGAATAGCATATGCTCTTTCAGTACATGTAATATAGCTTCTTAGGAAATTCCCCGCATTCCTTTTACATAGAAGGATTATATTTCTGAGGACCAAACTAGATGACAAATATCCTAGAGCAGTAGCTATAAAACACAAATTAAACCAAACTCAATCAAATCCCCAAATAGGCACATTTCTCTTATCTAAGAGACTATACTTATTGCTGTAAATTAGATATTTTATCATCTAATTGCCTATTATATTTTATAAGAAATATTAAATTAATTGTTTTTACTTCTCTGGAATTTGACTTTCCTGATTATGGCTCCACCTGGAACCTGGTACTTAGCAGCCAGGTCTTTTCTCTAGCTAGCATTTTTTCCTCATTTCTCATCACATTTTACTATCTCCATTTCGCAGCCAACCCAAGTTGCTTATTTTCTGAAGCATTTTTGTGGATAGGGTTCTGTCTTTCTTGAACCTGTTACCTCTCCAGGTTAAAGAATTCTGGATGGTTCATTGTAATATCTTTTCCTGAAAAACAAATCATTCAATGCAGTGTTATGGGGTAAAACCACTTGGAAGATGTGGAGGGAGAAGAAAGTTTACATTACTATTATTCCAAGTGACATGGAACATTGAAAATGAAAATTGAGGGATTTTTTGTTTCTTATTTATTCTGATACTAATCAAAAGTTATGGTTACCTTGGCAACTCTCTAAGCAAGTGATCATCTAGGTAGGAACAGAGTCGTTATTTTACTCTCTTGCACTCTGCCATGGAGCCAGGGAAAATTAACTTATGTTAAGAATAGATGACATTCTCCATGCCTTTGCTAGATGGCTTTAAGATAATATAATTTCCTCTTTAACATCATTTTCTGAAGTCATAACTTTTTCCTCTTTTTTTCTTAAATGACACAACAACTCAAAAAAAGCAACTACATTAGAAACATTAGAGGATTTCATAAAAGCTGAGTAAAAGTACAAACTGATTGAGATGCTATGAGAAACATTTTAACCTCTTCTCCAAAATCAAAATTGGGTTTTCTGTATTTAAAAATGCCTAGGGGGATGTCACTCATTATTATTATTATTATTATTATTATTATTATTATTATTTTCAGCTCACTGACTAGTAGGGATGGGGAAATGCATGGAATGGTGGAAATGACTGGGGTTTTAAGATCACCCTACTATGAAACTGAATATTCTGCAGAATTTAGAGATGTTGGCCAAAGCACTATGCCTTCTGAGCCATGTTTCCCCATGAGTAAAATGAAATGAAGGTGCTTTCAGGTGGTGTTAAGAACCTTGCTATTCAAAATGTGGTCTTCAAGTGTGGTTCAATGGCACTAACATTATGTGTCAATTTATTCAGAAAAACTGCCAATGCAGAGGTCAGCTTTTACTCAACTCAAGATGTATCACGTTTCCCAGATGTAATTAATCATAATCTGCATTGTAACAAGGTTCCCAGGTGATGCACATTATAACTTGAAATACAGTGGTGGAGATCCTTGTATCGTATCTTGACTCACCACAGGTGCTCAAAAACTGATCATCACTGTTCCCCATCCACTTAACAGACATAACTTTACCTTTGCTTCAAACACGGATGAGTCCTATTTTGAAGGCTGCATTAAAAACCCAAGCAGCTATCATTCGACTTCTTTTGACATTATGGGTTTCTGTTCTCTGCAGTTGAACACTTTAGCATCAAACCCAAAATGTGCTTAATAAGTAAGAGTCTATGCATCATTATTTAATTTAAATGTTCAGGTTTTGGAGGTTTTTATAACATATTATATTTCAATCTAAATGGAAGGCACTAAGGGAACATATTTATACTAAAGTCACAATTAAATAATTGAGAAGTAAGTTAAAAAATGAAATTTGTTTCAGATAAATTCCAAAGAGACAGTCTATAGTGTTTGTGGGTTTGGGGGTCACATTTCAATCCTACCTTTGACTACCTCTAACAAGTTACTTACTACCATCTATAAAAATGTAATAGTAAAAATATGTCCTACCTCATCTAGGTTAGTGTCCTACCTAATCTTCCCCTCTATTACTGTGTTTAGAAATAATTGAGTTTTAGACGGACGTTTGTCTGTGTGGACCCATGTACAAATATATGAAAGTTTTTTTACTACATAGAATTATCCATAATCTATCATTTATTATCTCTCATTACAAGGATTAGAAAAAAAGTTTGAATTATTGAAAACATAAATTTAGTTATTTTATATATATATATAGTTTCAAATAAATTATTAAAGCATTCCCAAGTAGAGTAGATATCTTCAGGGACCTGTTTTAATGAAAACTGAAGATGAATCTGTAATTAACAATTATGCACATTAAAATTTCATTTTTTGGAAGAGTTTGTGCTTTCTGTCAAGCCTTGCCTCACCTTACTGATAACAGGATTCTTTTTCTCACTAGGTTAATGCTGGTGACAACCTATTATTTCACCCTTCTACTTCCCTATTGTGATCAGGGGTGTCACTCACAATAAAAGATGTTGGTAAATGTTGAAGTATCCATAAAAACGAGATAAACATATATCAAAGTAGCGCTGACCTTAGAAATCTTTTTTTTTCTTTTAATCTATCCAGTAATTGAGAGAAGTTTGAAGTGTACAGTTTGACCCTCCTAAAATTCTCTCACATTCCAAATAAGTAGAGTACAAATTTATTAACCTGTAAGTTAGAAAGCTTGGTAGTCATTTTCTTCACCAAGAAACGATGAATGTATATTATATAGTATAGACCCTTAAGCATTTATTTTTCTTGGCAAAAATCTTGCATTGATTCAGGTGGTGTGGTTTGTGGCCCTTATACAGAGAGAGTCCTGTGAACTTGACTGGGACACTTAGCCTCTTTCTGCCTGTTTTCTAGTAAGGCAGGGATTCTGTCTTATTCACTTCTGTACCTTAGTGACTAGAAGGGTTATCTATCTGAAGTATTTGTTGAATGAACAAAACTATAAAATCTACTGTGTGCAATTCTTCACAGTAGAGCCAACTGGAAGTTGACCCATCACACTAATAGCCCCAATTGTTGGTTTACAGGCCTGCTAAAATACTGTTCCGCTCAGCTCTGGGGACAGTTGCCAGGGCCTAGGGTGGCTAGAACTCGGGGCAATCTCTCCCCAGCTGTTACCTAGTTTTTCCATTAGCTCAATAGCTACACTAATGAAGTATTTTCATTTTCTATGTATCTTATGGCATGAATACAGTTGGAAAGTTCTTCTTTACAGGAAGAGTGATAAACGCAAAATGTCCATAGAAACTAGGCAGGTAATTTGAGAGAAGCAAGCCTGGTGTAAGTGCCTGCTAGCTGATGGCTTTAGCCTATCGGTAGACATGAAGGCATTACATTAAACCGAAATTGGTTGTAGAAACTTAGGTACTGAAGGAATGAAATGTGAAAGTGTAGTATAGAAAACAAATACCATGGAATTATAATATATGACATTTTTTATTTCAGTTGTATAAGTATTGGCCTCTGAAACATAGAATTAGAGTGCCATACTTCTACTTATTGAGCTTATCTCCTGATCCTTCACCCTTTTTGGTCTTCATCTTTCTACCATGCTCCACTTTTTTAAATTACCAATTAGATTTCATCTCTCTTGCTATTTCAAGTCTAAATCTACACACAGCTTTAGGTTATAATTTTGATTTTGTGGCTTTTATTTCATGGTACCACAACTCCTTTTCTGCCATCTTTTATTTACATGTCTATAAAGTACCAGGCATTATACTAAAGTATAGAGAAAATGTGATCAGTATGGTATGTTCTGTGTCTTCATAAGCAGGAGACCATACAATAAACCTTTAATTGAAATTGTAATAAACTTTGATGTAGCACTATCTGGGTATGAAGAATTATTCTAAGCATTTTTTCATTTATTATCTTACTTCATTCACATGAAAAACATGTTGAGATCTATGTGCTAACTTAAATTTGTCAAATTCTACCATAGGGATGCCAGACTTCCAAGACAGTAAATTCCAAGATGCTGGACAGTCTTGATAAATTCCCATTATATGTTCTAACTTCATATACCTAGTCACCCTTTCATTCTTCCTCTCTTTATCTTTCCAAATCCCCAGCTACTTCACAGGCACAATCTATGCATTTTTAAGGGTTTGTTGTGGTTCACATATGGCATACTTCCTATTTTAAAGATGTCAGAAAATCTCAAGCTATACCACTATGAATGTGCGCATGTGCATTTGTGTGTATACACAAATAAACTGTAACTTATTAAGAGCTATCTATGAAACAGGAGTTCTGCCAAGGGTATCTTCGCTTCTCACACCAGTCCTGCAAGGCAAGAATTATAATATCCATTTCAAAAATGAGGTTAAGAGGAAGGAATTTGTCCAAGATCACATAGCCACTGAATGTTAAAACTTAGATTCATACTCATATGTGAATGACTTTAAAATCTACACTTTTCATCATTGCCTCTCCTTTACTTATAGTAATTTAGTCCAACCATTCATCTGATGGTCATAACCCATGTGTAACTTCACGGACAAATGGCCAAACAGTTAATGCCTTCAAAGCAGAAGTGACAAGGTTCCTGTTTAATCAAAATGAAACAGACACTGTGGCCGGCTCTAAGTTTTGAAAGTTAAAGTCTCATTAAGTTGAAATATGTTTACAAATAAAACCTTTCCTCCAGTGAAGATGGCTCAGATTCTGTCCCTTGAACCATGCTCTTTTCTTTCTTTCTTTCTTTCTTTTTTTTTTTTTTTAAATCCTTTTGTCTTCCCCCAAGCTTTCTCTTTTCCAAAAAAGCTGCCCTTGGTTCCTCATCTGGTCTTCATGGTGCAGTTTCAGTTCTCATCCCTATGCCTGTTTCTTTCTTAACATGCCTGAAATGAATATATCCTGTGTAGTCAGCTCAGCCAGCTCTCCATTCTCTTTCTTCTGGTAATAGGTTTGCTCCACCCTACATTCTACACAGCCACTGGCCACGAGACTGATCACATGACCAAATCCTAGGCAACCACGTTGTTCCATGTCCCTAACAATAGTGATTGGGCCAAAGGTTTTTAAATGACTGCGGCATGGCAATCAGAGCTCCTGTCTATCTAAATGTTAGGTGAAAGGAAGTTTACTGTCAGTTGAAACAGCTAAGCCAAGACTCTTTAGTGGTCATGCTTCCTCCCAGTAGTGAAGGCCTATATGAAATAAGAAAGGGCAAGGTCAACATGCAAGGAGAAGCAGGGATAAACAGAAATGAGAGACTGAAAACAAACAGAGAGACTGAATGGCTCCGAAATCCTGGTTTCCATTCCTAAAACTCAGGTTTGAACAGTTTTTTTCTTCAGGTAGGTAGATTATCTGAGAACTCTTCTTAGCAGTGTGAGCCAAAAAAATCCCTTTCTTGCATGTGAAGTTTCTGTCGTTAACAAAGGAAAGAATCCTGATAGATGTATTCCACATTGAGGTAGGATGCCTGGGAACTGAAAATACTGTAAGGGCAAGCATGCCACCTCCCTTCAGCTACTTTTATTCTACGGTATGACCTAAAAATCTTTTAAATTTTTAGCAGCCATGCCAGCACTACTGACTCTCACTGGGTTTGTTAATGTATAAAATCATCATGAATTTCATATTTAATCTGACATACTAATAAGATTAGATTCTTTGAGACTCTGTAATTCAATGTATTTTTTTCTCCAGCTGCATGTAATTTGCAAATTTAAACTCCCTGTCTATAGCTTTATGACCTTGAGCAAATCTCTAAATATCTTTAAAATTTGAAGAATATCTATCTTATTGGTAACGGTGAGAATAAAATTTATGTCAAGTAATTTGCTCAATGCCTAGCGCATAGCAGATGCTCAAAAGTAGTAGAAGTAATTTTTAAAAAGAAAGAAGCTAAAGGAAGAGGTCTTTGTAAAACAGCAAAAAAACTGTGCTCTAAGATTTAATCAGTTCATTAATTAGAATCATTAATATGGTTGTTTAAGCCCTTGCAGATATACTTCCCTATATGTCGTTCAGGTTATGTTCCTTTTGTGACTGTGACAAATACCTGGCTAAATCCAGATGGATGTAATCCACCTTTTTCAAATTCTTCTTCAAGGGGGAATGAAGTCAGTCTGACCTGACTCATTCTTCTTAAACTTATCCTGCTGATTTCTGCTTCCACTTCCAAATGCTCACAGCTTCTTTAATAGTCTGTTATTCAATTGTGCTTAACATTTATTTCAAGCTTGTAAATCACAAGTCATAAAGTTTGTGTATGGCTAATTACAATCCTTTTTAAAAAGAACTGCCACTATATCTGTAGCCTTGTGGCACAAAACCCATTTTATCATGTTTCAAGACCACTGGAAGCAGAATAGCAGTTTCAAACACAAGTCTTTAGTAGCCTGAAACATGACTTCACAGAACTCTGCTGGGTACTTTTCTATAATCCATTTGACTACTCCTAATGGGAAGTCTTTCTTATTGATAATGTTCATTATACATTTTAGTCCTAAAATCAATCTCTCTAACACATACAAATTAGATATATACGTACATAAATATATATGTGAATATATACAATGTTATGTTAATAAAAATATAAAATATACCACGTAGTACCAACATTTTAAGTTTTCTTTATTACCCATGCTCTGAAAATTGGTGTACATGCATCTGAAGCTATAAATGTTATTTACTGCTATTTCCCAATTGGTTTCATGTGTACATCACTGGGCACCACCTACACTTCATTCTCCTATCAGGCCTGCAGCCCTCCCTAATAGCAATCAGTTTCATAGCTCTGTCTGTGCTTATTTTGCTTTCCCTTCCACACTTAATTTAATAATTTGATTGTGCCAGATAGAGTTTAAACAAATTAATTCTGTCCTGCTGTTATGCAAATCACTCTAACCTAGCTTGTTGATGCTTTACCTTACAGGCATTTAAATTCATACAAGGTAAGATATAGTTAATTATGATAAATAATTATTTTCGTTCAACAGAATAATTATTTGTATTCCTTGGCAGTTCTTAATTTATTAGTCTTCCTTATGAACTGTTGTTTTAAAACTTCTTTGAGCTTTTCCTTGTTAAATCACAAAATTCTGACTTATGTAGCTTGAACTCAACAAGCCTTATTAAATTAGAGGAAAATATGCATTGCCAATCTCTATCAAGGCTAGGTGCTTCAGATATATATATATTTAAACAAAAACAAGATTTAATTCTTCAGGGAACTTTAGTTAAACACACGTTTGAAAGCTAGTTGGGAAAAAATACAATTATCATGCAAGAAAGCCAGTTTTTAAAGTTATCATAAAAAGAATTATGATGACTTTCTCCTGCCTATTAGACTGTGTGGTTTTTCCCTTGCCCTCTCAGGCAAACTGCAATTCAGGATAATTGCAGTTGCCCCTCATTATTATCCTCTTTGTGTCTTATACTTGGCCTCTACGCTTGCTCATCTCCATCTACCCCTCCCCAACCCAGCTTAGAGGTGGGTGCAGATGAAGTGCTACTCATTGTCATTGTTTGGAGGTCTGGAATATATCCATGTGCTTTTTTGTTTGGTTATAATACAGTTTACCTAAAGCATCAAATACAAAACACAGAGTATCAACCTGTAGAACTTACCTACAAGTTAACTAGAAAGAAAAAAAGAAAAAGAGATGTTATCTAGGTATATTTGTTTCTTTCTAAAAGTCTAGATAGAGTTTTTTGAGTGAAAGTGAATACAAATACTAGGAAAGATGGTATTTAATTTTTACCTCTTTCCTCCTAAATGTCCTTTTCTGAATTCAGTTTTCTCTCCTAGACTTGAATACCATTTTTCTTACTGTTAGTAGTAAACAAATATTCTGGGTTCCCTCACAACTCTTATCCCATTTTCTGGTTAAAGCACCCTGATATTCTTTTGGGAAAGTACTTTTCCATTCTCTCAGTCTATAGGATTCAGATGTACCTTGGACAGAGAAATGGCTTCCCTCTTGCCATAGAGAGCAGTACAAGAATGAACACTTGGTCCAGGTTGGTCTATTTAGAGCCTGGTACTGGGAGCTTCTGATAGATGGAATGGGAAAGAAGCTCTTTTTCATGCAGTTGCTGAGAACATATGATGAAATGCTGGAGATTTTGACATCCATTCTGCCAGCAACAGGAAGTATATAGTCTATAAAGGAAGCTCATGCAGACTAAGGCATAGCCAAGAACCGAAAAGAGCAAGTCTCGATACTAGTGACAACTTTGGAGAACATGTATTCAGTTGTTCCCAAAATCAATCATTGCTAACAAATTTTAGCTACATCACATTAAAGCTTGTTTTTGCCCAAATCTGTGGAGATGGAAAGTTTCCTATCTCTCACAAATGAAAGAGTCCTGCCTAAAACATCATTTCCCTCCAAAAACATCTCTTCAATTCACTCAGCACTGAAAAGCATATCATTTAACTGCCATCTGTTCCACATTGTAAAAAAAAAAAAAAAAAAAAAAAGGATGCTTCAGACTTGTCTGTCTCTATTGCCTCTTCTCATTGACCTTACTCTCACATCATATTATTAATTTATTTATTTTTACTATGTTCCCTATATCCTGCAAAGTTATTGGCACAATGGTAGGTACTTTCTACATTTCTGTATTTCTTGTATAGAAATTTTCACCCATACTGTCTGTAGCTCATTATGTATTTACTGGGAGTTATTTCTATTGATTAGATTGACATATTCTTCCTTTTTTAGTTGTATAAATTTAAAGGCTACAAGTGCAGTTTTGTTACATGGATATATTGTGTAGTGGTGAAGTTGGGCCTTTTCACCCGACTTTTCATCAGCCAAATATTGCATATTGTGCCCATTAAGTAATTTCTCATCTCTCAACCCTTCCCACCTTCCTACCCTTCTGAGTCTGCAGTGTCTATTATTCCATACTCTTTGTCCATATGTATCGGGAGAACCTGCTCCCGATATTTAACGTGGGTTCTTTTCTATTTCCTAAGTGTCTTGACTGGCTTGAGAAATAAAGGGAAACAGCACAAGAGAGAAATTTAAAGCTGGGTGTCCTGGGGAGATTACACATGTCGGCAGGATCCGTGATGTTCCCTGAGCCTTAAAACCAGCAAGTTTTTACTAGCGATTTTCAAAAGGGGAGGGCATGCACGAATAGGGTGTGGGTGACAGAGATCACATACTTCACAAAGTAATAAAATATCACAAAGCAAATGGAAGCAGGGCAAGGTGACAGGACAACCTGATGAGGTGAAATTAAAATTGCTAATGAAGTTTTGGGCACGTGTTGTCATTGATAACATCTTATCAGGAAATGGGATTTGAGAGCAGACAACCTGTCTAACCAAAATGTATTAGGCGGGAATTTCCTTGTCCTAATAAGCCTGGGAGCGCTACAGGAGACCGGGTCTTATTTCATCCCTTAGGCTTCGACCATAAAAGATGGCACACGCTTCTAAAGGGGCCATTTATAGGCCTACCTTCAGGGCGCATTCTCTTTCTCAGGGATGTTTCTTGCTGAGAAAAAGAAATCAGCGATATTTCTCCTATTTGCTTATGAAAGAGGAGAAATATAGCTCTGTTCCGTCCAGCTCACCGGCGGCCAGTTCAAAGTTACCTCTCTTGTTCCCTGAACCTTGCTGTTATCCTGTTCTTTTTTTAAGATGCCTAGATTTCATATTGTTCAAACACACATGCTCTACAAACAATTTGTGCAGTTGACACAATTACAGGGTCCTGAGGCAACATTCATCCTCCTCATCTTATGAAGAACATGATGGGATTAAGAGATTACACTAAAGACAGGCATAGGAAAACACAAGGGTATTGATTGGGGAAGTGATAAGTGTCCATGAAATCTTCACAATTTATGTTCTTCTGCCGCTGCTTCAGCAGGTCCCTCCGTTCGGGGTCCCTGACTTCCCGCAACACATATGTACACATTATTTTGCTCCCACATATAAGTGAGAACATGCAGTATTTGACTGTTTCTGAATTGTGTCATTTAATATAATGGCCTCCAGTTCCATCCATGTTGCTACAAAAGACATAATTTAACATGTGAAATCGGGTCATTAATTCTTATCTTTAAACTTACTGAAAAGATAAAGGCCTAGTAAGTTGAGACTGGAATTAAAATGAATGTCTTCATTATGAGTGAGAGAGACTTTAGAAGCACAGTGCCCTAAATATCAAGAGCTGGCTCTTCCTCACCTGCTAAGACTTTAAAATTTGTATTTTGTCCAAAATTAATTTTTAGCCCATTAAAAGGATGACAGTTTATTGATACATGTTTTGATCTTTAAATCTCATCGTGTATCCAGTTGCTTGTTAATTATTGTTAATAGTTATTTTAGTAGAATAAAGTAGAATAAAAGGGTCTATATATTATTAGTTATTTGGTAGAATAAAGGGGTCTATATATATATATATATATTTAACTTTTAGTATTTCTTCTCTTTTTTTGAGGCTGAAACTCAGCATACTTTTTCTCACACTTCCCTTGAGACATATTCTTTTTCTCTCCTCTCCCCTTTTTCTTCCTCCTCCTCCTCCTTTTTGTTGCTTAACCTGACTAAGGAGGTACTTTCTTCCAAAGAGCCTTCCTTAAATGTGCATCGTATATAAAAGGAAAAAGCAAGTTCCTGTAAAAACAAATGGTGAAACAGCAGTATTTTTCCTATTCGTATTTTAAATTCTGCATAATTTGAAGCTCAGTGAGCTGCTATCATATACAAACATCCTGGACCCTTGAGATGTTCTAAAACAAAGAAAATTTGTTCACATTATGATTGTTAATGGATGATTTAGTGTATGACAAGGTTTCTTTACAATGCAATGAAGATAATTATAATTGAGGACACAAAGCAAAACCTGCTTCAGCTAGGAAATTCTTCAGAGGCACATGTTATTTTTATAGACTTCCTTTGGAAGGGGCAGGCCATGTCAATAACTAACATTTGCTATTAAAATATGAAATAATCAAATAATATCAACCTTCAGGTAAATATGTTTAACTGCTTAATCAAATTTTGCTTTAAACATTTTTCCTCAAAGTGAGAATGTATCATTTTTAAAATCCTGAGGCAGTTTGTAAAGTTGGTTAATGGGTAAGGAAATGGTAAGAGAACAACATTTTTTAAAGAATAAGTAATCTTTTCATTATATGTAAATTATGACAGCAATTTAAGTCCGGAAAAACATATAAATGAAAGGAATAAGAAGAAAAAATAGTTGAAATGAATAGGATGAAAAATGAAGTGAAAGTGTGGGAAAAGATATTTAGTGATATGAAATGCAGTCCCTTGTAGGAAGGAAGAGTTTAGATAGAAATCTGGAGGAAAGGGAAACAGGAATACATTGTATTACTCGTCAACCTATGTAAAAGATACTGTGATGAGCCATACTGATCCACCTTCAGGACTGCAGGAATTGTGCCCCCAGCTGGCAGCTCTTAACTGTGAGTCCTCTCTAGAAATTGCCTAGGATGGAAAGGGTTCCCTCAACCTCAAGGTAGTAACAACCTGTATCCCATGATAAGTTGACTCGAATCTAAAGGTTCAGACTCCTTGGTCCAATGCAAGCTGACTCTGGAGGATTGATCTAGTTTCTCTGTGGGGACAGCTGTGGCGTTTGCCAAGACTGAATCAACTTCTATGTGCCCAGTTCTGCTTCCTTCCTGTCTCTTCCCCTCCACAGGTGCTGATACTGAAAGTGTCCCCAAATAAATTTTACCTCAAACTCTACCTCCGGGTCTACTTCCTGGAGAACTCAGCTTCTAGCAATCTGTGAAGTTATTCCTTTGGTTGCTAATGGTTACTGAATAAATATTATTTGTTAGGGACCATGTATATGTACACTACATGGATTATGTAGTTTGATCTTCCCAACCCACAAGGGATGTACTATTATTGTCCACAGTTTTCAGCTGAGGAAACTGAAATATAGTGAGGTTAAATCATTTGTTCTAGGTCTGTGGGTAAGAAAAGTTGGAGTTTGGAGCTGGAGTCTACCACACTTTCCAGGGAACTCTACAGGGAGAGCAAGTTCCTAACAAGGAAGTAATGAGAAAGCTTTAGGAGTATTGACCGTACAGCGGGAAAGAGTCAATATTCAGGAGGAAATGTAGAGTCAAATTTAAATAGGTGCTTGTAACTCTCTTTGAACTGAAAAAAATGAAGAAGGGCAAAAGTTGAGCAATAATTAATAAAAATATCTAGTTCAGTCTGAAATTTAGAGATTTTAGTTTTTAAATCTTGAAATATAGTCTTCTTCTGAGGCTGTTTCAGGTGTTGACTTTTAATATAAATATTAATTTCTAATATAAAAATGTAGGCTTTTTAATTATAAAATTTAAGGTTTGAGGTAGCATCTAATCTAAAAGAACTCAGAAATGTTATCACTTAATTTATCTCAGTATTATCATCTGCTAGAGAAGAAAGGGTTTCTTTTCAAAAAAATAATGATTCCTTAATGTATCCTTCTAAATATAATATGTAGTTATGATTAAAAACAGATGGAAATATAAAGTCTCAGAAAGTATAAATTTTGTTATGCTTTTTTTTAAAGCATGGGGTGATCATACTATAGCTTTATATTCTTTTAAAACTTAATTATATAATGGATATATATCTTTATGAGCACTTAACATATATTTCAATGGCTGCATAATGCCCTCTTGGGAAAATGTACTCTCAGTTTGAGTGATGAAATGGACCCTAAAGACAGGGGTCACTTAGGGAATGTCAACTGGCTCTATGGATCCAGTCTACCCAAAACCACAATACTTGATGGAATCCTAGTACTGGAAAGAAATAAAATTATTTTTGCAATTAAACATGTACATGGGAATGCTGAGTGTGAATTCTGAGCATGGATTCTGAGGCACTGTAGTCAGTTATATGATGTCATAGTGTGTCATGGCACTTACCTTCATTTAGGAATATTTCTGCTCAACAGAACAGATTTGAGTGTTTTCAATGAATAAATATTTGTATCATTTCCATGCTTGAAACCCCTGGATGGTTTCACATCATTCTTAGATTAAAATCTAACATCACTTGAGATATTGACAGGACCTGATTTACCATGGTTTGACTTATGATTTTATAAGTTTATGATGCTGTGAAAGCAACTGTCCTTCAGTACAACATTCGATGCATTATATGAAATATTCAGTGCTTTATAAAACAGGATTTGTGTTAGACGGTTTAGCTACATTGTAGGCTGATATTAGTGTTCTGGGCAAATTTAAGGTAGGCTAGGTCAAACTATGATGTTCTGTATGTTAGGTGCATGAAATGCATTTTCAATTTGTGATAAGTTGATTGGGATGTAACTCCATCGTAAGTTGAGAAGCATCTGTAATTTTGTTTCTATCCACATCTTCTATCTCATTTTCTACCACTTCCACCTTGCTCCAAACAATCAATCTACATGTTGCACTTGTTTTTAGTGCCTGGAACTCACCAACTCCCTTGTTACATAAAGGTCTTTGAAGATGCCATTCCCTTGACCAATCTCTCTACCCTGTTTGTCATTTTAACTCCCATTTATCATTCATGGTTCCTTTGAAACATTGTTCTTTTCAGACAGCCTTCTCTGAAACACAGACTGGTTAAATTTGGCTAATGTGAAAAACTCTTTTAGGGCCCAAGTCTCTTTGGGGGCACTTGTGTTGGATGTAATCAAACAATAACGTGCACAGTTTTATATGGAGCAAGTATACACTTAAAATGAAGTACATACCTGAAGACTGAAGTAAGGAAGCCATGTGCGATGAGTTGCATGAGGACAAGGAACATATCTGTCTCTTTCTAAGATCTGGATATGCCTCACAGTGTTCTCTAGTACATGAATACTTGGCTTTTTCAAAAATCTTTGGACAATTAAATTTACTATTTTTTTCTAGTGTACGTACTGCTGTAATGATTATATACTTACAAAACAAACACTTGTATTTTCTAGTTGGGTTTATTTCCTAGCATAGACTAAAGAAATACTTATAAAAGGTGAATAAGCCCTTTCTGGGCTGGACTTTTGAATAAAATAATGAAATTGTATGATAATGAGTATTTAATTTAAAAAGATTTCTCTGAGCTCTCACTTGATTGTGAAGACTTATGTATAAGTGAAAACATTACCAACCTAGGAAGTAAGGGTGGCTAGCTGGGTTTGATTTCCTTCAGTCTTTCAGGAAATGGCAAAATGTTCAACCTTTTGAGAGAACTTAACTTTATGTTCCTGTTTTGTATGCTGACACTGCTAAGAATGAATCATTACATGTGAGAGGAAGGTTAAAGAAAAAATGTTTAACAAACTGTACTTTTCCAGTGCTACATTTAGAAAAAAAATATATTTTTTGAATATTGAATATATTTCAATAGCCAGGATATAATGACCATATATGTACACATACATATCAATTGTTGGAATTTATTTATAAAAGCTTTTTTTTTCTATTTTAATGTTTAAATTCAGAAAGTACAGGTACAGATTCGTTACATGGGTAAATTGTATGTTACCGGGGTTTGGTGTACAAATAATTTTATCACCCGAGTAATGAGCATAGTACCTACCTGATAGGTACTTTTTGACCCTCACCCTTCTCCCACTCACCACCCTCAAGTAGACCTAGTGTCTGTTGTTCCCCTCTTTGTGTCCATGTGCAGTCAGTTTTTACCTCCTACTTGTAAGTGAGAACATGTGATATTTGGTTTTGTGTTCCTACATTAATTCACTGAGGATAATGACCTCCAGCTGCATCCATGATGCTACAAAGGGCATTATTTCATTCATTTTTTTATGGCAGCATAGGATTCCATGGTATATATGTACCACATTTTGTTTATCCTGACCACTGTGGATGAGCCGCTAGGTTGATTCCATGTCTTTGCTATTGTGAATAGTGTTGCAATGAGCATATGGTTGCTTGTGTCTTTATGGTAAAATGATTTATTTTCCTTTGTGTATATACCCAGTAATGGGGTTTGCTGGGTTGAATGGTAATTCTGTTTTCAGTTCTTTAAGAAATCTCCAAACTGCTTTCCACAGTAGCTGAACTAATTTACATTCCCACCAGCAGTGTGTAAGCATTCCCTTTTCTCTGCAACTTCACCAACATCTGTTACTTGTTGACATTTTAATAATAGCCTTTCTGACTGGTATGAGATGGTATCTCATTGTGGTTTTAATTTGCATTTTTCTGATGGTTAGTGATGTTTAGCATTTCTTCATATGCTTGTTGGCTATGTGTATGTCTTCTTTTGAGAAATATCTGTTCATCTCCTTTGTCCATTTTTTAATCAGTTTGTTAGTTTTTTGCTTGATAATTTGAGTTCTTTGTAGATTCTGGATATTAGACATTTGTCAGATGCAGAGTTTGCAAATATTTTCTCTCATTTTGTAGGGTGTCTGTTTACTCTGTTGATAATTTATTTTGCTGTGAAGAAACTCTTTAGTTTAACTGTCCATATTTGGTTTTGTTTCAATTGCTTTTTGAGACTTTGTCATAAAATCTTTGCCATGGCCAATGCTTAGAATGTTATTTCCTAGATTTTCTTCTAGAGTTTTTGAAGAGTTAGGTCTTATATTTAAGTCTTTAATCATCTTGAGCTAGTTTTTGTATATGATGAACTGAAAGAGTGCAGTTTCAGTTTCAGTCTTCTACATATGACTAGCCGGTTATTCCAGCACCATTTATTGAATGTGCAGGGAGTCTTTTCCCTATTGTATAATAATGCTTACAAAGTCAAATTTTGCTGGCTGAAATTAATTATTGTGGGGATGGGGAAGATTTGTCTATGTTAGTTAAAGAATTAGAAATTTCTAGTGAAGTGAAATAATGAAATTTATTACATAACTCAACAAGATGATTCAAACTCAACATAAAAGGGAGGAACTACTTCATCTCTCTTATACCTTTATGAGCTTTGGTTGCATGAAATAATAACCTTAATTATACAGAATTCAACTAAAAGAAGCATTCGAGTATATGTTCTGAGAGTTCCATTTTGGAGAAAAAGGATGAAAAGAACATCCAATTAAAAAATATGTATACACAGTTCATGTTGTTGACAAGTAGTTTAAGCCTTGGGTATGGATCTCTAGTTATGTATTTTTTGCTAGACAATGATAAATAACACTTGAGGCAGTTTATTGTTTTAATTAATATAATTGAGTGCCTAAGATGTGTCAGGCACTGGGATAAGCACTTTGGATTAAACAGTGCCCAAAATAGATATCTCTGTCCTCAAAGTTAGGATCTAGTGGAGGACATAGACATAAAAATAATTTTCTGTTTTCAAATTATGTAAATTATAACTGAGATAAGCACTGTGTGGAAAGTTACATGATGCTTTAAGAACACATAACAGGGGTGCTTGACGTAATTAGGAAGGTAAGAGAAAGCTTTCTTAGTGAAGGCATGGTAGAGTAGTGAGATGAAGAATGATGTGATACTTAGCTTAAGAAAGAAAGGAGAAATTTCTATGGAAATCAGATTTAATAAAGTTGTTCTTTGCTATTGCACTCTCTATAAAAAAGTGAATATACTGAAGGCATGAAAACTTTTGATTTTTTAATTTTTAATTATGAATACATAATTGTGCATATTTATAGGGTACATGTAATATTTTGATACAAGCATTCAATGCATAATGACCAAATCAGTGCAATTGGGATAACAATGTCCTTGAGCATTTATCATTTGTTTGTGTTAGGAACATTCCAATTACACTTTTTAGTTATTTTTTTTTAGTTATTTTTGAAATAAATAGCAAATTACTGTTAAGTATAGTTGCCCCATTGTGCTAATGTATACTAGATTTTATTTATTCTATCTAACTGTATCTAATATTTGTACCTATTAACTATCAATTTCTTCAGCATTCCTTCTCTGAAATATACATTGTCAAAAGATTTTGGATACTATTTTACCTTTTGATATATATATAATATATCAAATATATATGTATTTATATACACTATATTTGGTTTATTTTAGCAAAATCTGATGATATTAAATATATTCCTCTAAAGTTTATAGGTTTTTGATTTGCTTTTGTTTTTCACTTTATAATAATTTTGGATACCTTTCCTTGCCAATACTTATGGAACTTTTTATCATTCTTAATAGCCATATAAGATTTTATTCTTGCATGTAAAATTGTTATTTAATGGTTTATCTAAGGATAATATGATTTGTTTAATTTTTCATAATTATCATTGATGATGAATAAAACATTCTTATTGATTGTGGGGTGTTTCTAAAGACTGTAGTAGAAATGTTAGGTCAATGGGTATGAACACCTAAAATTTATTATATTTCAGTATTGCATTCTAAAAGTTTGTAATATTCCCATATACTTCCATGAATAAGGTATACAAGTACCTGTTTTCAGTTTTCTTTGATAAAATTACATGTTGATATATCATATTGTCTCTTTTTTTGAACCACTTTATTGAGGTATACTTGATATATAAAAAGCTGTACATATTTAATGTATACATCCCAATGAGTTTGGAGATAAATATATACCTGTGAATCTACCACTACAGTCAAGGCCATAAAAATATCCATCACCTTCTAAAGTTTTCTCCCACTTCCTTTATTACTTTAGATTTTTTGGTTAGAACACATATAATATCTACCTTCTTAGCAGTTTTAAATATGCAATACAGTGTTGTTATACACATTATGTTTTATAGTAGGTCTCCAGAACTTATTCCTATTGCATAACTGAAACTTGATATCCTTTAACCATCACCTTCCCATTTCTTCCTCTCCCCAGTCCCTGGCAACAACTAATCTATTCTCTAATTCTGAGCTTGACTATTTTAGATTCTGTATATGAGTGAACAACAACCAATCTATTCTCTCTTTCTATGACTATTTTAAATTCTACATATGAGAGAAATAATGCAATACTCGCCTTTTGTTTTTTGGCTTATTTTACTTAACATAATGCTCTCCAGGCTTATCTTAGGTGTCACAAATGGAAGCATTCTCTTCTTTCTTGATGATGACTAATATTCTATTGTATGTATATACCATATGTTCTTCATCCATTCATCCATGCTAGACATTTAGGTAGTTTCCATATCTTGGCTATTGTAAATAATGGTGCAAATAATTTGTGAGTGCAAGTACCTCTTCTACATTTTTTGAATGCATACTGAGAAGTAGCACTGCTGGATCATACAGTAGGTCTATTTTTAATATTTTCTGTTGTCCATAATGGCTGTACCAGTTTTTGTTCTCACCAACAGTGTACATGTGTCCCCTTTCTTTACACCTTTGCCAGCACATGTTACCTTTTGTCTTATTTGTCTTTGTATCAATGATTTGTTTGAGTTCCTTATATATTCTGGATATTAATCCCTTGTTAGAAGTATCGTTTGCAAAAGTATTTTTCTGTTCCATAGGATGTCTCTTCACTCTGTTTATTGTTTCTGTTGCTGTACATAAGCCTTTCAGTATGATGTAATCTCATTGGTCTATTTTTAAAATTATTTTTGATGCTATTAATTGTCAATGATATTGTTTTCTTAATTTCTTTTTCAGATAGTTTATTGTTAGTGTATAAATATGGAACTGTTTTTTGAATGTTGATTTTGTATTCCACAACCTTACTGAATTTATTAGTTCTAACAGTCTTTGGTGGAATTTTAAAGGTTTTCTCTATATGTGGTCATGTCATTGGCAATAATTATGTTCAGTTTTTTAATAACCAGTGACATTCATGTTGATGCCCATTTCTAACAAACTAATTTATCACTTTTAACTTCACCTCTAAGTAATACAGAATAATGATCACTTGTCTGATTTACCAAATTTGATGTAATTTTATGGTCCAAACATGCCTTACATATGCAATACCCCAAACCAAAACATCTTTAACAGTTAAAGGAGATACAGCATTTTCAAAAGTGAGCACAACTTAGTATACAAAAAGACTGTATATCCTATTATTTGTGTAAGGGAAAAAAAAAAGGACAGTATAAGTGAGTATTATAGCACACTGCCAGTGACAGTGAATTTCAGCATCTCCCATTTGAAGTCATATACAGATATCTAAAAGAACAATAATCTATTTACAAAGATCAGTAGGGAATATATTATACTGTATTGAGTAGAGCACTTATATTTCTATGGGATATATTGAGGTTTTTCTTTAAACATGCCATCAATTTTTCTGAGCCTTCTATGAATACTTGAGCAAAATACATCTGTTGTCTTTCAGGTTTTATCTATTCATTCTACGTTAGTAATCATATTGTTCTTATCCTTTATGCCCTTTAACTTAAACTGGAGCAACGTGTTCTAATTAAGAATAAGCAAATCCAAAAGTGACATATGACACATTTCTTTGGAGTGTTGATATCATTAGAAAACTCTGATAACTTCTTGAAATTTTATTTTGAGAAGCATCACTGCTATGTGTACTTAATAACCCTGAGTAAATATTTCTGCTACATACAGATGTTACTTTTTTAAGCATCTACTGCTCTTGTATCTTCATGAACACTTTATTTTTGCACTTCAATTTTTTCTCTTTTAGTGCTTTATTTTTGGCACACAGATATTTATTACTTTTAGATTTATTTATTATTTTTACTTTGGATATATTGATATATTTGGATATATATTAATGGATAATATCAATTTTTAGTGTCCCAATTTTCCTTTGTCATACATTTTAATTTACCTATTAAATGTAAATTATTCATCAAGACATGTTCACCAATCCTTTTATATATGACTAGTTTTATTTTCCTTTAGTACTGCATGTAAGTAGAAAAGCAGGAGGTAGTCTATTTCAAGAGATTATGCTTTAGAATAGTGGAAATAAATTTTTATATTTATCTTTTAAAATCTGCTTATTTTATGGTCTTCTATTTTGTTTTATTTTCTTGTACATTGTTTCTATTTTCTTTCTTTAATTCTTTGAATTTTTTAATATTCTTAAGAGGTTAGGACGGTAAAACCTGTTTTCAATTGTGCTGTTAACAAGCCTTATGTTTTACCTAACATATTGTTAAGATTATATTCACCGAATTTTAAATTAAAAACAAAGCAGTAACTTTCGGCTTTTTTATATAAAAGATGGGAGATTATGTACTTTTTAATTATTTATTCCCAACCCAATTTATTCTATCTTAGAAGTTTTGAAATTATGTAGTAGATTATTTTATCTTTCATATACAAATTACTATTATTTTTTAAATTATCAATAAAATTATTTCTGTATTTATTCAGTACTAATGTACCTTCCTAACCAACAGTCCTGATAAACTCATGCTTGTGTTTTTATTTCAACTTCTTTCAGAAAACCTGAGTAATATATTTAGATAAAGTGCTTAGGTAATATATATTTTGAAAATTTTATATGAACTACTTTTTTCTTGTATATTCAAAGATTCATAATTATAAAATGACATACAATTTTTGGTGTGTTAATACTTTTCCTTAAAGCTATTATAGTTCTTTGTTGTATTGTTTTTATTGTGGAGCAAATCAGAACACTCTGTCAATGTCCCAATGACCAATGCTCAAACAATCAGAGAAAGAAAATTAATAACAATAGTATTCTGCAAACAGGGACAATTTGACTTCTTCTTTTCCTAACTGAATACCCCTGATTTCTTTCTCTTGCCTAATTGACCTAGCCAAAACTTCCAACACTATGTTGAATAGGAGTGGTGAGAGAGGGCATCCCTGTCTTGTGCCAGTTTTCAAAGGGAATTTTTCCAGTTTTTGCCCATTCAGTATGATATTGGCTGTGGGTTTGTCATAAATAGCTCTTATTATTTTGAGGTACGTTCCATCAATACCGAATTTATTGAGCGTTTTTAGCATGAAGGGCTGTTGAATTTTGTCAAAAGCCTTTTCTGCATCTATTGAGATAATCATGTGGTTCTTGTCTTTGGTTCTGTTTATATGCTGGATTATGTTTATTGATTTGCGAATGTTGAACCAGCCTTGCATCCCAGGGATGAAGCCCACTTGATCATGGTGGATAAGCTTTTTGATGTGTTGTTGAATCCGGTTTGCCAGTATTTTATTGAGGATTTTTGCATCGATGTTCATCAGGGATATTGGTCTAAAATTCTCTTTTTTTGTTGTGTCTCTGCCAGGCTTTGGTATCAGGATGATGTTGGCCTCATAAAATGAGTTAGGGAGGATTCCCTCTTTTTCTATTGATTGGAATAGTTTCAGAAGGAATGGTACCAACTCCTCCTTATACCTCTGGTAGAATTCAGCTGTGAATCCATCTGGTCCTGGACTTTTTTTGGTTGGTAGGCTATTAATTATTGCCTCAATTTCAGAGCCTACTATTGGTCTATTCAGGGATTCAACTTCTTCCTGGTTTAGTCTTGGAAGAGTGTAAGTGTGCAGGAAATTATCCATTTCTTCTAGGTTTTCCAGTTTATTTGCGTAGAGGTGTTTATAGTATTCTCTGATGGTAGTTTGTATTTCTGT
Organism: Papio anubis; assembly: GCF_008728515.1. Taxonomy (NCBI): domain Eukaryota; kingdom Metazoa; phylum Chordata; class Mammalia; order Primates; family Cercopithecidae; genus Papio; species Papio anubis. Next base: position 88,365,954 of record NC_044987.1, read on the forward strand.
GGGGTCGGTGGTGATATCCCCTTTATCATTTTTAATTGCGTCGATTTGACATGATTGTATATTTAGAAAACCCCATTGTCTCAGCCCAAAATCTCCTTAAGCTGATAAGCAACTTCAGCAAAGTCTCAGGATACAAAATTAATGTGCAAAAATCACAAGCATTCTTATACACCAATAACAGACAAACACAGAGCCAAATCATGAATGAACTTCCATTCACAATTGCTTCAAAGAGAATAAAATACCTAGGAATCCAACTGACAACGGATGTAAAGGACCTCTTCAAGGAGAACTACAAACCACTGCTCAGTGAAATAAAAGAGGACACAAACAAATGGAAGAACATACCATGCTCATGGATAGGAAGAATCAATATCGTGAAAATGGCCATACTGCCCCAGGTAATTTATAGATTTAATGCCATCCCCATCAAGCTACCAATGACTTTCTTCACAGAATTGGAAAAAACTGCTTTAAAGTTCATATGGAACCAAAAAAGAGCCCGCATCTCCAAGACAATCCTAAGTCAAAAGAACAAAGCTGGAGGCATCACGCTACCTGACTTCAAACTATACTACAAGGCTACAGTAACCAAAACAGCATGGTACTGGTACCAAAACAGAGATATAGACCAATGGAACAGAACAGAGTCCTCAGAAATAATACCACACATCTACAGCCATCTGATCTTTGACAAACCTGAGAGAAACAAGAAATGGGGAAAGGATTCCCTATTTAATAAATGGTGCTGGGAAAATTGGCTAGCCATAAGTAGAAAGCTGAAACTGGATCCTTTCCTTACTCCTTATATGAAAATTAATTCAAGATGGATTAGAGACTTAAATGTTAGACCTAATACCATAAAAATCCTAGAGGAAAACCTAGGTAGTACCATTCAGGACATAGGCATGGGCAAAGACTTCATGTCTAAAACACCAAAAGCAATGGCAGCAAAAGCTAAAATTGACAAATGGGATCTAATTAAACTAAAGAGCTTCTGCACAGCAAAAGAAACTACCATCAGAGTGAACAGGCAACCTACAGAATGGGAGAAAAGTTTTGCAATCTACTCATCTGACAAAGGGCTAATATCCAGAACCTACAAAGAACTCAAACAAATTTACAAGAAAAAAACAAACAACCCCATCAAAAAGTGGGGAAAGGATATGAACAGACATTTCTCAAAAGAAGACATTCATACAGCCAACAGACACATGAAAAAATGCTCATCATCACTGGCCATCAGAGAAATGCAAATCAAAACCACAATGAGATACCATCTCACACCAGTTAGAATGGCGATCATTAAAAAGTCAGGAAACAACAGGTGCTGGAGAGGATGTGGAGAATTAGGAACACTTTTACACTGTTGGTGGGATTGTAAACTAGTTCAACCATTATGGAAAACAGTATGGTGATTCCTCAAGGATCTAGAACTAGATGTACCATATGACCCAGCCATCCCATTACTGGGTATATACCCAAAGGATTATAAATTATGCTGCTATAAAGACACATGCACACATATGTTTATTGCAGCACTATTCACAATAGCAAAGACTTGGAATCAACCCAAATGTCCATCAGTGACAGATTGGATTAAGAAAATGTGGCACATATACACCATGGAATACTATGCAGCCATAAAAAAGGATGAGTTTGCATCCTTTGTAGGGACATGGATGCAGCTGGAAACCATCATTCTTAGCAAACTATCACAAGAACAGAAAACCAAACACCGTATGTTCTCACTCATAGGTGGGAACTGAACAATGAGATCACCTGGACTCAGGAAGGGGAACATCACACACCGGGGCCTATCATGGGGAGGGGGGAGGGGGGAGGGATTGCATTGGGAGTTATACCTGATGTAAATGACGAATTGATGGGTGCAGCAGACCAACATGGCACAAGTATACATATGTAACAAACCTGCACGTTATGCACATGTACCCTACAACTTAAAGTATAATAATAATAAATAAATTAAAAAAAAAAAGAATAGTATTGCCTTAGAACACATGTTCTGAAATAAATATTTACATTTACTTGCTGATAGAAATAAATAATTGACTAAATAATTGGGTATAAGGAACAACTTTCTCTTACATAAGAAGCCTAACAAAAAATGTGCAATTAATGAGAGAAATAGAAAGACTCATTAGAATTTAGCAGTAATAACTGTCAGGCAAGATCTACCAATGGTTGTTAAAATCATTGAGCATAAGTATGAGTAGAAACAGGATGTTTGTATAGAATCAAAGGACCGCCCTTAGGATATTTATTAATTCCAAAGACAAAAGGATTAAATTTACATTTGAGATATCTGGCAGACAATACCTTAATAAAGTGATCAAATTTACTATCACCAGTAAAATGATATATTAATTATGTGGTTCCTGATATCATATACTGATAACCCATCACTTTTGTATTATCTTTCCAAATGTGAATAACTTCACATTAATAATGAGAAATTGTCAAACAAGTCCCTAGATTGAGAGACTTTCCACAAAATTACTGAGCAGTACTCTCTAAGTTGTCATCATGAAAGGCAAGGAAAGACCAAGGAGCTGTCACAGATTAGAGGAGGGGCTAAGGAAATAACTATTAATAGAGTTAATGTGGAATCCAGAAACAGATTCTAGAACAGAAAAAGGTGTACAAATTTATGAATATATTTAAGGTTAACTTGAAGATAAGAGAAACCACATATTATACAGGAGAGAAAATGCTGAAAACACATTTTCAAAAATAAAGGAATGGTGTGCTATGCTTCAGCCTGGAAATATTCTATATCATAAAGATGCCAGTTTTTCTTCTTTTTTCATCTTCCACATTTTCCATAAAATTCCCCTCCAAATCTCCAGATAATTTTTAATTAAATTACCATTAATATTTGAAAATTAATCTAGAAGATCTAATGCACAAAAATGGCAAAACACATTTTGGCAAAGAACCTGAAATAAAGGAGAAAAGCCTAGTTTTAACACATGAAGAATGACACTGATCAATAGGATACAATGAAGCTGTCTTTAAAATTCTGGAAGAAATTCATTTCATTTTAAGATTTTCGTTGCAGTATTGTTCATAACCATCAAAAACCAGAGACTCTAAATGAGCAGTGACAAGAATATAGATGAAATTAATTTTAGTATATTCAAATAATATAATCTACACATCAACAATACTGAAAAAACTACTCTCACACTAATGGAATGGATAAATTTCATAAACTTAATGTTGAATAAAATAAAACAAAGATATGTACTATGTGAGTAAGACTGTGAGCAGTGGATCCAAAGTTTTTTATTCAGAGACCATGTACATAGAGATATTTAAAAATCATTTATTTCTCTAATAAAAGAAAATGGTCTATCATAATTGCTGTTTCTGCTATCACATTAGTAAGAATACAGGGCCAAGGCAGAATGATCACTATGGACCAGGAATTTGAGTGAGATTGTGTCTCAAAAAAATAAATAAACATAGCTGACAAAGAAGTATACAGAAATGACTTCACATTTAGTATTACCTAGAAAAATGCAAATTAAAATGCATATTAGATTTAAATAAAAACATTACCAGTACCATATGTTGGCATATATTCAGGGAAATACATAAAAGTATAAATATGTGCAGGCTTTGAGGAGGTCAGTGTAATATTACCTGTGCACAAGTATTGTTTTTGGCGCAACCATGAACTGTTTAGGTACCTCATCTATAAGATTATACATGCATACTCACAATTAATCATGTACATGGATTTTAGCTAATGAGGAAAAATTGAGAATAATCTAAATCTACCAATTCGTAAAAGTAATGCAACTTCTGATGTATCCACATTATAGAGTTTCAAGAGTAAGATACAGAGTAATAAAGCTATGACCTTTCTAGTTCTAGATCCTTGAGGAATAGCCACACTGTCTTTCACAGTGGTTGAACTAATTTACACTCCCACCAACAGTGTAAAAGCATTCCTATTTCAGAAACACTGTTTGACCCAGCAATCCCATTACTGAGTATATACCCAAAGGATTATAAATCCTTCTGCTATAAAGACACATGCACATGTATGTGCATTGTGGTTCTGTTCACAATAGCAAAGACTTGGTACCAATCCAAATGCCCATTAATGATAGACAGCATAAAGAAAATGCACCACATATATACCATGGAATACTATGCAGCCATAAAAAAGAATGAGTCCATTTCCTTTCCAGGGACATGGATGAAGCTGGAAACCATCATTCTCAGCAAACTAACACAGGAACAGAAAACCAAACACCACATGTTCTCACTCATAAGTGGGAGCTGAACAATGAGAACACATGGACACAGGGAGAGGAACATCACACACCCGGTCCTGTCAGGGGGTTGGGAGATAGCGGAGGGATAGCATTAGGAGAAATACCTAATGTAGATGATGGGTTGATGGGTGCAGCAAACCACCATGGCATGTGTATACCTATGTACCAAACCTGCACGTTCTGCACATGTACCCAAGAACTTAAAGTATTAATAATAATAATAATAATAAAGATTTATTTGCAAAGGACAAATCTCCTTTTAAAGCTTTACTTAAAAAAATGAAAATCTGTTAAAATGGTTTCCTCTATTTGAAAATAAAAATAATTAAAGAAATAAAAAAAAAGCTATGACCTTGACATAAAGCCCTTCCTAAGGAATGTGAGAATTGCATAAAATAAGATAAATAATTTTGACCCCACAAATCTGAAATCCTCAATATTATAAAAACAGATAAAAGATAAGTGGTACACTGGGAAAATATTTGTAAAAATAGAATAAAACATTGGATTATTATCTAGATTATACAAATTTCAAATATAATTTTAAAAAGAAAAGGCAAAGCAATTCATAGATAGCGTCAAAACCTATGATCAGGTAACTCACAGAATAAATATAACAGAGGCCTTGCATGGTGGCTCAAGCATGTAATCTCAGCACTTTGGGAGGCCAAGGCAGAAACCTTCACTTTGAAACCCAGTTTCTCTACCTGTGACACTTATTAGCTTTATGACTTATATTTTCTTTCTGAATGTCAGCTCTATCTCTAGTAATATTCTGGCCCTGTATCCACAACAACAGCAAAGCATAATGTTCTCAGTTTGTTTATCCAGATTCCAGAAGGGCTCAAACTTTGTTTTTCTCCAATAATAATGATGATGATGGCTAATATTCATTGATACCTTACTCTGAGCCAAGCACTGCTCTAAGCCCTTTATATGAATTATCCTGTTTAATGCATACAATTCCATAAAGAACGTATTATTCCATTTCCACAAATAAGAAATCTACAGATCAGAGAAGTTAAGTAACTTGTTCAAGGTCACATAGCTAGTAAGTGATATAATTATAATCTAAAGCCAAGTTATTAACAATTACAATATTCTGCTTCAATTATTTCCTGCATGGTTTCCTCCCCCGACCTCACAGTTTGTCTGCCCAGCCTATTGCTAAACTATATCTGGCAGAGGATATCTCTTTCACCCCTGAAATGGAAAACCAGTACCTTTGCAGCTTTTTTTTTTTTTTTTTTTTTTCACAACTAGGAACTATGTGATGGTTAACTTTGAGTATAAATTTGAGTGAGTCATGGGATGTCCAGATATCTGATTAAACATTATTTGTGGGTGTTTCTATGAGGGTGTTTCTAGAAGAAGTTAACATCTGAATTGGGTGACTTAGTAAAGTTGATTGCCCTCCCTAATGTGGATAGACATCATTCAATCTGTGGAAGGCCTGAACAGAACAAAAAGGAGGAGCAAGTTTGGATTCATACTCCCTCTACCTGACCACTTAAGCTAAAACATCAATATTTTCTGCCCTTCAGGATCCTGGTTTTCAGGACTTCAGACTTGGATTACAATGTATACCATCAGCCCCCTGGCTGCTAGGCCATTGAACTACACCCTCAGATTTTCTGTCTTTAGCTTGCAGATGGAACATCATGGGATTTATCAGCCTCCATAACCATGTGAATCATACCTTATAATAAGTCTATTTATCTATCTAGTTTTCTATTCTATTGGTTTTGTTTCTCTGGAGAAGCCTAACTAATATAGCCTGCTTCCTGCTTCCTTTTGAAGAAACGTTAACCACCATCAGGATGTTTTAAAGGAATAAAACAAAAGCATACATTCAACAAATGAGCTTCTACTAAGTGTCACACACTATTCCAAGTAATGCAGGTATAGAAATAAGCAAAACAAGGTATCTGGCTTACTGGCACTGATAATGCCAGAGTAGAAAGACAGGAAATAAACATGTAAATGATTAAGATAATTTTTGAAGTGATATATGCTTTGAGGAAAGTAAAACAGAATGATAAAAGTAAGTGACTTAGGGAAGGCTACTGTACTTTGCAAAAGACAAAGTAACAACACCTATAGGGTCTTTGTTGAATGGAATATGCTATATCCACATAATGGATTACTAATCAGTGGCCAAAAGTAACAGGAGGATCTCCAAATACTAATAAGAAATGGTTGCCAGAATGGTTTGTTACTTGGTAAATATTTGCTTATGATTTTAAGAAAAAAAAAACAGTGGTTATATAAAACAGAAAACTAATGAAAAGGGTTACTGATAGGAAAGGAGGAAAAGATCTGATTGGAAAGGAATGGAAAGAAGATTTCTGTTGAATGTGCATTGGTATACAATTTCTACTATGGAATATAGATGTTTTTCATAATTTAAATAGTTATTTATTCTAAAAATAGTCCTGAAGATTAGAAAGTTCACTAAGATCTTTTTAAAACAATTAAATATTAAGTAAAGACTATCCATACTAGCTCCTTACTAATTTTCAAACATGCCAAGGTTATTTGTGCCTCAGGGCTTTTGCATTAACATGGTCTACATGGAGTAGTCTTCCCCTATTTCCCATAGCTTGCTCTCTTACTCTATGAAGTCTTTGATGGTATTCCCTGAGTGACCTGTCTAGAGTAACAGCAGCTTCATTTTTCTTTATGATGTTTATCACCATCTGTCAACCAATAAGATACAAAAGTTAGACTGGAACACCAAGAAAGAAACTGATAGTGTTTAATGGTATCTGTTTTCTTCTATTCTTTCTAGGCTTAAAGCTAGCTTAAAGCTAGATTATATTTTCCAGCCTCTTTTGCAGTTAGGTGTGTGTAGTCAACCATGCGGGTAGATTAAGTTCTTGCCAATTGAATATAGGTAGATGTGATGTCCATCCAGTTGCAAATTTGACCCATTACTTTACCCAGTCCCCTCATTCTTACTGTGTCTTTCCATGTACCACTGAATAGAGAAGACCCAAAGACTTAGATAGGGGTAGAGTTTCCAGAGCAAAGCATCTTGGGGCTGAAAACTTGCTGGAGAAGGGTCCCTCTATTAATTATCCGATGTTTTCCTGGGACACAAACAGAACATAAAACTTTACGTGAATTCATTGTATTTATCAAAGTCTGTCGAAACAGAAAAACAGAAATCACTTGAAGTATTTACAGCAGAAGAAAATTAACTCAGGGAGTTAGTTAGATAAAGGGAAAGAGAGTCAAATATAAGATAGATAAACCAGAGATGAGGATCAGCAAGGAACTACTGCCATCTTAGACAAAGATGGACAAAAGGAAGTGTTGTGTTCTTCTAAGGAAGTAAAAAAATACCTACATATGGCGCTAGTGATCTGTTTACATAGAATCACCGTGTCATTATTTCACAGTTTCACCAGGTCACAATAACAATAACAAGCTAGATGTGGAATTTTTGTAGGTAATATTCTCACTGTTTTCTGTTAAAAAAAAAAAAAAAAATGTCACCAGGTCTGAGCTTCAGAATGAAAGGGGAATATCTGGAAGGAGAAGGAAGAAAATCTGGTTTTAGACCAAAATGGAACTGAGTCATAAAATTTGCATACAGAAAGTAATGACTTCAATTTGTTCCCTAAGAACTGAAACTAATCAATATCTGTTATATAAGTATAAATCTCACCTAAAATATTAAAATTAAGATAAATATATATAATTATGACTCACCTATAAAATATTAAAATAAGTAGATTAATGATGATGACGACTGTGATGATGATACAAGATATTATTATGCCACACTTTAAAAAACTATTCTCCCATCTTTCAGGTTGGATTGATCTTAAAATAGCTCCTCATGTTACCATGGCTGAAATTAGCAATAAGAAATGCCTTTCAGTCTGTTACCACCCTAGTTACCTTTTAGGGGCATGTTCAAATTAGTCAGTGTTCCAAACAACGAATAACATCTTGAAATGGACACAACATTCCTGATTCCTAAGTAAGATATGGAATGGCAGTGCTGAGACTTCCTTGATCTGCATATGTGCTGATAGATAAAGGCAATATACTACAGTGCTGACAACTAGACTTCACGGGCGTGAATCCCTGCCCTGCCAGTCATTGGTGATGTGACTTTGAGTAAGTTGTTTCTTTGTTTTTCAATTTTCTTTTCTGAAAAGAAAGCGCGTCCTGGGAAGCATTCCATTTTGGCAGTTGGGTTGTAACACTCTTTACTTAAGCAACTCTTTTTCCATGTGCTTTCTCAAAGCAAAATGGGAATCTCATCACTCAGAATAAAAGTCTATAAAAATCAAGTTTCCAAATGAATGCAATGATCCATGATGGAAGCAATCATTATCTTGGGTAAAGATTAGATAGACAATGAGTCATATCTTTTTCTACAATTGTAGGTTGAGGAGGCCCTGTAACTACATTCCTGTGTATTATCCATTGCTTTCCCTAGTGTGAATTATTGATAATCATTTTGTTGTATTCTTCTATAGAATAATTAAAGTTTATAGGCAAAACAAGTATTCCCAGAACTTGACAGCTATTGAGGGGGTGGGACATGTATATGCAGAGTTAGTGGAGTGAAGAGAACAGCTGTTTCTTTAGCAATGCCCTATGTGAGCTACTGGCTTCATTACATTTACTGCCTTTGTAAACTTAATTAACAAACATCTGCATCCTACTACCTATTCCCCAAGGTTCTGACATTTTCCTCATGTTGAAATACTTTCATTTCTATTGATTGAACATTCCCCAGGCAGTTCTTATGACAAAGTTACCAATTGGTGATGTGTCGGGGTAAAGCAAAGACTAAAAGCTATACTTTCTGAGGCCTTAATTGGTTAGAATATCAGTGCTATTTTTCTAATCATGGCTTATAGGAGAAAACTGGGTATATCACATAGTTTTCCGTCCTTTCTTTCTTTGTGTCCAATTCCACAGATGTCAGCAAAAAATTCAAGATCACTTCCATGTCTGTAGTGCATGTCTAACTAAGTTTCAGATCAATTCAGTTTGAGTTTTAAAAATAACCGGTGATTCACTATGCAGATCTTAGATGTATTTTTATACTCCCAGGCATATTCCTTTGTCCCTTTGGTGCCCCTTCAAAAACCACCCAAGGTTTGATCTTCTTCAGTAATGGCAGATTTATTGCTGTGATAACAAGGAATGGGGAAATCTGTCTGCTTCTCCTTCCTATAAATGCGGGGACCTAGAGGTGGATTTTGATTTTGATGGAGCTAGACAAAAATTGTTTTGCCTCCTAAAGACCTCTGGTGGGTGGGATTGTGGGCAAAAGATACTGTTTCTAAAAGCCCTCTGAACTATGCTCATTTCTCTTAAAGTTATTTCAAAGGACATCCCTGGCAACCGACTGATTGCTCAGCCTGTATTATCAATGGCCTATGTAGGTGCCATGATTTAAATTGGCTCCCTGGCTTCTTAGGATGATCGTTAATATTTTCGAGGAATACAACCCCATACCAATGGAATACTGTTTAGAAATGGAAAATTACAGACATATAGGTAAAAAAAATTCATTTTTATAGAAAAAATGTTCTTTTAATATGCTGCGATTATTTTTAGATGTTGAGATGAGAGCATGACTCACCACCTTCCATTTCTTCCACCCCTTATGCCGGCCCCCACTCATCTTTCCTGACACATCGTGATGATGAAGGGAATGACAGCCTGTTCTCCACAGTGTGGTCATCACCACATGTTGCAGCTGCTTTGGGGAAAATACAGGGTGCTCTATTTCTTGGCTACAGATCCCCAGATTCAACGTCACTATTCTGTGGGTCACTGCACACTGTGACCTAAAATATATCCCAAAAGGCATTCAATGGGAGCACCTCTTTCTTGTGGTTGCCAATAAGATTTAGAATATCAGGAATCTAGATTCAAATGTGGCCCTCACCCCTTAGAAGTTGCTTAACACTAGGTGAGGTTTGGGATCTTTTAGAACATATTTTCTACAAAGAAATGAATAATACCCACTCAATAGGGTTATCTGAAATACTAAATGAGATCATGATTATAAAGAATTTTGCACCAGGCTTTGCACAGGCTGTTCAAGCCATTGTTGCCAGAATAGTGAAGAGCATTGTTGTAATTGTTCAAGCTCGAAATATGATACCCCACGACATGCACAACATGGGAGCTTGACCACTGAGAAAACCACAGAAACACGAGGGTCACTGACTTTCTTCCATATTTCCTCCCTGAAACATGGCTATAAAGGCTTTCTCTGACCTATTTTGCTTAGGAAGAAGGAATGTCATACAGAGACACAGGAAAGAATGTGAACAAACAGGCCTTGCTGAAGGCGCCCTCCACTCCGCATTCATAACCATTAGATCATACCCCTTTTTGTCCAATCATGTTTCTCCACAACTATCCACTTATTTCATCAGATTTAGCATAAAAATATACAGTTTTCCTTGGGTCTTTGGGCCTTCATTTCTGAAGGCTGCCAAGTCAGATAAAACTTTTATTAAATAAGTTATGCTTTTCTCTTGTTAATCTGTCCTATGTTATCGGAGTATCAGCCATGAACCTTGCAAATAGTGAGGACAAGGTATTACATTTTCTCTTCTACATAATCACAGTGATTCCAACTTCAGCTGTTCCCATTTTTTTCAACTGCAAAATTAAAATATTCCTATAGCATCCACTAGAATATCATGAGACTAAATTTCTACATCTTTATATAAACATGGTGTGCATTCATGGCAAGGGTCTTAAGAAAATCCAAGTCATTATTACTGTGATTGAGATTTAAATTGGGGGAGGGCAGCTATTTGTTTTACTGATATTGAGAAAGAAAATTCCTATGCCGTTTGATTTTTTTTTCTTATGCTTAAGAGACAATTATTTATTTGTAGTCAATTTTATCAAGCCTTAGGCATGATTCATGTTCTGTCCCATCCCCAGCCAAGATGCCTGCCCACCTGCTCCCCCACACTCCCCAGTTCTGTCTCATTGCAGGCCCACTGCTCATATTTTCAGAATTATGCTTTGCCAACTTCTCTATTATTCCTCTGCCCACCTTACTCTTTACAAAAGTAGTCTGTCCTTAGGCTAATTTCTCAGACTGACCAGAAAAATAATGACCACTGCAATGCACACTTTTAAAATAGTAAAAGAAGCAACAGAGGAGTGTTCAAACTCTTGCATACATCATTATCCTCCACTTGTGACATCCCCTACCCTGAAAATCTCTGGTATTCATTCCTCATATGACTGGTGGGTAGACACGTGTTAAAATTTCTTTGTCAAGCCAGACAAGCAACAAATAATTATTGTAGTGGGATTATACCAGATTATTATTTTTTAGATGGATTTAAGCTTTGCTGTATACAGCTCTCCTTTCTTAGACATCATGCTTCTTGATACAAGCTTTAAGGTCAGAAAGTTATGGGAGATGTTTCAGGAAAAGAAAAAGAAATACCCATGTTGATTTGTCTGGTGATCCCTTCTTTTCTCACCTCCTTTTCTCTCTTGGCATAGAGAAAGGGAGAGAAAGAAGATTCTCAGAACTAGCAACATATTGAAAATGAAATTGGCAAACTGCCCTCCTTCTTAGGGGAAGGTGAAAATATCAGTTGACTGTTAGTGATTCAGAAATGAAATTTCAGTATATTTAAGTTCATTTTAGAAAGAGGGATGGAAAGCACAGCGAACACAAAACAATTTAAAGAAACAGGTTACTCTGGTACCTACATTGGTATGGGTATGTGGTGAAATGAAGGAGGGCTATGACCACATGTAGCTTTCTTACTGCTGCTACTTACTGGTGCCCAGAATTCAATCCATTTGTAAACATTGTCCTTGAAAGTGAGTCTACTTTACTCCTCTATCAAGACCTTATTAAGATACCCTGATTCAGTAGAAGTTCTAAATGATAAAAATGTGTTAGTGCCCGCCATCCCAGACCTGTCACATAGAATCCAAATTAAACATAATACTAAACCTAAAAACACAAATGTTAACTGAGCTTACTTCTAGAATGGATTTTTCTCATTTTATTGGTATCTACCTTAATGGTACCCTAAATATGGGCTTAGTGTACAACGTTGCATTATTTCAAAGTTAAACATATAAGGTGACAAGTTGTGCAGTAGTTGTAAGTATACGGCTTTAGGGTAGAACTTTGTTCTTTATTGAGAAGCCTGGGCACTTTTTCTTAGCTTTAGTTCTTTTTTTTTTTTTTTTTTTTTTATGTGACATGCAAATAATGGTACAGTATAGAGTTGTCATGAGGATTAATGACATAATGCTCAATACATCTTCGCTCTTTTTATTCAAATTATTTGAGTTCTAATGTTGTAATTAGGTGACTACAAACAATGTGGCCAAATATTTGGTTGGTACAAAAGTAATTGCAGTTTTTGCAATTACAAGTCATCACAAAACTTGAGTCACTCATATTCAGTTAAAAAAGAAATATCTGCAAAATGGGGTTAATGAGACAGTATTGTGGAGAGGTGGAGAAAAAACACATACTTTTAAAAGAACTAAGTCTAGGACATAGTAGACGTTCAATAAATCTTGGTTCTCTTTTGTTAGTATACCTCAGCAGCATCTTAGTATTGATGGCTTTTTAAATTTATTTTTTCTTACTCTGAAGTACAAATTATATAAGAGTTACTGAAAGAAGGGATGGGGAGACAGTCACAAAATCAGGAAATTCTATTTTGCTTCAAGTCACCCTGATGATTCAGAGTTACTTTACCAAAAAGAATTTAGACTGGACAATCATGGGTACAGCTTGGGCTCTTTCTCACTTTGGCTGGAATTTCACAGGATTTTTAAGTAGAGAAATAGTTTCATGCTAGTATACAAAATTGAGCCTGGAATTAATCAGCAAAATGAAGATATGAAAAGGACAATTTTCTTCATTGCATAGTCTATAGGAAATTTGAATATTTACTCAAACTGTGGGTTTGTCAGTACAAATAGATTGTCTTAATTATATCCTTATTTTCTCAATGGTTGTATAATATAACTAAATTTTATAGCAAACTTACCACTTGCCAGGTTGTGTTCTAAATACTATGTTTTAGGGATATATTGTTTAACATATACTAATTTATGTGATGCTTAATAAAATTTGTCTAATAGGCATTATTGTTTTCTTTATTTTATACATGACAAATGAGGCACAGAATTATTTACTAACTTCCTCAAATTTCTGGTGCCAAGATACAATTCCAGTGCACAATTTTAATTGTTTTGCTTTATTTCTTCCATATAGAATGGGCATGAAAATAAGAGTTCATATATTCAACCCCATTTGGACTTCTGAGCAAAAAAATATTTTTAATTGATGGGGAAAAGGCATTGAAATCTCCTAGTTCCAATAATGTTTTTCTAAGCAACCAAAAATAGACAAATACATAAATTAATAATTTTAAGTCACTGGACATCAGGAACTAAAATACAGTGAACCCTGAGGGATGGGAGACAAGTGAGAAGAGCCAAACAAATTCCTCAGGTTAGAAATTTGAGAGTATCCAGGTCATAGTACAGCGAGGAGAAATCTATGTGAGATGTAGAAGACTCCTTAGTTTAGGAGACAAAGCAGAAAGTCTGGGCAGACAAAGGCAGCTAGAATACAGGACAGGGTATGAGACAGTGTGCATTAAAACAGAGCTCTAGGGATATGTAAAGGGTCTTTCTCAAGTATTTAGCTAAATATTGATGAGTTGCACATGTATGTGAGAAAACTACTAATGACTGGAGAAAGAACTACCCAAAAGGATTAGAGGTAACAGTGTCTAGCATTACACAGGATAAGGAAAAGTGCCTGTTTATGTCACTCAGGTTGAAAAAAATTATGATTCACAGGAAATTGGGCAAATTACTCAAGAAGGTCTTGCCTCGGTGATAGAGAGTAATTATCTCTAGAATGAGCATTAATCCAGAAGCTAACACATTGTTAAAGTAAGACATTACAGGATCAAACTATCTTTCCAAGTAACTTAATTGTATTATGAAAAAATCTCACTGGTATTTATAGGAATCAATAATATTCAGCAAAAATAAAGTAAAATTTATCATGCCTGGTATTTAATCAAAGATTACCAGATATATAAGAAAATATTACTTAGAAGGAGCAGAAAATCAATCAATTGAAACCATTTTAGATCTGAGCCAGATGTTAGAATCAGTTTTAAAAATAATTATAGTTGTATTCCGTGTGTTAATGTTAAGTAGGAAAACAGAAAATATAAAAAGATTCAAGTCAAATTTTGTGAGATGAGACCTACAATTTGTGAGCTGGGATGTGATTATTGGCAAATATGATAGTGTAGAAGAAAAGATGAGTGAACGTGAAGACCTAGCACTAGAAACTAAAATAAAACACAGAAAAATATTTCTTTTTTTGTGGGAGAATTACTGAGCTGTGAGACATCTTGAAGTGACCTAATATACTAATATATTTGGAATGGAATCCTTGAATGAGTGTGTGTGTATGTGTGTCTGTGTCTGTGTGTGTGTGTGTGTGTGTGTTGTTGGCAGGGAGGGAATTTGGGGGGAAAAGAAAGACCTAGAAACAATTTTTCCAAGTTCAGTGAAAATTATAAACCCACAGTTCCAAGAAGCTAAATAAACCCAAGGCACAGAAACAGGGAGAAAACTAACAAACAATCATACCACATTGCCCAAAATTAGAGATAAAGGAAAAATATCCTCAAGGCAAACAAACAAAAAAAGATACGTTGCATACAGCAGTTCAAAAATAAGTATGACAGCAGATTTTTCATAAAAAACAATGCAATCAAGAAGACAGTGGAACAACATCTTTAAAGTACTGAAGGACAAAAGCTGTTAAACTTAAATTCAGTATCAAATAAAAATATTTTCAAATATAAAGATGAAATTAAACTTTGTCCAACAAAGTTGAAAGAATTCATTTTCAACAGAATTGTACTATAGAAAGTGTTAAAGGAAGTACTTTAGTTGGAGGAAAATAAAGCCAGGTAGATATGCAGATGTACACACAGTATTAAAAGGCATTGAAAATGGTATCCACATGAATTCTGTTCCTTGAATACTTCTCATTAGTCCCCCTGCCTACAAATCTCAGCATATCAAATTACTCAACCTGAAACAATAATGGAGGAAGTTTATAATAATTAGACTTTGATGACTTTAAATATCAAGCCTAAGCTAATGTAAGCAAAGAATATTAGTAGTAGTAGCAAATTAGTATTAGTAGTAGCAAATTAATTAATTGAGTGATGTTTACTAAGTACTCTCAATTATGCTATTTGTTAATTTGAAATTTCTGTAAGAAAGAATGCACGAACTTGAATTTCACAAATATGTGTGAATTGCACAAATGTGATATTTTTAAAACACAAACTCAGCTCAGGATGCTCTCAGATATTAATATTTTTCATCAAAGCAGAGCCTGTGTCAAGACTTTTCTATCCTCTGCATTAAATGACAAACTGAAGACAAATTCATTAATTCACTAACAAATTTTGTTTCCTATCTATAGACTTCCCAAGTTTGATCTAAATCATATATATCTAAAGTTTAATTGTAAGGCTTTCTATTGTAAGAGTATACAATGATTTGGGGAAACTAATATTTTGATTAATAAGGTTATCATAGTTCCAAGAGAAATAACAAATAAGCTTGGAGAAGGGGATATAAAACAAGGAGAAATTGCAAATTGAAAACAAGAGTCACTGCAAGGGAAAGCACTGGGATTGGGGCTTGGGGACTGAAGATGAGGGTCAAGAATAGAAATTATCACTTATTTAATCATACTGTTATCTGTGTTAAGATTCATTTCAACATGTATTGTCTCATAACTTTAAAAAAAAAAAACAGAATAAGTTGGCAATATTGATCAATGCATGTACCATTTGATGAAGTAATACTTCTAGGACTGTATTCTACATTTATACTCCTCTCTAGGCACAAAGATGTTTGTATAAAAATGTTCACCATAGTGTTTTTATGCTAGAGAGAAAGAAAATGAAGCATATATGTCCCTTTGAAATGGTCTTTAACACACATTGTTAAGTAAGCAAAGAGCAGATCGGCTTTACAACATTCACTTTTGCTTAAATTACACACAAATATGTGCACACAAACACATGCATATATATACAATTTAATATAATGTATATATTTCATGAGTTATATCTACTTAAGATACATATTTGGGTATATGTGTGTGTATAATGTGTGTGTGTCTGTATATATGTTTATGTTTATATTTTTTCACATATATCCAAATATATAAATATAAAATTTATGAGTCTATAGGCACAAACATTTTTTAGGGTCAATAACACACACTGTTAATAGTGGTTGCAACTGTGGAGGGGAACTGTGAGTCTAGGCTGGAGACTTTCAACTCTCGATCAATATATTTCATACTGTTTAAGTTCTGATTCATGGTTTGTTTGCTTTCAGCATACGCTATCATGCCTGGCTTATGACAGAGTTCTGCTTTCCAATAAAAACACCAATAGCAATGTGTGGTTCTTGAGCACTTGAAATGTGGCTAGTTCAAATTGAGATGTTCAAATTGAGATGTTCTGTCTATATGAAATATACACTGGCCTTTGAATATTTAGTATAAAAAAAGAACATAACAATATATCAATAATATAATTATATGTCAAAATAATACAGATATAATGACTAAGCACAATATACTTACTGAAATTTTTTAAAATAATAATTATCACTTGAGCTGGTTATACATTCAGAGTGAATAGTTAGTATGATGGTTAATGTTTTTAGTATTTCTACATGGCAGTATTTCTTGAAATATGTTTTGAAAGTGTCTAGATGTCTTATATAGCCACACCACGCTGAACGTGCCTGATCTCATCTGAAAGTGTCTAGATGTGTGTTACTTTCCTCATTTTACATATGATGTAAATGTATGTAACTTAGGCAGAAAAGCTTTAGAAAAGTTTTAAAAATTACAGAGTAAATGAAATTTAACCTATTAATTTTATTTTGCAAAATGTATGAGCAGTTACAAATTCTTAGAAATACAACTGAAAAAAATATATTAAACATTTAATCCAGGTTGTTACTCTACTGTTTAGAGGAAGCTATTTAATGTGACTTCTACATAGAAGGCTTTCTTTATGCCAGACTAGATTAGGTGACTCTGGAATGTGTTCAAAGCAAACTTGAATGTGTTCAAATTCTGTACATTACTTGATTCTTGTCATAATTTTATTGAATTATATTTCTTCTCCTAATCTATGTACCAAGAAAACAATACCTTTCTGCTTCATTCCTCTGTTTTTTATTGGGTGCTCTAGAAAACTAGTTGATACTTAGCAATCATTTAATGCATCAATGGATGAATCAACCAATCATTGAAATTAGAAAATCTTTATTTTAAAAAAAATATTGTAAGTCTCTTTGCACTGCCCCATTGTGTGAATTACTCATTTATTTACATTACAAATAATTTATTGTTATGTGTTTATAGAATTGTGCTCAACAACATACCCAATGCTTGTGGACTTGTGTACTTGAGTTCAACTTAATATTTTTTTTCACATTGTTTATGAGGGTGAAAACAAATTACATCTTCTTCATCTCACCCCGGGGTTAATGCTAACTTCTTTTATTATTAAACACTTAACATTTACATTTCAGAAGCTTTCAAATTTTCTTTTAGTCAGAGTGTTATGCAGGCATTGCCAGAAGTATTGGATGCTGTTGCATATTTCACCATCTTTTGTGGGTGGCATGACATTAAAGATGACATAGTACTTATCATGCAGATGAAGAAATAAATATTTTCTAACTCTAAAGAGTACAGATTGATGGATGGAAAATTCTGAAAGGCATTCTACAATCTGTAAATCTTAGGGTCATTAAACGTATAAGGCAACATGAGATAAATCTGTGCTTTAAATATATCTGATAATAAGTTGTTATGGAATTGACAGTAGAATGGTATTTTGAAATTTTATAAGAGCAGGCTAAGTTCAGCATTTCATTGGCTATACAAGTGAGCAGCTTTGTTCTTCCTTTCTATGCAGACATTTAGATTTCATTTGGGATGAAGTAAACTACCAAGTTTTCCCTTTCCCCAACATGTTGAAGAGTATGCACATAAACGTAGACATTTTTATTAATCAATTTTAACTTCTCAATGAATAATGAATACAATTAATTAAATAGATAATGTAACAAGGTACCATTATTTATTTATTTATTTATTTATTTATTTATTTATTTATTTAAGATAGAGTCTCACTGTGTCGCCCAGGCTGGAGTGCAGTGGCATGATCTCAGCTCATTGCAACCTCCGCCTCCTGGGTTCAAGCGATTCTTCTGCCTCAGCCCCCAGAGTAGCTGGGACTACAGGCATGCATCACCATGCCTGGCTAATTTTTGTATTTTTAGTAGAGATGGGGTTTCACCATGTTGGCCAGGCTGGTCTCAAGCTCCTGACCTTGTGATCCACCCACCTCGGTCTCCCAATGTGCTGGAATTACAGGCATGAGCCACCATGCCCGGCATAGTACCATGAATTTATTAAGTAAAACATAAATTATCCCTTCTGGACAGCCTGAAGTCTTTAAGACTCAAAGGACCTATTTATGCCATTCATAGAAAAGCTCTTGGAAATTGGGGACCTTTAGGAAACAGTTTTCTCAAAATAAAAAGTTTTGTTGCATTTCTGTATCTTCTTCTTGAATGTACACCTCACAATGCAGTCTGGCCTCTGATGTTTGCTACTTTGCAGCATGAACACACAGATGTACACAAACATAATGGGATCATGGCCATATAAAATCTGCTAAAGAGAATTTTGGAGAGAATTATGAAATAAATAACAGATGTATGAGAATCTTTGTTCTCTGTTTTAAACAAGAACTATATAACACAAGAAACAAAATGAAAAGCATTCAATTAATGTTTCATATTTTTCACACATGATAGGAAACAAATGGGTTTGGTTACCTTTTTAATTTTATGTTTGCCTCCAAAACTTTCCTAATTCTGACTTTATGAAGTTTTTCAAGTGATAGGATAATGGCCGAATGTAAAGAGCAAGGAGCTTATATTTAAAAAACAGACATGAGGTGAATTATTATTATTTTTTACTAATTAGTTCTATGAACCTTATAAGTACAATTTACTGTAAATGTGATTTTTTAAAAAAATAGAGATAGATAGATTCTTCCTTTTGTATGACACCATATTTACAAGAGAGAGAAAATAATTCTTATTTTGAGGTGGTATGATAGTTTCATGCAAATTTTCATAAATTTGCAGCATATATTTCTACCCATTAAAAATTTATTTTCTGAGCTTTCTTCTATATATGTTCTTAAATTATATGCATCATATTATACGTTTCTTGTATTACTTACCTTATAATTTAACATTTTTCCATATTCATACATGAAGCTCCAGTTCATTCATTTTAGTTACAATTGAATTGATCCTTATATTAATATACCAGAATTCATTTAATTTATTCTCTTTTTGGTTGATATTTACATAATTACAGGCTTTTGCTATAATCAATAATGCTTCAATGAATTCTTGGTAGTATATGCAAGATATTTTCTGGGGCAAAATTTTTCAAATTATAGGCCATAATTTATTTGTAGGTGGTAAATTTCGCGAATTTCAACTTTTAAAACAAAATAAAACACACTACTAATATCATTGCTCATCTGTACTAGTTTGCCATGGAGGCTGTAACAGAGTGGTTTAAACAACAATATATTGTCTCACAGTACTAGAGGCTAGAAGTTCAAGATCGTGGTGTTAGCAGTATTGGCTCCTGGTTGTTTGCTGTCAATTTTTGGGATTCCTTGGCTTATGGAAACATCATTTCAATCTCTGCCTTTATCTCATGGTGTTCTCCCTATGTGTATGTCTCCAAATTTCCCCTTTTTATTAAGGAACCAGTCATATTCAATTAGGGTCCACCCTAATTATCTCATTTAAAATGGAGCATTTTTGTAAAAATTCTTCCTCCATATTCTGTAAAACCACATTCTGAGGTATTAGTGATTAGTTTTTAACAGATGAATTTGAAAAGACACAATTCAGTGCATAACAGTATCACACACAGTAAGTGCTCTTTCATGAAAATTTTGTTTCAGTTGTGTTCTGGCATATACTGAGTCACAATATAAAATAGAGATGTTGTAGGTTGAAACACCATAGAACTAGAGCACGTTCTTAGGGTTGAAATTACAGGAATGTAGAATAATTCATTTTTAAATTTACCAGATAATGCCAAAGTAATCATAGCATTTACACTAATATTATCAGTGTATGAAAGTTTTTCTTTCTCTACAGCGTCACAATTATGAATATCTGATTTTTACATTTTTTGTCAAACTGACATGTGATTTAATAGCTCATTATTTAAAATTATATGTTCTATTAAAACTGTAGTTCATTATTTTTTCTTACATTTGTTGGTCATCCAGGCCTCCACTACTTTGAATTTGTTATGCACATATATACATATATATACACACACATGCATGTAAATATATAATATATACATGTAAATATATATAAATATTATATATCATATATAAATATATATTATATACATAGGTAAACATTATGTATATTATATATACGTGTGTGTATATAGAAACATTAGAAAGACAAACAATTTTACTTTTGGATTGTGTGTCTTTCTAATGTTAATTTGAAGACATTTTATAAAAATACTTAATCTAATAACCAATCTTTTGTTGACTACATACTGTAAAAGCACCTTCTCCCACAAAATTGTTTGTCTTTTAATTTTGTTTATGGTATTATCTGTAATGCAAAGTTTTTTTTACTCTGGTCATTAAGAATCTTTCTCATTAAAGTTTGTGCTTTTTGATTATTTTCCAGAAAGTATTTCCTGCTCCTAATTTATAACAACATTCTCTTCTAAAGGTTTTAATATTCAGGTCTTTAATTTAAATTTGAGATAATCTGAAGTACAGTACAAGGGAATCTGGTTTTATTTATTGTTGTATGATTTGCCATTTGTCCTGGAACAGTTTTATAAATAATTCTTTTCCTTCCACTACTTATTAAAATTCCAGGTCTGTTATATCCCAATTTTCTATACAGTTGACCTTTGAACAACATGGGTTTGAACTGCACAGGTCCACTTACTACACAGGCTTTTTTTCATTAAATATGCTGGAAAAATTTTTTGAGATTTTTGGCAATTTAAAAAACTTACAGGCAAGCAGTGTAGCTGAGAAGTATTGGAAATTTTTAGAAAAAAGGTATGGGATGAATGCATAAAATACATAAATATTCTAGTCAATTTTATCATTTACTACCATAAAATATACACAAATATGTTTTAACAAGATTAAATGTATCAAAACTCATGCACACAAAGGCAG
Source organism: Papio anubis (assembly GCF_008728515.1). Taxonomy (NCBI): domain Eukaryota; kingdom Metazoa; phylum Chordata; class Mammalia; order Primates; family Cercopithecidae; genus Papio; species Papio anubis. The sequence continues at coordinate 88,387,660 of NC_044987.1, forward strand.
ACTGTATGTGACTTCATTGGCAGTAGAGAGAAAGGTAAACAAACATAAAGATACAGTAAAAAATTATAACTGCATAGGCTGGGTGTGGTGGCTCATGCTTGTAATCCCAGCCCTTTGGGAGGCTGAGGCAGGTGGATCACAAGGTCAGGAGTTCGAGACCAGCCTGGCCTGTCTCTACTAAATATACAAAAAAATAGCTGGGCGTAGTGGCGAGTGCCCGTAGTCCCAGCTACTCGGGAGGCTGGGGTAGGAGAATTGCCTGAACCCAGAGGCAGAAGTTGCAGTGAGCTAAGACCGTGCCACTGCACTCCAGCCTGGGCAACAGAATGACCCTCCATCTCAAAAAATATATATATATATATTATTACTGCATAAAATTAACTACAGTACATAAGGTACAATGGTAATAATTTTGTAGGCACCTCCTGTTGCTATTGTGGTGAGCTCAAATGTTGAGAGTATCTGTTTAAAATCCTTGTGATGCTAATCATCTCCAGGTGGGCAGTATCTCCAGTAAATTGTGTATTGCAATAAAAAGAGATGTCTCACAGTTCTTACATATTTTTATTGTGTTTACTGCAATATTTTAAACCTTAGATAATATCATGAGACCCAGGCATAGTGCCACTATGATGCTGGGAGTGCTCCCAAGAAGCATAGCAGAGTCATGACATTACAAGAAAAGGTTGAATTGCTTGATAGATTCCACAGATTGAAGTTTGCAGCTGTGGTGGCTACCATTTCAAGACATTTCAAGATAAATAAATTCAGCATTCAGGACCAATTCCAGCAGACATGAAAAACTTGTACTTTTTAGAAAATACATTTTTATCTCATACTGAAAATGCAGCTTTAATGTGGGTGCAGATTTGTTGTAAGAAAAGCATATATGTAGACTCTAATATAATTCAAGAAAAAGCAAAGTCATTGTATAACAACTTAAAGCAAATGAAAGATGAGGATTTAAAGCTAAAGAATTTAATGCCAGCAAAGGATGGTTTAATAATTTTAGAAAGAGGTGTGGCTTTTTAAAAAGTAAAAGTAATAGGAGAAACAGGAGAGGTATTAATAATAGGAGTCAAGGTAATAGGAGAAACAGCTTCTGCTGAACAAGAAGCAGCAGAGTTCCTAAGTGCTATTAAAAAAATCATTGAAGAAAACAGACATGTGCCTGAATAGGACTGTAGTGCAGAAGAAAGTATCCTGTACTAGAAGAAAAAAAAAAATGCCACAGAGGACATTTGTTTGTAAGAAAAAGTGAGCAGCAGGATTTAAGGGAGGAAGGGACAGGCTAACTATGGTTTTGTACAAATGCAATTGGATTGATAATCAGGACTGCCCTTATCTACAAAACTGCTAACCCTCAAGCCTTGAATGGAAAAGATAAACACCATCTGCCAGACTTTGGGTTGTACAACAAGAAGGCCTGAACACAACATTTTTTTCTGGATAAGTTCTATCCATGCTTTGTCCCTGAAGTCAAGAAGTGCTCTTTTGATATTGTACAATGCCCCTGACCACCCAGAACCCCATGAGTTCAACAGCAAAGGCATCAAAAGTCTACTTGCCCTCAAACACAATCTCTCTAATTCAGCCTCTAGTTAAGGGGTCATAATGACTGCTAAGGCTCATTACATATGGTACTCTGTGGAAAGGATCATCAACGCTATGAAAGAGAACCCTGATAGACAGAACATCATGAAAGTCTGGAAAGATTATGCCATTGAAATTGCTATCATTATAGAAAAATACCTGAAAACTGTCAGGCCCCAAGTAATGAATTTCTGCTGTGAAAGCTATGTCCAGATGTTTTGCATGACTTCATAGGATTTGCAACAAAGCCAACCAAGGAAATCATGAGAGAGATTGTGGATATGGCAAATAAGGTGAAGAGTGAAGGGTTTTAAGATAGAGATCTTGGAGAAATTCAGGAGCTAAGAGATACCACATCAGAGGAATTAACAGAAGGTGACTTGATGGAGATGAGTGCCTCAAATAATGAGGAAGAATATGTAGAAGAGGCAGTGACAGAAAGCAAATTCACATTAGACAATCTAGCAGAAGAGTTCTGATTGCTCAAGACTGCTTTGATTTCTTTTAAAACCTGGTCTTTTTAAGATATGAGCACTGAAACGAAAGTAAATGATGGAAGAATTGATACTGTATAGAGGCATTTTTAGAGAAATGAAAGAGCAAAACATTCAGGCAGAAATTGTGATGTATTTTTGTAAATTACACCAAATTTGCTTGTGTTTCTTGCCTCTCTTCTACCTCTGCCCCTTCTGAGGCAACAAGACTAACCCCCTTTCTTCCTCCTCCTCAGTATACTCAATGTAAAGATAATAAGAATAAAGACCTTTATAATCTAGTTCCACTTGATAATAAATATATTTTCTCTTATGGTGTTCTTAAAAACATTTTTTTTCTCATGGTGTTCTTAAAAACATTTTCTTTTCTCTGGCCATTTTATTATAATAATACAGTATATAAGACATATAACATATACAATATGTGTTAACCAACTGTTTGTATTATAAGTAATGCTTCTGGTCAATAGTAAGCTATTAGTGGTTAAGTTTTGGGGGTGTGAAAAGTTATAGGCAAATTTTCAACTACACAAGTTTCCCTAATCCTCACATTGCTCAGAAACTGGCTGTATTGGAATATATCTATATCCAGGCTCACAACTTTGTTCCAGCGGTCTACTTTTTCTTATCTAAAAGATGAAAACAGAACTCAATAATTTAACATTACAGTGTCTTTATACCTTGTAGGATAAGTCTACTTCCTTTTTTAAAAAAATTGTGTTTCCCTTTACTTTATAATGAGATTTTAAAGCTCAGATTGTCAATTTCTAATGAAAAACATTTTCAGATCTTGATTGGAATTATATTTATTGTTTAACTTGAAGATATTTGACATCTTTACTATTTTGTCTTCTCATTCCTTGCTATAACAAGTGACCAACTTTTGTTAAGTCTCTGTCGTATATCCTTTTTTCTTTCTTTTTAGTGACAATCCTTTGAAGTTGTAAATACACAAGAGGATGAAGAAGAGAAAAAAAGGTGGAAGATAAAAAGCAAAAGGGTGAGTGACAACCAAATTAAAGACCTCAGTGGAGCAAAATTACAAATCAGAAGTGAAAATGGCCCGGGATGAGTCTGACTTTCACCAGATAAAACCAGAAAGTCAAGGTAAACCTCTTTGATAAGCAGTTAGATTTGCCCCCCTCCCTTTGCTTCATTGACAATCTCCTTGGTGCAGTAAATGACTAGGAATTTATTATTTTGGAAGCATCTCACAAGTTTTTGTATTTTCATCTATCATATTTTTTATGTTACTTTCTGTTTAACTTCCTCGGGCTCACTTCATTTTTATTTGACCCAGCCATCCCATTACTGGGTATATACCCAAAGGATTATAAATCATGCTGCTATAAAGACACATGCACACATATGTTTATTGCAGCACTATTCACAATAGCAAAGACTTGGAATCAATCCACATGTCCATCAGTGACAGACTGGATTAAGAAAATGTGGCACATATACACCATGGAATACTATGCAGCCATAAAAATGGATGAGTTCATATCTTTTGTAGGGACATGGATGCAGCTGGAAACCATCATTCTCAGCAAACTGTCGCAAGAACAGAAAACTAAACACCGCACGTTCTCACGCATAGGTGGGAATTGAACAATGAGATCACTTGGACACAGGAAGGGGAACATCACACACTGGGGCCTATTGTGGGGAGGGGGGGAGGGGAAGGGATAGCATTAAGAGATATACCTAATGTAAATGACGAGTTAATGAGTGAAGCACACCAACATGGCACATGTATACACATGTAACAAACCTGCATGTTGTGCACATGTACCCTAGAACTTAAAGTATAATAATAAAAAAAAATTGTTAACTGTACCTATTGTGTTTATTTTATCCTATTTCAATAATTACCTTTTTCATTTATGGAAGTCTTATTTGGACATTTTTCAAATCCGACTTGTTTGAATTTTCTAATTATATTTTCATTGCATTATTTACTGCTTTCTTTAGGTCTTTAATCATGACAAAGTTATTTTCTTTTCTATTCTAAACATATCCATAGTGCTAATTCTGCTAGGTTTTTCTTTTCCTTCCTTTTTGAGGGGTAATTTCTTAAGTAGTCTTTCACATTTGCTGTGAGCTCAGCTGCAGTAGAGATAGGTTTTTCCTGTTTGTTTATTTCAATTTTTAAAAAAAAATTTTCTATGGAAGATCCGTGTACTCTTGGTAGGGAGATTGGTTTGTTTGTTTATTTCAATTTTTAAAAATTTTTCTATGGAAGATAAATGTGCTCTTGGTAGGGAGACTGGGGTTAAAGCTCTGTTTTGTCCTCTGCCCAGTGCCCTCATTATTTCCTCAGTCTTAGATCATTTTTAAATAAATGCAAAATCTCTTCTTGAGTCATGTGGGATGTATACATTTGGATTCACACCTATATTGGATATGGGCTTAAAACTTTGATTTCCCATCTTAAACTTTTTTTTTCCAGTCAGAAAACTAGCAATGATAATGTTTCTCTTGAGCCAATGAAAAGAGTTTTTATAATCTCTTTTTTACTAATGGGAAAAACTTCTAGAATTTGTATATATGGCATTTTGTAGTGATATCCATTTTAGTTCTGTTACATCATCTAGACCTAAGACCATACTTCCTGCTTACATGTAATCATAGTCATTAATGCTAATATTTATGTCTAAACTCTTCCCAATATCCAATCCCTGCAGCATTAAGTTTAAAGTCTAGTTTTAAGCTTCATTTCTAATTTTATCACATGGGAATAATGGGGAATATTTTCTTTCTTAATTCTTTGCTCTGATAAATATTCAAATTTTCTAATTCAATTAATTAATGTGCAAATTAAACTAATTTAGTGTGTATGCCTCATTCCCACAAACAAATCTTTGAAATAAATGGGACAGCTATTGGTTTTCCCACTGCCTGCTGTTGAATATTTTAAGCAAAACTCTTTTAAATATCAGAGAATGGAGCAAGCTAGCTGATACCTGAATTTTATTAGAATGAGGCAGGCATGGGTTTATCCTCAGGAAACCAAAGGATGAAGTTAAGTTAAAGCACAGATAGATATAAAACCTGTCAAAATAGGATATATCATAGAAGAAGTCAACATGCATTACCGTCACCCTGTGTTACCTGACCTCTGCTATATGGTTTCTGCTCTTTGACTTCCACTTACTTCTTTATGCATTGCTTACTGTGTTGTAGCTACACTGAACTTTATTTGGAACTTCAAGCACTCTACGGTGATTTCCTTTTAGAGTTCTTTATGCTTGCTACTCTCTCTGTGTGAAATGCATCCCCCCAAATTCCACAGTCTGGCTTCTTTATCATTTGTTGAGTTTAAACTCAAGTGTGACTTTCTTGAGAGGATTTTTGTCACAGCCTAAAGAAGCCCCTACATATAGTCACTATGGATCATCTCATTTTATTTTCTTCAAAATCTAATCTGAAATAACTTTGTCCACTTCTTGGTCCATATTTTTACTGCCTGCATAACCTCACTAGATTGTAAGTTCTATGAGAGAAGAAATGTTTCTATTTTGTGTATTTCTGGCACCTCAAAAAGCACTTTGAAAAATTATGCTGCTCCAATATTTGTTAAATGAAAATTAATTTGGCACCTTCTATTCTTACAAGCTTTTGTTGGATGCCAAATTGTTTAAATCGCGTTGGAAGGTGCACATTCCTCATGTTAGGAACAATAGTGTAATAGGGATTAGGTAGATATGGAGAGAGCAACAATACCTGTATTAGCCTAGAGAGATCACAATCATAACACAGCACACAAAGGAACTATTCTGCAAATGAGAAATAAGTAAGGAATATTTTGAATTTTTAAAGAGAATAATAATAATACAATTTCTCAATCTTAAAATTTCATTTGGTTTTTCATCTAACTTGGCAACTTTTCTGAACAACAAATTGCCTGAATAAGAGTTGATTTTTATATGCACTGTGTTAAGGAGGAATACTGTAAATAGAGACTGATGTTTTAAACTATATCTACTGTGATACATTTTCTGGAAGGAAATGTCTCTAATACCAGGTATACAACAGCATCTTCAAGTTCTTGGCAAATGACCTCTACTATAATTATTGTCACCAAATTTTATCCTTTCTAAAGAATGTTTAGTTAAACCTCACTGTAGTTTCCAGTTCCACATGAAACAAAACAAATTGGATAAACAGCATCAAGATAACATTTTTTAACAGAGGCCTTGCTTCTCGCCTATAGCACAAACAGTGCTACACTATGCTGAGACACATGCCATCTCCTCATGATTAGGGTTCAAACAGTACTAGTATGGTCCTGCAGATTTTCAATAAGATGATGTCATACTAGACAGATGAAACAGACATGTTATTGCATTATCATCATCATCATCATCATCATCGTCATCTAAACAGATTTTTAAGGACATGCGTGAGGAATTGCTCAACCAGAAAGAATGCAGATGGAAAAGATCAATCAATATCCAATATATGTGTGTATTTTAAAATATAATTGAAAAACTCAATTTCTTCAATGACAAAAACAAGTGCAAAGCAAGGTACTTTTAATTTGTACTCATATTCAGATAGAGATATTCCCTAGCCTGCAAGAGAGTGAAGAAATCCATTTTAATATAATTGAGAACTATCTTCCCACCATGGGGAGGCACTCAGTAGAGAGTAAGCAGCTTTTAAGGCTGATTCTGACTGCTATCCCCTAACATTACCATGGTGTCATCTAGCCACATGTGCTCCTGATCCAAATCACCATGCATATGCATGGCCATATGTTTCCTCCTTGTGGGGCTTCTTCATCTCATCATTTGGTTCGATATCAACATTCTGATTCCCTTCCTTGCAATTCCACACATTGTGTTTCACTCATTGCACCTCTAACCACACCTCAGGAAAACTGTCGCTATCAAGTGGAAAATGGCATTGCCGGGACATGTGAGGGTTGGCATATTCTGACCATCTATGCTAAAATGGTGTTTCTGACTGCCTTTTCCTCTGATTCGTCATCACAAGAAAACAGTCAGTGTTATTATCTGCCTTGTAAGTTGGAGTGTAGGCTGAAGTTCTTTGCCACCCCTCCCCTTCTCAAATGAATTAGGGTTCTCAGAATAACTCTGAGGGGAACTGAGTTTTGCATGTGTTTCTAGCAGCTTTGTCTGCAGTGGAGGTGATCTAAACTGCTAGGATACCCAATGGAGCACTGGTGAGAAATGCCATCTGACTCGTCATCACCCATGAAATCTTAGTGTGAAGCGTGGGGGCAGAGTCCAGTGAGAAGGAAACAAAACAAACTAGAAATGTGGAGAAATACAGTGGTGTTTCCTTTCCCCCAAGTCAATAGAGGAGCTACATAAACATTGAAATAATAAACAATTGTTCTCTTTAAGTAAGTCCTCCCAAGAAACACAATGGTCCAGAAATGCAAAATGCTATGTTGTTTTAGAGGAATTTTAGGAAAAGAAGTTGAGGGTAAAGAAATTGAACACATTTCCTGCATCAGAATTCTCAGTTAATTCATCCTACTCTTAAGTCTAGCTACATAATTTGTGAGACCAGTGCAAAATGAAAACGTGAGTTTCCTTTTCCAAAAAGCAGAAAAAAATGTATTTTTCTTGTACTAAAATATAAAGCTTTTTCTTCTGTGGTCTCATTCTCAATTATGTTTGTGTTTATTATTTGCTGTTTAATATCATTCTAAAAAAACATTAAAATTTTAAGCTATTATAAGTTTTACAATTCACTTTAATTTTGTGCAATGCCAATACTAAATGTAATTATGAGAACAGAGTTTTATGTGGAATTCCTGAAATTACATAATTTTTACATATTTGTAGTTCATACATACATATGTATTTTTGTTCCAACCAGAATAGTAGAAACATTGCACAAATTTAACTCAACTTTTTAAAAAATTGTACTTCTTGATACACGTATATATACCAACACTATCTTTGGCTTGCTAATGAGTAAAGAAAGACTGAAAGGAAAAGGAACTATGAGTTGTACCATATCTTTCTATTTTATCATTTTCAGCATAAATTGTGGGCTTGTATGAGGAAGTGATGGAATCCAGTTTAAAAAAGAAAAATATTCTGCAATATATAACATGAATGAAGCTTAAGGACACTATGCAAATGAAATGTTAGCCACAAAAAGACAAATATTGCATGATTCTATTTATATGAGCTATCTAAATTAGTCAAATCTATAGGATCAAAGAGTAGAATGGAATATATAGTTTCAATTATATAATTATACAAATTATGGTAGCTTTTTGTACAATATTATAGTTAACAATACTGTATTATATACAAAATATACTGAGAGGGTACCTCTTATTTTAGTTTTTTTTTTTTTTAACTACCAGAAAAGGAAAGAGGGCACATAATCAATGTACAAAAATCACTAGCATTGTTATACACCAAAAACAGCCAAACTGAAAGCCAAATCAGAAAGGAAATCACTTGAATAATTGCCCCAAAAAGAATAAAATACCTAGGAATACAGCTAACCAAAGAGGTGAAAGATCTCTACAATGAAAATTATAAAAACACTACTCAAAGGAATAGGAGAAGAAACAATCAAATGGAAAAACATCCCATGTTAATGCATAAGAAGAGTCAATATTATTTAAATGGCCAAAGCAATTTACAGATTCAATATTATTCCTATCAGACTACCAATGACATTCTCCATAGAACCAGAAAAAAGTATTTTAACATTGATGTGGAACTAAAAATGAGCCTGAATTGCCAAGGCAATCAAAAAGAACAAAGCTGGAAGCATCATGTTACCCGACTTCAAACTATACTACAGGGCTAGAATACTGAAACAGAACATAGACCAATGGAACAGAACAGAGAGCCGAGAAATAAGGCCACATATCTACAACCATCTGATCTTCAACAAAGCTGACAAAAACAAGAAATGAGAAATAAACTTCCTATTCGATAAATGATGCTAGGATAACTGGCTAGCCATATGCAGAAGATTGAAGCTGGATCCCTTCCTTTTACCATACACAAAAATTAACTCAAGATGGATTAAAGATTTAAATGTAAAACCCCAAATTATAAAAACCCTGGAATGTAACCTAGGCAATACCATCCTGGACATAGAGAACGGCAAAGATTTCATGACAAAGACACCAAAACCAATAGCATCAAAAGCAAAATTTGACATGTGGATCTAATTAAACACAAGAGCTTCTGTGCACCAAAATAAACTATCTATAGAATAAACAGACAACCTACAGAATGGAAGAAAATACATCTGAAAAAGGTCTAATATCCAGCATCTGTAAGGAACTTAAACAAATTTACAAGAGAAAAACATCTCCATTATAAAGCAGGCAAAGGACAAGAACAGATGCTTCTCGAATGAGGACATACATATGGCCTACAAGCATATGAAAAAAGCTCAATATCACTGATCATTAGAGAAATGCAAATCAAAGCCACAATGAGATAGCATCTTACACCAGTCAGAATGGCTATTATTAACAAATCAAAAAAATAACAGATGCTGATGAGGTTGCAGATAAAAGGGAATATATATACACTATTGGTGGGAGTATCAATTAGTTCAACCATTGTGAAAAGCAGTATGATGGTTCCTCAAAGAGCTAAAAGCAGGCCAGGCGGTTCATGCCTGTAATCCCGGCACTTTGGAGGCCGAGTTAGGCAGATCCCTTGAGGTCAGGAGTTCGAGAGCAGCCTGACCAACATGGTGAAACCCCATCTCTGCTAAAAATACAAAAATTTGCTGGGTGTGGTGGTGCACACCTATAGTCTCAGCTCTTCAGAAGGCTGAGGCAGGAGAATCACTTGAACCCAGGAGGCAGAGGTTGCAGTGAGCCAAGACCATGCCATTGCACTCCAGCCTGGGTGACAGAGCCAGACTGTATATATATATTTTTAAAAAAAAATGTAAAAGTAGAACTACCATATTTGACCCAGAAATCCCATTACTGGCTATATACCCAGAGGCATATAAATCATTCTACCATAAAAACACATGCACAGGATTTTTTTTTTTTTTTTGAAGCACTATTCACAATGGCAAATACATGGGATCAATCTAAATCCCCATCAATGACAGATTGGATAAAGAAAATGTGCTACATATACACAATGGAATTCTATGCAGTCATAAAAAAAGAATGAGATCATGTCTTTTGTGGGAACCAGGATGGAACTGGAAGTTATCCTTAGGAAACTAATGCAGGAACAGAAAACCAAATACTGCATGTTCTCACTTGTAAGTCAAAGCTAAATGATAAGAACTTATAAACACAAACAGGGAAACAACAGACACTGGTGTCTACTTGAAACGGGAGGGTGAGAGGAGGGAGAGAAGCAGAAAATAACTTGAGTATTGGGCTTAATACCTGGGTCAAGAAATAATATGTAAAACAAACCCCCATTACAGGTGTTTACCTATGTAACAAACCTTCACATGTACCCCCAAACCTAAAGTAAAAGTTAACAAAAAGAATAGGAAAGGAAATAAGATAAAAGAAAAGGAAGGGAAAATAAAAGAAAAGTGCCGGGTGTGGCAGCTCATGCCTGTACTCCCAGGACTGTGGGAGGCTGAGGTAGGCAGATCACTTGAGCTCAGGAGTTTGAGACCAGCCTAAGCAAAATGGCAAAGCTCTGTCTCTACAAAAAAATACAAAAAAAATTAGCCAAGCATGGTGGTTGTGCCTATAGTTCCAGCTACTTGGGAGGCTGAAGTGGGAGAATCCCTTGAGCCCCGGAGGTGGAGGTTGCAGTGAGCTGAGATCATACCACTGTACTCTAGCCTGTGTGAGAGAGCAAGACTGTGTCTGGGGAAAATAATAATAATAATAATAATAATAATAATAATAAAAGATTATGTAATTCCCTGGTTGCCTTTGCTTCTTAGAGTGCCATTGAAATATTGAAGCAAGGTCTGGTTCAAATGAAAAATATGACCTCATAGGACTTCCAGCACCCCTGCTTACTCAGGTTGTAAATTTAAAGGGTTTTTCTTATACTTATGTGGGTTGCATTGAACTCCCATACATTTTGGGTCCAAAGAACTTCTGTTCTTATGAGGCATCTCTTTTCTATATGTCAAACTTCTCTGCTCCATTGTCTCACTGGACTTCATATTCAAATTTCAAGTTCAAAGATCAAATCATTAAGAATTTCAAGATGGCAACAGCAGAACACTGAATCAAGTGCAAAGGCCTTCTGATTTCAGGGCTCTGTGTGACCACACAGCTGTACCCTTATAAAGGTGCCCCTGGGACCTCTTGATTGTTGCTTTAGAAACTAAGAATCTCTATTTGAGGACCTTACATTGAGTATAATGTTCTTTCTCATATTCAGCCAGGCTTGGATATATCCTGAAGCTATAAGAAAAACTTTTCTATTTATTTGAAGAAAAAGGAACTCTCTGGGTTCCTTTTTCATTTAAACTCCATTCAAATGAATTTTTCTTCAATAAATATTAGAAGTTAAAAGTATCTGAATCTAAGGATACACCGTATCAATGCCTAGGGAAAGAATGGTTTGTCAAAGTAAGCACAAACCAGTATAGGGATGTCTTTGTGCAATCTCTAACACTTTAGGAGAACAAGGTTTCATTATTAGTCACCATTATTAGTCATCAGAGTGGTACCACACTAGGAGGAAGAACACCTGAAGTTCTTGGAGAATTAGTATTGGCATATGAAATTAATATAGTTAGTGGACTTCATCCTATCCCAAGAAAAAACTTTGATAGCATTTCATGTTCTGGATGGCACTATTGCTTTTAGTACAAAATTGCAGCTTCTGAGTGTTAGCACTGGAGCTTCATTACTAATGGCAATAGGACAGAGCCTCACATGATGAGGAAAAATGTAGTAAATATAATTTGTCAATAGGAATAATATTACAGTAATGATTAATAGTAATGAGGACTAATATAATATTGTAAAAGGAAGACTCTTTGTAAACCGTTAGTTACAGTTTGCTAAGAGTGTGGGCTATCTCATTTAGTCCACATAATAAATCTGCAAGAAAGACAAAAAAAAAAAAAAAAAAAACACAACTTTATTAAGATTCCATTTAAAATATAATCAATCCAAGGTTCAAAGAGTTAATTACCTGCCTAAGGTCACACAGAGGATGGTCTATGAAGGCAAGGCTTAAATGCAGGTGGTGAGCAGAAGCAAGCAATGGATGATTCAGGATTTCTGCACTATCCGCATGTGAGGTTCCTCTTCTGTAAGAACCTTTACCCAGAGGTTCAATTTCATAGCCATATTTATAACACACTTCTGTTTCTTTTTTGAATAAACTATCACGCTTCACCTAGGTAGACATAAACATCTCCAAACTGTTCCTAAGAGTATTTTTCAAGCTTTTTCACTGAGACCCACAGTACATTTTTATTCGGTACCTTGAATGCACACCCAATAGTTAACTATTTGCCTTATTCTGTGGCCTTATACTCTGATTTTTTTATTTTAGTTTATTTTCTTTTTTGAAAATGCAGATTGTCAAACTCAATAAATTGAATCATAAATTAATGATAGCTTAAAAAAATTGCTGGCTGCTAATAATCTGTCTCCCTGGATTTTGGAATTGGAACTGAGAGATAGCAAATTAAGTTTTATATGATTCAAATAATGACATATGAATTTTGTGTATTGCTGTCATGGGCAGCCGTATCTTGCCCAAGACATCTTATGTACTATAAGCAAAAATAAATTCATACATCAAAGTAGTCTGGGATGGGGGAGAGGAGGAGAGGAAAGAGAGGGAGGAGAGAGAGGGAGGGAGGTGGAGGGAGGGACAGAGAGAGGGAGAGAGAAGAAGAGAGAGAGAGAAAGAGAGGGAGATTATTTTTAAAAGAAACAGATAAAAGTGGCAACAGATGTGACAACTGGCCAACTGGCTGGTGCTCGGATTTAGGCCTAGCTATATTCCTGCATTTGGATTACTGCAAACCCTTTTGACTTAAGTAAGCTCTAATTTACCTCTGTTGAGTTTACAACAAATAGAGAATCTCCAATTTTACAAGCATGAGACAATCATAATGATTGTCCAGGAATAGCTGGGAGGAATTTGACAGGGAAGAATCCCCCCACACTGCCCCCCCCCCCCAGTAATTTGCTGTTTGCAAGAGGTAAAGAGAGAGTATGAGTTATAATACCTAATTTTGACCTGAGATTTGTGTAGCCCATTATTGGTTTATTGTTTGGGTTAAATAAACAGAAAGACTAGACTACTTATAAAACAACTGCAAGAACCAGGTAAGATTTAGTTCTCTGTCTGACTGAGTTTTGTTAAGTTGCCATCTCTATTGATTCTATTGATAAGACACTGAAAGTGAACATTGCCCAAATATAGAGAAACTCCACTCACCCAGAGAACAAGATTATAGCAATTTCAATAAACTGGCTACAGGAATATATCCCACAGTCAGAAATATATGAATACTACAAAAGCCAATAATCTAAAACTGCTTTAAAGTTCATATGGAACCAAAAAAGAGCCCGCATTGCCAAGACAATCCTAAGTCAAAAGAACAAAGCTGGAGGCATCACACTACCTGACTTCAAACTATACTACAAGGCTACAGTAACCAAAACAGCATGGTACTGGTACCAAAACAGAGATATAGACCAATGGAACAGAACAGAGTCCTCAGAAATAATACCACACATCTACAGCCATCTGTCTTTGACAAACCTGAGAGAAACAAGAAATGGGGAAAGGATTCCCTATTTAATAAATGGTGCTGGGAAAATTGGCTAGCCATAAGTGGAAAGCTGAAACTGGATCCTTTCCTTACTCCTTATACAAAAATTAATTCAAGATGGATTAGAGACTTAAATGTTAGACCTAATACCATAAAGACCCTAGAAGAAAACCTAGGTAGTACCATTCAGGACATAGGCATGGGCAAAGACTTCATGTCTAAAACACCAAAAGCAACGGCAGCAAAAGCCAAAATTGACAAATGGGATCTAATTAAACTAAAGAGCTTCTGCACAGCAAAAGAAACTACCATCAGAGTGAACAGGCAACCTACAGAATGGGAGAAAATCTTTGCAATCTACTCATCTGACAAAGGGCTAATATCCAGAACCTACAAAGAACTCAAACAAATTTACAAGAAAATACATTCTTGCATTAGATATCATTTAAAAATTTTACCATTTATTCTCATGAGAAAGCATAACAAATAATCATTGAGAAATATTCATGAACCCTGAAGTTAACATTAACTCTAGTTAACTGTAATTTCAATGTTATAGGGACTGCCAATTCTGATTTTTGTCATCTTCCTCTACGGCAGGACGACATTGCCCTTTATTTCAATGGCACTTGTGAATCCCATAGTTTACATGTAACTCCTGTGGGATGCATCATTTTTCATCTAATCTTGAATGACAGAGGCAATTCCATACCACTCACCGACACTAACTTCTGCTAATCACCCCCTACTTAGTCATCCAATGCACTTAACTCTTATATCTGCAGAATGAGGTAAGACGAATTGGCACAATTAAGAACTGAACTGTAAGTTATCAGCAAACTCAAATTCCTGGGGATAGAGTTGGTTTGAGAAATTTCCAACTCTCTTTCCCTCTCTGTAGTCCATAGGCTTCAATACTAATATTCCAGAAAGACTAACATTCAAGAGTGACTTAGTTGTAAGGAATCCTAAGGAATGTGCCCTGGGGATATATCTACTAAGAAAAGCTTAAAAATACTTATGGAATAAATGTGTGAAATATACATAAGTCATTTCACAATCTCTCCTTCATGATTTGGCTTCTTCTTTATTTCGTTTATTGATTTCTCCATTCGATAATTTTCTATTGGGTGACTACTATATTCAAGGTAAGTAGTAGATAATAAGATTATAATAATGTGTGTGGACAGTTATATTTCCCAAAGATGAGGGTCTGTGTGTGTGTGTGTGTATGTGTGCATTCCATTCCATATGCTCTACTTTACAACATGAATAACACTCTTCCCACTGAGATGTAGGGGTCTATGTATTTTCCCTTAACTCAGAGCAAATTTTTAAATAACCTCAATCAATCAAATGCAGTGGCAGTGACACTAGATGGCATCTAAGACTAGCTCAGAAAAGGTGACAGAGCTCCACCTGATTTCCTCTCAGTAAGTTCATCTGTAGAACCCAATGCAGGTATAAAGACCACACAAAGAAGTCCATGAGGATATAGCTGAGATCCACTGACACTTACATTCTCAGCCAGCAGTCCGAATTAATGGCCCAACATGAGAAATGATTCAGGCCCTCAGACTTTGATCCTTTAATGAGCTCTGTCTTATCCAAATTTCTGGTCTACAGAAACAAGGAAAGATAAGTACAATTGTTGTTTTAAGCCATTAAGTTTTGTAATAATTTGTTATGTTACCAAAGTAACTGAAGTAAGGTTGAAAAAAAAAAAAAACCTACGTCCACATGAAGGTAATAGTTTGGTGAGGGAGTAACATATTAACTCAATAAAACTATATATAACTATAAACTCTAATTAAAAATTATAGATGTGAGGACATGAACTCAGTAAGGAGAGAGATTCATTGTCTTATGTTATTCACTGTCTTATCCTTAAGATCTGATCCAATAACATACTAACTCCATAATGATTGAATGCACAAATAAATGAATCAAGTGTTATAAAGGAAATATACACAGATATATGAAATATAAACCAGAAAGCAAAAATGATCCTGGGTATCAGAACAGCTTTTCTGGAAGAACATTTTATCAGTATTCAAGAACAACATATACCAAAGCCTGGTGAGGAGTAAGGTGCATGAAGCATTCAAGGCTATAATATAAGGTCAGTGTGGCTAGAATGCAGAGGTGAGGGTAAGATTACTTTGTGCTCATATGCCAAGCATTATATTAGGCACTATACATTTTTCATCTCACTTGTAATTACAAATAAAAAAACAGATTAGAAAGATTGAATAACCTAGTTCATACTTCATTTTGACACAAGTGAGACATCTATAAAATTAATATTGTCTACAATTTTCATTCTTAAAAATGGTGACATACCCAGTAATGGGATTGGTGGGTCAAATGGTATTTCTTGTTCTAGGTTGTTGAGGAATCGCCAACACTGTCTTCCACAATGGTTGAACTAATTTACACTCCTAGCAACTGTGTAAAAGCATTCTTATTTCTCCACATCCTCTCCAGTATCTGTTGTTTCCAGGCTTTTTATTGTTTGCCATTCTAATTGGCATGAGATGGTATCTCATTGTGGTTGTGATTTACATTTCTCTAAGGATCAGTATGGTGAGCTTTTTTCATATGTTTTTTTGCCACATAAATATCTTCTTTTGAAAAATGTCTGTTCACATCCTTCTCCCACTTTTTGATTTTTTTTTTGTTTTTGTTTGTTTGTTTTTTTAATCTTCTAAATTTAAGTTCCTTGTAGATTCTGGATAATAGCCCTTTGTCAGATGGATAGATTGCAAAAATTTTCTCCCATTCTGTAGTTTGCCTGTTCACTCTGATGATAGTTTCTTTTGCTGTGCAGAAGATCGTTAGTTTAATTAGATCATAAATCATTATACTATGAAGACATATGCACACATATGTTTATTGTAGCACTATTCACAATAACAAAGACTTGGAACCAACCCAAATGCCCATCATTGATAGACTGAATAAAGAAAATTTGGAACATATACACCATGGAATACTATGCAGCCATAAAAAATAATGAGTTCATGTCCTTTGCAGGGCCATGGATGAAGCTAGAAACTATCATTCTCAGCAAACTAACGCAGGAACAGAAAACCAAACACTACATGTTCTCCCTCATAAGTGGGAGTTAAACAATGAGAACATATGGACATAGGTAGGGGAACATCGTATGCCAGAGCTGGTTGCGGGGTGAGGGTCAAGGAGAGGGATAGCGTTAGGAGAAATACCCAATGTAGATGACAGGTTGATGGGTGCAGCAAACCACCGTGGCGCACATATACCTATGAAACAAACCGGCACATTCTGCACAGGTATCACAGAACTTAAAGTATAATTAAAAGAAAGAAAGGAAGAAAGGAAGAAAGAAAGAGAAAGAAAAAGAAAGAAAGAAAGAGAGAGAGAAAGAAAGAAAGAAAGAAAGAAAGAAAGAAAGAAAGAAAGAAAGAAAGAAAAAGAAAAAGAAATGGTGATACAGACTTATACTCCACTGATAAATCAATTAAGTAAAATATAAGATTTACAGTTATCCAACTTTTAAAAAGAACTAAGAGGAAGTTTAAAGTGGACCTATAACATCAACTGTAAGAAATCAACTAGCCTTAGAAGTTAAACTACAGAAGATTGTGAAAGATGGTAATAATTAATTTAGCAAAATAATGGACTAGTTAAAAGTTTGCAAAATGTAGGAAATAGTAGTGTTTTCTTTCCATGTTATTCTGCTTGGAACAAAAAGAGGTTATTCCAAATTTGCACCAACAAGTAATTATGTGTACTGTTGGCTCCAAAATAAAGTTATACAAAGGACTTGTAAATAGGTATTTTACTTGATGTGGTTTGACTCTGTGTCCCCCCCTCAAATCTCATCTTGAATTGTACCTGTAATTTCCCCATGTTGTGGGAGGGACCCAGTGGGAGATGATTGAATCATGGGGATGGTTTCCCCCATACTATTCTAGGGGTAGTGAATAAGTCTCACAAGATCTGATGGTTTTATCAGAGGTTTCTGATTTTGCATCTTCCTCAGTTTCTCTTTGCCTGCCGCCATCCATGTTAGATGGGGGTTGCTCCTCCTTGCCTTCTGCCCTGATTGTGAGGCTTCCACAGCCATGTGGAACTGTAAATCAAATAAAACCTCTTTCTTTTGTAAATTTTCCAGTCTCTGATATGTCTTTATCAGCAGTGTGAAAATGGACTAATAGAGTAAATTGATACCAGTAGAGAGGGGCATTGCTGAAAAGATACCTGAAAATGTGGAAGCAACTTTGGAACTAGGTAACAGGCAGAGATTGGAACCATTTGGAGGGCTCAGAAGAGGAGGGGAAAATGTGGAAGAATTTGGAAATTCCTAGAGACTTGTTGAATGGCTTTGCCCAAAACGCTAATAGCAATATGGACAATAAAATCCAGGCAGAGTGGTCTCAGATGTAGATGAGGAACTTGTTGAAAACTGGAGCAAAGGTGACTCTTGTTATGTTTTGGCAAAGAGACTGGTGGCATTTTGCTCCTGTCCTAGAGATTTGTGGAACTTTGAACTTGAGAGAGATGATTTAGGGTATCTGACTGAAGTTTCTAAGCAGCAAAGCATTCAAGAGGTGATTTGGGAGCTGTTAAAAGCATTTAGTTTTAAAATAGAAACAGAGCATAAAAGTTTGAAAAATTTGCAGCCTGACAATGTGATAGAAAAGAAAATCCCATTTTTCTGAGGAGAAATTCAAACCAGTTGCAGAAATTTGCATAAGTAATGAGGAGCCAAATATTAAGCCCCAAGACAATGGGGAAAATGTCTTCAGGGCATGTCAGAAGTCTTCATGGCAGCCCCTCCCATCATAGGCCTGGAGGCCTAGGAGGAAAAAGTGGTTTTGTGTGCTATACTGAGTGTATCTGAGCTGTGTGCTGAACAGGGACTCGGTGCTCTGCGTCCCAGCTTCTCCTGTTGTGGATGAAAGGGGTCAATGTAGATCTTGGGCCATGGCTTCAGATGGTGCAAGCCCCAAGCCTTTACAGCTTCCATGTGGTGTTGAGCCTGTGGGTACAGAGAAGTCAAGAATTGAGGTTTGGGAACCTCCCCTTAGATTTCAGAAGATCTATGGAAATGCCTGGATACCCAGGCAGAAGTTTACTGTAGGGGCAGGGCTCTCATGGAGAACCTATGCTAGGGCAGTGTGGAAGGGAAATGTAGGGTTGGAGCCCCCACAGAGTCCCTACTGGGTCACTGCCTAGTGGAGCTGTGAGAAGAGGGCCATTGTCCTCCATACCCCAGAATGGTGGTTCCACCAACAGCTTGCATTGTGCGCCCAGAAAAGCACAGGTACTCAATGCCAACCTGTGAAAGCAGCCAGACAGAAGGCTTACCCTGCAAAATCACAGGGATGGAGCTGCTCAAGAACATGGGAACTCACCTCTTGCATCAGTGTGACCTGGATGTGAGAGATGGAGTCAAAGGAAATCATTTTGGAGCTTTAAAATTTGACTGCTCCACTGGATATCAGACTTGCATGGGCCCTGTAGCCCCTTTGTTTTGGTCAATTTCTCTCATTTGAAATAGTTGTATTTACCTGATGTCTGTACCCCCATTGTATCTAGGAAATAGCTAGCTTTCATTTGACTTTACAGGCTCATAGGCAGAAGGGACTTGCCTTGTCTCAGATGAGACTTTGGACAGTGGACTTCTGGGTTAATGCTGAAATGAGTCAAGACTTTGGGGGACTGTTGGGAAGGCATAACTAGTTTTGCAATGTGAGGATATGAGATTTGGCAGGGGCCAGGGGCAGAATGATATGATTTGCCTCTGTCCCGACTCAGGTCTCATCTTGACTTGTATTCACATAACTTCCATATGTTGTGGGAGGGACCTGGTGGGAGACGATTGAATCATGGGGGCAGTTTCCTCCATACTGTTCTCATGGTAGTGAGTAAGTCCCATGAGATCTAATGGTTTTATCAGGGGTTTCTGCTTTTGTGTCTTCCTCATTCTATCTTTGCCTGCTGCCATCCATGTAAGATGGGACTTGCTCCTCCTTGCCTTCCACCTTGATTGTGAGGCTCCCCCAGCCACGTGGAACTTTAAGTCCAATTAAACCTCTTTCTTTTGTAAACCTCTTTTTATTGTAAGTTGCCCAGTCTCAGGTATGTCTTTATCAGGAGTGTGAAAACTTCTTGATAACTGCCCCAAATTTTTCACTGATAGCCCCCAGTGACCAAGTTAGCTCAGTTTACCTGGTGATATGGTTTGGCTCTGTCCCCACAAAATCTCATCTTGAATTGTAGCTCCCATAATCCCCATGTGTCATGGAAGGGACCTAATGGGAGGTAATTGAATCATGGGGATGGGTTTTTCTCTTGCTGTTCTTGTGATAGTGAATAAGTCTCATGATACCTGATGGTTTTATAAAGAGGAGTCCCCCTACACATGCCCTCTTGCCTGCTGCTATCTAAAATGTGCCTTTGCTCCTCCTTTGCCGTCTGCCATGATTGTGAGGCCTCCCCAGCCATGTGAAACTGTGAGTCCATTAAACCTATTTTTCTTTATAAATTACCCAGTCTCAGGCACTTCTTCACTGCAGTATGAAAATGGACAAATACTCCTGGAGACTGAGAAGGGGATGGTCAGAGAATATAGGGGAAGGTAGGGGAAGGCTATTTATCGATTATGCCTTGGGCATGAAAAGATATCATACTAAGACTGAGTAATTTGAGAAGAATCTAATAAAGGTTCTATTAAAAAAGACATGGCTGTGATTAAGGAAATAATGAAGAGTAAAATATCCTAGATGTGTGTATGCTTATAACAGTATGCCACTAGTAGGAACCTTAGAATTGAAGCAATCAGAGGAGGAAGTATTTACTGGAACTTAGTGAGTGGTAACCTGGCGAGAAAGGATTCAGGGAAATAGACATGTTTATCTCACTATTTTTGTTGCCTCTGATCTTCTGCCATGGCCTCTTATTTGCCAATCCAACCAGAAGCCAGGGGGCAAGGAAGTTTCTTGATGCAATCCATCAAGGTCACCCTATCTGCACACAGGGCAAGGTGAGAATATATCTGGAGAGTCAAATTGGAGATTCATTCTAAGCTCAGGCTTATAGGTCTCCCATTTTGTGTCCAGTTAAATTGAACAAATATTTATTAAGATCAAGGTAGATACAAGCTGCTGTGCTGCACACTTTAAGATGTAAAAAGATTAAAAAATCATCAACTCTATACATAGGGGACTCAGATACTCAAGTGGGTATACTATAAAGTACAGAAAGAAAGGGGAGGAGGGTAACTAAAAAGAAGAATATATTATGCTTAGCATAGTAAGAGATAAAACCCTGATATACAAGCTTTTCTTAGCTGGAAAACACTACAGATTTTATTTTGTAATTGTTTACATCAAATCTTAGCCAAAAGTTCATTTTGCTAATCAGATAAAAGAAGAACACTGGTTAAAATAAGGATAGGTTAGGGATGTTTTATATAAAGAGCAAAAATCAGCCATTATGTGTAAATAAGAAATAATAGAAACATTTGGAAATGAACAATTTTTTTTAGTGTCTACTATGTGCTACATTATGCTAGGTACTGGAGATATAATGGTGATTAATAATGCAATATTCCCAGTCATTGTGGAATCAACAGTCTAGTAGGGAAGGCAGATAAGTGGACAGTCAATCGTACTGCATGTTGATAAGAATAATTTATAAGGGGGGCCGGGCATAGAGGCTCACGCCTGTAATCCCAGCGCTTCTGGGAGGCCGACTGGGTGAATCACCTGAGATTAGGAGTTCAAGACAAGACTGGCCAACATGGTGAAACCCTGTTTCTAAAAAAATTAGCAAGGCATGGGGGCACATACCTGTAGTCCCAGCTACTCAGGAGGCTGAGGCAGGAGACTTGCAGGTGAAGGTTGCAGTGAGCCGAGATTGTGCCACTGCACTCCAGCCTGGGCAATAGGGTTAGACTCCATCTCAAAAAAAAAAAAAAAAAGAATAATTATAAGGGAAGTACAGGTGCTATGGAAACACAGATGGAGTAAATAAAAACTGGAGATATTTGGGGCTCAATGTAGATGAAGAGAGACTTTCCAGTTAAAATTGTATCTAAATTGTTACCTGAAAAATGAGTTAAGAGCAATACACACAAAGAAGCAAAGAGGGAAAGTTTCCAGAGAGAAGGGAATATATACAATTTCAGAGACAAAGAATGGTGTCAGAATGATGCTTTCAAGATAAGGTAAGAGATTTGATATTACTAGAGTTCAAAAGGGAAACTCAGAGCTAAGGAGAAGGCCAAAAGCTAAGACCAGGCAAATCATCAGGGGTCAGGTCATGATGAGGAAGCATAAGAGGAAAGATCTTAGATATTATCTGGAGGGTCCTGGAGAGTCACTGGAGTAATTCAGGCAGGGGTGTGGCCTCAGTATATTTACAATTTAGAAGACTATTCCAATGAGTGGAGTGACTTAGTGGGGAGCTAGATGATAAAAATTAACACATAGTGATCCAAATGAAAGATAATGATGACCAGAACTAGAGTTGTAGGAAGAGAAATAATAGAATTAGCTGCATTTCAGAAATATTAAAGAGTTATAATTGTCTGAATTGGTGGATTGGATAGGGTTAGAAAAGTACACATGGATGCCTCTGTTATGACTTGGCAATTCAATGATCAGTGGTTCCATTTACAGAGAGAGAAATTGTGAGAGAAAAAGCAGGTTTCAAGTGGGAGAGATGAGCTTAAATTTTCATATTTGAGACAGAGGTGCTCATAATATATTCAAGTGTACAAGGATAGTAAGCATTTGAAAACATAGATCTGAATTTCCTGTGAAAATTATTGACTGGACCTCAAAATTTAAGAGCTATTAGTATGTGTGGTGATTAACCTGCTAGACAGAATAGGGTTATGTGAGAATGTATAAAGTGATAAAAAAAATTTTTAAAAAAGATACCCTGAAGTCTAACAATTTTAGAATTGGCAGAGGAAGAAGCCTGCTAGACTGAGAACAGGTCATATGAGGGGTAGGAGAAGATATAGAAGAGCATGGTGTCAAAAAAAAAAAAAATCTTTACAGAAGAGAGAGTTTTCAGAAGAATTTGTTTTTTTATGGTAGCATGTACCATAATCACTTTTCATGATATGAAGCACAGATCAGAGTTCTTGCTGATACCTTTCCTTAGAGAAGAGATGGGTTCTTATCCTTTCTTCTAAATTTTACTGTTTATTGTTTTAATGTCTATGGAGAATAATTTCCCCCTCCTGTCTAATAGGTCATCAGGGCAGTGGATACATAAGTCACCATTATTAACAGCCTCACTAAAAGACTACAAGACGAGTAAAATAGGTTCAAGACAGCTCCTATCACAGGGTTATTTTAGTAACTATATATGGAATTCTGGCTGTTTTATTTGGAGCTATGTTGAGTACTCAGATCTGTATTTCTCAGCATCAATGTATAGAACTCCTTTGAGTCCTGCAAAGCATTGTCACACTACAAAGCATAGTCAGTGTGAAAAAAAAAGAGAGGATGATGACAGAGTACAGAGCATGTCACAATCGCTTTATATATTATTTAAGTCAGATACATATCTATATGATATAAATATATATAATATACATCATAACATATCTTAGTATATATATTAAATCATATATACATATATGTGTGTATCTGTATCTTTATGTATAGATACTTTATATAACAAATATAGCTGTTATATATATATATATATATATATATATATATATAAATAAACATCTTTCAGTGCTGTATAATAAGAAATATCTTCCCTAGTTGTCTGACTCAGCAAATCCAATAATCACCAAATTTCTTATCAGATAGGCTGGGTGGTTTTTATATAAGTAGGACTCAACCAGGAAAAGTCATGTGTGTGTGTGTGTGTGTGCATACATATATATAATATATATGTATGCACACACACACACACATACACACATATATATATAGTAAAAAATTTTCAAAGATCCAATTAAAAAACCATAAAATTATAGCTATATTGTTACAGATAAGTTATTTTGGAAAATAAACTCCCTCAGGGCAATGATCATGTCTATTTTGTTCATCACTGTATCCTTAGCTATTAGCACCTAATATTGCCTGGTTCATACCAGAAGTTCAGAAATATTTCATGGATAGATGTTGCATGAATCCTCAGTTTGATTCAAAGGGTCGTCATAAATATATTTAGCTGAAGAATCCTGAAGCCAATTACAAGTATGATTTCTATGAGAAAGTAGTTTTCTTTACTTATGATTGATGATTGATGTCTAACCCACATTATAGTGAACTGGAAGTATTCAGTAGCCTCTGAATAGCAGTTATGGTGGTAGCAACAAAGATCCTTAAAGCTCTATGTTTTTTGATATATACAGTAAACAAATCATAATCATCTTGATTCCTTCAATTGTATTGTACTTTACATATTACAAAGTACTTTTATAGGTGTTTTGCTTTCATTTGAGCTTCATAGCAACCTTGTTGAAGAAAGTAAAATACTATCTCCAACTCATACCTCTCCATGTGATTAATTATTCTTTCAACAGGCATTCATTATGCTCAAAATATTGAGCATAACCATTGGCAGACAGATATATAAATTATGAGGCACAGCTCCTGCCCTTGGGAAGTTGACAGTCTTTTTGAGAAAAATAAGATAATAATATAAATAATTATAATGAGGTAAAGAGATCAGTATTAAGTAAAACATATAACCTCATTGTATAAGGTGTTAAGGGAAGAACATACATTTTTGGCTGGAAGCCTGATAAAGGCTTTAAAAAGGAAGGAACATGACATAATGTCAGTGGAATTTTGAGATACTTGTTTATTTTATCAATTTTTGGAGACAATTTGTAGTCATGCCTTGTATAGTGATGTTTGATTCAATGACAGACTACATATATCATATTGTCTCCAGAAGATTATAACAAAGTTGAAAATTTCTATTGCCTAGTGATTCTATAGGCTTCATAATATCATAGTGCAATGCATTATGGATGTGCATGTGGTGATGCTGGCTTAACCTAACCTACTGCTCTGCCAGTCATATAAAAGTCTAATATATACAATTATGTACAATCCATAATACTTGATGATGATAATAAATGATTTTTCCTGATTTATGGTTTATGTGTTTACTATACTATAATTTTTATTGTTATTTCAGAGTATATTCCTTCTACTTACAAAAAAAGTCAACTATAAAACAGCCTTAGGTAGGTCCTTCAGTAGATATTTCAGCAGGCATTGTTATCATACAAGATGATAGCTCCATGAGTGTTATTTTCCCTGAAGACCAGTGGAACAAGATGAGGAGATGGAAGACAGTGATATGGACGATCCTGAACCTGAGACTGTATAGACCTAGGCTAATGCATGTGTTTGTGTCTTAGTTTTTAACTAAAAGCTTAAAAAGTAAGAAAAATAAAACATTTGAAAATAAAAAAATCATATAGAATGAAGCACATAAGAATATTTTCAAACAGCTGTACAATGTGTGTGTATGTTTTAAGCTAAATGTTATTGCAAAAGAGCCAAAAGTTTTTTTTTAAAGTTTATAAAAACTTACAATAAGCTAATGTTAACTTATTAATGAAGAAATAATCTTTGTATATAAATTTAGTGTAGCCTAAGTGTACAGTGTTTACAAATCTGCAGTAATGTCCCAGACCTTCACATTCACTCATCACTCACTCACTGACTCACTCAGAGCACCTTCTAGTCCTGCAAGCTCCACCCGTGGTAACTGCCTTATAAATGTGTACCACTTTTTATCTTTTATACTATATTTTTACTGTACCCTTTCTACACTTGTTTAGATACACAAATACCACCGTGTAACAATTGCCTACAGTATTCAGTACACAGATATGGTGTACAGATGTGTAGTCTAGGAGCAATAGGCAATACCATATAACCTAGGTGTGTATAGGTTTGTGTAAGCATACTACACAATGCTTGCTTAGCTATGTGCAAGCATACTCTATGATGTAAACATACTCTAGGATGTTTGTATAAGCGTACTCTACGGTGTTTGTGTAAGCATACTCTGAATTTGTGTAAGTATACTCTACGATGTTTACATAACCATGACATCACCTAATGATACATTTTTCAGAATGTATTCCATTGTTAAACATACATGACAGTATTTAATAAATAATTAAGTGCCTACTGTATTCCAGGCACTGTACCAAATGTTAGAGAAACAAAAAAGAATGAAAAGTATATTTTAAAATTTTTGACGTATAAAGTTTAGTGTTAAATGAATGCAGATCCTAAAGCAAATTATCATCTTAATGAGGAAAAAAATCACCTTTAGTTCAAGATGAACAAGAACTCTGCCTCAACTCCTAGTTTATGTAGAAAGAGACTGCACAAATGTATTCACGGGGAGTAGGTCCTTGCATACCTTAGGGGAGGTCATGGGTAGAAATATGAGCCAAGTACTTGGGGGGACAGATTGAGGAAAATATAGTTGGATTGAAGTTCATTCAGCAAAGCCATTTTCAATCCATTTCAATAGAACAAAATGATCAAGAAAGGCTTCCATAGGAAATATTTTAAATAAAAGATAAAAAGATGTTAAAATAATTATACAGCTATTTTAGCTATTTTAATTACATTTAAAAATATTATATGACAAATTAGGATTTCTACTCCTTGCACTTGGCCATGAAGCAATTCTCAACAAATTCAAAAAAACTGAAATCATACCAACCACATTCTCAGGCCACAAGGAAATAAAAATAGAAATAAATACCAAGAAGAGATCTTAAAATCATGCAATTACATGGAAATTAAACAATCTGCTCCTGACTGACTTTTGGGTAAACAATGAAATTAAGGTAGAAGTCAAGAAATTATTTGAAATTAATGAAAAAAAGATACTTTTAATTGGAGTATTTAGCCCACTTACATTTAAGGTTAATATTGTTACATGTGAATTTGATTCTGTCATTATGATGTTAGCTGGTTATTTTGCTCATTAGTTGTAGTTTCTTCCTAGTATCAATGGTCTTTACAATTTGGCATGTTTTTGCAGTGGCTAGAACCAGTTATTCCTTTCCATGTTTAGTGATTCCTATGGGATCTCTTGTAGGGCAGGCCTGGTATCTAAGCATTTGCTTGTCTGTAAAGGATATGATTTCTCCTTCACTTATGAAACTTATTTTGGCTGGATATGAAATTCTGGGTTGAAAATTCTTTTCTTTAAGAATGTTGAATCCCCACTCTCTTCTGGCTTGTAGAGTTTCTGCTGAGAGATCCGCTGTTAGTCTGATGGGCTTCCCTTTGTGGGTAACCAGACCTTTCTCCCTGGCTGCCCTTAACATTTTTTCCTTCATTTCAACTTTAGTGAATCTGACAATTATGTGTCTTGGAGTTGCTCTTCTCAAGGAGTATCTTTGTGGCATTCTCTGTATTTCCTGAATTTGAATGTTGACCTGCCTTGATAGGTTGGGGAAGTTCTCCTGCATAATACCCTGCAGAGTGTTTTCCAACTTGGTTCCATTCTTCCCATCACTTTCAGGTACACCAGTCAGACGTAGATTTGGTCTTTTCACATAGTCCAATATTTCTTGGAAAACCCTTCAAAAAATCAGTGAATCCAGGGGCTGGTTTTTTTTGAACAGATCAGTAAAATAGACCACTAGCCAGACTAATAAAGAAAAGAGAGAAGAATCAAGTAGATGCAATAAAAAATGATATAGGGGGTATCACCACCGATCCCACAGAAATATGAACTACCATCAGAGAATACTATAAACATGTCTACACAAATAAACTAGAAAATCTAGAAGAAATGGATAAATTCCTTGATACAAACTGGCAAATTGGATAAAGAGTCAAGACCCATCAGTGTGCTGTATTCAGGAGACCCATCTCATGTGCAGCAACACATATAGGCTCAAAATAAAGGAATGGAGAAACATCCACCAATCAAATGGAAAACAAAAAAAAGCAGGGGTTACAATCATAGTCTCTGATAAAACAGACTTTAAACCAACAAAGATCAAAAGAGACAAAGAAGGCCATTACATAATGGTAAAGGGATCAATTCAATAAGAAAAGCTAACTATCCTAAATATATATGCCCCTAATACAGGAGCACCCAGATTCATAAAGCAAGTCCTTAGAGACCTACAAAGAGACTTAGACTCCCACACAATAATAATGGGAGACTTTAACACCCCACTATCAACATTAGACAGATCAACGAGACACAAAGTTAACAAGGATATCCAGGAATTGAACTCAACTCTGCACCAAATGGACCTAATAGATATCTACAGAACTCTCCACCCCAAATCAACAGAATATACATTCTTCTCAGCACCGCATCGCACTTATTCCAAAACTGACCACATAGTTGGAAGTAAAGCACTCCTCAGCAAATATAAAAGTACAAAAATTATAACAAACTGTCTCTCAGACCACAGTGCAACTAGAACTCAGGATTAAGAAACTCATTCAAAACTGCTCAACTACATGGAAACTGAACAACCTGCTCCTGAATGACTACTGGGTACATAACGAAATGAAGGCAGAAATAAAGATGTTCTTTGAAACCAATGAGAACAAAACCACAACATACCAGAATCTCTGGGACACATTTAAAGCAGTGTGTAGAGGGAAATTTATACCACTAAATGCCCACAAGAGAAAGCAGAAAAGATCTAAAATTGACACCCTAACATCACAATTAAAAGAACTAGAGAAACAAGAGCAAACACCTTCAAAAGTTAGCAGAAGGCAAGAAATAACTAAGATCAGAACAGAACTGAAGGAGATAGAGACACAAAAAACCCTTCAAAAAATCAATGAATCCAGGAACTGGTTTTTTGAAAAGCTCAATAAAATTGATAGACCACTAACAAGACTAATAAACAAGAAAAGAGAGAAGAATCAAATAGATGCAATAAAAAATGATAAAGGGGATATCACCACGGACCCCACAGTAATACAAACTACCATCAGAGAATACTATAAACACCTCTACGCAAATCAACTAGAAAATCTAGAAGAAATGGATAAATTCCTGGACACATACACCCTCCCAAGATTAAACTAGAAGGAAGTTGAATCCCTGAATAGACCAATAACAGGCTCTGAAATTGAGGCAATAATTAATAACCTACCAACCAAAAAAAATCCAGGACCGGACAGATTCACTGCTGAATTCTACCAGAGGTTCAAGGAGGAGCTGGTACCATTCCTTCAGAAACTATTCCAATCAGTAGAAAAAGAGGGATTCCTCCCTAGCTCATTTTTTTAGGCCAGCATCATCCCGATACTGGCAAACCGAATCTAGCAGCACATCAAAAAGCTTATTCACCATGATCATGTGGGCTTCATCCCTGGGATGCAAGACTGGTTCAACATACACAAATCAATAAATGTAATCCAGCATACAAACTGAACCAAAGACAAAAACCACATGATTATCTCATAGATGCAAAAAAGGCCTTTGACAAAATTCAACAGCCCTTCATGCTAAAAACTCTCAATAAATTTGGTATTGATGGAACATATCTCAGAATAATAAGAGCTATGTATGACAAACCCACAGCCAATATCATACTGAATGGGCAAAAACTGGAAGCATTCCCTTTGAAAACTGGCACAAGACAGGGATGCCCTGTCTCACCACTCCTATTCAATATAATGTTGGAAGTTCTGGCCAGGGCAATCAGGCAGGAGAAAGAAATAAAGGGTATTCAATTAGGAAAAGAAGAAGTCAAATTTTGTCCCCGTTTGCAGATGACATGATTGTATGTTTAGAAAACTCCATTGTCTCAGCCCAAAATCTCCTTAAGCTGATAAGCAACTTCAGCAAAGTCTCAGGATACAAAATCAATGCGCAAAAATCACAAGCATTCTTATATACCAATAACAGACAAACAGAGAGCCAAATCATGAGTGAACTCCCATTCGCAATTGCTTCAAAGAGAATAAAATACCTAGGAATCCACATTACAAGGGATGTGAAGGACGTCTTCAAGGAGAACTACAAACCACTGCTCAATGAAATAAGACAACACACAAACAAATGGAAGAACATTCCATGCTCATAGATAGGAAGAATCAATGTTGTGAAAATGGCCATATTGCCCAAGGTAATTTACATATTCAATGCCATCCCCATCAAGCTACCAATGACTTTCTTCACAGAATTGGATAAAAACTACTTTAAAGTTCATATGGAACCAAAAAACAGCCTGCATTGCCAAGACAATCCTAAGCCAAAAGAACAAAGCTGGAGGCATCATGCTACCTGACTTCAAACTCTACTACAAGGCTACAGTAACCAAAACAGCATGGTACTGGTACCAAAACAGAGAGGTAGACCAATGGAACAGAGCGGAGCCCTCAGAAATAATACCACACATCTACAGCCATCTGATCTTTGACAAACCTGACAAAAACAAGAAATGGGGAAAGGATTCCCTATTCAATAAATGGAGCTGGGAAAACTGGCTAGCCATATGTAGACAGCTGAAACTGGATCCCTTCCTTATGCCTTATACAAAAATTAATTCAGGATGTATTAAAGACTTAAATGTTAGATCTAAAACCATGAAAACCCTAGAAGAAATCCTAGGCAATACCATTCAGGACATAGGCATGGGCAAGGACTTCATGTCTAAAACACCAAAAGCAATGGCAACAAAAGCCAAAATTGACAAATGGGATCTAACTAAACTAAAGAGCTTCTGCACAGCAAAAGAAACTATCACCAGAGTGAACAGGCAGCTTACAGAATGGGAGAAAATTTTTGCAATCTACCCATCTGACAAATGACTAATATCCAGAATTTACAAAGAACTCAAACAAGTTTACAAGAAAAAAACAAGCAACCCCATCAAAAAGTGGGCAAAGGATATGAACAGACATTTCTCAAAAGAAGACATTTATGCAGCCAACAGACACATGAAAAAATGCTCATTATCACTGGCCATCAGAGAAATGCAAATCAAAACCACAACGAGATACCATCTCACACCAGTTAGAATGGTGATCATTAAAAAGTCAGGAAACAATAGGTGCTGGAGAGGATGTGGAGAAATAGGAGCACTTTTACACTGTTGGTGGGACTGTAAACTAGTTCAGCCATTGTGGAAGACAATGTGGCAATTCCTCATGAATCTAGAACTAGAAATACTATTTGACCCAGCCATCCCATTACTGGTTATACACCCAAAGGGTTATAAATCATGCTGCTATAAAGACACATGCACACGTATGTTTATTGTGGCACTATTCACAATAGTAAAGACTTGGAACCAATCCAAATGTCCATCAATGATAGACTGGATTAAGAAAATGTGGCACATATACACCATGGAATACTGTGCAGCCTTGAAAAAGATGAGTTCATGTCCTTTGTAGGGACATGGATGAAGCTGGAAACCATCAATCTGAGCAAACTATCACAAGGAAAGAAAGCCAAACACCCCACGTTCTCACTCATAAGTGGGAATTGAACAATGAGAACACTTGGACACAGGAAGGGGAACATCACACACCGGGGCCTGTTGTGGGGTGAGGGGAGGGGGAAGGAATAGCATTAGGAGATATGCCTAATGTAAATGATGAGTTAATGGGTGCAGCACACCAACATGGCACATGTCTACATATATAACAAACCTGCACATTGTGCACATGTACACTAGAACTTTAATAATAAAAAAGAAGAATGAGGAGAAAAAAAAAAAGAAGAAAAGAAAACAAATATACAACATACAGTAAGCTCTGGAACATAGTCAAACAATGTTAAGAGAATTTATAGTGTTAAATGCCCATATCAAAAAGCTAGAAAGATCTCACATTAACAACCTACCATCCCACTTGAAGGAATTTGAAAAAGAAGAGCAAGCTAAGCCCAAATGTAACAGAGGAAAAGAAATATCCAAAATCAGAACTGAACTGAATGAAACAGAGATGAGAAAAACAAACATCAACAACAAAAAAACCCCCGAGAGATTAATGAAAACAAAAGTTGGTTCTTTGAAACAATGAAGGCTGATAGACTACTAATTAGGTTAATAAGGAAAAATATGGAGAAAAACAAAATAAACACTATCAGAAATACAAAGGGGGCCTTGCCACTGATCCCACAGAAATACAAAAAAACCCTTAGAAACTATTGTGAACACCTCTGTGCACACAAACTAGAAAACCTAGAAGAATTCCTGGAACCTAGATAAATTCCTGGAAACACACAACCTCTGAAGATTAAACTATGAAGAAATTGTGTCCCTGAACAGACCAGTAATGAGTTCTGAAACTGAATTAGTAATAAAAGCATACCAACCAAAGGAAAAAAAAAAAAAAAGCCCTGGACCAGATAGATTCAGAGCCATATTCTACCAAATGTATAAAGAAGACCTAGTACTATTTTCCTATTAAAAAAAAAAATCAAGGAGAAACTCCTTCCTCACTCATTCTATGAGGCCTTCATCATTCTGATGCCAAAACCTGGTAGAGATACAACGAAAAAAGGAAACTTCAGATTAATATCCCTGAAGATCTTAGGTGCAAAAATCCTTAATAAAATACTAGCAAACCAAATCCAGCAGCATATCAAAAAGTTAATTCACCATGAATAAGTATGCTTTATCCCTGGGATGCATGGTTGGTTCAACATGTCCAAATCAATAAATGTGATTCACCATATAGACAGAACTAAAGACAAAAACCACATGATAATTTCAATAGATGCAAAAAAGTCTTTCAATAAAATTCAATATACCTTCATGTTAAAAACCCTCAACAAACTGGGTATCAAAGATACATACCTCAAAATAATAAGAGCCATCTAACACAAACCCAGAGCCAACATTATACTGAATGAGTAAAAGGTGGAAGTATTCCACTTGAGAACAGGAACAAGATACAGAGGCCCAGTCTCACCACTCCAAATTCAACATATTACTGGAAGTCCTAGCCATAGCAAACAGGCAAGAGAAAGCAATATAAGGCATCCAAATAGGAATATAGGAAGTGAAACTATCTCTCTTCACAGACATTATGAAACTATACCTAGAAAACTTCATAGTATCTGCCCAGAGTCTTCTAGATGTGATAAATAACTTCAGCATAGTTTTAGAACACAAAATTAATGTACAAAAATAAATAGCATTTCTATATACAAATAGCATACAAGCTGAGAGACAAATAAAAAATGCAATCCAATTCACGATATCCACAAAAGAATAAAATACCTAGAAATACAGCTAAATAAAGGAGGTGAGAGATTTCTACAGTGAAAATTACAATATACTGCTGAAAATAATCAGAGACAACACAGACAAATGGAAAAACATTTCATGCTCATGGATAGGAAGAATCAATATTTTTCAAATGGCCATACTTCCCAAAGCTATTTACAGATTGAAAGCTATTTCTAACAAACTACCAACAACATATTTTAGAGAATTAGAAAGCAAATTTTAAAATTCATTTGAAAACAAAAAAGAGGCCAAATAACCAAAAGAATCCTAAGCAAAAAGAAAAAAGCTGGAGGCATCACACTGCCCAACTTCAAACCATACTACAAGTACACAGTATGGTACTGGTACAAAAATAGACACCTAGTCCAATAGAATAGGTTAGAGAATCCAGAAATCAAGTCACATACCTACAACTATCTGATCTTCAACAAAGCCAACAAAAACAAGGAATGGGGAAAGGACTCCCTATTCAATAAATGCTGCTGGGATAGCTGTCCTGCCATATGCAGAAGATTGAAACTGAATTTCTACCATTCACCATATACAAAAATCAACTCAAGACGGAACAAAGACCTAAACGGAAAATCTAAAAGTATAAAGGCCCTAGAGGAAAATTAGGAACTATCATTCTGGACATCAGCCCAGGCAAAGGCATCATGAGGAAGACTCCAAACCCAATTGCAAGAAAAACAAAAATTAGCTAATGGGACCTAATTAAACCAAAGAACTTCTGCACAGCAACATAGACTATCAGCAGAGTAAACAAACAACCTATAGAATGGGAGAAAATATCTGCAAAGAATGCACTCAACAAAGGTCTAATACTCAGACTCTATAAGAAATTCAAACAAATCTATAAGCAAAAAACAAACAACCCCATTAAAAATGGGCAAAAGTTATGAACAGACAGTTCTCAAAAGAAGACATGTGGCCAATAAGCATATGAAAAAATGCTCAATATCACAAATTTTTAGGCAAATGCAAATTAAAACCACAATGAGATAGCATTTCATACAAGTCAAAATTATTATTATTAAAAAGTCCTAAAGTAGATGTTGTCAAGGTCACAAACAAAAGGGAACACTTATACACTACTAATGAGAATCTAAAGTAATTCAGTCATTGTGGAAACCAGCCTGGAGATTTCTTAAAGAACTTAAGTGGAATTACCATTCAACCCAGAAATCCCATTTCTGAGTATATACTCAAAGGAATATAAATTGTTCTACCATGAAGACGCATGCACTCATATGTTCATCACAGCAAAGATGTTGAATCAATGTAGATGTCCATCAGTGGTAGACTGGATAAAGAAAATGTACATCTACACCATAAAATATGCAGCTGTAAAAAATTAGATCATGTTTTTTGCAGCATCATGGATGGAGCTGGAGGTCATAATGCTAAGACAATGTGTGAACAGAAAACTAAATACTGCATATTCTCACTTATAAGTGGGAGCTCAACATGGACAAGATGCACATGGACACAAAGAGGGGACCCATAGACACTGGGACCTATTGGAGGGTGGAAGATGGAAGAAGGGTAAGGATTGAAAAACTTCCTATTGGGTGTTATGCTGATTATCTGTGCGACTAAATAATATGTACACCACCCCCCAGGTCACTTAATTTACCCATGAAACAAACCTGTACATATATCCCTTGAATCTAAAATAAAAGTTGGAAAGAAACACAAATACTGTCCGGATATGGACATGTAAAAAAAAGAACTGTATATGGAGGCTTAGTGTGAAGAAAACTGTACTGTATGTGTGTTTCAGGTGAGCACACTCTCTGAACCTTTTTGTTTACATAACAATAGACAGTTTTATTTGTTTATAACAAACCTCCATTATCAAGTCATATGAAAGGATAAACATTCTTAATGTAAATAGCTCAATTTATGCTTGTGTGTATATATATTTATGTTTGTGTGTGTGTTTATATATATGTGTATATGTGTATATATGTGTATATACACAGATATGCATGTGTATAGGTTTGTATATATACACGTGTATATACATACATACGTATGTGTGTACATGCATACATATATACACACATATATACATATATACATACATTATATATGTGTATATATAAACACACATGTGTATATAAACACACACATGTATATATACACACATACACACATACATATATACACACACACACACACATATATGTGTAATCAAACCAACAAACAAAATCAAACCATTGGTTTGAATCTCATCTTCATAATTAACTATTTGCATGATTATTTTCTCTTCCTGTTATAGTGAGGTAGGTAGTATTAAGCTATTCTTCATTCTATGAACAACTATCAAAACTGGATAAAATTTAAGAGGAAAAGCTTATTTTTGGATTTATTGGAGAGCAGACAGTAGCTAGGGCTTGAGGAATCACGATGCCAGATATAGTCAGAGATAATGTAAACACATTGAGAGGAACTGTGTATTTGTGCCAAAATTTTCTCCTCAGAGAATTTGTTTTTAATAGTGATAAATAGAGGCTGAACAGAACATAGTGATCCAGATATTGCAATGGTTTCACTGAATGAGTTAAACTAAAATTTGAATTTAAGGCTGCTATAGCATTTATAACTTGAAGGACCAAAGTCAGAGAAAAGAGAAACACAAATAAGTAATCCATGAATTTTAATAAAATTTCTTTTTTTTAATTATTTTCCAATAAGTTATTGGGGTACAGGTGGTATTTGGTTACATGAGTAAATTCTTTAGTGGTTATTTGTGAGCTTTTGAGGCATCCATCACCCGAGCACTATATTTGTAGTTTTTTATCCCTCACCTCCCTCCCACTCTTTCCTCCAAGTCCTCAAAGCCCATTGTACCATTCTTATGCCTTTGCATCCTCATTGCTTAGCTCCCACATATCAGTGAGAATATACGATGTTTGATTTTCCATCCCAGAGTCTCTAATCTCACTGCAAATGCTGTTAATTCATTTTTTATGACTGTGTAGTATTGCATCATATTGGTTCCATGATTTTGCAGTTGTAAATTGTGCTGCTATAAACATGCATGTGCAAGTATCTTTTTTGAATAATGACTTCTTTTCCTATGGGTAGCAGTAGTGGGACTGCTTGATCAAATGGTAGTTCTAGTTTTAGTTCTTTAAGGAATCTCCATGCTGTTTTCCATAGTGGCTGTACTAGTTTACATTTTCACCAGCAGTGTAGAAGTGTTCCCTGTTCACTGCATCCACACCAACATCTACTGTTTTTTGAATTTTTGATTATGGCCATTCTTACAAGGAGTGAGGTGGTATTGTATTGTGGTTTTGATTTGCATTTCAGTTTTTTTCATCTGTTTGTTGGCTATTTGTATATCTTCTTTTGAGAATTTTCTATTCAGGTCCTTAGTCCACTTTTTGATGGGATTTTTTTTTCTTACGGATTTGTTTGAGTTTGTTGTAGATTCTGGATATTAGTCTTTTGTCAGATGTATAGATTGTGAAAATTTTCTCCCATTCTGTGGGTTGTCTGTTTTACTCTGCTGACTATTCCTTTTGCCATGCATAAGCTCTTTAGTTTAATTAGGTCCCAGCTATTTATCTTTGTTTTTATTGCATTTGCTTTTGGGTTCTTGGTCATGAAATCCTTGCCTAAGTCAATGTTTTCCAATGTTATTTTCTAGAATTTGTATAGTTTCAGGTGTTAGTTTCAAGTGCTTAATCCATCTTGAGTTGATTTTTGTATAAGGTAAGATATGCGGATCAAGTTCCATTCTCCTACATGTGGCTAGTCAATTATCCCAGCAGCATTTGTTGAAAAGGGTGTCCTTTCTCCACTTTATGTTTATGTTTATGTTTGCTATGTCAAAGATCAGTTGGCTGTGTTTTGGGTTCTCTAATCTGTTCCATTGGTCTATGTGCCTATTTTTGTACCAGTACCACGTTGTTTGGGTGACTATGACTAGGACCTTATAGTATAGTTTGAAATCAGGTAGTGTGATGCCTCCAGATTCGTTCCTTTTGCTTAGTCTTATTTTGGCTCTGTGGGTTCTTTTTTGGTTCCCTATGAATTTTAGAATTTTATTTTCTAATTATGTGAAGAATAACAGTGGTATTTTGATAGGGATTGCATTGAATTTGTAGATTGCTTTTGGCAGTACGGTCATTTTTACAATATTGTTTCTACCCATCCATGAGCATGGGATGTGCTTCCATTTGTTCTTGTCATCTATGATTTCTTTCAGCAATGCTTAGTAGTTTTCCTTGTAGGAATCTTTAGACTCCTTAGTTAGGTGTATTCCTAAGTATTTTATTTTATTTTTTATTTTTGCAGCTATTGTGAAAGGGGTTCAGTTCTTCATTTGATTCTCTGCTTGGTTGCTGTTGTTGTATAGAAAAGCTACTGATTTGTGTACATTAATCTTGTATCTGGCAACTTTGTTGAATTATTTGATGAGTTCTAGGAGCTTTCTGGAAGAGTCCTTAGGATTTTCGAGGTGAACTAACATATCGTCATCAAACAGTGACAGTTTGACTTCCTCTTTACCGATTTGGAAGTCCTTTATTTCTTTCTCTTGTCTGATTGCTCTGGCTACAACTTCCAGCACTATGTTGAAGAGGAGTGGTGAGAATGGGCATCTTTGTCTTATTCCCATTCTCTGAGGAAATGCTTTCAACTTTTCCCCATTCAGTATTATGTTGGCTGTAGATTTGTCATAGATGGATTTTACTACATTAAGGTATGCCCCTTGTATGACAATTTTGCTGAGAGCTTTATTCATAAAGAGATGCTGGATTTTGTTGAATAATTTTGCTGCATGTATTGAAATGATCATGTGATTTTTGTTTTTTATTTCTGTTTATGTGATATATCATATTTATGGATTTGCATATGGTAAACCATCCCTGCATCCCTGATATGAAACCTATTTGATCATGGTGGGTTATCTTTTTGATATGTTGCTGGATTTGGTTAGCTAGTATTTTGTTAAGGACTTTGGCATCTATATTCATCAAAGATATCAGTCTGTAGTTTTCTTTTGTGATTTTGTCCTTTCCTAGTTTTGGTATTAGAGTGGTGCTGGCTTCATAGAATGAATTAGAGAAGGTTCCTTCTTTCTCTATCTTGTAGAATTGTGTCAAAAACATTGGTTCCAATTATTCTTTAAGTGTCTGGTAGAATTCTGCTGTGAATCTGTGTGGTCTTGGACTTTTTTGTTGTTGGTAATTTTTAATTACCATTTCAGCCTTGCTGCTTGTTATTGGTCTGTTCAGGGTATCTAGTTCTTCCTGATTTAAACTAGAAGGACAGTATTCTTTTTCAGGAATTTATCCATCTCTTCTAGTTTTTCTAGTTTATATGTATAAACGTGTTCATAGTAGCCTTGTATGATCTTTTGTATTTCAGTGGTGTCAGTTGTAATATCTCCTGTTTTGTTTCTTAGTGAGGTTATTTGGATTTTCTCTCTTCTTTTCTTGGTTAATTTTGCTAATGGTCTATCAACTTTATCTTTTCAAAGAATCAGCTTTCTGTTTCATTTATCTTTTGTATTTTTGTTTGTTTGTTTCAATTTTATTTAGTTCTGCTCTGATCTTGGTTATTTCCTTTCTTCTGCTGGGTTTGGGTTTGGTTTGTTCTTGTTACCTCTAGTTCCTTAAGGTGTGACCTTAGAGTGTCAGTTTGTGCTCTTTCGTTCTTTTTAATGTAGGCATTTAGGACAATGAACTTTCCTCTTAGCACTGCCTTTGTTGTATCCCAGATATTTTGATAGGTTGCGTCATTATTGTTGTTCAGTTAGAAGAATTTTTAAATTTCCATCTTGATTTTGTTTTTGATCCAGTGCTCGTTCAGGAGCAGGCTATTTAATTTCCCAGTATTTTCATGGTTTTGAAGGTTCCTTTTGGAGTTGATTTCCAATTTTATGCCACTTTGGTCTTAGAGAGTGCTTGGTATAATTTCAATTTTCTTATCCATATTGAGGCCTGTTTTATAGCCTATCATATGGTCTGTCTTGGAGAAAGTTCTCTGTGCTGTTGAATAGAGTGTGTACTCTGTGGTTATTGGGTGAAATCTTCTGTACATATCTGTTAAGTCCATTTGTTCCAAGGTATAGTTTAAATCCATTGTTTCTTTGTTGACTTTCTGTCTTGATGACCTATCTAGTGCTGTTGGTGGAGCATTGAAGTCCCCCACTATTACTGTGTTGCTGTCTAGTGCTGTCAGTGGAGTACTGAAGTCCTCCACTATTATTGTGCTGCTATCTATCTCATTTCTTAGGTCTATTAGTAATTGTTTAATAAATTTGGGACCTCCAGTTTTAGGTGTATGTATGTTTAATATTGTGATATTTTCCTGTTGGACAAGGCCTTTACCATTATATAATGCCCGTCCTTGTCTCTTTTAACTGATGTTGTTTTAAAGTTTGTTCTGTCTGATATAAAAATAGCTACCCCTGCTTGCTTTTGGTGTTTATTTGCATGAAATGCCTTTTTTCATCCCTTTACTTTAAGTTTATGTGATTCTGTGTGTGCTAGGTGAGTCTCCTGAAGGCAGCAGACAGTTGATTGGTGAGTTCTTTTCCATTCTGCAGTTCTGTATCTTTTAAGTGGAGCATTTAGGCCATTTACATTCAATGTTAGTATTGAAATGCGAGGTACCATTGCATTCATTGTGCTCTTTGTTGCCTGTGTACTTTTTTTGTTTTTGTTTTGCTTTTTAACTTGTATTTTTGTTTTATAGGTCATGTGTGATATATGCTTTAAAGAGGTCTTGTTTTGATGTGGTACCAGGATTTGTTTCAAGATTTCGAGCTCTTTTTGCAGTTGTTGTAGTGGTGGCTTGGTAATGGTGAATTCTCTCAGCATTTGTTTGTCTGAAAAAGGCTGTATCTTTCCTTCATATATGATGCTTAGTTTTGCTGGTTAAAAAATTCTTGACTTATAATTGTTTTGTTGAGGAGGCTAAAGATAGGGCCCCAATCCTTTCTAGCTTGTAGGGTTTCTGCTGAGGAATCTGCTGTTAATCTGATAGGTTTTCCTTTATTGGTTACTTGTTGCTTTTTTCTCACAGCACTTAAGATTCTTTCCCTCATCTTAACTTTGGACAACCTGTTGACAATGTGCCTAGGTGAAGATCTTTTTGCAATTAATTTCCCAGGTGTTTTTTATGCTTCTTGTATTTGGATGTCAAGGTCTCTAGCAAGGCCATTGAAGTTTTGCTCAATTATTCTCCCACGTATGTTTTTCAAGCCTTTGGAATTCTCTTCTTCCTCAGGAACACTGATTATTCTTAGGTTTTGTCATTTAACATAATCCCAGACTTCTTGGAGGCTTTGTTCATACTTTCTTATTCTTTCTTCTTTGTCTTTGTTGGATTTAGTTAATTTGAAAACCTTGTCTTTAAGCTCTGAATTTCTTTCTTCTACTTGTTCAATTCTATTGCTGAGAATTTCCAGAGCATTTTGCATTTTTAAAAGTGTGTCCAAGGTTTCCTGAATTTTAGAATGTTTTTTTTCTGTAAACTTTCTATTTCTTTGAATATTTCTCCCTTCATTTTTTGCATCATGTTTTGGGTTTCCTTGTATTGGGCTATGGCTTTCTCTGGTCCCTCCCTGATTAGCTTAATAACTAACCTTCTGAATTCTTTTTCAGGCAAATCTGGGATTTTGTCTTCGTTTGGATTCATTGCTGATGAACTAGTGTGATTTTTGGGGGGATCTTGATGAGCCTTGTTTTGTCATGTTAACAGGGTCATTTGTCTGGTTCCTTCTCATTTGGATAGGTTCTGTCAGAGGGAAGGTCTAGGGTCAAGGCTGTTATTCTGTTTCTTTTGTTCCATGGGGTGTTCCCTTGATGTAGTACTCTTCCCCTTTTCCTGTGGATGTGGCTTCCTGTGAGCCAAACTGCAGCGATTGTTGTCTCTCTTCTGGGTCTACTGGCTCTGGGCTGGTGCTGAGGGTTGTTTGCACAGCACTCTGTTGTGAACCATCTATGGGTCTCTCAGCCATGGATACCAGCGCCTGTTCCAGGGGTGGTGGCAGGGGGGTGCAATGGGCTACATGGGGGTTCTTAGCTTTGGTGGTTTAATGCTCTATTTTTTGTGTTCGTTGGCCTTCTGGCAGGAGTTGGTGCTTCCCAGAGAGCATCACCTGTGATAGTATGGGAAGGAACTGGTGGTGGGCAGGGCTCTGGAACTCCCAAGATTATATGCCTTTTGTCTTCTGCTACCAGGATGTGTAGGGAAGGACCATTAGGTGAGGGCAGAGCTAGGCATGTCTGAGCTGAGACTCTCCTTGGGCAGGTTTTGCTGTGGCAGCTGTGGGGAATGGGAATGAGATTCCCAGGTCACTGTAGTTGTGTACCTAGGAGGATTATGACTGCCTTTGCTGAGTCATGCAGGTTATCAGGGAAGTGGTGGAAAGCCAGCAGTCATAGGCCTCACCCAGCTCCCATGCAAACCAAAGGGCCAATCTCACTCCCACTGTGCCTGCCCCTGACCGGCCAACAGCCCCCAGTTGGAGAGTGAGATGGGCTTGAAATTTCCAGGTGGAGAGTAGATGGGCTTGAAAACCTGCCCCAGGCTACCCACCTCCCAGCTGCAAAAGATAAGGGCTTAGTTCTTCCCCAACCTGAGGAATCTGCACACCAGAATCGCACCCTCCCCTGAGTTCTGGCCAGGAGGCTTCTCACCTGGTTAAAAGTGTTACAAAGTTCAGCTAGAGATCTCCTTCTTGCTGTGTAGTTGTACCCCCAGTTCCTCTCCCGTTGGATCACTGTGGTGCTAGGAAGGAATGGCCTGCTAGGGGACCCAGTGAGCTCCCAGGGCATTCTGATGCTTCCTCTACCCCTGTATTTCGCTTGGCTCTCCAAATTGACTCCGTTGCAAGTAAAGTGGGAAAATTCTCCTGCAAACAGACCATCAACTTCTCCAGTTGGGGGCAGTGTGTTCGGGAGAGGAGAGTCTCCCTTTCTCATTTCTGCAGTTGGGGCACTCACAGTTTTGGTAGGGTCTCTGGGTCCTGCAGGAGTAGTCCACTTCCTTCAGAGGGTCTGTGGGTCCTCTCAGGACTGCTGGTTTGTTCTTGCAGTTGATCTGGAGGTAAAATTCACAATGTGAGTCCCCTCCTGCTGCTCTGTCCAGAGCTGCAATCTCTGATGCAAATTCTTCTTGAGACATTTTTTGTTTCCTAATTTGGACCTGGGCAGGGCAAGATGCTCAGCTACTGAAAATTATTAATCAATAATTTAAAAATAAGCAGATTTTAGCAGTTTCATCGTACTAGAGACACAAAATTTTGAGTTGAAAACCTACCCAGGAAAAAGATCCTAGTATATATGGAAGGCTTTCCAGTTATGAACCCAAGAAAAAAAAGAGTTAGAAGTAATGGTACATTGGAAATAGACTGGTTAAGATCATGTTGCCCATTGTCTTCATGCTGCTGGAAGAAAATTAGTTTACTACATCATGTATACCCTTGATATTTTTTTCACATAAATTTCAAAAATTCAATAACAATTGACAGGAATAATAAAAATATATCTAAGTTGCTAAAAACTAAATTAAAAATTTAAATTTCTATAAGTAATCCAAATATTTGTGTTATCATCTGATATGGTTTGGCTATGTCCTCACCCAAATCTCAACTTGAATTGTATCTCCAAGAATCCCACATGTTGTGGGAGGGACCCAAGGGGAGGTAACTGAATAATGGGAGCCTGTCTTTCCCGTGCTATTCTCATGATATTGAATATGTCTCATGAGATCTGATGGGTTTATCAGGGGTTTCCACTTTTGCTTCTTCCTCACTTTCTCTTACCACCACCATGTAAGAAGTGCCTTTCACCTCCCACCATGATTCTGAGGCCTCCCCAGGCACATGGAACTGTGAGTCCAATTAAACCTCTTTTTCTTCCCAGTCTTGGGTATGTCTTTATCAGCAGTGTGAAAATAGACTAATACAGAAAATCAGTAACAGTAGAGTGGGATGTTGCTGAAAAGACACCTGAAAATATGGAAGCAACTTTGGAACTGGGTAACAGGCAGAGGTTGGAACAGTTTGAAGGACTCAGAAGGAGACAGAAAAATGTGTCAAAGTTTGTAACTTCCTAGAAACTTGTTGAATGGCTTTGCCCAAAAAATGGCTGATAGAGATATAGACAATAAAATTCAGGTTGAGATGGTCTCAGATAGAGATAAGGAACTTGCTGGGAACTGAAGCAAAGACAACTTTTGTTATGTTTTAGCAAAGAGACTGGTGGTATTTTCCCCCTGCTTTAGAGATTTGTGGAACTTTGAACTTGAGAGAGATGATTTAGGGTATCTGGCTGAATACTTCAAAGCAGCAAAGCATTCAAGATGTAACTTGGGTGCTGTTAAAGGCATTTAGTTTTATAAGGGAGGCAGAACATAAAAGTTTGGAAAATTTGCAGCCTGACTTTGTGATAGAAAAGAAAAACCCATTTCCTGGAGAGAAATTAACGCTGGCTACAGAAATTTGCATAAGTAACTAGGCACCTAATGTTAATCCCCAAGACCATGGGGAGAATGTCTCCAGGCCATGTCAGAGACCTTCATGGCAGCCCCTCCCATCACAGGCCT
This sequence comes from Papio anubis, assembly GCF_008728515.1. Lineage (NCBI taxonomy): Eukaryota > Metazoa > Chordata > Mammalia > Primates > Cercopithecidae > Papio > Papio anubis. Next base: position 88,431,265 of record NC_044987.1, read on the forward strand.
GGAGGCCCAGGAGGAAAAACTGGTTTTGTGGGCCTGTCCAAGGGTCCCCCATGCTGTGTGCAGCCTAGGGACTTGGTGCCCTGTGTCCCAGCCATTCCAGCCATAACTGAAAGGGGCGAAGGTACAGCTAAGGCTGTGGCTTCAGAGGGTGGAAGCCCCAAGCCCTGACAGCTTCCATGTGGCATTGAGTGTGTGGGTGCATAGAAGTCAAGTATTGAGGTTTGGTAATCTCCACCTAGATTTCAGAAGTTATACGGAAGCACCTGGATGCTCAAGCAAAAGTTTGCTGCAGGGGCAGAGCCCTTATGGAGAACCTCTGCTAGGGCAGTACAGAAGGGAAATGTGGGGTCAGAACCCCCACACAGAGTCCCTATTGGGGCACTGCCCAGTGAAGCTGTAAGGAGAAAGCCACCATTCTCCAGACCCCCAGAATGGTAGATCCACTGATCACTTGCACTGTGTGCCTGGAAAAGCCACACTTAACGTCAGCCCATGAAAGCAGCCAGGAGGGAAGCTGTACTCTGCAAATCCACAGGGGCAGAGCTGCCCAAGAACATGGGAACCTACCTCTTGCATCAGCATGACCTGGATATGAGACCTGGAGTCAAAGTCATTTGGGAGCTTTAAAATTTGACTGCCCTGCTGGAGTTTGAACTTGCATGGGCCCTGTAACCCCTTTGTTTTGGCCAATTTCTCCCATTTGAAATGGTTGTATTTACCCAATACCAGTACCCCCACTGTATCTAGGAAGTAACTAGCTTGCTTTTGATTTTACAGGCTCATAGGCAGAAGGAACTTGCCTTGTCTCAGATGAGACTTTGGACTGTGGACTTTTGGGTTAATGCTGAAATTAGTTACAACTCTGGGGGACTGTTCGAAAAGCATGATTGGTTTTGAAATGTGAAGACATGAGATTTGGAGGGGACAGGGGCAGAGTGATATAGTTTGGCTCTGTGTCCCCACGCAAATCTCATCTTGAATTGTATCTCCCAGAATTCCCATGTGTTGTGGGAGGGACCTCAGGGGAGGTAATTGAATCATGGTGGCCTGTCTTTACTGTGCTATTCTTGTGATAGTGAATAAGTCTTACAAGATCTGATGGGTTTATGGGGGGTTTCTGCTTTTGATTTTCCCTCATTTTTCCTTTCTGCCACCACATAAAATGCACCTTTCACCTCCTGCTATGATTCTGAGGCCACCCCAGCCATGTAGAACTGTAAATCCAATTAAACCTATTTTTCTTCCCAGTCTCAGGTATGTCTTTATCAGCAGTATGAAAACAGACTAATACATCATCTAGGGACTTTAACTGCAATTACAATAGCAAAGACGTCATATCAACATAAGTGCCTGTCAATGATAGACTGGATAAAGAAAATGTGAAACATATACACCATGGAATACTATGCAGCCATAAAAAAAAGAATACAAGATCATGTCCTTTGCAGGGACATGGATGGAGCTGGGGGTCATTATTATTAGCAAACTAACACAGAAACAGAAAACCAAATACTGACTATTCTCACTTATAAGTGGGAGCTAAATAATGAGAACATGTGGACACAAAAAGGAGAACAACATGCACTGTGACTTTTCAAAGGATAGAGGGTGGGAGGAGGGAGAGGGTCAGGAAAAATAATCATTGTGTACTAGGCTTAACTGGATGATGAAATAATCTGTACAACAAACCCCTATGACACATGTTTATCTATGTCACAAACAAGCACTTGTACCCCAGAATTTAAAAGTTTTTTAAAAGAAAAATAACAGAAACAGAAATATAATAAAATAAAATAATTATGATTAATATGTGGGTAGGAGGAGGGAGCAGATCAGGAAAAATACTGGGTACTATGCTTACTTGGGAGTTGGAATAATCTGTACAACAAACCCCGTGACACACTTATATCTCTGAACTTAAAATAAAAGTTTTCTAAAAAATGAAATAAGAGAAACTGAAACAAAATAATATAAAATAATTGCAATTAATATGTTTGAGAGAATATATGGGAAAGTTAATTTTATCAGAGAAATTGAATGTATTAAAAATAAATCTAAATGTAATTGAAAAGAAGAATAACTGAAATTAAGAATTGGATCGATTTAGCATATTTCATAGTACACAACAAATAATTAGTGAACTGGGAGTTACGTTGGTAAAAAGAAAAACCCAGCTTGGAACATACATGAGAAAAAAAAATACAAATTAGAAAAATGAGAGTAAAAATTAAGAAGATCCCAGTAAAAAGTTTTAACTTAAATGTAATTTGAGTCTCAGTAAGGAAGTAATAAACAGTAAGTGGGTCAGAAGCAATATCAAGAAGATAATGATACTAACAAATGAGATATATCAACTCAGAGATTCAAGAAGCTTTGCTAACCCAAAATGGAAAAAATTCAATGAATAACCATGCTTAGGTCCATCATAGTAAAACTGGTGAAAACCAAAGGCGAGAAAAGAGCATCCAGAGATAGAAGATACTCTAGCTTCAAAACACTAAAACTCATGTGTAATTTTTCACTATAAACAATGGAAGTCAGAAGATAAGATAATGCCATTTTTAGAATACTAAAGAATACTTCTAATATTCTAATATTAAATATATAGTGAAAGTATTTTTGAAAATTAAGGTAAAATGGCCATCCTTGCCTGCTTCTACCAAGAAAACCCCACAAAACTAGGTTTGTGACCAACAGATTCATAATAAAGAAATTATTGAAGGAAGAACTTAAGGCAGAAGAAAACTAATCCCACAGGGAAACATAGTAATATAATAAGTGAAGAGTGCTTTTAAAAGTACATATATAAGCAAAACATATATCTATATATACACAAATAAAATGTTTAAAACAACAATGATTTTTAAGGTAGAATAAATCTAAAATAAAATACATGAATAACAGTACAAAGATTATGTTTGCATGGCTAAGAATTGAAACAATACTAATTTAAAGTAGATCCTTATTTGCATTTTTTGCTAGTATTTATAATATTAGCATTTTACTCATGTCTAGGGAAGCCACTAAAGGAGTAGTTGAAAGACAGATTTATAACAAGCCCATAAGAGAATATTATAGACTACTTCATCCCAAAATTTGGAAATTGAGTGGAAATAGAAAAATTTCTAGAAAAAAAAAATTTCTCAAAATTGACACAAAAGAAATGGAAAATGTAAATAGCTCTATCTTCATTCAAGCTATAATCACAATCTACAGCCTTTCAACAAAGGAGACTTCTGGATTAGATGGTTTCACCTGCAAATTCTTCCAAACAATTAAGGAAGAAATAACACCAATAATACATGAAATTGCAGAAAATAAAGATGGAACATATACCAATAGATTTTTGTGTGAGAAAGAGCCATCGATTGGAAAAACAGATGAGGATATACAATAAAGGAAAACTACAGACCTATCTATCTAAAAAAATGAAATAAAAAATCCTGAACACAGTATTAGAAAATTGGATCCAGCAAATATTGTATGTAAAATTATATATCACAAATAAATTTGACTTTCCAAAAATGTAAAGTTGGTTTATTATTTGGAAATATATCATTGTAAGTCACCACATTAGGAGAATATGGAAGATGAATCATATGTTCATGTTGATTGATACAAAAAGCAATTGATAAAAATTCAACAGTCATTCATACTTAAAGTTTTTAGCAAACTGGAAATAAAATGAAAATTTGTTAGTCAGTGAAAATTAATTTAAAGTTTAGAGCAATTATAACGTTTAATAATGAACTATTACAAACTCTTGTCCAAAGATAAACAATTTGACAGGATGTCTGCAGTCATTGCTTCTATTCAGCATTTTGATAGAAGTCTTCCTGACCAGAGCAATAAAAACAAGAAACAAACAAATGAATTTTATAAGAATTTTGCAAGGAGTAGTAAAATATTCATCATTAATAGACAAAATCATTGTGTATTTAGAATATTATGTATGTATACATATATGTACTTATAAATATATATCCATGTATGTATGTATCTGAGTTTAGCAATGCTACTAAATACCAAGTCAATATGACACTATCAGTTTTATTTCTACTTGTAGCAATGGACACTGAGGAATATATCTAAAGAAACATGAGTGAGATCTCTATAAGGCATTGCCACCTTTAGTCAAGGGTCTAGCATCTTGTTTCCTAGTGTTAATCATTAAATACAGGCTCTCTCTGCCTTTACTGCATGGTGGTGGTTTGGAGACAAATCCTCCCAATATGATCGTTTTCAAAGACAATAACCTACAGAAGCAGCACGTGTGCGCAATTATTAGCCTAAACTCACAACTATCACTAGCTGAAGTAGGGGTGCATTGGCTTAGTAAATGGGATTTGAAGGCATACCAACAGGGTCTCTGGCATTTGAGTTTCTGCCAGTTGCCTCCCCATCAGAAAAGAGTACTAATATTCCTCTCACCATAATGTATTATATCTTAATCAATAGTTTAGAGGATTACTAAGAATCTCTTTTAATATATAAGAAAATTTAATATAGAAGAACATTTCATAAAGATGAGAGTATAGGGTGAAATGCAGAAAAAAACAGCATGAGATGCAAAAATGAAAGTTTTTGAAAATACAATGCTCAGATTTTTAAAAATACTGTAATACAAGAATGCTGGAATAGATCACTTAAAAAGCAGAAATAAAATTCAATGTAGCCCTCTTAAAGATAATATCTGACTAGCAGAATATAGTCTACAAAATAAAAATTAAAAATCTCATTATAAAACTAAAACATACAATCATGAAAACAGAATCAAACAAAATTTTATGTAATGATGAGCTTGAAGATATGAAATGAAAATCACCACTAGTGATTGAAGCTAAAACAAAATTTTGTTCCAAAGGAAATAAAATTTGGGGAAAGAGATGAGAAGACATCTTTGCATTTTATTTTTGTGTTTTAGAAATCAAGATCTCCACTAAGAAAACTAGTTGTCATGATTTTAATCCCTTAAGGCATTGTTTATTCTGTTTCTAGTAAAGTAATAAAGAAATGTGTAAATAGATAGATGCTAGCACTCTTATTCTAGAATTTGAAATCAGGCAAGTAATAATTTGTGACAGAAAAAGTCATGGGATGGTACTGTCTTCACATTTTGAAGTTTTGGAATTTTAGATTTTTCCTCTAGCTTTCTGGCCAGAGGAAAATTAAGCATTACAGTTGACCCTTGAAAAACAGAAGGGTTAGGGGCACTGATCTCCTACCATGCAGTGAAAAATCTGCATATAACTTTAGATTCCCCCAGATCTTAACTACACCCTAGTCTTGGCCAGAAGCCTTATCAATAACATAAATAGTTGATTAGCACATATTTGTATGTTACATGTATTTTGTACTGTATTCTTAAAATAAGCAAATGAAAATAAAATGTTATTAAGAAAATTATAAGAAAGGGAACATATGCTGTTGACCCTTGAAGAACATGGATTTGAACTGTGTGCCACCACTCATGAGTGCATTTATTTATTTATTTATTTATTTATTTTTGAGGTGGGTTCTCACTGTGTTTGTCTAGGCTGGAGTGGAGTGGTGAGATCATGGCGCACTGCAGCCTCAAACTTCCTGCTCAAGCAATTCTCCTACCTCCAACTCTCAAGTAGCTGGGTCTACAGGTATGCATGACTATACCCAGCTAATTTTTAAAATAAATATTTTGCAGACAAGGTCTCACTATGTTGCCTGGGCTAGTCTCAAATTTCTGGCTTCAAGCAATCTTTCTGCCTCAGCCTCCCAAAGTTTTGGGATTACGGATGTCAGCCACTAAGCCCAGCCTGGATTTTTTTCAATAGAAGTCAACCGGTTGGCCGGGTGCGGTGACTCACGCCTGTAATCCCAGCGCTTTGGGAGGCCGAGCAGGGCAGATCACGAGGTCACGAGACCATCCTGGCTAACACAGTGAAAACCTGTCTCTACTAAATATACCAAAAACAAAAACAAAACAAAAAAAAAAAAAAAAAAAAAAAACCAAGAAAACAAAACTAGCTGGGCATGGTGGCGGGCACCTGTACTCCCAGCTACTCGGGACGCTGAGGCAGGAGAATGGCGTGAACACCGGAGGAGGAGACTGCAGTAAGCGGAGATTGCGCCACTGCACTCCAGCGTGGGCGACAGAGAGAGACTCCATTTCAAAAAATAATAATAATAATAATAATAAAATAAGTAAATAAATAAATAATAAACAAAAAGGTTAACGGGGTGTGCCTAACTCTTCTGCCTTATCTTCACCTTCTTTACCTCCTCTGCCCCTGCTGAGATAGCGCAAAGCCAGTCTTAACCTCTCCCTCCCACTCCGTAGCCTGAACAAATGTGAAGATGAGGATGAAGACCTCTATGATGATACACTTCCATTTAATGAGTAGTAAATATGTTTCCTCTTACTTGCAATTTTCTTTGTAACACTTTCTTTTCTCTAAGTTACTTTATTGTAAAAGTAAGGTACATAATACATACACAAAATATGTTTATGTTATTTGTAAGGCTTCTGGTCAGCAGTAGGCTATTAGTAGTTAAGTTTGGGGAGAGTCAAAATTATACACATTTTTACTGTGTGGTGGGTGGACACCCTAGCCCCTGCATAGTTTAAGGGTCAACTGTGGGTAATATTTATTAAGTGGAAGTGGATCATCATAAAGATCTTCATTCTCATTGTCTTCACATTGAGTAGGCCAAGCAGGAGGAGGAAGAAGAGGAGTTGGTCTTGTCTCAGGGGTGGCAGAGGTAGAAGAAAATCCAAATATAAGTGGACCTGCTCAGTTCAAACCCGTGTTGATCAAGTATCAACTCTATTTTCAATTACTGACAAATAATTTTCACTTTTCTTAATTCAGTCCAGAGAGAGCTGATGATAGCTTCCCTTAATTTTGTTAAGCCACATTTGATAAACTAAACACAATTTTTTTTTTCTGAAAAGCTACATATTAATACACCTGCTGGCTCTCTAGCTTAAGTCCTGAGAGGAAACACTGATACTCAACCAGTAAACAGAAATAGAAATGAAGGGAAATACCAGTTTATGGTCAAGTAGTATGAATAACTGAATCTCTTTTCATTCAAAGATGTGTAAACAGAAATACAGAACCAAAAACTGACCATAAAGTGATTATGTACTCAAGTCACAGAAAAAAAATACTCAAGAAACAGAGCATACTTTAAATATTATAAATATCCATAACAAAAATATTAAAAATACATTTGCTTTGGTTCTAGGATATAATTAAATGAATTAAGAGCTTTATAAATCTCAAATTTTGACAAAAATAAACTAAGGTTTTTTTTTTTAAAAGAGATGTTGTTAAATGGAGAATGGGAATAAAAAGGCGGCCATTTTATATGTGGGATTATTAAAATAAAATTATTTATAGATGCACAGATACACACAAACCAATACACACATGCAATTTAAAAAAAAATCATTAAAAACAGTAAATTTCAAAAGCAATTTTAGAGGAAACATGTTTGATGATTTGTAAGATAACTTAGCAATAACTCCTAGAATACAGAAGTAAGCATAATACAACAGGGCCAATAGGGAGAGAATATGATCAGGATGGAAGAGCCAGAAGAAAACTCACATTGTTTGTGGGACTATTGCATAATAGACAAACTCGTAATAGTTGCTGGTAGTGATAGTCAATATGTTCATTTATTCAACAAATATTTAGCACCTATGATGCATGAGACATTACTATAGATTTCTGCAGCAGTTCAGAAAACAGTTAAAGATACCTACGTATGTAGTGTCCAGAGTGAGGAGAGAGAAAAATTTAAAATATCACAATAAATGGTTAAATTATAAAGCCAGGACTTTGAGGGTGGCAGTTGCAGAAGAAAGAAGATGATAAGGCTACACTTCATTGAAGAAGTGAAATTTGAGGAAAACATTGTCAGAGATATGGTGGACTCCAAGCAGGTAACTGAGAGAAGAATAATTTACAAGAGGGAACTAAGAGGCTAGAATGTGAATGTTGCGTAAAAACAGTAACCAGGAGGCCAAGTGTGTTCACAGTGGAATAAATGAAGAAGAAAGTAGTGAAGGAGAGGTCAGAGCTTAAATAGTGGGTCACATATGTAGACCTTATAGGAATTTTGGCTCTTACTTTGATTGAAATAGGGAGCCACTAGGGTTCTAGGCAGAAATTTAATAACCTTTCTAGAGAGAAATGTAATAAGATGAAACAAGAGATTTGAAAACATTCATATTCATTTCTCTAGTAATTATATTTATATAATTTACCCTGAAGACATAATCAGATATGCAGCAATGATTTATGTCCAATGATACCATAACAGTAGTGAATTTATTATAACAAACAATTGAAAACAATTTAGTGTTTCGATGGTAGAGTGGATTAAATAAAGTGTGGAATACTCTGCAAGCTTTATAAAAAGATTGCTTTTTTCAAAAACAACAAAACGAAAAATTTTTATAGAATAAAAGCTGGTAAAAATGGAGGTGGGCCTGTGTAAATATGCCTTTTTAAAATAAAAGGCTAATTAACATAAATGAATTAATACATGAAGAGAACAAGAGGAAAATTCTAGCATAGTAGAAGAGAATGTCTTGGGGTGCTGGTATTACAGATTTTTTAAATGTTTTTATTTAGACATATTTACAAATTTATTTTTGGTAAGTTAGTATGCATATTTGAAAGAAATAACCATTCTTCAAAATAAAAAGAGATTATGAAATAAATTACTTAGAAAAATCCGTGTCAAGAGGTCAAACATGAAATATGTTATTTTAATGATGGGGATAGCAAACAGAGATTTCTTCTTATGATCCAGGCACTGCTTTAAATGTTCTGCCTTAATTAAGGCAATCTGCTTTCTGATCTGCTAGATTCAAATTAATTTTGTGGACTATAAGGAGTTGTAGAAATCTATTTTATTTCATCTACTGGATCAAAAGATGCACAACAAAGATCCCTTGATAGCATCTTAATGGCCAAAATTAGCATATTTTGCATGGTATTTCAGTCTAAGACTGATTACAATCAAAATAAAACAAAACACTGTGCCAACTATGGAGCATTTTTGTTTCAGGGGTTTCATGAAATATTACCACACATTATAATTTTTAATCTTTACAACAATGTGAAGTAAGCATTGCTCATAATTTACATGTCATAAAAGTGAGTCTTTGGGTGGCTACATTGTTCAAAAAGATCTTAGCTGACAAATGCCAGAAGCAGGGTAACACCCCAGGCCATATCCAACACTCAATCTCATTTTTTTAACCACTCCTCTGAACTTCCAGGGGCACCATTTTAACCCTTAAATTGCTAGATTTTCATTAAAATGTTGAGTACTTTTCTTTCACTACATTTATCTAAGTTCATTAGGTTCCTAAACAATCTATTTTGTAATTTTTATTTATTTATTTATTTATTTTTTCCCTGAGGCTGCCTCGCTCTGTCACCCAGGCTGGAATACAGTGGCGTGAACTCGGCTCACTGAAACTTCCGCCCCCTGGGTTCAAGAGATTCTCCTGCCTCAGCCTCCCTAGCAGCTTGGATTATAGGCATGCACTATTATGCCCAGCTAATTTTTGTGTTTTTAATAGAGACGGGGTTTTACAATATTGGCCAGTCTGGTCTTGAACTCCTGACCTCAAATGATTTGCCCAGCTCAACCTCCCAAAGTGCTGGGATTACAAGCATGAGCCACTGCGCCCGGCCCTATTTAGTAATTTTTAATGACCACATTATACAGTTAGAATTAGAGAATACTAGAATCCAAAGAGAATTCATATATTTTGTCTAACCTGACAACTCAATACCAAAAATCCCATTTTAATGTGCATCTGCTACATCAGACCATAAGTTATGATATTTCTGGTTAACACTTCTTATTGGCATTGATCTAACTACTTTCTGCTCAAATGGAACTGTTCCCACATTATTTTCAAGGACTGTTCTATAGTTTCAAAGCATCCTTCACAGTTTTAGAAAACGTGAAGTGAGTTTAGACTCGGATATCTTTGCCTTTATAAAAAGGAGTCATATCTTTAATAGCACATTTAGTAATTAGGTAGAATATATTCAAATGCCTAAATATATATTAAACACCTGAACGCACATGTGTGTGCACACATACCAACCTCTCGTACTCATTCATTTAGTTGCAAGTACAGGTGGCTAGAACACTTACAGCATTCCAGTCAATATCCTAGATCCTAATGGTACACTGCTAACAAAAAAGGTGTGATGGTTAATACTGAGTGTCAACTTGATTGGACTGAAGGATACAACGTATTAATACCAGGTGTGTCTGGCAGGGTGTTGCCAAAGAGATTAACATTTGAGTCAGTGGTCTGGGGAAGGCAGATCCACCCTTAACCTGGTGGTTACAATCTAATCAGCTTCCAGCAAATACAAAGCCAGCAGAAAAACATGAAAAGCAGATGGTGGGCTTAGCCTCCCCAGCCTACATCTTTCTCCCATGCTGGACGCTTCCTGTCCTTAAATATCGGACTCCAAGTTCTTCAGTTTTGGGGCTTGGACTGGCTCTCCTTGCTCCTCAGCTTGCAGACGACCTATTGTGGGACCTTGTGATTATACAAGTTAATACTTAATAAATTCTACCATTTTTATGTATACATGTATATAAAAGATATGTCCCTCTGAGAGAACCCTGACCAATACAATAGGCAATGTTCCTCACTTTCAGACTTTAGGGAGGACCACATGCCTGAAATACCCAAGATCATTTTTTGAATGGGGAAGTGACTGGAGATTGCACAATTGCTAATAAGGCTACACCCAAAATAATTGTTCTGAAACTATTTAACTTCATTAATATAATTTACACTAATTTTATCTTTAGGCTGGTTGAGGCCAGGAAAATATGCATTATATTATTTTACAGAATTTTAGAGTTGAAAAGAACATAAACCATCACCTATGCTCAATCTTCCTGCTTATTTGTAGTATTTCTTTAACTTTCCCCATTAATCTGGGTTCTGCCTACTAGACAGTATAAGAACAAGAAAACATGACATGAGAAAGGTATTTTTATTATTACAATGCTCTACAATATATGCCAGCATTCTTATTTTACAGATTTTCTTTAAAAAATGATGCTTAAAGAAGTAAATTTCCAGCCTAAGACATACAATTATTAAGTGGAAGATCAGAGATTAGAGCACAGGACTGTTTGTCTTGAGACCTGGGTTCCTGACCATAGGATTCCCTCCCTAGTCAAATTCTTCCAAGTCAACAAGTTCAGTCCTTCATGCAAAGACTGTGCTAGGTGACTTGAGAGAACTCTGTGTCTCATAGTCTCTGACTTCCAGATGTTCACATTACAGCATGATCAACAGATATATGCATGATTTTACTCTACTAGATTGACCAATTTGTTAAAACAATTTGTAAGAGATGTGCTAGGGGAATAGAGGTAAAAACATAATTAATGCCAAATAGGAGAAATTAGGCATGGTTTCACAATGATTGTTTGAGGTAGCATGGAAGATAAATAGGATTTTGACAAATATAGATATGGTAAGGCATACCCTATGGTCTTATTTTGATATAAGTAGTAAATAAGAGCTGACTTCCTACTACCCAAGAATTCTCTACTACATCAGATCCATGCTGCCCACACTCAAAGAAGGACAAATACGACAAAAAAAAAAAAAAAAAAAAAGACTTTTAGCAGCAGCCCTCAACCAATAACAAATGAGAGTTTCTCTTCTTTCCTTCCCATTTGGTGTTTCCTAGGATGTCTGACCTGCTAAACTACTTCATTTGAATCCTTGACTCAGGATCTGCTTCTGGGAAACCCTAAGACTTTACCTCCATTAATCTCAGCCTGCACACTAGAGTGGGTGGTTCTGAAGAGACTGAAGAGGCTACTGTCAGTCTCAAGGTCATCTAGTAAATTTCCCCTCAGTAAATTCAAAATCTTAGTAAATTGAAAGACAAACTTAGACTGCAACAGCCAAGAGAGTAGTTGTCAACTACTGACACCAACTGTGAATCTCAACTTTTGCCCATGTGGGGCCTCTAATGTTGTCAAGATTGATGAGCTCCCTTGGTATTCTGCCTTCCAAATCTCACACTAATGCCTCTCCCTTGACACCTAATGCAAAAATTCTGAAAGTAGTGATGGTGATGTTGAATCAAAAACAAAAAAATGAGCATAATTTTAACCTAAACGTTCTTTCATCGTTTATGTGTACAAATACCACTGCCTGCCACTATTTTCATTTCATATCAACATTAGCCATGGTGAGATTTCTTGCCTCTCCTTTTTCTCTCTGTAAATAAACATTTTACCCAGTCTTCAAAGTGCACTTTTATCACTCCCTTTTGGTAATGTTGGGCAGCTGGACGAGATTTGAATAAAGAAGAGCTTCTCTTGTTGAGAATTAACAGAGAACATGCCAAACTTAAGGGAAATTAATGACAATGAGTTAAGGAATAAAAAGCTGAAGAGAATTAGGAAATTTATTCAGACCCATATGGCTAACTACTGATTTTAGAAAAGCATCCAGCAAATATTAATGAATTAGCATTTTGAGGAGGTTACCAGCACTTTTCATTTCCTGTCTTTCTGACTCTGGGAGAGTTACCATTTCCAAAATGTTATATCAGCAAGCTTCATCATTAAAATGCTGAAAAAGTGCTGCTGGAAAAGTTTTACTTAATTTAGTTCTGGAACTGAATATTGGCTTGATGACCTTCTTTGAAAGAATTTGAAAACAAAACCCCTTCTCAAACAATGACATATTTTCTTCTTTCTGTTTTGTTTGTGTGCATAACCAAGGCATCTAAGCAAAGATTTTCCCAAATTTTATTTGTCTGGGAAAAGCAAATTCAATCTTTAGATGTGTGTGTGTGTGTGCGCGTGTGCGTGCGTGTGTGCATATGCATGTGGTATTTGTTATGTGTTCCTCTACGTACCAAAGGAATAAAAGATTTGAAATTATGCTCTGGATTATGTTCTTCTAAATGCTTGGGAATTGTGATAATGATTTCTCCTAAAAATTTATTACAGTTGTAAGGCTCTATGTCACGCTTCCATGTGTATTTTCTCTTTTAATCCTCACAATAAACCTATTTCATTCATACTTTTATTATCTTCACTCTTGTAAACAGTTAAATAAGTTAAATAAGTTGTCTAAGAGCACAAATTATTAAGAGCTGGATTCAAGATCCAAGATTGTTTAGCTCTCACTTTTAACCAAAAATCTTCTGTCCCTAGAAGGTATTTAATTTTGTTTAAGGATTTACGGTTCATTATTGGAGTATTTCAATGACTCAGACACGGGATCTGAGGCCCCTAACATGTGAGGTGAACCAGGATGCTTGCAATTTTCTGTCCATTACCACACGTGACTGTATATTAGCATCCTAAACATAAGCAGTAAACGTCAGGCTTTGTTTGAATGTAAAATAACAGGATTTTCACCATAGGGACCAGACCTTCATTTTTAAAGTGAAAATGTATTGAAATAAGTGGATATAATTGGAATCAACATTTCTTATTTTGATCTCAAACGCCACCATATTACCAGTTCTATCTCTGCTCTTTGAAATGGCTGTAGAACTTCCATGAACATAGATAGGACGTGGTCAAATTACAATTTCCTGTACTAAATGTCCAAGTGACTGGAAACAAATAAGAACTCTCCAGATTATTTCAGTGGGTAGCCTTGACAAACTATGACTCTATGAGGAATTCCAGTGCGCAAGAATAAAGTAACCCTTAAGAACATGATTAAGTACTTGTTTTGTACTCCTGGATTTGATAACTATATACATGATAGTGTTCCGTTTGTGTTAAGCCTATAATATACGATCTTTAAAAATAAAAATGTCATAGTGCAAAGTAGGGAAAGGTGTTAGAAACCAAAGCCAGGAAAGATATTACTACTGCAATGGTCACATAATGATAAGTCTGTATTGAGCATATTATCTGCTTTCAATAAAGTGATTTTTCAGATAGTCTTGATTCAGAAAGCATCTCTCTGCTTATGCTGTTTAAAATAGTTATTATTTAAGTACATTTCTGTCTTAAATGTGAGCCTGGAAAGTGCAGATTGCAACAAAAACAAAGACAAAACAAGAAAATATTTCTCAGCCAGGAATGGTGGCTCATGCCTGTAATCCCAGCACTTTGGGAGGCTGAGGCGGGTGAATCACGTGAGGTCAAGAGTTCGAGATCAGCCTGACCACCATGGTGAAACCCCATCTCTATTAAAATTTAAAAAAAAAATTAGCCAGGCGTAGTGGTGGGCACCTGTAACCCCAGCTACTCAGGGGCCTGAGGCAGGAGAATCACTTAAACCCAGGAAGCAGAGGTTGCAGTGAGCTGAGATTGCGCCATTGCACTTCAGCCGGGGCAACTAAAGAGAAACTATCTCAAAAAAAAAAAAAAAAAAAAAAAAAAATTCTCTTTTTGGTACCTGTAAACAGGCCACGGATCAATTAAGCCTTGGTTGCAGTGACTAGAAGTAACATATAAATGCATGAAATGAGATTGGTCTAGTTGTAGCAGAGGAGAAATGCTAGATGTAAGGTCAACTAAGAACTGTTACAACAGTGGTTATTCTAAGTAAGAGGGAATTGAATTATTTGAATGGAACAATAATTGAGACTAAGCTTCATTTAACACTTAATGAAGAGGTAACAAGGATGGACTGTCATAATAAGGTTTCACAGTGTTCATTTCTGGATAATTTTTAAGCACTCCTGAGATTAATTGAATCGCAAAGAGAATACCTTTTGAGAAAATAAATCTTAGGATATAGTTAAGAATAATCACTTTACATTCTTGATTAGAAAGAGGTCTAATTGGGCCGGGCGCGGTGGCTCAAGCCTGTAATCCCAGCACTTTGGGAGGCCGAGACGGGCGGATCATGAGGTCAGGAGATCGAGACCATCCTGGCTAATACGGTGAAACCCTGTCTCTACTAAAAAATACAAAAAAAAAAAAAAACTAGCCGGGCGAAGTGGCGGGTGCCTGTAGTCCCAGCTACTCGGGAGGCTGAGGCAGGAGAATGGCGTGAACCCGAGAGGAGGAGCTTGCAGTGAGCTGAGATCCGGCCACTGCACTCCAGCCTGGGTGACAGAGCAAGACTCCATCTCAAAAAAAAACAACAACAAAAAAAAAAAAAAAAAAAAAAAAAAAAAAAGAAAGAGGTCTAATCAAGAATAAATGTATAAGGACCATTAAAGAGGATAGGGGCAAAAATAATAACACCATTGAATCTATACTAGATTTTTAAAATCAAAAACACTTTGATAAGCTAAACAGATGTTTAAGTCATTTGAATTCTATTTTTCTTTAATTTCCTAGTGTTTTAGGAGGATAATAACCTATGTGATGGCATCTTACCTTTGCTTCAGCAAGCTATTTAAATTGCAATGGTTCATTTAAATTTTATTTATAGCAACCAGAACCTTAACAGAAGGGAAGAGAGATGTTTTATTATAAATTCTTATCCTTTAAAGAGACAACATATTTTCCTTTTGTCCAAATATCTTCCCTCACATTGTATTACCATGAGTTTCCAAAATATCTTGTGGTGTTGCTTGTATTTGCACATGCCTGGAATTCTTTAACTCTATTGTCAGAGAATAAAGAATAACCACTGTTTTAACAGTTCTTGGTTGACCTTACATCTAGCGTTTCTCTTCTGCTGCAACTACACCAATCCCATTTCATTCATTTATAAATTATAATTATTTTAAATATCAACCTTGGAAAGGTAGAAGTAAAATCATTTTAAGATGGTATGGTGTACGTATTGTAATTCAATTGCTATATTCAATTAAAAAATGCAGAATGAGAAATGACTATAGCAGTCTTATTTAGAAGAACAGATTCCACCTGGAAAATACAGCGAGTTAATTTCCCCAGGTTCAGCTGACTCCAGTAGTTAAAAGCAATCCCTCAAGCTTCTCTCATCTCATATCTGATCAGTTCTTCTTAATTTGCTTCTTAGGTGATATACTCCATTTGTATCATGGTGATCAATGCCATTCTTGTATCAGTCAATATATACTTTGATAACAAGCAATGCCCCTATTTCAGTGGCTAACAAGTTGTCTACACTCTATGCCCTAAACGTACAATAATAACCCTCCTCCAGTCCCAGGATATGATGGTAGAAGAGACACGATGTCACAAGATACTCGTGTTTGACAAGACCTACAAACTCCTCTATATCGACCTCTTTTCTTTAACTTCATCTTCCTCCTCTCTACCCTATGGACCCTGTGCTGTAGCCACACATAACATGTTTGTAGTTCTTTGACTATAACAGACTCTGTGTTAAACCCTGTTTTTAATTTTATTTTATTTATTTATTTATTTGTGATATTGTTTCCTCTACTTGGAATGCATTTTTTTTTCTCTGTTATCTGGCCAGTGCCTACTCACTGCTCTAGATTCAGCTTAAATGTTGTCTTCTCTGGGGATGAATATAGTCTGCCTTGCTTTCACACCAGCCAAATCTTTTGTGGACCTCATGTATCCTGCTGTTTCCTTGTGGCCTTCTTTCGGCCAATCTTTACCACAAGGATATGAATGCCTGGAAATCAGAAGTTCTACCCTTCTCTGAATTTGAGTACAGAACGTTGTTTGCACACAGCAAGACTGTAATAAGTAAATAAATAAGTTGGCATTAAATGTTTGGTGAGCTCCTCTCAGAAAAAGCAGCATTTTGATGGGGATTGTATGTTAAAAAAAAAAAAAAAGGAATGGTTTATGCCTGTCAACTGACAGGATAAGAAAGTCACATTCCTGTTGTGACAAAAGGTTCCAACAAGAATCATAGGTCCAAAGAGATTCCAGACACTTTGTTAAAAAGCATAAATTACCTGTGTGCTATTCCAAAAAGATGAATAAGTAGACATTTTTTAACTGCAAAGATAACATCTTGCATGGTCAGCACTAAAATTAAAGTTTTAAAAGTTTTCAGGAAAACTGATGGCTATATGTTGGTAACAGAATTCTTTTTGTGCAAACAATGATAGTATGCCTAGGTCTTCTATCCTCTGAATTTAGTATTAAAATTTTCACATGTTTAGAATTCTCATGAAATAGAATGTCCTGAGCAATAATATTTATTCATTGAAGAGTAATTTTGTAATTTTTTATATTTTATTCACTACTCTATGTAAGTCAGGTTCCTTTAATATTGACAAGAACATTATGAAATAGAAATAATAATTATTTTTCACAGAGGAAAATTGAACTTAGCAGTTGTGTGAATGCTCACATTAAGATAATTACATTTTTTTCTACCATGTAGAATATCTTTGTAAAATGGGAAAATTATAACAATTAGAACTGGAAAATACTATTGAAATTATTTTTATTCTTAGATCAAGCTAATCTCCTGCCTTGTGAAGATGGGTAAATCTTGCCATTTGAAATAAATAATACTGTGTTCTTCACAAACATGCTGATGTACGCATTCCAGTATGTATAACTATTTGAAACAAAACTTTTAAAATCATACTTTGAGAGTCCCTAAATAGTCAGCAATGAATGTAGAATGACAGAAATGAATATTTGACAAAATGATTCTGGCAGTAACTTTATCCTTATAGCATCCTCCTAGTACTGTGATTCAATTATATGGCAATAAGACCCCAAAAGCAATTGCAGCAAAAACAAAAATTGACAAATGGGAGCTAATTAAACTAAAGAGCTTCTGCACAGCAAAAGAAACTACCAACGGAGTAAACAGACACCCTACAGAATGGGAAAATGGGTTCACAAACTATGCATCCGACAAAGGTCTACTAATACCAAAAATTTATAAGGAACTTATACAAATCAACAAGCATAAAACAAATAACTCCATTAAAAAGTGGGTAAAGAACATGAGTGGATACTTCTCAAAAGAAGACCAAGTGGCCAAGAAACATGAAAAAATATTCAACATCACTCATCATTAGTGAAATGCAAACCAAAACCACAACGAAATACTGTCTCACACAAGTCAGAACAGCTATTATTAAGCCAAAAATTAACAGATACTGGCAAGGCTGTGGATAAAAGGGAATGCTTATATAGTCTTTGTAGTAATGTGTAAGCCCCATTTCCACTGTGGAAAGCAGTTTGGAGATTCATCAGAGAACTGAAAACAGAATGTAATTCGACTTAGCAATTCCGTTACTGGGTATCTACCCAAGGGAAAATAAATCATTCTGCCAAAAAGACACATGCACTCACATGTTCATTGCAGCAGTATTCACAGTAGTAAAGACTTGGGGTCAACCTAGGTGGTCCATCCATGGTGGATTGGATAAAGAAAATGTGATACATATATACCATGGAATACTACACAGCCATAAACAAGAATGAAATCATGTCATTTACAGTAACATAGATACAGCTAGAGGCCATTATCCTAAGCAAATTAAGGCAGGAACAGAAAGTCAAATACCATATGGTTTTGCTTATAAGTGGGAGCTAAACACTGGGTACATTCAAACACAAAATGGGAACAATAGACACTGGAGGCTTTAAAAGAGGTGAGAGAAGGAGAGGCAAAAGGGCTGAGAAACTGTCTATTGGGTATTATGGTCATTACCTGGGTGATAAGATAAATCATACCCCAAACCTGTGACATCATACAATACAACCATGTAACAAACCCACTGAATCTAAAACAAAAGTTAAATAAATAAATAAAATACTTAGAAATACATTTTTTAAAAAACAAATGTGTGGCTAATCAAAATTACACAATGCTAAACATCATGGATATATGGGTTCATTTTGGAATGGCCCAAATCATGAAGAACACATTTCAAGTGGCAATTCAGCGATTATATGAAACCATTTATTTGACATTTGACATTCAAAGGATTTCCAGTGCTTTGGGGTCTTGATTCAATTCTGATTTCTAGTTCTGTGAAGGCATTTAGATCCAACTAAAGGAATGCAAATAGTAAGGGCTCCAACTGCAAGACAGTTTTTTTTAACAAGTCAACTTTACCAATTTCTTTTTTTCCTCTCTTTTTTTCTTTTTTATTTTCTATTTCTTTTCTTTCTTTCTTTCTTTCTTTCTTTCTTTCTTTTTTTTGGCAGAGTCTCACTCTGTCACCCAGGCAGGGGTGCAGTGGTGCAATCTTGGCTCACTGCAACCTCCGCTTCCTGGGTTCAAGCGATTCTTCTGCCTCAGCCTCCCAAGTAGCTGGGACTAGAGACATGTGCCACCATGCCCCGCTAATTTTTGCATTTTTAGTAGAGACAGGTTTTGCCATGTTGGCCAGGCTGATGTCGAACAGATCTCAAGTGATCTGCCTGCCTCGGCCTCCTGAAGTGTAGAGATTACAGGCATGAGCCACTGCACCCAGCTCTTTTCTGGATTTTTATATTTCTGGACTAATAACCAAATGTAATCAATAAAATTTGGTCAATATCTCCACTTCATTTATTTGAACATGTTTTGCAAGATTCCCTAAGTAAGGTATTGAAGATTGAGACTAGTCTGGCAAAGTCATGAGACCCTTAGCTGATCTCATAAAGTCCACCTCATGAAAGGATATGATTCAACATCTCAAGCTAAGGTATAAAGTGTGGACATACAAAGGCTTACAGATTTTATACTTCCTTATATGTTACACATTGCTCCATACATATTTATTACATATTATATAGTCAACGTCTCCTCATCTCTTCCCTGTTCAACATGTCTCTCCCAGTTTGAATCATTGTTGCAACAACATTCTTTTAAAAGCAATGATGATTTCATCAGAAAAGAAAGAAGAAAAAACATACTAATGTGGCCTTAGCCCTCAGTTCAGAGGTGTTTGCACTGAAGGAATTGATTCTTGATATACACAGTATGTGCATTGCAACTAAAAAGATTCAACTGGAATCAAAGTCCTTTTACATTTTTGTGCAGTAACTGTTTAGAATAATAATGTCCCCTACATTACCCTTAATTTAACTTCATTCAGGCTTGCATAGGAAATAAAAGAGGAAAATAGTACAGCTCTAGCTACTTAAGTACCCTCTCAAGGTAATGCTAGGATTCATACTGATAGTCGTACTACCCAGAGAAAGTAAGTGAGGGGAACTAGACATTTTTTCAAATTGTAATTAGGATACCTACTCACTTCTTATCTTTGTCTCCTAAACTGAAACCCAATTAAGTTAAATTTCATTTAAATAATTACCCTTTTATGGTCATCTCCACTACACATATTTGAGGATTATGGATGGTTGAATCCTGATTAATCAAATTAAGATGCATCATAACTGTGTGCATTTACTTAATGAAAGATGTTCAAATAGGATAATGAGCGATTTGGACTGTTAGTTGTTCATGGAGTTCCAGAGGGGATAAGACAAGGCATATACAATTTTTGAAGGTCCTAAAATTATGTACAAATATATATGTTTAACTATATATATGAATGAACATCAGAAGATGTTCATTCCATAGATTTGCTTTTCAAGGTATCAAAAGGATCTATTACTCAAAAGAGAGCCCTTAGTGACCTCTAATATTATATATTTTTAATCTTTCTTAGGAAACAGAGCACTTAAAAGTCATTGTACTTATAGTGGGACCCCAAATATAGATATATTTTAGCTGTTTTATGAAACAAAAATTATTTTAATGGCATAAAGTATGACTTATGTACTACCCAGCTTCCTTCAGGTTGCTCAGGGTAATTCCTCTCTCCTATCTTAATACTAATGTTGGAACATATTAAGCGGAGTGGCTTAAATTAGAAGCAAAAATACAACTATCCTGGGCAACGTGGTGAAACTCTATCTCTACAAAAAATACAAAAATTAGCCAAGCATTGGTGGCTCATGCCGGTAGTCCCAGCTACTTAAGAGGCTGAGGCTGGAGAATCACTTGAACCCCAGAAACAGAGGTTGCAATGAGCTGAGATCGTGTCACTGCACCACTTCAATTTGGCAATCTGGGTGAAAGAGTAATACCCTATCTAAAAAAAAAAAAAAAAAGCAAAAATACAACAATCTTTTGAATTTAGATTTACTTTGTACCACCTTTGGATTTGCTGCTTGTACTTGAAACATTCATGTCTTTCACCTATCCATCTCTGTCCATACTAAGGCAGTAATGTAAATGTGGAACATATTAAGTAGTTTATCCTGATGATTAAGGGACAAGTCTAGTTGTGGGACCATGAGAAAGGTATTTAATCACATTGACAGGATTGCTGTGGAGCATGGATGAGATGATCCATGTAGTGCATTTAGTACAGTATACATTTTTAATCAATACAAGACATACTATTTTGTATATTATAATGATTTTATATGTCTCCTGTGTGGCAGACAGTTAGGTCTTATATTCATGAGAGCTCAACCCTCATGGACTAATTACCTTCCAAAGTCCCACCTCCAAATGTCATCACATTGAAGATTTGGGTTTGATTATACAAGTTTTAAGAGGACACAATCATTCAGTCCATAGAACATAAGGCATTTGTTGTGGAAAACTACATTTGCTACAGTGTTTATTAGAGAAAAATGTTAGTTGTTTACTTAGGATGATAAGCCATATCTGCCACAGAAGATGATTTTTCCATCAAACTTAGTGATAATTAATGCAGCCAACCTCACTAATCTAGCTCTAATTTACTCAGCTGGTAAAAATAAAAATTAAAATTAAAAAAAAGAAGAGTGTGAAAGTCCTTCAATTCATTAAAATTAGGGAATAACTAGAAGAATAGTTAATCCTTATAAAATATTTGCAAATAGAGGTAATTTTAAAATGAAGTGCGGAACCTAAATATTGTCAGACTAGTGATATGTAATAAAAATATTCTGTTAGCCAATTAATTTTGTGAATTTCTGGGTTAATCAAAGTTAAGTTGGTTTCTTAATTACAGAGTTTCTCTGAGTCTTTAATTTAAATCTTTATGGTGCTTCTTAAGGTGAGGATAGTGTAAACTGCATTTAATACATTCATCTGGACGCACAATTCTTTTTCTTAAGACATTCCCAAAGAATATGCCTAGGAGTGCTGATATACAAATGTTTTTCTTCTCTGTAATTCTACATTTTATGTCTTTGATTTACACTCTTATGAATATACCTGGAGAAGAAAAAGAAAAAGAAATAAGACTCTTTTAAAGTTCTGAAGCAGGGATTTCAGCCTTAAACAAACAAGGAAAGAATGGCTTTCAAATCTAGAACTATATGGAAAAGGACATATTCTATGCACTTTCCTTTTCCCCAATCCAATTCTAAATTGGAGGTGTTACTCCTTTATGTAATATACACCTAGACATATGCTCTCTGCCTCTGACTCTCTCTCTCTCTCTCACACACACACATACACACACACAAACTTATCATAACACTTGGTTGAATACAAATTGCTGAATATAGATGAAACAATGGCTAGTGATATTTTCATGACCTTGAAGGTAATCCAAATGTGAACTTCAATATACTACTGTACACTGAATGTCTTTCAATATCCAACTTTTAAAATTTAAATTCTAAACAAAGTAAGCAGAATCTTTCCAGTGTACACTAGCTCAAGTATCAAATTATATAAATTATTTAAATGCTTTGTCAAAAATATGGCCAGTTTTAATTCATATTGCCAAATAAATTCAAAAGAACACATTCATTAAATTCTTCCATTATGTTCTTGTCATTGCTATTGGTATGAACGTTCTGACCTTTGAAAAGGATGAACAATTCAGAAATTCAACATAAAAAAGCAGTATTAAACTATGATTGAGGATACTGAAGAGGTGTTTTAGTATTATTGACTTTTAGAATTTGCTACCAGTTATTAATTTCATCTAGCCTTATCCTCAATAAAAATAAATAAGTAAAGACTAAGGTAGCTGTAAGGTTGATATATGGACACTTTTATTGAAAAATCAAATATGGAGCCTGAGGAATTATTTTATAAATCTAGCACCATGGAATAATAGCAAAACAAGTTCTGAACTCTGACTCATAGAATCTAGTCAGATGTCAGAGATCAGGTTTTTCTATCTAACACATTCTGCTGCCTTTAATTTATAGTTACCAAGCATCTACATAAGGGAGGAAGAGGCTCAATTACCTTCTGGGAATCCAAAGACAAATGGGATGTGGCATTTTTATTTAGGACCCACAGTACTTTTGGGTAGATAAACATACAAACAACTAACAAGTAATTCAAATGTTTAAATGGAGCATATTCATCAAGTGATGACATCACAGAAGTGAGATGTGGTTTTCAAGGAAGAATTCAAAAAAGGTTGTAATTTTAGTTGGGTTTTAAAACATGTGTAGGACTTCACAACGGGAAATGGAGGTGGACGGGTGAGGAGAAATGAGGGAGCTCTAAGATTGTCAGATTTAGTAAGTAAAAATATAGGATGCCTTGGAACTACTGTATTTTATTTGACATTCCAAATAAAGAGGAAAACATACATATGCATGATTGAATAACATTAATGTTCATATTTAAGGAGTGATCCTAGTTAAATATAATCTTGAATTTATCAGTGATATGTAAAGCCAAGTCACCTATGTAGAGTGAAATGGGAGTCAACAGGCCTGTAAGTGTGTGCAGATTTAAAAAAATTAAAAACTTTAGAACAATCCTAATGGGAATGGCAATGGTTAATGACTAGTATCTACTAAAAGAACGTCCTCTTGGCATTGAATTTTCTTCAAGTTAGAAACTTTCTCTACTATTTTAAATATTTATATACTTGATACAGTGTAAGAACACACAGAGACAAATATATAGTTTTAATTATATAGATGCTTTTTATATGTTTTATTATATATTGCATATACTTTATGATAAAATTAATACATATGCAATCCAGGACATTAAAAAATACATAATAGATAAATATAGAGGGAAAACCATAATTATATCACCACACAGAAATAACATTATATTGTTATTTATAATATATGAATATGAATAGATATATAGATAAATGTTATATATATAGGTAGCTATAGATAGGAAACGTATACTGTGTTTGAAGTTTTGAACACTGCTCGTTGCACATAATATTACAGGGAGAGCATTTTATTTCATTAAAATATGAAAATATCATTTTTATTTGCTATTTAGTGTTAGCATTGTTTGTATTGATCATTACTTACTTAAACAAGTCCCTATTGTTTAAGCCTTAGATGGCTTTTTAATGTGCACTGTTATAAATACAACACTGCAGTAAAAACTCTTTAGTGTAGAATTATCATTTTCACTTTTGATACATTCTTAGGATGAATTCCAGAAAGTGTAATTAGTTGGTTAAAGCATATGTGTCTTTTAGATCTCTAGATTCATTTTGCCAAATTGCTTTCTAGAAAGGTTGTATGAATTTAACTTGTTCTGGGAATGTAAGATAATATTTGCCTCACTATAAATTTGCAAACATTCAGTATTTTTAGAATTCTTGAGTATTTTTGAAATTTGCATTTGTTCATTAGAAAATTTTAATGTTTATATTACAGTAAGCATATATGTTTTTAATGTCATGACTTATCTGCTCATGTGTTTTTCCCGTTTCCTCTTAGATTATTAAATTTCATTTTCTTAATGATTCACAATAAGTTTTATTAGGTTAATATAATTTATTGTTGGTCTTATCTTTTAAAGTATTCCAAATTTGCCATTTGCTTTTTGTGATATTTATGATATACAGTAAAATTTTTTTCTTTTTTCTTTTTTCTTTTTTTTTGAAACAGTTTTGCTCTGTCGCCCAGGCTGGAGTGGCACAATCTCAGCTCACTGCAGCCTACTGGTTCAAGCAATTCTCTGCCTCAGCCTCCTGAGTAGCTGGGATTACAGTCACCCGCCACCACGCTGGGCTAATTTTTGTATTTTTAGTAGAGATGGGGTTTCACCATCTTGGTCAGACTGGTCTTGAACTCCTGGCCTCATGATCCACCTGCCTCAGCATCCTAAAGTGCTGGGATTACAGGCATAAGCCACCTCACCCAGCCTACAGTAAAGTTTTATGTCATTAAATGTTTCAATATTTTATATATTTATGGCTTATATACTCAGAATATACTTTAACCCAAAAGTAGATGGATATTTATTTAAAAGTCCTAGTGTTTTATGTCATATTTTAAAACTCTGAACCATTTTAAAATTTTATTTATTTATTTATTTATTTATTTATTTATTTATTTATTTAGATGGGGTCTCACTCTGCCACTCAGGCTGGAATGCAGTGGTGCAATCACAGCTCACTGCAGCCTCAACCAACCCTGGACTCAGGTGATCCTTCCACTTCAGCCTCCCAAGTAGCTGAGGTTACAGGTACATGCCACCATGCCCAGCTAATTTTTTAAAGTTTTTTGTAGAGGCAGGTTTTTGCCATATTGCCCAGGCTGGTCTCGAACTCTCAAACTCAAAGTGATCTGCCCACCTTAGCCCCTGAAAGTGCTGGGAATTACAGACATGAGCCAAGGCGCCTAGCCGCAATTTATTTTTTAATTTGTCAGTTTATATGTAGATATAGATAAAAAATACAGATACTATGTTTGGGGGCTATGTATTGTGTTCCTTTCATTTTATTATTATGTCTTGAACCAGTTCCACACTTCGTAAAATTGCCCAACCTGGGCAATATCAGATAGGTGCATGGTTATCAAGCTCAACCTTTGTCTCTGATATCATTACGCCTAAATGTCTAGAATAATATTACTGTTGATTTCTTTTCCAGACAACCTTTAGAATAGTTTTGTAAACTCCTATCCTTGACAAAAGGAATTTTATTGAGATGACATCAGTAGTTAATTGGAATTTGGTAAGAACTAAGAATTTTGAAACAATTGTCTCTTCAAGGAACATAATAATAATAACATTTATTGAGTGTTTATTATATTCTATTATTCTAAGTCATTCCTACTTACTAACTCATTTTAAAAACAAATGCACTCACTTCATTGGTGATTTGATTTAGTTCCAAGGCTTTAAATGCATTCTCTGTGAGCACATCCACATTTGCTTTTCCAGTTATAAATGCTCTTCTGAATTCTATTAAATGTATCATCTCCCTACTCAACGCTTCTTCTTTGATGTCTAATAAGCATTTAAGGTTTGACATATCCCAAACTAGACTTCTCTGTTCCTTTCACCGTCGAAGTTAATGACTCAGTTTAAAAACCTTGTAGTCCGAATTCCTAATTGACTTTTCTCTTTCTTTCATACTCTTCATGCAATTGATCAATAACTCTATTTTCAAAATGTATCAAGGATATATCTTAATACATATCCAGAATATATAGCTGAATACTTCAGATATATTTGGTGCTGTATTCAATTCTCAAAAATTTCATTGCTACCATAATCCAAACAATTTGTCATCTATAATGCTACATATAGATGATCTCCTTAGGGATCTCCTTGCTTTGAACTCTGCTCCACTAGGGTCTTTCCCCAAGAGAACAGCTAGACGGATCATTTTAATAAGTGACTCAGATAATGTCATTCCTATGAGAAAAGTGTCATGTGGTTCCCCATCTGCTCACAGTAAAGCCAGAATTTTTACTGTAACCTAAAAGGCTATCTGATAATTCTGTGCAATTTTCTTACATTTTTTCCATGGCTTATTTCTTTTCCCTCTCAAGAATATACTTCCCAAAGGCAGAGATATTTGTCCATTTTGTTCACTGATATATCAAGGCACCTGAAATGGTATATTCTTGTTATAAAATGTTGCTCAATAAATATTTTTCATAAATGCATAAACTTTAACATAATTTGATAGGAAATATGCTATTATTGTTTTTACTTTTCTAATGAGGAGACATAATTTTAGCAAGGATATTTAGCAGCAATTTTAATAGCCAGGATTTGAACTCAGGCCCTATTTCTGGAGTCTGACTTCTTAACCTTCAGATTGGGTACCGCAATTAACCTTATTTTTCAGTTAGATTGTGGTTAGTATTGTACTACCTAAGCCTCTTTGAGATTAGGCATGGTATGTGCCTTGCTTTGGCCAATGAAATGTAAGCAGAAGTGTTACAGGACTCTGTTATGCAATCTTCCATCTTCCTTTTCCCTTGCCACAGATGCAGAGTATATCAATAGCTGGGACCTGAATGAGCACCATGTGGAGGAGAGTTCTCTTCCACCTAACCAAGGATATGTAACAAGAATGAGAAATAAACCAAGGTTATTTGAGTAGATTATTTGTCAACACAATATAACCTAGTTCATTCTAAATAATACAAATATTTTATAGTTTTCTTTTCTTCTCTCTCTCTTTTTTTTTTTAGGAAGTAGGGTCTCACTGTGTCACCCAGGCTGGGAGTGCTGTGGTGTGATAATAGCTTACTGCAACCTCAAACTCCTGGGCTCCTTCTGCCTCAGCCTCCCAAGTAGCTGGAAGTACAGGTGTGTGTCACCATGCCCAGTTACTTTTTTTTTTTTTTAGAGATGGGATCTTGCTATGTTGCCCAGGCTGGTCTCAAACTCCTGGCCACAAGGGATCCTCTAGCCTTAGCCTCCCAAAGTGCTGCAATTACAGGTGTGAGCTACCACACCCAGCGTATAATTTTCTTCATGTAAATTCACCCAGTGATATTCCTAGACAGTGGTTGCATGTATATGTATGCAAATGATAGGTTGTTTTATGTTTTTTCATGATGGCATGATTTGAGGTTGAGAATGTTTCATTGAAAACGTTTTTAACATATTTAAGTGATACAGTTTCGGTGTTTGTCCCCACCCAAATCTCATGTTAAATTTTAATTCCCAATGCTGGAGGTGGGGCCTGGTTTGGGGGTGTTTGGATTATAGGAATAGATACCTCATGGTTTGGTGCTGTATTCACAATAGTGAGTTCTCACGAGATCTGGTCATTTAAAAATGTGTGGCACCTCCTCCCCACATTACTCTCTCTCTCTTGCTCCTGCTTTTGTTTTGAGAGGTGCCTGCTCCTGCTTCATCTTCTGCCATGAGTAAAAGCTCCCTGAGGTCTCCCCAGAAGCAAATGCTGCCATGCTTCCTATACCATCTGCAGAGCCATGAGCCAATTAACCCTCTTTTCTTATAAACCATTCAGTCTAAATTATTTCCTTATGGCAATGTAAGAATGACTTAATACATTCAGGTACTATATTTCAAGCATAGTAAAACATCTAAATTTTTAATATTAATGTGGAATACAACCACTGTTCAGAAGATAAATTCAATCTAAAAGGTTGTCCATCTTCCATTTACTTCTATACAATTTCACCACCTGCAAATAATGCTAATTTTTTCTTGTATCCAATAGTTTTATCTATTTCTGTCTCCTGCCTTATTGTTTTGGAAAGAACTTCAAGACAATGTTAAAAATAATGATGTCTTTGTCTTGTTCCTGATTTTAATGGGAATGACTATAGTATTTCACCGTTAAGTGTGATGTTGGAAGTTGATTTTTTTTTTTTTTTAATTATCATGTCAAGTAAATAATGTTCTGTCCTGGCATATCTACATGTTTATTTTCTTTTTACCCAGAAGTGACTATTCAATGGCATGAAATGCCTTTCTTGTTATTTATTGAAATCATCATTGGATACTTTACATTAATTAGTAGAATTAATATTAACATATTAGTTTATTTCCAAATGTAAAGAAATGATATTTCTGACATATTGTCCACTAGATGGCCTTTTCTTGGTGTGTGGTGTGTGGTGTGTGTGTGTGTGTGTGTGTGTGTGTGTGTTTTCTCGAAGCCTTTCTACCATTAAGATCAGGGTAAGGCTTATAGCCCCAGAGAAGAAGAATAGAAATACTGCTCTGGAAGGAGAAAAAAACATTAAAGTAGTTGCTTTCAGACCAGAAGGGGAGATGGAAGCCTCCTCTGTTGCAAAGATGAGTTTCTGGGGAGAGAGATGAAAACAGGTAGTTTCTAGGGGATTAGAGAGCACATGCTGCCAAAGATGCAGTTCTCACTATTCCATTTGCACAGATGACCCTAGGCATGGGGAATCAAAGCACTTTCTAATTCTCCAAAGCTTTATGTGTTCCTAGAATAAAATAACTATTTTTATTCCTCAGTAAAGGCAGAAGTTTAAAGCTTCCAAATGGAGACTACTAAATGTTTGCAATATAGGAGCTGAACGTTTTAACAGGCCTTTGTCCCTTATAATTTGGATGGTATATATGTTTAGTGAAGTAGTCAGAACTCTGGTTTCAAAAAACAGAAACTCAACTTCCAGTAATTAAATAAGAAAGTTAAATTTGTTGGTTGTATTTTTACCCTATTTGTGGTTTAATTTTGGGAACCCATAAATCTCCCTAATAGAACCAAATACCATTCAATTTTCCTCACTTTCTGCCCATTCTTTCTCATCCTTCTCTACATATTACTTTATGTCTCCCAGGTCTCTTGTTATTATGAAAGTGACATCGTGGCTACTGGTATTTTAATGTGGGGTAGGGGCAAGGAAAAACCGGTTGGTCTTGTTGGGGTCATATACCTCACTGGCATCAATATATTCTGTCCTGGAGATGAAATGCTGTGCAAATAGGTCATATGTCTGTTCCTTTGACTATAAGAGTTGGATTCTAAGACTGTTAGCTCCCACCTGAAATCTGTAAGTGGAGAGATTGTTAGTTCCCACCTGAAATCTGTAAGTGGAAGTATTTCACTAAAGTAATGGGTATGTGGTGACCAGGAGAATGGAGAGTTATTTGCAACCCACAGCAGCAAATATCTATTGCAACTAGGAAATGGAAAACCATGACTAAATATGTTCTGATAAACAAAAAAGCAACATTAAAATGCAAAGTAAAGATAGGCTGAATTAACAGTTCAAGAAAGAGAATGTAATCAGTTGACAGTTAACAACTGACAGTTGAAAAAGCGGAAGAAAAAGAACAGTGAAGTGTTGAAAATACAAATATAATTGGTATTTGCCTACTGAATGGCAACAATGGAGAAAGGAATTAAGAAATTGAAAACAATACGGTCTAGTGAATACTTAAATATTTATCAATAGATCTCAAATTACAAACATATTTGCTTTGCTATTAATGGAAAACAAAAATTTGTGATATAAGGTTATGAGAATTTTCTGATTGAGAAAGAAAGGATACACGGAATCTTAAGGTGGTAATTGTAACTCTCTGCACCTGATCTGTGAAGAATCACAAACACTCCAGGCACAGGGAAAATATCCACAATCATGGCCTGTCACTACTGTCTCACCTGCCACTGTCAAGAGACCACAAAAACAGAAGGTGGCTCATGGGGGATGGGTTAGAAATTAAGTAGTGATTTATTAACGAAGCAATTAAGTAGTATAGTTATTAAGCAGTATGTAATTGTTGTTTCTACCATAAAACCTATGAAGATTAATATATTCAGTAAGCATTTGAAGATATCAAGGTGACGTCATAGGAAAAGCTGAGATGAGGTAAGATTTTAAGTTAAGACAAAAAGAAGTATGTATTCGATAACTCTATCCATCCCCCATACTCTCTCAGTTTACCCATTCATTCCAGCTTTTGCTGTGGAATCCAGGTGTGTACCGCTGTAACCTTATAGCCTCTCACCTCATTTGTACTCTGTAGCTCTCGTTTTCTGCTTCCAAGCTTTCATTCAGCCATTTTGATGCATTTGCAAACAAATGCAAGGTAGTTATAGGTCAACTGTTGTCTGGTGAGAAACAGAATCTAGTGAATTAATACCACTGCTTTTCTTATCCTTGGATAGATAATTCTGAATGTATTCTACGTATAATCCTCCGAGCTTTATAACAGGAGCAAGTCTCAACTATCTATGACGGGTTAGGCTTGCAACTCGCCCTTTGGATAATTTTTCCCTCCCTTCTTGTTGCACACCTACTGGTACTTTACTCTTGTTCTCAAAATAAACTACCTGTAGAAAAGTAGCTATTTTAGACTTTTCTTTCAAGGAAATCTAAAATAAGACAAAGGAATACATATGTGATACACATATGCATCATATGTAACGTACATATATGATAGGCACAAACCAATTCAAAGAGGCTAAAGGCCAAAACCGATGAAGTTTGCATGCTAAAGGGAAAAACTAATAAAAATACTGACTTTGTAAGTTATGATCTGGCCAATGAAGTGAAAGTTCCATTGCTTGGTGAAAATGGTATAATGTTAAGGGATTATAGTGGAAAAATAAGCCTATTTATTTTCAACTTTACTATGAGAAACTATAGTGCTTCGGATAATGTGACTAGGAGCAAGTTACTTGAGTTCTATTAGCCTCAATGTCCTTATCTGTAAAAAGTGGAATAATGATAATAAGTACCTTATTTTGCTGACATAAGAATGAAATTAGGTAATGACTATAAATAAGTAAGATATTTTGAAAACACAAGGGCCGATATTCCCTCCCTGAACGGAAAGAGAAACACCTTATATTACATTCTGATGAATCAATACCCACTCAGAAACAAGACAGACATTTCCCCCTACAGATGTAAAATCAATAATTTCAAGTTAGTTATCAGTAGGTCATCCTACCATTCCAAAAACTTCATAGAATACCTTATTGCTTTTACTAGCACTGTTTTTGCTTATATTCCCATCAATACTGTTACTAATCCTATCATCAATGTAATTTTATTCACATTTATACTTCTCACATCTATCTAGTGTCTCACCTAGGTACTCAGTAAATATTTGTTGAATGTGTAAATAAACAATTTGCTAACTGTGAAGAGTGGGAACAATTAACTTAAATAAAGAGTTGATAGCTATACTGATGTGGAAAATATTCTAGCAGCTTGGGCTCCTTGGTGGTACAAGTTTACTATAATGAAGACAAATATTAATATAGGGTACCAGAGCAGAGAGTAGGTTAACATCATAATGTTTGTCTGCATCACAGGCATAGATAACAACATCTAAAGCTCAACTAGGAGGAGGAAGCATTTCCCATCCCAATATATTACTGTGTTGAAGAGTAGATAAACACCAAACTTACATATATTTCACATAGTATACTTTAGGAAGGTAAATAATTTGATGACACTATAATCACAATTTAAAACTTTGAAATGCTCTGAATAAAATGCAGAATGTGGCAAAATAACTTTTAGCCACAAATAACACATGTAGGCCTTTACCAGCAATATAACCGTATCACCCAAGAACAAAAGGCAGTCCCCAGGCCAACATAAAAGTGCTCAAACCAGTGAGGCCAACTTAAAAATTTCAAAGAACACTGTTGTCTTTCAAAATCTCTGGACAACATACAATTCTGTTTCTACCCAAATACCTTTATTTTTATTTTTATTTTATTTATTATTATTATACTTTAAGTTCTGGGATACATGTGCAGAATGTGCAGGTTCGTTATACAGGTATACATGTGCCATGGTGGTTTGCTGCACCCATCAACCCGTCATCTACATTAGGTATTTCTCCTAATGCTATCCCTCCCCTAGTCCCCAATCCCCCAACAGGCCCTGGTGTGTGATGTTCCCATCCCTGTGTCCATGTATTCTCATTGTACAACTCCAACTTATGAGTGAGAACATGCTGTGTTTAGTTTTCTGTTGCTGTGTTAGTTTGCTGAGAATGATGGTTTCTAGCTTCATCCATCTATGTGGCCAACAAATATGAAAAACAGCTCATCATCACTGGTCATTAGAGAAATGCAAATCAAAACCACAATAAAATACATCTCACGCCAGTTAGAATGGCGATCATTAAAAAGTCAGGAAACAACAGATACTAGAAAGGATGTGGAGAAATAGGAAGGTTTTTACACTATTGGGGGGAATGTAAATTAGTTCAACCATTGTGGAAGACAGTGTGGTGATTCCTCAAGAATCTAGAACCAGAAATACCATTTGACCCAGCGACCCCATTACTGGGTATATACCCAAAGTATTATAAATGATTCTACTACAAAGACACATGTACACATATGTTTATTGCAGCACTATTCACAATAGCAAAGACTTGGAACCAATCCAAATGCCTATCAATGATAGACTGGATAAAGAAAATGTGGCACATATATACCATGGAATACTATACAGCCATAAAAAGAATGAGTCTAAATACCCTTATTTTTAAGTGCCCTTAATAAAGCCAAGTGCACATGAGAATATATTTTTAAAAAATGTAGTCACTCAGATTTAAAGGCCCAAATATATTGCATTTTAGTGTAAAAGTAAACTTCGAATTAAGATCTCAGTATCACAATGCTAATTTTGGAGAAACCATGGTTTACTGAAGAACTGCCACATGATTACAGACAGACAGACATTTCACTTGATTGAAAGCAGAACAGAGGAAAATGGTGAAAAATGTAATAAGTAAACCTGATGTCCAGCTTCAACAAAATTCTAGAGTAGACTGGTAAACACATGCAAAACATTTAGAACAGAATGTGTCAACATTGGTTATATAGGGAAAGTTATGTCAAGCTAATCAAAATGTTTAAACTATCGTGTTCATAATGTGCTATAAATCTAAAATGCTTTAAGTTCATCAAAATACTTGACAAAGCGAGAAGACTTTGGAGATGGCAATCTTATGGTGAGCTGAAGCCTGAGTGATGTGAGAGTGCAGCATGTGAAACTCTGATGAAGTGCTTTTCCATGAGAAAACAGCAAGGGCAAATGTCCTAGGGTGAGAAAATGCTGATTATGATCAAGGAACAAGGACGTCAACTTGAATGGAGTGGATGTAGATTAGGTCAGAAATGAGAGGAGAGAGACAAATTATGTAGGGGCATGATCATAGTACAGAGAATGTTTTCTATTTCATTGTGAGAGTAAGCCACTGGATGTTATAAGCAGGAGAATTACATGGCATAATCTGATATTTTTAAGAAAGTTATTCTGGCTGCTATGGGGAAAATAGATTATAGGGGGGGCAAGAATAAAATCAGGAGACAAGTTAGGAGGCTATTGCAATGTTCTGATTTAAACATAGTAGTGCCATGGATACGCTGCCATGGAAGTGGAGGTGGTGAGGAATGATTAGATTTGAAATCATTTTGAAGATCAGCCAATGGACTTGCTCTTAATTACATCTAGTGACAGGGCACATGGATGGTCCTTGACAGATTTTTTTTTTAATTAATAAAATATTTTGTGATGAAGTGAAAGGGAAAAGCAGGGGCAAGCATCCTTCTTACTTTCAGACCTAATATGAATTGTAGAAAATTAGGAAAGAAGCAAACTTGGTTAGAAGAATCAGGAGTTTTACTTTAGATGCATTTAGAACATCTATTGTATATATATTCTCCTGGGATGTCACAGGGTCTTTTAATAAATAAACCCACATGTTTAACTAACCTTTATTCAGTGTCTACTAGTAGGAAACACTAAAGATAAAACATTTTCTCTGTTCTTGTCTTTACATTGGCAGATAAAATATATGCTCAGTGGGTCTAGAGGAGAAAGCCAACCTGGTGGGCTCAGTTCTGTAGAATTATTTCTTGTCAAGAATCAGAGCCACCAATTAGAGTAGCCCTTGAAATGTTCTGAAGATTTATTGTTTTTATAAAAGAAACACTATTGCCTCAGCATTTAGAGTGCTTCATTTCTTTAAACATTTGTTTCGAATGGTATGTTGCATTAGTTTCCTATCGATACTGAAATTACCATAAATTTGGTGTCTTAAAACAACTCAGCTTTACCATCTTACAGTTCTGGAGGTCAAAAGCCTGAAATGGGTATCACTGGGCTACAATCATGGTGTCATAAGAGCTGTGTTCATTTTTGGAAGCTTTTAGAGGAGAATCCATTTTTTCTCTTTTCAAGTTCTAGAGGCACTCTTAGGCTCATGCCTCCCTTTCATCTTCAAAGCCAGCAATGGTGGTGGGAGTCTGTCTCAAAATACATCACGCTGACATTGACTCTTCTGTCTCTCTCTCTCCCGTGTTGGGCTCACCCAGGTAATTCAGGATGATCTCCCAGTTTTAAAGTCAGCTGATGAGCAACCTTAATTTCATCTGACAGCTTAATCTCCTTTTTGCCATATAATATAACATATTCACAGGTTCCAAGAATAAGGATGTGAACATCTTTGCGGTATCATTATTCTATTACATATAAGTAATATCTATAACTATTACATATACCTAAAATTTCTCAGGTTAATATTGTAGAAAAGAAGGAGGCAGATATTAGGCGCAGCTATTGTCCTATTGATTTCTGTGCGTTTTATCACATTCTGGGAAAATACATCAAGAAAACCAAAACATTGATGGGTGCAGCACACCAGCATGGCACAAGTATACATATGTAACAAACCTGCACGTTATGCACATGTACCCTAGAACTTAAAGTATAATAAAAAAAAGAAAGAAAACCAAAACATTTGTAGCATTTTGCACATTTATTTAATCTTCATCAGAACATAGTCAAATATTAATTACTAAATAAAATGCATGGCTCAATATTGATCCATAGAAATGGGTATGAGTTCAGAACTTGTTTATCAATGACACTACAAGAGTCAAGTTTGGTAGAAACTATCTCTTAATGGATATGATAATTTTCAATGGAATTTAAAACTATGTATGTTTGGCATTGGAAACTCCTTGCACTCCATTCTCTAATTTATACACAAATGACTTCATAACACTTTTGATAGGCAGGATGCATGATCCTTTCTTTTATATCCACTGAGAAAAAAAAAAATGAATGTTCCCTATAGATTTTTGTCAGACACTTCCAGAACCACAGATCCTTATTTTAGTGAATGTTTCTGAAATTCTAAGCAGCAGCAAATATCAGATTAGATAGAGATGTTGTGTTAGTCAGCGTTCTCTTAGAGGGACAGAACTAATAGGAAATTATATATGGGAGTTTATTAAGTATTAACTTACATGATCACAAGGTCCCACAATTGGCTGTCTGAAAGCTGAGGAGCAAGGAGAGCCAGTTCGAGTTCCAAAACTGAAGAACTTAGAGTCCGACGTTCAAGGGCAGAAAGCATCCAGCATGGGAAAAAGATGTAGGCTGGGAGGTTAGCCCCATCTCACCTCTTCACATTTTTCCTGACTGCTTTGTATTCCCTGGTGGCTGATTAAATGGCACCCATCCGATTAAGGGTGGGTCTGCCTTCCTCAGCCCACTGACTCAAATGTTAATCTAATTTGGCAACACCCTCACAGACACACCCAGGATCAATATTGCAGCCTTCAATCCAATCAAGTTGACACTTGGTATTAACCATCACAGATGTCTTCCTTAAGAAAACTTTCTCTGTGATCCTCACCTCTTGAGATTAGAGTAATTCCTTTAGTGATGTCTCTTCATGAAACTTTGCACTTTTTCTTCATACTTATTACAGGTGGAAGGAATTAATTGTTTTAATTGTTATTTGCTTGATGTTTGTCTCCCCTGAGTTGGAGCACTGCACCTGTCTCATTGACCACTCTGCTTTATCACTAGTTCTTTGCACACTATCTTGCTACCAGATGCTCAATAATTATTTGGTGAATAAAGAGAGTCATCAGACTTAAGAATCTAGAGGTTTTTAAATTAAGCTAACTTATAGGTATTTCATTTTATTTTGAATGTCATCTTGGGAATTTGGTAACATTTACTTTAAATAAAAGAAAACATCCTGGCTAAAATTATTAGTCAGGTGAATTATTGTGGGCCTAAAATAGATAATTGCTACATATCTAAAAATGGATCAAAAATTATTTAGAAATATTTTTGCCCTGCTGGCATACCATATTCTTGGTTCACCTCTATGTAGGCCTTCAAAAGAGTACATCCCTCTTATTAAAAATACCTTTGCTGTCATAACTTACCGTTAGATATAATAGTGACTAACATTTACTGAATGCTTACTAAGGGCCCGGCACTATTCTGAATATTTTTCATACCCATTTAATCCTGGCAACAATCCTACAATATAGGTATTAGTATTGCCTTTATTTTACATATGAACTGAGGCAACTGAGACACAGAGAACATACTTACCCAAGGTTATACAATTGAGGGAGGTCCAGGATTTATACCTGGTCTGATTTGTTTCCAATGCCCATGCTTTTAACTAGTAAAATTTATTATCTATACTCAACTGTTAAAGTGATAGAAATTGCCTTTGTTTCAGGTATTTCTTAAAGGGTATAAACTTGGTGCACAGCTACCAAATAGTTTTCAAAGCTTAAAAGTGGAAAATGATTTAAATATGTTGTATCATAAATTAAAGTGAGGACAATCTGAAGAAACAATTGTCTGAGTATTCCTTTAGATCAATGATTCTCAAAATGCAGTCCCCAGACCAGCCACATCATCATCCCATGGGAATTTGTTAGACATGCAAATTCTCTGCCACATCACAGACCTACTGAGTTAGAAACTCTGGGGGTTGGGCCCAAAAAGTTTATCAAGCTCTCTGGATGATCCTGCATGTGTAAGCCTAGGAGCCTCTGCTCTCCTGCATGGTAAGCAAACGATGGCCTGTGGGCCAAATTTGGCATACAAACTTATTTTTGTATCACCCATAAGCTAGAAATTGATTTTACATTCATAAAGAATTTAAAAAATACAATGAAGGGTAATATTTTGTGATGTGAAAGTTATTAAATGTGAAAATATTTAAATTTCGCATTCATAAGTTTTATTGAAAGACAGCCAAAGCTCATGAATTTACATATTATCTACATCTATTTTTACACAAAAATTGCAGAGTTGAACAGTAGCAGTAGAGCCTATATAACATGCAAAGACTAAGATACTTCCTTAATTAAAAAGTGTTTGCTGGCCCATGGCCCGATGAAACAGTGGTTTTCTACTGGGAAATCAGTGTCATGGTGATTAGAATCACTTGTGAGGCTTTGTGACCCTGTAGGTGCAGCCAGCCACCCCAGAGCTACTGAACAAGAAACACCAAAGATGGGACTTAGGCATGTGTTACTACAACAAAGACTATTGCAATCATGAGCTGAGTTTGAGATGCAGCCAGAACGGGAAACCCCATTTCTAGAAATAGATTCATCTGTAGTATCTCAGACATTTCTTACAATAATTCTGACAGATAAGTTATTTATTAATTTCCTCCTTACTGATGGGAACACTCAAGTTCAGAGATATCAAGAACTTTGTCCAGTCACATAATTGGTAGGGTCTGAACACTGGATTTGAGTGCAGGGTTGTACATCACAAAATCAATGTTTTAACTCCCTCCTTTATACTGCCTCTGTGCTTTTTGTATTGTTGTTGTTGAATGGCATTATTGCTGGGTCTCTTCCAAAGAATATCTTTAAATATTCTTTCACAGTCTCTTGGCTTCACTACTTAACAGGTGTCTGGTTGTCAGGTTTTTACAAGTTTCTACTATGTCTGAGTATTCCTTCTGGTTCTAAACTTATGTTTATCTGTCCAGGTCTGGTCGTATTTTTCTGGCTTTCAGCTCATTTCCATTTGCCTGCTATTACCTGTAGATCCACCTTGATCTTGTACCTCTGTCAAGGTCAAACCTATTACTCTAGTTTTCAGCCTCAAAACGAGGTGAGCTGATACCCAATCATGGTTTCCTCATCTGTTCAAAGAGATAAATCTGAGTACCTAGGGGAGGGTAGAGACATAGCATGGTAGGAGCAGGAGTTTTGATCTCTGAGTATCTGCAGGGAGTAAACCCCAACACACACACACACACCCGCTAACAACCTACCTTGGAATATGACATGAGCAAAAAATAGGATTGTGGCTGGACTCAGTGGCTCACACCTATAATCCTAGCACTTTGGGAGGCTGAGGTGGGAGACTTGCTTGAGTCCAGCAGGCGAGGCTGCAGTGATCCATGATCATGCCACTGCACTCTGGCCTGAGTGAGAGACTGACAGCCTGTCAAAAAGAAAGGAAGGAAGGAAGGAAGGAAGGAAGGAAGGAAGGAAGAAGGGAGGGAGGAAGGAAGGAAGGGAGGAAGGGAGGAAGGAAGGGAAAAGTAAAAGGAAGGAAGAAAAGGAAGGAAGGAAGGAAGGAAGGAAGAAGGAAGGAGGAGTGGAGGGAGGAAGAAGGAAGGAAGGAAGGAGAGAAGGGAGGGAGGAAAAAAGATGAGTGTGTTAAGCCACTACATTTGGGACTTCATTTGTCACAGAATCCAATGTTGTTCACCTTAAATAATGCTGTACTTAAAATCAACTCTGAGTAATCACATTAGTTGAGGTAAAAGTAGACATCATAGCCTAGGACAAAAAGTAACCAAGTACAGTACTATCCCTTTAACAGCAGTTTTACTTTCTTGGTTTTAATTACCCATGGTCAACCATGGTCCAAAAATAAGTACAATAAGACATTTAAGGCCGGGCCAAAGCCCAAGCCTGTAATCCCAGCACTTTGGGAGGCCTATATGGATCACAAGGTCAGGAGATCGAGACCATCCTGCTAACACGGTGAAACCCCCGCTCTACTAAAAAATACAAAACTAGTCGGGCGCAGTGCATGGCGCCTGTAGTCCCAGCTACCGGGAGGCTGGAGAGGCAGGAGGTCATGTGAACCCGGGAGGCGGAGCTTGCAGGAGCTGAGATCCAGCCACACTGCACTCCAGCCTGGCGGCAGAGCGAGACCCGGCCTCAAAAAAAAAAAAAAAAAAAAAAAAAAAAAAAAGACATTTGGGTTGAGAGAGAGAGAGACTGATTTTCACATAACTTTTATTACAGTATGTTGTTATAATTGTTCTAACATTTTATTAGCTATTGTTGTTAAACTCTCATTGTGCCTAATTTATAAATTAAACTTCATCATAGGTATATATGTATTTTAAAGAAACATGGTATATATAGGCTTGTTGCTATCTGCAGTTTCAGACATCCAGGGGGGTCTTCCAACATATCCCCTGGGGATACGGGATGATCGTTGTATAGATGACTCAAAGCAGAGAGACACTGCAGTTATAAAAACTTTTTTGTGTAATAACCTGTTTAACCTCCAAAGGACCTGTTTTATGGATAAGGAAACCAAGGCACAGGGAGGTTGAGAAACTTGTTTCAAGTGACACAGTTACAAGAAGCAGAGCTGAGATTCAAACCCTGGTCACCTGACTCTAAAGTCTTTATTTATACCTGACTACTATGCAATACAAATATGCTATTACACTTTTGTAATCTTCAGATTATCCTGAGTTAAAGATTGCTTCCACCACTGTTCTTAAGAGCCTGTTTCCTAGGGTGAGGTGGGTACAGTATTCAGTATTTATAGGTCTGATTTCATTGAATACCTTGTAACAGTGCTATTATCTCCACAGAAGAAACACTAAAGTTTGACAGTTTAATGGTCAAGATGCCAGAGCTGTTCTGAGCTGTTATTCTTACCCAAATCTTCAGATTCCAGAGTCTGTGCTCTCACAAGTATGCTCTGCTGTCTCAAACCTGTCAAAACATCCCTTCTAGAACACTGTTTTCCTCCTGGCTGGATTCCTCCTGTCTAGAGGATTGCTTTGTTAGTGAAATGACATAATATATGGGAATGTGTTCTGTAAACCAGGAAACACTGAACAAACATAAGGCATGATTATTACCAGTAGTACTTAAGACAGAGAACAAACCATGACAACCCAATTGCATGTACTTCCTTATTATTCAGAAAGGGAGCTCAGAGGAAAAATCTTGCCTGGGGAATTCAGTACAGTCTGAGTGTATACTCTGCAGTTCATTCAGAAAACTGATTCCACAGTTCTCTTCCTAAGTTCTGCTTCCCAAGTAATTGGGTAATATCCACGTACATGCAGTGCAGTAGGATCACCTCTGCCTCACGCATCCGTGCCTCATTTCCTCACTTAATGCCTTCTCAGTTCCGTTATTTATTTTCTTTAATATTACAACAGTACAGCAGGATGAGTCACACTCCCTGCCATTCCCAGTAGCACCCTCGAAGGCCCACAAAACAATCCGGTGATTTATGAGGCCTTTTTCTACCCAAATGATACATAATCACAGAAGCTGGCTTTTCACTGCCTTAGTCTCCAGATCAGGGACAGGTTTCAGATATCAGGTCAGAGAAGGGGTTTGGATGCTTTGATGGAGCCCCCGCAGTGGGGTTGTTCTAAGGCAGGGTGAATTGGATGACTGGATGGGGCAGAAATGGTGTAAATGAGGGTTTGGAAGACAAGCAAAAGCAGTTTCCAGGAAGAGGAGTCGTAAACACAGGAACTCAGGCTGTATACTAATACTGAGAATGAGAAGGCTGTGTATGTAAACCAGTTATTCTCAACCAAGGAACCCTAAGGGGCACTTGGCAAAGTCTGTAAACATTTTTATTTGTCACTAATGGTAACAAGTAAAGTGGGTGCTGGTTGGGTACTACTTATACCTAATAGATAGACATCAGAGATGCTTTTTAAATTTATTTAGTTAACTCTATATATTTATAAGAATCATATATATTTATGGTATACAACATGATGTTTTGATATATGTATACATTTTGGAATGGCTAAGTCAAGCTGAGGAACATATCTACTACCTCACACACTTATTATTTTTGTGTAGTGAAAACATTTAAAATCCACTCTTTTGGCAATTTTGAAGTATATAATGCATTGTTATTAACCATAGTCACCATGTTGTACAATAGATGTTCTGAACTGATCCTCCTTTCTAACTAGAGTTTTGTATCCTTTTACCAACATCTCCTCAATCCCCAACCTCCACTCCGGAACCCCAGCCCGTGGTAACCATCATTCTACTCTCTGCTTCTGTAAGTTTCAATTCTTTAGATTGCAGAAATGTAAGATAAGGCAATATTTGTTTTGCTGTCCTAGGCTTGTTTCACTTAGCATAGTGTCCTACATTTTCATCCATGTTGTCACAAATGACAGGATGTCCTCAATTTTTAAGGCTGCATATTATTTGATTTTGTGTGTGTGTGTATATATATATATGAATCTGTGTGTGTGTGTATATATATAAATGTGATATATATATCATATTTTTTTCATCTATTCATGGTTGATGGACACTTAGATTAATTTCACATCTTGAGAATTATAAATAATGCTGCAATAAACTTGAGAGTACAAATATCTCTTAGACATACAGGATTACTTTTAAGCTTTCTACAATGCACAAGACAGCCCTCTCACAAGAAAGAATTATCCATCTGAAAGTCAGTTGTGTGGAAGTTGAGAAAACCTGCTCTAAAACCAAGAGAAAGAGCCCAATTCCATTCAGACATAGAGGTTGAACCATGGGACCATGATAAGGGGAGACAATGAGTCTCTAAACCCTTGGCAACACAAGTGTTTTCTTCTACCAATGGTACCTGTTTCGAAAGTTTAATTATATCACCTTCTTAACTTAAAGATGGAGCTTTACAATTGAGCAAGAGGTGGTGAAATTTGTGCTGAATAGACCCTAACTTGAATTCTTGGTCAGTTGCTTACTAGCTTTGAGACCATGCAGAATGTTCTTGCCTAAATTCCAACATCTGTACAATGAAAATAATAATAATTGACTCGCACAGTAGCATGAACATTTAATAAATTGATGAAGTTTCAGATGTTCGCAGCTAAAGTTTAAGATCCTTGCCATCAGATCTACAGTCTAATATCCATGCCAGTGGAGAAGGCACTTTTGATGCTTGCTATGTGTTAGTTACTTTATACACATAATAATTTCACCTATTCAACAGCATTTAAAGTTGACTGTTGCACTGGCGGCCGACAAAAAGGAGAGGATGGGTACCATATTATCTCGTCTAGACTGAGGTTTTCCCAGCAGGGATCTTAATTGTACTTTTGTGATGAGGCATTTTCTTAGTGCAAAACAGGACAATATCTGACTCCCTAGAAAGACCGCTCACAAAATTTCCCTTTGCATCCTTGACGTCATCCTCCCTCAGCTCCTGCCTACTTCTTTGACTTTTTTTGTGTTTTGTTTGGTCAATCTCATTAAATAATGCATTTTAAAGATTAATGCATTCCTGAAATTCTGTCCTGAATCTTCTGCACTTCTGAATCTTTCTCATTCATTCCTAATTAACACCATCCCTGAGTGACTTCATATACATTCCAGATCTCAACTGCTTCTTCTAGGAGCAACATCTCCAGAATTGATTCCTAGCTAAAAACAATTTTAAGTCCTACAGAGCATCAGCTTCACAAAGGAGGCAGTGTTGTATAGTGGTTAACAAATACAGGTTTGAATATACATAGAACTGTAGTAATATTTGACTCTGGCATTTAACAAATTAAATGGAGCAAGTTAACTTCTATGAGACTTCATCTTTAAAATAAAAAAGAATAACACCACATTACATGACTTTTGTGATGATTAACATA
This sequence comes from Papio anubis, assembly GCF_008728515.1. NCBI lineage: Eukaryota > Metazoa > Chordata > Mammalia > Primates > Cercopithecidae > Papio > Papio anubis. Next base: position 88,474,457 of record NC_044987.1, read on the forward strand.
TGGAGGGTCTGGTAGAGTTTCTGATATTTAATTAACCCACAATATTTTTACTCAACATAGATACCTTAAACGTAACTGTTCCCAAATGTAAATTACTTTTCCTGTATTCTCATTCGCCAAAGGAGAAATCCTCACTCTTTTTTTACCTTTCACATTGAATACCTATATATTCTAATTATAATTCTATTTTGGTTCTGACCTTTCCTTCCATTCTCAGTGTTCCTGCTTTAGTTTGGGCCTTTATCACTCCTTACCTGGATTACTACAATAGCCTCAAAATGTGTCTCTCTACCTCCCCTCTCCCCATGTCCCTAAATTCCTACTAAAAGAACTAATCACTTACATGAAAAACAAAAACAAAAACAAAACAAAAAACTAATCGCTTACATTTCACACAAACTCTTATTGACTTCATTTGACTTTGAGAATAAAATTCAAACTGTTTAGTCTACAAGATCTATGGTCTGGCTTCTGCTTTCTTCTTTAGCCCCATCACCACTACACCTGGTGAACTCTAATCTTCATTTTTCACTCACCTTGTAGCAGGCATTCTCCATCACCTCCAAAGACAGTGAAGCACCTCTTCCTCTATATTCCTACACCTCTTGAGCTCACCTCTGTTGTAGTATGTATCACATTATTGCAATTATTTGCTATGTGTCTGGCCAGATGTACTGAGTTCATACAAAAAATTTAATAAACATTTGTCAAAGGATTGACTGATGTATGAATTTGTCTTGCAATATGAAAGACAGCAGCTACTGGTATCCTTGCCCTTGGTGTGTAACTGTGCTTTACTAGCCTGTATTGCCTATCTCTTTCTACTATGCTGGGCAAGTTAAACTGGTTTATTCATACCTGAAGTTTAGAAAGAAAATAGTAATAAGTCATGCATACATACCTACAATCATAAACACATACAGGTTCTCAGTATAAATGTAATCAGAGCAATCATTTGATAAACAGTTATTTGATTAGTGAAATTATCTTTTGTATATGCAGCCTGCAAATCCATTGGGTCATAAATGGCCAGTAATTCTCCCTAATTCAGCCTTTAAAGGTATCTTCATATTTTTATAAAACACATTTCTGAAAAAAAGACTGCTATATAAGGAAAAGGTCAAATGCATCTGAAGACTAGCTTTCAGAGTTGTAGTTTCCTTTGCCACCAATGCTTGCCCAGCACAGCCTGGTGCAGTAGAAGGGTGTAGCTTTTGCAGCTAGATAAGTCTGGATTCAAATCCAGATGCTTACTATGTGAACACAGGCAAGTCATTTAATTGCTTCCAGTGGCCTCATCTATAAACTGGCAGTATTAACACTTATCTCAAACAGCTTTGTGGGATTCGGTTGCAGGGTTTCTTAACATCAATACTATTAAGATTTGGGGCTGTGTAAATCTTTGTTGTGGTAGGGGGACTGTCCTACGCATTTTAGGATGTTTAGCAAACACTAGATTCATGACAGTCTGCAGACATTGCCAAATGTTCCCCAGGAGGTGGGTGGGAAGTGATTACACCTGGTTGAGAACCAAATTATATATGTTATAATATTTACAATATGCCGAGAATATAGTAGATGTTTCATGAATCTCCTTCTCCTTTCCTTCCCTATTGGGGCTAATGAAATTCCATACTTACATTTTCTTGGAAAAAGACTTATATATAACAATAAGCACCTTCCTGTCAATGCTTAGTCTGAGATGTGTGATATATTTTTCAGCCTTATTTGGCTCTCCACAGCAGATTTACTCAGAAAAATTTAATTATCAATGCAAAGTGATGGTCTGAATTTTCCAGTGATGAAGTTGGGGTTCTAATAAGTGGTTTTTGTGAAGATGGAAAATATATACTTCTTTTAGTTGGAGAGGAAAGAGAAGGAAAAGCAAAAGAAACTACAAAGCTGAAATAAATTTGAGGCTGTAGGTGTCATGGCAATGCAAGTTGAGGGATGATCGATTCCCCTAGATTCTGAGTGGCACATTCTGTGCACGGAGTGCCGGCTGACGTCAATCGGATTAAGTGGCCTCAATGCGAGCACTGCATGCAAGATGAGTGCAACGCAGGCCCCAGGATTTGTCATTGCCTCCAAAGGAAGGTTCCTGCTTCAGAGCAAGAAGAAGGACAGTCTGTGAATAAGTAATGAGAAGAGGCACATTCTTGCTTAAGGAAAAGCTCTCCTGATTTGTAAAATTGTTGCAATGCAGGTGAAATCTGAAAACACATAACATTTTTTGCACATGCATTTATTCAGAATAATCACTGCAGCAAAAATGGTGTACTTTTCTATTGGATCTGGGGAGTATAAGCTCCTCTGACTTCATTTTGTAAAAAGGTGATAGATTTTCAAGGCAATATGACCTTAAGACATGAATTCAGGGAGAGCGGAGGCTCAGAGTTCAGTAATAGATGTTACCACTTCTTCTAAATTAATAATTTAAGTAAATTAATCCATTCAATCTCTTAAAATTATGTCTGACATAATAAATTCTATATAAGTGTTAATTATTTTTATTACTATTACTTCTACTGCTACTGCTGCTACTTTCATTTTTTACAAAATACTATCTTTCATAGGTCATCTGAGGAAAGATTTCTCAAAACCTCTAGGATGGATTAAGCTATTCTCTTCTGTGATTTCATAGATATAAGTTATCCCATTTATAACTTATTCTATTCTATTAAAATTGTCCACTTAAGCTGTTTTTCTTTTATTGAAATGATCTCTTTGGTCGAAAGGTCTTGTATTATTATTTTCTTTTTTGAATTTTTAGCATGAACACATTGCTTAGTTCACATATGTTTGTGTAATTAATTGAAAATTTCTTCTCATTAAATACTCTTCATGATCTTTCTAGAATATTTCTGTTGTAAAGAATGCATGCCTGGCTAACCAGTAAAAGTGAGAAGAATGTTAGAAACTGTTCCAAAGCATCGTGCGCGTGCTCTTCATCAATGTCATTCATCTGAGTTGAATGGAGACTCTTTTTCTAATCCTGTGCAGTGAAGAATTAACCTTACTGAAAGAGAGGACTGGCCTTTTCCCTTAGCACCAAGAAGTGATCTCTAGGTCCCTGGAATGCTCTCTATAATAGGAGTGTCTTTGTTGTCTGGGAGCTTTGGCCATCAGATACCCTGATGATATAATTTATGATGGATACTTTGGGCCACACACTCTTGGTTTTAACATCTGGGGTGATTCATAATTAAAGGATTAATCTGACCTCTGGAAAGGGCTAGAAAGTAAGCCTGTGGATGGCATGTGATCAAGCCCCAATAAAATTTCTAGACACCAAAGACTCAAAAGTGCTTCCCTCGTTGGCAATACTCTTGTGTGTATTGTCAGATGTCAGGACCAGGAGGAGGTAACACTCTCCTTAACTTCACAGGAATAAAACAATTGGAAGCTCCACATTTATACCCCTCCAAGACTCTGCCCTATACATCTCTTCTTTTAGATACATTAGACATGCTTTCTTTCCCTGTAATAAACCACAAGTGTCATAGTTTTCAGTGAGTTCTGTAAGTTCTTCCAGCAAATTTTCAGATCTGAGGGTGATTTTGAGATGCCCCTGAGCTTGATGCCAGAAGTGATGGTGATCTCAAGGGTAATGTTCCCTTTAACTATACAATTGGCTAAGACTACTGCATGCTGACTTGAGTTTAGGTCAATTGATGATGTTATCCTTTATAGTTTGCGTTAGATTGGTTTAGTATTTTTCCTGGAGATCATTTCCCTGTGTCTGGAACCTTTGAGTCTACCCGAGACCTTAGCAGTAAATTTTCTTCCATCTGTTATTGGGCAGAATTGGGTGGGTACAGGGGTTGGGGTGCAAAGATAGAGTGAACACATTATAAGGGTATTACAGGATGAATTTACCTGAATTGTTTGCCCCCTTTTTACTTGAATAGATATAATCTCACATTTCTTCGTATACATGTTATCCTTTGCTTGCGTTGTTCAAAGATGATCACTTTTTGCCTGGATTGTTTGCCCCCTTTTTGCCAATCACTCAGGACTATATGTTCATACTTAGATACATTGTTGGATAATAGACATCATTTTCCAGAGCTGAGTGAATCCAGGGGCTGATAGTTAAATTGCCAAGAGGAATAACTATCCCCATATTTGGAAGCACGCTTTTTTTCCTACCTCTACACCTGAACCTTCTACCTTTCATCATGGGGCCACTAACAAGGCATATCCTTAGAATAAAACAAGTTTGTAAGTCATGAATCAGAGAAAATCCTCAATCTTCAAATGGAGGTATACAAGTATATAAGTATACTTATGTAGTTACTTATGTATTCAACATAGCTTCTTTTTCAGGCCCTCATTTCCCTAGGCTGGAGGGCATATTAAATCATTCTTCCTGGGGTATTTCATGGTTTTAAGAGGTACATGTGTAGTTCTAGGACTTTGTAAGATATGACAGAAAATGTATGGTCTTAGAGATATCTAGATTCATAAGTAATCACCAAAATGTTCATATCTACTATCAGTTTGGTGGCATACTCTGTTTCTATGCCACTCTGGGTCTGAAGATTCTTTCTGTGAGCCTCTCATGATCCCATCTGTCTCAATTGAACAACTTTCTCTCTCAGATCTTATTGCCTTCAAGGGAAACTGCTGAGAAGTTGGTGGCTGCACTTCTTCCTCATTATCTGCCTCCTCTATGTCTTAGCTTAGAAGAAAAATTATTCTCCCTATGTTCAGCCCATACATATGTGTGTTCACATATCTACACAATGTAATACATATATGTACACATATATACATGTATATATGCAAGCATATGTGTGTATATGTATCTATAAGAGAAACAAAAGTTTTTACAAAAATTCATACCTCTACTACATTGTATAAAGAGTATTCTTTAAAAAGTACTTATGTCTATCCTATTTTGTTATTGATGATGGTCATTAACCAGATTGATTTTATGAACACTGATGCATCACCACCTAGTGTTTTAAAAACACTAATTCAGTCATGTGGCAGTTCTGTTTTCACTGCTGAAATGAACTTTTCTGGGAGGTGTTGAATTCTCTTCAACTTTCAGGTCAGAGAGTCAATGATCCATGAAACCATGCAATTGGAAGGATTTTGTTGCAGAGGATTACATTAAATTCCAACTCCTATTAAGTCCTATGATTCTGAGAATACATGTTTGGAAAACTAAAATTTAGGGCTTAATAATCATTTTTGAGTAAGTGATCCCAAGTCTCATGTAATCACTTCAGCACAGGTATTAGTGTTCCTGTTTTATTGACAGAAGGAAAGGAAAGGGAAGGGGAAGGGGAAAGGGAAGGAGAAGGGGAAGCGGAAGAGAGATTCTGAGAGATTTACCATCCTTAGTGTCATACTGCTAATAAATTTAGAAGTGGACTTAAATCCATATAATCAAGTTACTAACCTCATTCACTTTATACTATATCACTTTGCCTTTTCAAGGACTGTTAAGCTTTATAAAGTGCCTATTATAAGTTAACCACTATTCCAAGACCATTGCATGTAGTCACTAGTAAAGCCTCACTGCAATCCTACGAAATGTATGGACTATTATTTCCCCCATTTTATAGAAGATGAAACTAAGGCAAAATAGATTAAGCCACTTGCTTGATAGCGTATAGCTTGTAAGGGATTGAACCAGAATTCAGGCTGAGATGGCTCAAGTGCAGAAGTCTGTAGGAAAAGTATGTTTACTCACTGGTCTAAAAAAAAAAAAAAAAAAAAAAAAAAACTTGTACTTTCAAAGGTAAATTTTAATGTCAACCTATGACTATGAATATATGAATATATATATGTAGTTTTTATTTTTTGCTTAAGTACTTATATTATGATTCATTATACATGCATGTGTTTCACATATAGACAGAAAGTTTAATAAACTCTATATCATTAAACCATAAGCTAAGAATAGTCAGGAAAAGGGCTGGACATTGTAATCCTAGCACTTTGGGCAGCTGAGGTGGGTGGAGTTCAAAACTAGCCTGGCCAACATGGTGAAACCTCATCTCTACTAAAAGTACAAAATAATGAGCCGGGCATTGTTGGGGGCACCTTTAATCCCAGTTACTTGGGAGGCTGAGGCAGGAGGATTGCTTGAACCCAGGAGGTGGAGGTTGCAGTGAGCCAAGATCATGCCACTGCACTCCAGCCTGGGTGAAAGAGTGAGACTGTCAAAAAAAAAAAAAAAAAAAAAAAGGAAAATAATGACAGAATAAAATAAATAATATATAGTTATTACATAAGAACCATGATGAATGTCAGCCTTGGCCTTGACCACTTGGAATGGGAGGGATGATTTAGTGCTGATATTCCCTGAAGGTTTTATTTTTTATTACAGACAGAATTTATTAAGTAAAATAAACTTTTATCATAATCTAACATAGAAAAGTGGTTCAGTTTATTAAAATGTTTGATTAACACCAAAGAGGATTTATAAAACTAGCCCAAAGACTTTATAGTTCTATGGCTATATTAGGATTAAAGCCAAGTATTTAAAGTTTAAAAGCTAATAAATTGTTGGTAATATATAATAGGAAATAAATAGAAGTGGAAATAGCATAGATTGGAAATAGTATTGGAAATACTATTAACAGAGGCCCCATTGATTAAGTAGAACTGAGCCTGGAAATAGACAATATTACATTATTTCGGTGACTTTAGATGAAGAGTTAATTCTGTAGACTCAGTAAGCACGTGTTGAAGCTTTTTTTGTTTTCGTCACCAATGCTTACATGCCAATGATTCAGTGTTATTTGCAGATTTTGGTGAAACATCAGACAGTTTTTCAAAAAGTAAAGCATAGCAACAATTTATTATCTGAACCAGGAAAAGCTTGAAAATAAAAGGGGAGTTATTAATAATGACACTGCGACAATAGGCATTAAATGGGACTGTCCTAGGCAAATTGAGAGGTAAAGGAAGAACTTTCAGCTAGTATGGTTAAAATGTTGAAGTTCTTTTTCTATATCAGTTAGAACATCACACACTGGTGCCTATTATGGGGAGGGGTAAGGGGGAAGGGATGGCATTGGGAGTTATAACTGATGTAAATGACGAGTTAATGAGTGCTGACGAGTTGATGGGTGCAGCACACCAACATGGCACAGGTATACATATGTAACAAACCTGCACGTTGTGCACATGTACCCTAGAACTTAAAGTATAATAAAAAAAAGAAAAAAAAATTTAGAATCAGCTTGTTAATTCATACAGAACTTCCTAGTGCAATGTTGGTTGGTCTTGCCTTTTATCTATAGATCAGTTTGGAAGAGAATTGATATTTTAAAAATATTAAACATGAGCGTGGTGAAGAAAAAAAAGAAAAGAAATTGTCCACAGCCCCGTCTCCCAAATATCCCTCATTGTTTCTTGAAGCATTTCAGTCCTTCCCTTAGGACACACCAGACCAAACCTTGATCCAGAAAATGAAGAGACAATGGCTAGGCCCTCTTATAGCACTATACATTGGGGTCCTGGTATCCAGAAACAGGGCAACCATGTTCCCAGTTTCTACCCTGATTTAACTATTAATAGTGTCGCCTTTAAATCACAGAAATTATGCTGTAAGTTGAATGAATTTGTTTTGACAGTCCTATCTACAGGACATTCTGAATGAATGCAGCAATCCTGGTTGGAACAGGAAAAGAGAATGGAAACATTTCCCAGTTCCCAAATCCACCAAACTAAATAATGTAATAAGTACTCAAGTTGTGAAATATGGCATATAATAATATCCTCCCAGTGTGACTGGTATCCTATGGTGTGGGTCTTGCAGCTTTACTCTAGAACACAAAGTTATTTGCCTTGAAGCTGTGGACTTCTTTGAATGAAGATGAGTCAGACAGTCCTTTGGGGCAGAAAAAGAGGATGTATAATACTGCACTGGAATTGATTCCATTTCCTGTGAATATTCTGTTCTCCAGAAACAGCCTTTGGTCTCCAATAATTATTTTAAGATACTTTCTAAGTTGACATTGTGTTGGTTTTTTGGCACTTAAAATTGTGTTTATCTTGAAGCATAATGTATCTCAACCACCTACATATACAAATCTTATCAAAGTCATACTAAGAGTGGTATTCTTCTAAAAGCTGAAAGTGATCAGAAAAGATTAAATTTGCTCATTCATAGATTTGTCCAGTGATTAAGTATTTATAAGTACCTCTTCTGTGTCAGGTACTGTCCTAAATACTTGGAACACATCAAAGAAAAAAAGACAAAAGAATCTTGGGGAGAAGACTCTGCATTTTTAAATAAGGTGGTCAAGATAATTCTTATGAAGAAAATGAGATCTGAGCAATGACTAGAAAGAAGTGAGAGATTTATCATTATGAAAATTCTGGAGAAGAGAATTCCCCGAGGTGGGAGTAAGCAGTATACAGGTTCTGAGATGAGGTTTTGGATAACCAATCAAAGAACAGCAAGGAGGCAGACATGACTGTAGCAGAGTAAACAGGGGAGAAAGTAGCAAGAGATGAGGCTGGATGAGCCAGGAAACAAGAGTCAGATAATGTCAAGTTTATATAGGTCATTGTCATTATCTAGATTTTAATCTAAGAAAAATGGGATTCTACTGGATGGTTTTGTCCATATTTGTGACATTATATGACTTGCATTTTATAAGGTATACTTTGACTGTTGTGGTTTAGGAACAGGCTGTAGGGATGAAGGTGTGGAGTCCGCAGATAGTAATCCAGGAGAGAGATGATGTTGAGTCAGAATAGGGTAGACAAAGCAGAGCTGGTGAGAATTGGTAATATCCTCTCTACAGTTTGCAAGTTCAGAAACAAGAGTTCCTGAGGAATATGAAATGTGAAAGAAAGAGAAAAGGGAAAATTCAGTGATGATTCCCATGTATTTGTTTGTGTTACTAAGCATCTGGAAGGATGTTGCTGCTATCAATTGATATAGAACAAATGGTAGGGAGGTAAGGATTGGAGGATTGCAAGCAGAAGAAAAGTTTAAGTTATGTTTTGGACATCAAATTAATATATCATGTCAGCATTTAAGTATATATGTCAGGAATTCAAAAGTTTCATTGTGTTCAAAATTGTGTTGTGTCTTGGAACATACAAAATTACAAAAGATACAATCTCTACTCTTTTTGAACCTGTAACTCCTTTACTACAGATTTATTTTTTGCCTTCACAGTCACATTCCTAAAAGGTAGTTTATACTTATTTCCTCTTCTTCACCACAGATCATACCACCCACTACAAAAGGCTTCTTCCTTTACCAGTTCCTTAAAACTAACCTTCCCAAGTTAACACATAAGTTGTAACTCTAAAAGTTTTTAGTTATTTTGTTATTTGACCCCTCTGTGGTATGCGACACTGTTGATCACTTTCTCTTGAAATTTGTCTTTCATTGATTCATGAGACAACTCTTCCTCTAGTTCCCTCCCATCTCACTATTATTTTTTTTTATTTTCTCCTGATGGGTAGTTTTCTTCTGCTCATGGTTGAAATGTTAATATGGTCTCAAGTTCCAGTGTTAGTCCTCAAATTCTCTAACTCAATGTAACTCTCTGAGAAATCTTTTTTACTGCCATAGCTTCAATTTTCATTAGCTATGCTAATGGTATTTAAGTATATACCTTTATTACAGCCTTTTCTCTTCAGCTGTAAACTCATTCAGGCAATTGTTTGCTTGGTATCTCCAACAATTTGTCTTATAGACACCTCAAGTCAACATAATTTCAACTTCCACGTTCCCTAGACATACACACATGCACACACATACGCCACATGCACGATCACACACACAAACGAATTTCCCTTCTCAGTTAATGACATTTCCTTCATAAGAGGTCCTTCAAGCCAGAAAACCAAAAGTTACGTCGATCCCTCCTTACCCCACCGAATTAATATGACCACATTTAAGTTTTTAATGTGTTCCAAATATCTCCCTTTCTGATTGTTCCTTTAATTCAGCCTCACATGCATACCTGCCAGATATTTCTGGACTTGTTACCTACAAAGCTGGTATTATGTGCTAACTAACTGAGATGATAATGTGAATGCTAAACTGTATTTGCTTGGTTTTTCCATGAACTTCCTTTAAGCTCATGACTTTTTGTTGCCCACTAGACATGAAAATTTATCATCCTAAGAATGGTTCAGAGCAAAACCAAAGATCCAAACCCTGCACTTTTACTGTGTACTTCACTTCTAATGTTTTAATGGTTTTATTTTTAATGTTCAAAGAAGAAGTCCTCTTATAAAGAGGAGCAATTTTTGTGAGAATACTTCATGAGTCTCTTTTTATTCTTTTCAGAAGTGATAAATACTCTCTGAGCTGGAAAAAAGATTTAGATGAGAGAGTAAATGAGTATGATTACTATGTCATCTATAGCTTACTTTTAAAAACTTCTGTAAAAATGGTTTTCAAACTTTTTAGAATCTCAATTTATAGATTGAAGGACTTTGTTGAAGTTCAGCATGCACAGACATGCAGATACACACATGTGTGTATTGTAACTAATATGAACATTTTAAGAGAAATATTTACCCTTGTTTTTTATGTCCCAGTATTCTTTATTTTATACATCATTTTGTAAAAATTCTGTTCTTGGCACATGAAGTCGTTTTCTTGACACATTAATGGGTCACTAAAATCTGTAATTTGAAAAACAACAGTAGACAGAGTGACATAGGCACATGTGTGTGTAATTTAATTTTAATCTACAATCCAAAGGCAGTTAGTTAAAATTTGAATCACCGTAATCATTTATCTGCACTCGTAGGTTGTTGGTTAGCACACACAAAAAACCCAAATCAAGGGTTCATATCCCTAAACTTTATAGCAAGTATTTCAAAAACTTTCTAAAATTGCACTAGCATATTGGCTAATTAGACTAAAGGATGTTGGAAATATATTTTCTATGTCAAAATAAGTAGTATTCAAAATATGAGATGGCTACAAATACTGTACAGGCATGTCTGACCTTGAAAACCTGTGAAAACCTGGTAAGTTCCACAGCCAAAACTTGGAATTGTACATTTGGTCTAAAAGTCCATGCTGTTCTAGGTTCCTACTCTTTCTCCTCACTAACGCAAAATTATCCTGTCGGATCTAATCTAAATAAAAGCATATCTGATTCTGCCGTAGGGTCATTTCTGTGTTTACTTTGTAGTAAACCTTTCACTCAAGGTGGCTGTTGGAGGGCTTAAGACAAAAATTTTAAAAATACTGAGGTTGTAGAACAGCTTGCTTGTATAACTGTCTTTGGACCTATTTGTTAACAAATGTTTATGCCTGTGGCAGATTTGATTCTGGATTAGTTCACATTGTAAGAAAACATATAGTAGTGAGAAAGCTCAGGGAACAAGAGCCCTCTGCACCTCTAATCATCGGAGTATCCTCACATTACCAAAAAGGAACAACCTGAAACATGTCAATGGTCACTTTAGCCTATGTCAGTTTGCAATGTAGATATTAGTGGTGTTTGAGAAGTGCTACAACTTCTTAAGCAATTTGTCCAAAGTCACATAGCATAGACATAGTTATGTCTACATTAAAATTTGAGTCTGACTTTAAAAGCTGTCCTCCATGCTCCCACCTGATGTTGTCATGTTAAACAAAGCTGAACACTATGTGAGGAAGACTCAGTAGATCACCTTAAGAATGAGGGCAAGTCAGTCAGGCATGGGGGCTCACATCTATAATCCCAGCATTTTGGGAGGCCGTGGTGAGTGGATCTCCTGAGGTCAGGAGTTTGAGACCAGCCTGACCAATGTGGTGAAACCCTATCTCTATTAAAAATGCAAAAATTAGCCATGTGTGGTGGCATGCACCTGTAATTCCAGCTACTCGAGAGATTGAGGCAGGAGAATTGCTTGAACCCAGGAGGTGGAGGTTGCAGTGAGCCGAGATCATGCCATTGCACACCAGCGTGGGCAACAGAGAGATACTCTATTTTGGAAAAAAAAAAAAAAAAAAAGAATGAGGGCAAGTCATCCACACTACTTTTAGTAACATTCTGGAATATATGGAAGAAATAATTTACAATACCATTTTTCCAAAGGAAGTTCAACAAAGAAATTTCAGAGATATTTTCAGGTAGAGGAAAAAAATGGTTTGAAGTAAAATCATATAAATATTTTTGCAGGATAAGCAAGTAATTTTTAAGGTATAATCTTTTTTTCATAGCCTACCAGCATTACAGTACACCAATATTATATCCTTCAATTAAAGCTTAACCAATAGAAATCTTCCTGCTTGTGTTTATTTTAGTAGATACCACAGAATAGTAAATGAATTAGAAGTACAGGATTTGGTTGTTCCTGATTATTCGAGATGGAGTGTCACTCTTGTTGCCCAGGCTGGAGTGCAATGGTGTGATGACTACAACCCCTGCCTCCCAGGTTCAAGCAATTCTCCTGCCTCAGCCTCCCAAGTAACTGGGATTACAGGCACCTGGCACCACGCCTGGGTAATTTTTATATTTTTAATAGAGACAGCATTTCACCATGTTAGCCAGGCTGGTCTTGAACACCTGACCTCAGGTTATCTGCCTGCCTCGACCTCCCAAAATGTTGGGATTAAAGGCGTGAGCCACCGAACCCAGCCTAGCCCATTGTTAATAATAACAATATATAGCTTTAGATTTAAATATATTATCTTGTCATTTTTACTATGATTGTATAAGATGCTTTTTTGTTAATTCCATTTAACAGATGATGGAATTGAGGTTCATGGAAATTAAGATATATGTCTAAGCTCATACAGCCATTAACAATCTGTTTCTTGGTCTCTCCAAGCTCCATTTACTTTCCACTTCTCATGTTGCCTCTATTTTGCCAAAGTCCTTTAAAATCCCTGGGAGATTAGTCACTGGAAAGAGCATTCACCAGAAGAAACTCATGAGGCTTGAACTCCAGTTTGACCAAACATCTCTATCTCCACCAAAATCAGTTTTATCGTTGCCTAACTATTCTAATCCTCTCTTAAGCAACTGTTTGATTCCACCTCAAATACTCTCTACTTGGGAGATTTACTTTTTTATTTTGATAAATTGTCTTCTGTTGCAGCAAGACTTGCCTGCACCATTAGAAATGCTGCCAGCATATTTTCACTTTTCAATAATCCTAACAAGGGCACTCAATGTTCTACAATAGATATATTTATTATTTATTGAGGAAAGGGGCTTGAGAATAAAATGTTAGGGAGATAAACCCTTATTATTGCTTATCAAGTTTAGATGAAACAGTCTCACACTTAAAGTAAAATCGAGGCTTACTTTTTAAAGAGTTAGAGTTGCCTTCAGATGATATTATAGAAAACTAGTATCAGGGTTAATAAGCATAATAAAATCAACTCTACGTTTCTGACATCTTGTGGTACTGTGGGTTTGAATTGCCCTTATTGTGAGTGTCCATTCATCAGAGAACTTTAAGTATACTGGTAGGACTGCCATTTTCATTTTTCTCAATGCTTTTGTGAAGGTCATGTCCAAGAAACCTCTTTGGGAATGGATGTACAAGGTGAATGTGTTAAATCTTCCACACTATTCCTCTAAGTCTTCAGAATGCTTTCTCTACATTATTCCAGGGACATTTTGATACATCAGCCTCGTTCAATATAGAGCATTGTTGAATCCAAATTTCAATCAACAAACTCAGTCAAATGACAAAGCCACTTTTAGCTAAGAGAACTCACATGTTAATTCTGCAAACTCTAATATGTACACCCATATTAATACATTTAGCCCAGTGTATTATATTTCCTCTCCCTTTGGTACATATTCTCTAGTTTCTGCTTATATAGATTAGAAAATTCTTGCAGACTTTTTGGAGAATGTTTCCTCTTATGTCAGACATTGTCCTACTGATCCCACTGAAGCATACTGGGATCTGACCCTGGTGTGTTCAGCGACAATGAAAGATGGTTATAGTAGGTCATGACAAGAAAGAGCACCCCTTGCAAGACAACTGCCCCAGCCAAGGTTATAACAGGGTCTTCAAAGAAGGAAAAATTGGCTTCTTCAGACATAGAATAGCAGGCCTCTTCCACAGACAAGGAAAGCTTTAAGTAACTCAGGGGTACACGATTTTCAGCTGCATGTCAGTCCAACCAGATATTCTTTTTCCAAATCTCAGGGTCGCACTCCTTCCTAAACAAAGCTCTATTTTGTACATGAGCAACTTGTGAGGCTGCAAAGTAAAACTTTCTTTTTTATTTTACAATATATAAAATCAAACTGTGTGTGATTTTCAATGAGGTCAGTTCCAAGCTTGCAATAAAAAAGGGAGTCTTTTAGGACCACCATAAAAACTCTCTGATTCTGTGATCTTGATTGAGCTGAGTCTAAAGAAGGAAGCTCATCAGTTTTTCTTCTGCAAGTTCTTCAGTATTCTCTACTAAGATGCATCTACCCCACCACAGTCTTTGTAGTAACTACTATTGCCCTATTAAACACAGCAATGACTTGATATATATAGACACTTACTTTTGTTGAAATTTCCAAACGCACAAAACACAAATAACTTTATCAATTAGGATGCTACAGTATGTGATGGATTACAAGTGTAGTGGTTTTAAAACGTCCACAGTTATTTGACTTTCTTCCTAAAGAGAGATGGAGTCCCCATCCCAATCTCTTAAATCTTAGCTGGGCCAAGTGACTTATGTGTAATCAATAAAATGCAAAATTATTCTGCATGACTTCAAGGTTAGTTGAGAAAAAGCCAACCTGCTTCTACTTGGCTCTCTTGGTAATTAATTGACTTTTTGCTTTTCTGTGTGTCTCAGTGAAGACTGGGATAAGCAGTATTTAAAGCTGGAAGTGGATATATTTCTCCTATTATCAAGTTGTTATGGTGAGGGTGTTGAGTCAATCTATTCAGGAGATGTTTGGTTCAGATTTTGTTGTTAACATTATTCCAGTGTATTTTGTCTTCTAGAAGTGAACCGATGTTGTTTTGTGCTTACGATGAGCCCTGGAGTGCCAAAGGGGTTGTTTTTAATGATCGTGCTCCATCTTTGTCCTTCAGCCATCTCTACACATCCCTGCTACAGAAGAGATCTTTCTCTATGCTCTTAACTATAACCCAGCAGTAGACAATTATAGCTAACCTTAGCTTCAAGGTGGGAGCTGAGAATTCTGTTAGTATAGTCCAACCTTTCTAGTCTGTTCCTGTGTCCCTGGACCTCTTGTGGTAGAACTTTTAGTATTCCTACCTCTTTTCTGCATAGCATCCAAGTCTGCCTCGTATCTGTGGTTGGTCTCTAGTGGGTATTTCCTGCCCCAGTGTCAACAGTAGCAGACCTTTGCTTTCTACACATTTAAAATATTGAACAGTTAAAGATTTCCTGCCGTAGCCTCCTCCTCAATTAGATTTTTTTTTTCTACTTTCTCTCACGTGCAATGGACCTTTGACATGCACAGGGCATGATTGAGGTTGCTGCCTCTTCCCCAGCAACCTAAAGCTTATTATTATTATATTTTGACAGAAAGAAAGTATCCAGGAAGTAGGTGAAGTGGGTACCTTTTCCTTAGCAGTTGCTAATCATATCATCTTCAGGTGGGCGTTAACAAAAGGGATTTTTTTTTTTTTTTTTTTTTTGAGGTCTCCTATCCTATGCCCAATTTATCTTGTGAGCTTCTGGTGGATCCTCAAGGAAAACAAGTGTTGTGTGAGTGCAAGCTCCCCTGTGTCATGGTTTTGCAGCTCTTCTGGACTAACTCTAGCTCACACTTGACCTTTAAAAACTCATTAAAATGTTAACTAATTTCCTCCTTTCCTGTTTATGTGGCAACCATGCATTGGCTGCAGGTGATCCAGTTTATAAGTCCAATCTCTCCCTGGAAAGGCTTGTCTCTTTAGGAAAATTAATGATTTTTGTTAATTATTTATTTTAAATGTCAGATTAGTATGTGTACATATTTCTTCCATATTTTTCTATATATGAATATCAAAACAAACTCTACAGAATATGAGTGAACTGAAAATCATGCAAAGAAACTTAAAGTTCATCTAATTTGATGAACTGTCCAATTCATAAAGGTCTATTACAGCATTCTATCATGTATTCACGTTGCCTTTAAATTTTAAAATAAACTATTTTATGACAGTTTTAGATTCACAGAAAAAAATACAAATATAATACAGAGACTTTCAATATACCAAAGGCCAATTTTTTCTACTTTTAATATCTTACATTTGTATGAGACATTTATTTTAATGAACAAACCAATATTAATACATTGTTAATTAAACTTAAGTTTATGCTTTTTAAGAGTTTCTTAGTTTTTATCTAATGTCCTTTTTCTGTCCCAAGATCTCATCTTGGATCCCACATTATATTTAACCATCTCTCTTTCAGCTTCTCTTGTCTCTGACAGTTTCTCGGACTTATCTTTTTTTGATGACCTTGACATTAAGGCAGCTCATGCATTTTCTAGAATGGCCACCAGTTGGGATTTTTCTGTTTTGGGGAAGAAGACCACAGAATTATATTACCTTTTTCATCACATCATATTTAAGGCACATATAATCAACATGACTTATTGTTGATATTAACATCGATCAGCTGGCTGAGCTAGCGTTTGCCAGATTTATCCACTATAAAGACTTTTCCTCCTGCTTCAGTGTACTTTTTTGGATGAAAATCACTATGTACAGTCCATACCTAAAAAACAGAGAGTGACATTCTATCTATTTGAGGACAAAATATCTAAATATTTAGAATTCTTATGCATGAGAGATTCATCTATTCTCCCAAATGTATTTATTTTTTTCAATTGTTGGTATTATTGGATATCAGTATCAGTATATATTTATTTTATACTTTGGATCAAAAACCCAATATTACTTTATCCAATCTGTTGACCAGTATGTTCCATCTTTGGTCACTGGAAGCTCTTTCGGTGACCCCTGTGTCCTTTTGTCTGCCTCCATCAGTTTTGTATACACATATGCATGTGTATGTGTGTTTAGCACTTTCTACTTTTTGTCACTGCCAGATGTTCCTGGTCATGTTGCATATTTCCTACCCCAGTCTTAGATCAGGCATTTCTATAAGAACTTCTCAATCCTTTTGTGGGAACATGGAATTAGAAACTAAGACCTGAGTGTCAAGTGTGCTTGCTGCAACTGGGTTATCATTGCTTTTAGATCCCTCACTTGACAAAGCAAGGAAATATATGTGCATATATTAACAAATGTATATATACACATCTATTAATATTATGCAACCATCTCTGTGTGTGTGTGTGTATATATATGTGTATATATATGTATATGATCTCGAACATGAATTCAAACTTGTCTTCAACTCTAATCCGTTTACTCATGGATCATTCTAGATTCTTCCCCTTGGTTATCTCTAACTACGCTAACAGTGAAAACATGGCTCCCACATTTGCCATGTATTCACAAAATTGTTCAATTCTTATATACATTTACAGTATCAGAATCATGAAACTATACCCCAGTGGGATAATGCTTTATCAGCTAAAGTACTATTCTTACATACAATTCCTTTTGACTTCAGTTTTAAAGATTTCTCTTACTATTACTTAGATCGGTGCCTTTCCCTTCCCCCCTTCAGTGAGATGGTGTCACTGATGGTGTCACATTTTTTATATGGTTAGATTGTTTTGTCTTTCTCTACATTCCATCAAGATATCCCGTAACTTCCTAAACAGTTTTTTTTAAATATTTGCATACATTAAGCTTCCATCTTTGTGCTGTAAAGTAATATGGGTTTTGACAAATGCATAACGTCATGAATCCATCATTACAGTATTATGCAAAATAGTTTCAACACCGTACAAAAAAATCCCCAGTGCTTCATCTGTTTAAACATCATGAAACATCTAGTTTTCACCAATAAATATGATGTTAGCTGTAGAGGGTTTTTTGGTAGATATTCTTTATCAAGTTGAGGAGATTTCTCTATTTCTAGCATTTCTGCTATGAATTTTTATCATAAATAAGTGTTGGAGTTTATAAAATAATTCTCAATTATAATTTTTTTCTTTAACCTATTGATATGGTGGATTACATTAATTCATTTTTGAATGTCAAACAAAGCTTGCATAGTGTTTTTTCTAACATAGGCATTTAGTGTTATAATTTTCTCTCTAAGCATTGCTTTCTAAACATCCACAGGTTTTGATAAGCTGTATTTTCATTTTTGTTTAAATTGAAAATATTTTATAATGTATTTTTCTCAAAGAAACTTCTATTTTATTTAGAAGTGTTTTTCTTAACTTTAAAATATTTGGAGCTTTTCTTGCTATCTTTCTGTTGTTCATTTCTAGTTTAATTGCATTGTGGTGTGAGAATATGCCTTGCCTAATTTCTATCATTTCAAACTTTGCTTAAGTATATTTCATAGCCCAAAGTGATATCTATCTTTGTGAATGTTTCATTTGAGTTTGAAAAAATTGTGCATTTTGCTGTTGTTGGAGGGAGTATTCTGTAAATGTGATTTAGGCCAAGTGGATTGGTAGTGCTCTTTAAGTCAACTATGTCCCGATTTTCTGCCTCCTTGCTATATCATTTACTAAAAGAGGATGGCTGAAGATACCAACTATAGGAGTCAATTTATCTATTTATCCTTTCTCTTATATCAGATTTTGGCTCACATATTATGACACACTGCTGTTAAGGACATATACATTAAAGATTGCTATGTCTTGGACAATTTTCACTTTTATTATAATGTAGTAGTCCTTTTTAAACCTGATAATTTTCCTTGTTCTAAAATCTACTTTGTATGAAGTTAATATAGTTGCTCTAGCTTTCTATTGATTTATGTTGACATGGTATATCATTTACTATCTCTTTATATTTTACCTGATATTTTTATATTTAAAGTTGTTTCCAGTAAGCAACATAGAGTTAAGTATCATTTTTTGTTTATTTTTTTAAATCCAATCTGATAATCTCTGTATTTTAATATGTGTATTTTGTACCATGCCTATTTAAAGCGATTATTGGTATAGTTGGATTATCTACCAAATCAGTAAATTGTTTCTATTTTTAGCATTTGCTCTTTATTTTTTCTCCTCCTTTGCTGCCTTCTCTTTTTTAGTTGAGCACTTCATACAGTTCCATTGTACCTTCTCTCAGCATATCAATTATGCTTCTTTTTAGAAAATTTTAGTAGTGGGTTTAGAGCTTATAATATAGTTTTTTATCTAATGCATCTCTACTTTCAAATAACACTATACTACAGCACATGTAGCACAAGTATTTTATAATATAGTGTTCACAATTTCTTTTTAGAGCATTGCTATCATTAATATCACTTGGACATATGCTATAGTGACCCAAAACATCATTAGTGCAATTATTTACACAGCAATTTTTTAGATCAATTAAGATACAAAGAAAATACTTTATTTTACCTTTATTTTATATGATATGTGTACTCTGAGACCACCATGAGGGAGGTCTCAGGTGTTCCCATCAACACTCCCAGATTAACCCTCAGGTCATAGACAGCAGTAACTGCCAGTCATTAGGGAGACCTGTTGAAGAATGTGATTAGCAAACTATGGCCCACAGACCAAATCGACCCTCTGCCTGTTTTTGAAATTATTTTATTTTAACAAGGTCACATCTATTCATTGAAATATTGTCTGTGACTGCTTTTGCACTATGATAGCAAAGTAAGGTAGTTGTGACGAACTACTTTGTTTATAAAACCTAAATTATTTATCACTTTTCTTTTTGGAAAAACCATACACCTATGTTTAGGACCTCCAGCCTAGTTGAGTCTTCAGATGACTACGGCCTCAGTTAACATCTGACTGCAAGAGACACTCTGCAAGAATCAACTGGAAGACTGTTTCCCAAATTCCTGACCCACAAAATCATACATAAAACAAATTTTGTTATTGTTTTGTACAATTAAATTTTGGAGTAATTAGTTTCATGGTAATAGAAACAAGAACAATGTGTGCCTGGCTTCTGTTTACCAAGAAGCTTAGCATTGTGTTCAAGGTCAAGACAACAGCCTCAGGATCTTCTGTGAGGCTCTGTTTGCTGCCACTGTTTTTGTTTGTTTGTTTGTTTTTAGTAAATACTGTGTCATTCATGTTTTAGTAAAGAAAACAGGTACACATGTGTTATTTTCAGAGCAAGAATTCCATGCAAAGAATTGGCTAAAAGGACATGAAAGAACTGGAAATTCAAGCGAGGGTTCTGAAGTAATACAGAGACACTAACTGCCAGAAGCAGTTAGGGATGTATACTTAGGGAAGAATGGACAAATAAATAGAAGAGACTATGAGAATTAGAACCTTACAGCTTAAAGGAGGTGCTTTTCAGAACTTGGATTTTGACCTCAGAGGAGTTGGTGCTGTCTAATTCAGGCATCTTGGGAGACAGGAGAAAAGACTGCTGATCATGGCTCAATTTGAGTTGGTGCCTCAGGAACTCAGAAGAGGGATTAGGCAGAGTTGGAGCTCAGAACAAAGAGCAGGCACTGGTCAGTGGGCACTGCCTCTTGGGAAGGGCCATATGAAACTTGTTCTGGGAATATAAGAAAAACTGGACACAAAGAGGAAAAAGCCCCAATAGTATGAAAGAACCATTACTAGGAACCTGTTGACAGGGATAGAAAGCAAAAGAGGAAGCAACAGCCCCTCTTCTCTCCTTCAACTATGTAGTCTCCCTTTAGCACTTCCTTTTGGTTTTTTCTTTTTTTGAGATGAAGTTTTGCTCTTGTTGCCCAGGCTGGAGTGCAATGGCGCAACCTTGACTCACTGCAACCTCCGCCCACTGGGTTCTAGCGATTCTCCTGCCTCAGCCTCCTAAGTAGCTGGGATTACAGGCATGCCCGACCACACCTGGCCAATTTTTTTTTTTTTTTGTATTTTTAGCAGAGACGGGGTTTTACCATGTTGGCCAGGCTGGTCTCGAACTCCTGACCTTAGGTGACACACCTGCCTTGGCCTCACAAAGTACTGGGATTACAGGCATGAGCTACTGTGCCCGGCCCCTCTAGCACCTCTTATAGACAGAACCTAGTAGGTAACAAGCTAGTGAAACACATATGCTTCATCAAGAACCCAATAAAGAAGGTGAGTTTGCAGCTCAGATACTATAACAATAAATATTATACTCTTATCATGGGACATCCAGCTCTTTCTCCACCAAGGTATTCCCAGTTGTGTACACAAACAGTTCACATATCCTCTCAGGTACTATGTGACACCTACTACTTTTCCTACTCTATTGATCTTTCCAGACATTGGAACTTGAAAATAAGAGATAATGGCTTCCCAGATGCTATTGCTACTGGGGTTGCTTCCTAGCACTGGGATACTTCTTACTGAAGGTTCACCTGGGATTTCAAATGTGCTAATACTACACAGCACTAATGTCATTGAGCTGTGCTGGGGATAATTCCCATCCAGTCTGCATTCATATTTTATCCCTTCTGGACCAATAATTTTTGTATATGTTAGGACTGTTAGGTTCAAGCGACAGGAACCTAGTCTTGCTAACTAAGGCAAATATGAATGTATTGGAAGGATACGGGAAGCCGAGGCACTGAAAATTCTTTTGGGTCTGGGTATTTGAAATTTGTAGTCTCTTTAGAGTAATATAGGGCAATGTTAAAATGTTTTCAGTTTTTGTGTCACATTGCTCAAGATTCAAATTCAGGCAGACAATATCTAATTGGCTTAACTTGTTCATGTGTTCAAATTTTGGACAAGGAAGACAGAGACACCTTCAATGACAGCTATACTAAGATGATCTACAATGGATGTGGGGTAGTTTCCTTAAGTAAAATAGGTATATTTCTTAAAGAATTAAAAGAAGAACTGGATTCTAATCTAACAAAAATAGCTGACCACCTCTTGGTTAGACACTTTGCCATGATTACTACCAATGACTTCATGTGGTATCCTTCTATAGGTCGTTTTACCTTGTTTTCCATCCCTTTTCTCAGATAGACATGGTATGTTCAATCTGAGAGTACTCACACTCATGCATTCATTTTGTCTTCTTTTTTTTTTTTTTTTTTTTTTTTAATTTTGAGACGGAGTCTCGCTCTGTCGCCCAGGCTGGAGTGCAATGGCGCGATCTCCGCTCACTGAAAGCTCCGCCTCCCGGGTTCACGCCATTCTCCTGCCTCAGCCTCCCGAGTAGCTGGGACTACAGGCGCCCGCTACCTCGCCCGGCTAGTTTTTTGTATTTTTTTTTAGTAGAGATGGGGTTTCACCGTGTTAGCCAGGATGGTCTCGATCTCCTGACCTCGTGATCCGCCCGTCTCGGCCTCCCAAAGTGCTGGGATTACAGGTCATTTTGTCTTCTTACAACTGAAACTCCATGTCTCCTTCTCCTGTTAGTAATCTACCCCAAGTCATGTCATCACCCAATTTAACACAAGGCTACTTTAACATTTTACTTTGAAATTTTTTCTTTCTTTGTTGTTCCTGGATTTAAAAGGCCAACATTGTCAAAGACATACTGTAGGCTGGGCACGTTGGCTCACACCTGTAATCCTAGTGCTTTAGTAGGCTGAGGAGGAAGGGTTGCTTGAGTTCAGGAGTACAAGATTGTGGTGAGCTGTAAATGTACCTCTGCACTTCAGCCTGGGCAACAGAGTGAGACCCCCTATCTCAAAAAAAAAAAAAAAAAAAAAAAAAGACACACTGTAAACAAACTATGAAAAGCATTCGGAAAAGTTAGAAAATTTGCACATGAATTGAGATTGCCACTCCTGGCCCAGAGTTCTTTTAGACCAGCAATAAATTTTGATAACATGCAAACAACAACAACAACAAAAAGAATAAATGCTGGCAAGTCAATAGTACCTGAAAGAATGCTGAAAACATATATCAAACATGAGGGTTATGAGTTCTTTCATTTTTTTTTAGTCTCTGTGGCTTTAACACATGCTACCTTATTGCCAGAGATTTTTCCTAATATGTCTGTCTAAACACTCATAGTCTGTCACTTTTCCTAGGTTTCTTCCTAAAGCCACATGACCATCTGATGGGGTCCAAATTTCTAACTAAGAAAATATTTTATTTTCTGAAAAATTATTGGCCAAGTGACATACACATTTTGACTAAGCCAGAAACTTCCATTAAACATTGATGAAAGAACTGAAGAAGAAATAAATACATGGAAAATATTCTGTGTTCATGAATTGGAAGAATTGCTAATATGTCCATGCTACTTAAAGCAATCTACAAATTCAGTGCAATACCTATAAAAATTCTATTGACATTTTTCACAGAAATAGTGAAAAAAAGAATCCAACATTCATGTGGAACCATGAAAGACTCACAATAGCGAAAACAATCTTGAGTAAAAAGAAAAAAGCTGGAAGCCCAATACTACCCAATTTCAAAATATACTACAAAGTTTAGTATTCAAAATGCCATGGCACTGACTTAAAAACAAACATCTAAACCAATAGAACATAATAGATAGTCCAGAAATAAATCCATGCATTGAACGTCAATTGATTTTCAATAAAAGTGCCAAGAACACACAATGGGGAAAGGACAATCTCTTTAATAAACTGTATTGAGGAAACTAGATATCCACAGGCTGAATAATGAAATTAGACCCTTACCTCACACTGTACACAAAAATCAACTCAAAATAGATTGAAAACAAAGTCATAGTATAGGAAACTGTTAAATTATTGGAAAAAACATAGGGAAAATGCTTCTTGACATTGGTTTAGGAGATGATTTTTTAGATATGATTCCAAAATCACAGGCAACAAAAGTGAATATAAACAATGAGATTACATCAAGCTAAAAAAACTTTTGCATGGCAAAAGAAACAATCAACACAATGCAGAGACAACCTCTGAAATGGAAGAAAATATTTGCATACCAGACATCTGATAAGGGGTTGATATCCAAAATATCTCAATATACCAAATAACTCAATAGCAACAAAACAGGTAAACTGGTTTTAAATATGGGCAAACGATTTGAGTAGATATTTCTCAAAAGAAGACAGACAAATAGCTACAAGTATACAAATAAATGCTCAACATTACTAATAAAGAGGCAAATGCAAATTAAAACTACAATGAGTTATCACCTCACTCCTATTAGAATGGCTATGATCAAAAAGACAACAATGACCAGTGTTGGCAAGGATGTGAAGAAAAGATAACTCTTGCACACTGTTGGTGGAAGTGGAAATTATCATAGCCATTACAGAAAACAGTATAGACATTTATCAGAAATTAAAAATAGAAATAAAACATGATCTACCAATCCTACTTTTTGATATATGTACAGAAATGTAATGAGTATGTTCAAGACATGTCTGTATTCCCATGTTCCTTGCAGTATTATTCACAATAGTCAAGATATGGAATCAACCTGTGTCTATCACTGAATGAAGAGATAAATAAAACGTTTTATATATACAATGGAATACTACTCAGCCTTACAAAAGAAGGAAGTCCTGCAATTCTGTCTGTCACTTGAGACAACATGAATGAACCAGAAGGACATTATTTTGCAAAATAGGTCAGGCACAAAAAGACAAATACTGCTTTATTTCACCTACATTTGTAATCAAAAAAGTCAAATTCATAGAAGTAGAGAATAGAATGGTGGTTACCAAAGGCTAGTTTGGGGAGGTGGTGGGGAAGATATTGGTCAGAGGATACAAAATTTTATTTAGATGAAAGGAATAAGTTCAAGAGATTCCATTCAAGAATACAACGTGGTGACTATAGTTAATGACAATGTGTTGTATTCTTGAAAATCACTAATAGAGTGGATTTTAAGTGTTCTCATCACACAAAAAATGATAAATATGTGAGGTTATGCATGTTATTTCGCTTAATTTAGTCATTCCACATGCATGCATACTTCAAAACATTGTGTTGCACACAATGAATATACGCTTTTTTGTCAATTAAAATTAATTAAAAATAGTAAAGTAAAAACTAACATATACAATTGGATCATTAGAAAGAAAACTTCCACCTATTCCATTTTAATCCACAAGAACATATTAAGGGTCAATAGTATATCAGGTACTATATTAGTCCATTCTCACGCTGCTAATAAACACATACCTGAGACTGGGTAATTAATGAAGGAAAGAAGTTTAATTGACTCACATTTTCACAAGGCTGGGGAGGCCTTAGGAAGCTTACAATCATGCCAAAAGGGGAACATATCCTTTTTCACATGACTGCAGCAAGGAGAAGAATCAGTACTCAGCAAAGGGGGAAGCCCTTTATAAAACCATCAAATCTCGTGAGAACTAACTCACCGTCATGAGAACAGGATGGGGGAAACTGCCCCCATGATTCAGTTATCTTCACCTGGTCCCTCCCACACACGTGGGGGTTATGGGAACTACAATTCAAGATGAGAACTGGGTGTGGACACAGCCAAACCATATCAGGTACAATGATAGAAACTAGGGAAAAAATGATGCATAAGATGGATATACCGTCTGCCTTTTAGATCCTAGAGATAGTGCAAGATAAAAATATTAAATAAAAATTTCCAAGTCTGCTGGATCTTAGGGTTGCCAGATTTAGCAAAGAAAAATACAAGACACTGTTAAATTTTAAGTTCAGATAAAACCATATATTTTTAGTTTATATCTTTTGCAATATGTGTGACATACCAAAAAATTGCTGTTTATTGGAATTTCAAATTTTACTGGGCATCTTGTATTTTATCTAGCCACTCTAGATAAAGGTTACAAAGAAAGAAGTATAATTTGAGGTATGTTTTCTAACAAGGACTGATCTCTATATCTTAAAGTCCTATTAAAATAAGAATGAGCCAGTTTGAAAAAAGGATTATGCAGTGCATTTCCGTGGGACTTTTGTTCCAAATTTATATTGAGATGAACAATCAAAAAGGTTACCTTTACTTTAGGAGAAAAATCTTCCCTGAAAAGGACATAGCATTCCACTTTGGGAAATTCTGTATAGCTTATGTAGTGTTGTCATCTGTGAACATTGTTGAAACTAATCATAAGCCTGCAAAGACTACCACATCAACACAGACACAAACTTTTCAATCAGGATGGGAAAACCTTAGTGTGAGAAACTGAAAAATTGGGATATAAATGATAAATGCAGTAGTACAGAAAGATAAAGTTCAAGGGCTAACCCAGATGACAGTCCCATACTTTTCCATGATAGTCCATGCAGTAACTGCCACTACCTCACACACAGTAGGCTGTTGAGAGCTGTTGACTTTTAATTTGGTCATCTGTGTGTTTCGATGTCTGCTGCGTGTACTAGTTGGTAAAGGTGTATTAAGATTTACCTGTAAGATGTCACCACCCAGTAACTAGATTGTAGGCCTAATCCTGCCAGTCTGTGAGAATTGCCTAGTTTTATTCGAATGCATTTAATAATGATTATCTCTGACCTTTTATTAATGCTTAATATGTGTCTTGTCTAAAGCTAAATATTTACTTGTATGCAGTATTTTAATCTTTACGGAAACATTAATACATAGAAACTATTTTATCTCTATTTTACAGTTTAAAGAATTGAGGTTCAGAGTATTTATTTGTCCAACATTCAGTGACTAAGAAATGATAGATATGGGATTAAAACCAAGACAGTCTGATCCCAGAGCATGCACTTTTAATCACTGTGAATTCAGTCTCCAAATGATAATAACTACCAGTTTTTTAATAACTACCCGTTTTTCAGTGCACTGAGTATTTTATATGCATTATCTTGTTTAATCCTAACAAGAACCCTATGAGAACATTAGCTTAAGGAGATCAAGTAACTTTTCCAGCGTCACAGAATAAATAAGTAGCAGAGCCAGGATTCAGTTCTAATCCTTCTAATTCCTAAATCATGCTCATAATGACTACTAAATGCTAACTATTTCTTCTTACATAGGAGGAAACTGAGGATCCTGAAAATTAAGTGGCTGACCTACGATCACATAGTAACAGGAATGGGACTAATAAATACACCATCTCTTGACTTCTTGTTCAACAAGCTTTTGATTATTTCTCTGACAGTTTTCTCATTTAGTTGCTCTCAGTTGATGCTCATTAGTTATCCAATTTAGAGAGACTCTTTCTCTAAGCGACACTTTCTCCGAATCCTGACTTCTAATAGAAGTCATGATTTCTGCCATAATCCTCTCTCCAGCAGGCAATGGCCTTTAGGGACTCTGGTGACCTCGCCAGCTTGCAAAATTACAACTTATGGGCTTCAAAGGGGCCAAGTGCACAGTTATAGAGTGCATATATAGCCTGAAATCATGACTTTAAATAAATCGTCTCCCCATTGCTGGTGATAAAATCTGGATGTTGTGACCTCAGAAGTTAGACATAGATATAAAAAATCTTTAAGTTCCACTTATAATTATGATTCTGTCTCACTGGAAAATGTGCTTAAATGAGAATTTCCAAAAGTTATGCCGTAGAATATTAGTTATTCTGCTAAAAAAAGGGAATTCAGAGCCAAATGCATTTGAAAAATATAAGATAGTGTAACCATTTGTGTAGACTGATGATAATATTGGAAAGCCAAAGAGTCGGAGAAGGCTGAAAGTTAAGAAACTTGTTTAGATTTATTCAACCCATTGTTTTCCAAACTTTTGCTTGATCATCAAATCATTACTGTTATTGCCATTGCTGTACAAAACCTAATCATTCAATGAATCTAGTGTTATAGTTCAATGTTTTGTAAACTTTAATATGCCAACAATTCACTGGGATCTAGTTTAAAGGCCAATTTTTAATTTATTAGATCTAGGGTGGTCTAGATATTCTGCATATCTAATAAAGCCCTGGTGATGCTGCTGCTGTGGGTCACTTAGGTAGCAAGGTTCATTAGAAAGGACTTTAGAATAATGTTGTAAACCACTCTCAAATTGATTAATATTTTCCATTGTACTATATAGAGTGAAAACCCGAAAAAGTCAGCAATGCAGCTAAAAATTGTAAAGGATTTGAGTTTCACCAAATGTTCTATTCCAGAAAATGATACAAGGCACAGCTACTCAAATATTTATGTCTTTTAGTAAGGTGTATTGTAATTATCAATTAAGCATATCTTACCAATAGAGTTAGGGTAGTACTTTTTCATGTTTTGCATTTTAATAATTTGTTTCCTAGCTGACATATCTAGGGATAATAAAAAATATAGAACAACCAACCTTTTTCCCACTACATTGCTAGCACTCTTAATACTAAATTATAAATAAATTTGATAGAAATATTTCAATATATTTTGTTTAATATGCTAAAACAACCAGATTACAGTAAGTCCTAATACAATCTTCACTTTGAAGGTGAAACAACTGGTGAGAGATTATGTGCCAAAGATCTCAGATACTACATTGAAATCTAGGTCTGCTCACCCTTAATCCTAATCATAACCACTAAGAAAATCAATAAATTGCACAAGTAATAAGGTATTTTATCAGAAAATTTTAGTGATCATTCACTAATGTCGCTTATAAAAGTATTATAAAGAACATGTTTCTCATCCAGATTTTCCACTCAGTGCCCAGCTACTGGTGTCTGATTCTCATGATCCAGCTTGCCAAGAACTCATCTGAGTCCTCTTATACAAGCCAAATAAGATCTGTGTTGATACCACATACGTATGAACCCTCTGCCCTTACTTCCTTTCATTCAAACTTAGCATCCCAGTGTGGGAAACTCTTAATTAGTTTTTAAAAATCTTTACTTAATGAAGAAAAACTGAGTGCTTGTTTCCTAAGATCATGAAACAAAGTAAGGATGTATGCTATTATCACCTATATTAAGCATACCCCACAGAAGTTTCTAGTCAGTACAATAATGCAAGAAAAATAAATAAAACTGTAAATATTGAAAAAGAAGAAATAAAACTGACTTTATTTGCAGATAACATGGTTGTTTATGTAGAAAATCCCCCCAAAATCATAAAAACTCCTAGAACTAATAAGGATATTCAGCTATGTCTCAGAATACAAGATCAATACAGAAAAATCAATTGCACTTCTATCTGCTAACAACAAACATATGAAAACCAAAATATAAAACAATATAGTTTGGAATTGAAGAAA
Organism: Papio anubis; assembly: GCF_008728515.1. Classification (NCBI taxonomy): domain Eukaryota; kingdom Metazoa; phylum Chordata; class Mammalia; order Primates; family Cercopithecidae; genus Papio; species Papio anubis. The sequence continues at coordinate 88,503,469 of NC_044987.1, forward strand.
AACCTAACAAAACTTGTATATAATCTTGCTGTTCACTGTAAAATGCTGATGAAAGAAATCTAAGGTGACCTAAACAAATTGAGAGATATACGATGTTCATCTATGGAAAGATTCAATATAGTAAATAAATCAGTGCTCCCTGATATAGCTATAGGTTTAATTTTATTATTACTAAAATAATAGGAAGTTTTTTTTGTAGATGTAGACAAGATTATTCTAAAATTTATATGGAAAGCCACAGGATCTGAAATACTAAAACAATTTTGAAATAAAAATAAAGTGGGAGGAATCATTCTACCTGATGTTAACGCTTATAGCTATAGTAGTCAAGAGAGAAAAATACTGGCGGAAGAGCAGACATATAAATCACTGGAACTAGAATAGAGAAGTCAGAAACAGGTTTATACAATATGTCCAGCTCATTCTTTAGTTTTTATTATTTTCTTAAAAAATAAGAGCATTATTGAAATATACAATATACCATAAAACTCTTTTAAATAGTGAAAAATTATGTTTTGTAGAATATTCATATGATGACATAACCACCAGTACTATCCCTTTTTAGAATATTTTCATAATCCTCAAGGAAAACTCCATATCCATTAGTTGTCATTCCTCTTCTTTTCCTCCCCTCAACCCCTAGCAACTCTGACCTACTTTACGTCTCTAAGGATTTGCTCATTCTGGACATTTCATATAAATGAAATCAACCAATACATAGTATTTTGTGGCTGGGTTCTTTCACTTAGGACAGTATTTTCAAGGTTTGTCCTTGTTGTAGCATGTGCCAGTACTTCATTCATTTTATTGCTAAAATTATACCACTGTGTAGACATACCATATTTTTTTTATCCATTAATTACTATGGATTGCTTCCATTTTTGGTGTTCTTTTTTTCATGCTGGAGCATATAATTTTTTGTGTCTATCATTAACATTTCTGTACAAATTTTTATGTAAACCTTTTTATGTGTTTTCTTTTTCTTGAGTATATACTTATGAATAAAATTGCTAGGCCATATGGTATCACACTATGTTTAACACTTTTGAGGAATTGCCAAGCTGTTTTCCAAAATGGTTGCACCATTTTATAATCCCACTAGCAATGAATGAAAGTTTTAATTCCTTCGTATCCTTGTCAGTACTTATTATTATCTGTTTTTATTTTATCCATTTAGTGTTTGTGAAGTAATATATTGTAGTGTTGATTTGCAGTTTTTCCAGTGATTCATAAGTTAGAACATCTTTTGTGTCTATTAGCCATTGTATATTTTCTTTAAAGAGATGTATTTTCAAATCCTTTGCCTATTTTTAAAAGTGGGTTTTTTTGTTGTTGTTGTTGAGTTGTTCTTTATATTTTGAAGATATAAGTCTCTTACCAAATGATTTGCAAAAATATTCTCACATTTTCTGTGTTGTCCTTATACTTCTTGATGATGTCCTTTGAAGCACAACATTTTAAGGTTGATTAAATTTATCATTTTTTTTGTAATTGTGCTTCTTGTGTCACATCTAAGAAAACACTGACTAATCAAAAATCATAAAGATTAGCATTTATCATGTGTTTTCTTCAAAATTTTTTATTGTTACATTTTCAACTTTTACATTTGGGTCTCTCATCCCTTTTGAATTAACTTTTTCATATTGTGTGAAGTAGGAGTCTAACTTTATTTTTTCTTAATGTGGATATCTACCAAATGATTTTTTTTTAAAACAATTGAACTGCTTTAGCGGAACAAACTTTTCAACACATGATGCTGGCTGGAGCAATTGAACATCCATAGACAAAAAGAAATGAATCTCATTCTAAACCTTATATCTTACATAAAAATTAACTCAAAATGGATCATGGACTTATATGTAAAATATGAAACTAAAAAACTGGTAGGAAGAAAAGACACAAGAAATATTTGGTATCTAGAGCTGGAAAGGAGTTTTTAGAAGAGAGAAAAGCATATCTGATAAAGAAAGAACATGTTAAACTGGACCTCATTGAAATTACAAACTTTTGCTCTATGGAATAACCTGCTGGGAGCATAAAAGCTATAGACTAAACTAAAATATTTGCAAACCACATATCTGACAAAAGTAATCATGTCTAGGAAGATATACAGAACAATATATATATAAAAATTCAATTAGATAATGGGTGGAATACATGGCAGACATTTCACTGATGACAATATGCAGATGGCAAATAAACACTTGAAAAGGTGTTCAATATCACTAGCCGTTAGAAAAATATAAATAAAAACCACAATTAGATATCACTATAAACATGTCCAAATGGAAAAAAATAGTAAACCAAGCAAATGCTGGTGAGGATAAATAAAAACTGGATTATACTTTGCTGGGGGAATGTAAAATTGAACATCTACTCTGGAAAATCATTTGGCAATTTCTTATAAAACTAAACATGCAATTTACATAGAGCTCAGAAATTGCTCTTTATTGCATTTACAACAGAGAAATAAAAATTTAGCACTTGCGAAAAATACAGGAATGTTCATAATGGCTTTATTCGTAATAGCCCACAAGTGAAAACAGTCCAGACACCCTTCAATGTGTGAATGGTTAAACATACCATGGTACATACATACCATGGAATTCTACTTAACCATTTAGCCATAAAAAGAACAGACTGTTAAGACCACAGTAACTTTAATAGATTTCAAGGGAATTCTGCTGAGTAAAACAAAATAAAAATGTTTAAAGAGCTAAACATTATCACTTGCTATCTATTTATATAACATACATGAAATGAAAAATTATAAAATAGAATAGATTACTGGGTGCCAGGGATTATGGATGGGGGAGGGAAAAGATAAGTAGTGAGTATAGCTACAAAAGCGTAGCAGAGAGGATCTTTATTGAGAAGAGACTATTCTTTATCTTGACCATGGTGATTGTTACATAAATATACACATGTCATAAAATTTCATAGAACTAAATACACACTTGAATGTATATAAGTCTAATAAAGTCTGAATAAGATCAGTGGATTGTAAAAATACCAGTTTTCTGGTTGTGATATCATATTGCTATTATTCAAGATGTTACCATTGGGAGAAATTAGATGAAGAGTATATGAGGTCACTCTATATTATTTCTTACAATTGTATGTGAAACTACATTTTCCTACAAAAAAGTAGTTTAATTAAAAAAAAATCCCAAACTGGATTTTTTAATCCTGCCATAGATTATTCCAAAGGTAACAAAAGTTTTTCTATTTCTGGGCATGATTAAAGAGAAGATAAAGAGTGCCTCTATTTCCTCTAAAGACAGAATAAACAATTTTCTTTTTGGTAAGAAGACATGCAAAATACCACTGAAACAAGTCCCACACAGTTTAATCATCTCAGAGCAACCAGTGAAATCTTTCTAAAATGTAATTTAGAGCATATTTGTCTTATGCTGAATAATCCCCGCTGTTTTCCCATTGCACTTGGAATAAAATTCAATTTCTTTGCTATGACATATAAGGTCCTACATAATGTGACTCCCATATATACTTTGATCTCATCTCAACTTATTTTACTCATTTTGTTAGTTATCTATTGCTGTGCAACAAGCTACTTTAAAATTTTGCAACTTAAAAGAATACACATTTTTTTATCTGCCATTTCTGCAAAGTAGAAATCCGGACATAGCTTAGCTGAGTCTTCTGCGTTGTCTCTCACAAGGCTGTAAACACATCAGGCATACAAAAGTGTTATCTGAAGACTCAGATGGAGAAAAATCCACTTCCAAGCTCACCGACATGGTCATTAAGAGGATTCAGTTCCATAAGCACCGTTGCACTGAGAGCTTCCATTCCTTGCTGGCTATTGGCAAGAAGCTACCCTCAGTTTCTTGCCACATAGGCCTCTCCAAGATGCCTCTTGTTTCATTAAGGCTAATGAGACAGGGGGAGAGAGAGAATCCACAAGCAAAGCAAAGTCAGCATATTTTTTGACTTAAGTAGAAAAGTGACATCCTCTCAATGTTGCTGTATTTTATTGGTTACAAGATAGTTACTCTAGGGGAAGGCATTACCCTAGGTCCTGAGTAACAACAGGTGGGGTCACCGAGGGCTATATAAGAGCCACCCTATCACACTGGTCTTCTTGCTATTTACTGTATATCTGATCCAAGATTGTTAGAAAGCTGACTCCTTGTCATTTGGTAGGTCAGAGTTAATTGTAGAGAAGATTCAAAGTCTATAGAAGTGAAGTTGGAAATGGAGGTATATTGGGCTGATTGGCAGCTGGTAAGCTACCTGAGTGTGTAGGTGTGTCTGTAGATTCGTAAATTGAGTTAGGCTGGTCTGAAGTGAAGATTGCCAAATTCAACACAAGTGTGATAGTGAAAAATTAGAAAAGGAAAGATTGATTAAATATCTTTTATGACTCAGCCACCATGTTTGTTGTTTTGCACAGAAAATATTTTACAAAATTATTTGGATGATATCATGATCCTAATCTTTTAAATAATGAAATCCAAGGCAGAGAGATTAAGTATCTCCAAAGATTACATAGTTGAAAAATAATTCAAATTCCAAGTCTTTCTGACTTTAATAACTGTTCGTTTTCCACTGTCCCACGGTGTCTTCTGAGATGTCAGGTAGGTTGGGAGTCAGAGACTTCTCAGAGGAGCTGGTGGCCCAGGCTCCTGCTTTAGCTGGGCTCTCCTATTGAGCTTTTTCCAGGATCCAGCGATGCTCCTTTGCATTCTGCTGCTCCCTTATGGCCATGACTGTAATTACAGCTAAGCCTACAGCTCTGGAAGAGGTTTCCAGGGGAGAGAGGCAGGAATCTGAAAGAACGTTGGAGTATCAGCCAAGAAAATAAAGAATTTGCAAATGAGGAAAAAAGAAGAGAGAGAGAAGAAAAACGAGAAAAGAGGAGGAGGAGGGGAGTTAGGACACAGAAGAGAAAGAGGAGAAGGAGAATGGTATGGTTTGGCTCTGTGTCTCCACCCACATCTCACCTGCAATTGTTATCCTCATAAATCCCCACGTGTCAAGGGTGGGACCAGGTGGAGGTAATTGGATTACGAGGGTGGTTTTCCTCACACTAGTTTCGTGATATTCACGTGAGTTCTCAGGTGATCCGATGGTTTTATAAGTGTCTGGCATTTCCCTCTTGCACTCTCACTTTGTTCTGCCACCCAGTGAGGAAGATGCCTGCTGCTTCTTTGCCTTCTACCAAGATTGCAAGTTTCCTGAGGCCTCCCCAGCAAGGTGGAACTGTGAGTCAATTACACCTGTTTCCTTTATAAATTCCCAATCTCGGGCATTTCTTCATAGCAGTGTGAGAACAAACTAGTGCAGAGGGGGAGCAAAAGCAGAAGAGGAGAGAGGGAAGAAAAAAAAAGAAGATTGTGGTTGGACTGCTCCAGGAATCAGACAAGTTTATCAGAAATAAACTTTCTTCTTCTGGCCTTAGAGAATACATGAAAGTTTGATAGGAAAGCCAAGTATCTGCTAAATAGTGAGAGGATGGCCATGCCTCTTACAATAAAAGTATACTCAATAAAGCTTAGTGACAAAATAACACCTATAAATATAAAAAATGAATTTTCATTTTATTTCAGATGCATTATTACATTTCATTAAAAGAAACCTGTGAAATAGGATTCTCATTATCCCTATTTACAGATGGACAAATTGAGGTTTGGGGAAATTTTGACTTGCCTATAAGGTCACTCAGCTAAAACGTAGCAGACCCCAATAGTACTTCATATCTTTTCATGCCAAACTCTGTCTTTTGCTTTATATCATACTTCTTATGCTTATATCATACTTCTCTATTGTACCTATCTTTCAGTTTTAAAGATTCTCCTAACCTCCTGGTTCTCCCTCTAGGAGGTCTTCTGGGTTTCCTAGATCCTTTTTGACTTCAGTTCCTAGTTGCATTATCTTAGTCTTTAAATTACAGGAATTGCTCGTGTATGGTAAATGTTCACATCCAGACCACTAGCTCCATGCTTTTTCCACTCACAGATGATGCATACTTAGAACATTTGAGGTCATATTGCACAGACCTTTTAAAGAGAAATATCAGTGAGTTTTTAAAAATCTATGTCTTGATCTCCTGCGGGTGGTTGTTGGGAGAGGGCACGTAATTGAGAGTTAATTGATTGCATGTTTTCCCCACTAGAGTTTCCTTACCATCCTACACTTATATGGGCCTTGAGGAACAAGATTTCCAAGGCCATCGCTGATTCACCAAATTAATACAGAGCAGAGCTAGTAATCACAGCTTGGAGATGAGGGAATGAGAGCACACTGACAGAAGTAAAGGGCAGTTTGGAAGGGAGGACCAGGGCTGCTTCCTCATTGTTTTTCCTGTCTGTCTGCAGTTCATTGTGTTCTTGAAAATGTTACTTTTCCAGTACCTAATGAATGATACATCAAGGCCTGCCATGAAACTGTAGGGAGAAACTTTATGGTATGACTCATGAGCCATGCTGAATTACAGATCTTTTCTCATTAGTCTGATTAAAAACCTAGGCTCATTATGGCTCAGGAAGTGATTTAGTTTCAATGCCTTTTGGTTATGTTCCTTTTTTTATTTTCCAGGAGTGCATATTTTGGCTAAGAATTCATTTTCTATTTTAAATGGTTCTAAATTTCAATTCTTAAAATGTGTGTTCATTATCATATTCAGACCTGTAAATGTTCTTTTTATATTTTAAGAACTATTATTTATAAGCAAAGTGATTTTAATTTTATCTCATGTAATATTTTTCTTCACAAATGAGAGTCTTCAAGAAAGATTTTTGGCATGTTATTTTTTTTTACTTTTTGAAGAAAATATTTTTCCATAATATTGGACAGAGAATGTTGGCTTTGGAGTTAGAACTAAGATGAATGCATACGTCAGTGGCTTCCTATAGTCTCGTCTTGGACAATTCATTTAAACCTATTAAGTCTCAACTTCTTCATCTTTTAATGAAATTGGAATAATAGTGACTTAATACCATTGATATGAAGATTAAATACGTTAATATATGTAAAGCATGTGAAACAATAGTGGCCCAACAAATGGGAGCCTCCCTTCCTCCCTTTACTAATATGTCAGGGCTTTTTTTATTTTAGTGCTAATAAAAAATTCTTCAAAGAGGATGATTAATTAATTTTTAAATATTGCATCTCTGATAGGATTTAAGTGTGTGTTCACATGTCTCTGGGGTCACATGTGCCTCTCTAAATGTTAACTAGGAGTTAATAGCTTAGAACTCTTGGGATTATTTTTCAGAAATTCTGTTACAAAGCAGGCAAATGAGTCAATCTATATGTTAGCTGTTAACAGTTAACACATGTTGGAAGGTGCTTACTGTTATAGCATCTCAATTTAGAAATTCTCAAAACAAACAACTTTATCTTTGAACCTTGGAAACAGCCTGATGATAACCACAATAGTGTTTTCTACCTCTTAATAGCTGGGATTCCATATTAGGTGTATCCAACTGATCAACTGAAGGACATGAAGACTTTGTCTGGCATGTAAACCTGCCCTTTGCCAGTTGTGACTGAGTAGTTGTCCCTCAAACAATAATACATGGTTCTCACTGGAGTGTGGTCAATTTTTGCCCTCCAGGGGGCATTTGATAATGTCTGCAGACATTTTTTATTGTAGAAAATGGAGAGGTAGTACCGGCATCATATACAAGAATACTTACTGCTAAATGCCTTATAATGCATAGGATAACCCCTCCTAACAAATAATTGTGTGGTCCAAAATTTCCATTGCACTGCTATTGAGGAACTCTGGCCTGATGAAATCACCATTTTCCTCAAGAATATTCCTTTTTGTATCCTGTTTTTGATGTCATGTAGAAACAGCCAGAGGCTTACAAAATCTGAGGGGTTGTCATGGCTATTGAATAGAGATGTGACCAGCTGTGCTTTCTTTCCATTCAGGACTGATCAAGTAAAAATAGGTTTGAGGTACAAGAAACCTAGTTTGAAATGAGGAAGAGCTTCCTCTGAGTAAGGAAATACAGTGCTATTAACCTTGGTACTGGAATTTTAATGTAGGCCATGTGAATTGCTTCCCTTGTAATATTTCACATTGGAGGTCATTATAGCTTCCTATATCCCAAGTTAGTCACAATCAGATAAATTATTTAAATGGCAAAAGAGCCTGGTGTGGATTCTGTAAACTTTTATTACCTGATGCTTCTTGTGAACCCTACCATCTTAACTCTTGGGCTTCCCAAAAAGTACCATTTCATCATCATTACAAAATTCTAGATTAAATGCATTTTTTTTTTCTTTTCTTTTTTCTTTTTTTGAAAGAGGGTCTCTCTCTGTCACCCAGGTTGGAGTGCAGTGGTGCAATTATGGTCTGCAGCTTCCATCCCCTGGGCTCAGCTCAAGCTCTCCTCCCACCTTAACTCCCCCTAACTTCCTGTCTGGCCAAGTAGCTGGGACTACTGAGACTACATAGCTCAAGCAATCCTCCCAAAGTGCTGGCATTACACGCATGAACCGGGCCCAGTTTTTTTTTTGTTTGTTTTTTGTTTTTTGTTTTTTCCTTGAAGTAATACTTGATTGTTTTTCTCCCAGCATAAGTTTTTATCACCTATATTATTGCCAAACTTTCTGTATCCATGGAAGTCTACAGAAGGCTCCTAAACAGAAGGATAAAAGGATACAGGTATGTTTGGTGCATAGAAAATATTTCTGAAACTTTGCTATTGTTTTGATTGTTATCAAATTCATAATGAGAGGAAACAAGTAGAATGGGGTACAGTTGGATAAATATTCATAGAAACTTGGGCCTAAAATCATCAAGGTGGAAAGTTTTAATTATTTTAATGGTTATGGTTGATTATTTCCCTTCATCTTCACAATTTTAGATCACCCTTAACTTATAAAGAGCTTATTTTATAACACCTATAATTCCATGGCCTAATACACTCTAATCCTAAGTATTGGTTTTCAAAAATATTGTTTTCCAAACAATGTTTACAAATCATTGTTATCAATGATTTTTGTTAATTAACTACCTCAGAGACTCTAAACACTTATGCCTTTAAAAATCCACCTATAAATCAAAAGGGCATTGCTATTACCTTCTCATATTCAATTATTATGCTTCCTTTATGTGAGTTATCTCACTAATCAGAGTATTAAGTTTAGGGGAACATAGAGGCTAATTTCACAGGTTAATGAAACTTTTCACTGTGTGGAAGTATTAAACTTCAGTTTGAGGATACTCCTTAACTATTAGTGGATGTTTAAATTGTAAAATCTTTATGAAAGAAATTTGAAAAAATTATGCCAACATTTAAGACAGGCATTTCTTTGATTCAGCTATGCCATTAGTAGAAATATACATAAATACTGAAAAAGTACACATAAATGGGTCTGCAAGAGGCATTCTTTACAATTGAAATTAAGCTAAACGTACATCAATTAAGTACTAAAACAAATTGTAACACATCTATATAATGACAGTCTAAATGGGCATCAAAAGGATAAGATGATTTCTATGTATTGGCATTGAAATTTCTTCACATCATATTATATAGAAAAAGACTGCCCAAATAATATGGTTTCACTCATGTAAAAACTACACACACACACACCACACAGAGAAAATAAAGATTGGAAGAACAGTCCTTTAAATGGAAATAGTCATTTCTTAGGAGAGGAGCAGGGATTTTGTCAGACTTTTATTCTTTACAGTATATATTTCTGTATTGGTGGAAGTTTTTGCAATGAGTATGAAGTCATTTTATAATAAGGCAAATAATTACAATAGTTCAATTTTGAAAAGGTAAATTAAAAAATCACAGTGAGACAGAAAATTACCGTGACTTACATTCATTTGCTCAACAAATGTTTAGGAGCACCTGCTATGCATCAGTCACTGTGCTAGCCATCAGTGAAATGCTACTTTTCAAATAGAACTCCCGTGCAGTTTGAAGCGTAGTGGGAGAGATGCATATTGAAGTAACTCATGCCCACCTCATATTATGGTGGCATACAGTGGTCATTTTTCTTAACATATTGAAAGTACATGAGTGGTAAACTATACTAGATCACCTCCAGGAAGCCATTCTTAAAAAGTATCCAGAAACAAATGGAGTTTGATATCCATGGAAACAATGCACTTAATGACACATTAAAAATGTGCAACCATTTGGGTACAATCATAATGACAAGAACATAACTTCAAAAATGTACAATTAGAATTTGAATGTTTCTGAAAGTTGCAACTTTTCAAATGAATTAAGTGACCTGTTTAAAGCCCAGAATGAATAGGAGGCTAAAAGCAAGATTTTTGTCAGTGCGTTTCCCTTCGTTCTGGGAGAGGCCTTGTGCCCTGATCATTTGCATTCTATCTACTTGAAAGGTATATTCCAAAAGATGGACACGTTGATTCAACTCCTTTTGCTAATACTAATATTCCATGAATATTAAGCAGCTTTCAGATGATAATTTAGTTTCTTTTATTACTGTATGCTATAGGACAAGAACATGCTGCTCAGCTAACTTGGGCCATCCTCATAAGATTTACAATTGCATTTAACATAGCATTATTAAATGGGCACAGTTATCTCTTCAGAATGAATCCCTCTGAATCAAAAGATTGATCACTTTTGAACAGACACGACAAAATTGAGGACCAAACTGGAGCTTGGGGAACTCAAGTATTTTCCCTGCAAACTCTTCCTGAATGACAAGATATTACTCCTTAGCCTCCCAATCTGCCTTGAAATTCATGCTACTAGCAACTACATGTTACTAAGCCAATCATCACAGAAGCAAAATATCATGATGCATGTAATCTGTGTTTACAATCCCTGAAAGTCCAGTCAATTATTTTGATTGAAAGTTATGGTTGGAATTCTTCTAGTAGCCAGTTGTTATCAAATAAAGAAATAATTCAACATAGTCACTAAGAGTACAGTCTGTAGATGTAGATTCCCTTAACATTTGAATCTAGTTCTGCTTGCTAGCTGTGAGACAGTGGGCAAAACAATTAATCATTGGAGTTTAGGCTTTACAACTATAAAGGAAAATTTTGACTGTAAATAAATACCGAGAGCAATTACGTGAAATAATATATCTTAAGTTCATACCAATAGTGTCTGATGGAGTACGTCTTCCATAAAGATAACTATTATTACTTTTTATTTATTTTATCCTTCAAAGCTCTAAAGTCTTACCTCGAAGAATCTCTAGATAGATTCTGTTTCCCATGTTTACAAATAATCCTCTGCACATGATACTGTTGTTTGTCTACATTGCCAACATTTTACTTATCTGTTTCATGTGTTCTCTGATCAGCCATATTTTCCATGGTGTAAAATAGAGACATCCTCCCCAAACTTGTACAACTGTCACATGTTTTAAATTCTAAATGTTGGCAAATATGCCTGGGACACAAAATGGATGTTTGATATTGATGATGGTAAAAGGAATTTCATGAGTATGTCTTAGGATTATATTCCAATAAGCAATTTTAAAAAGGCCAGGGTTTATCACCAAAATGAAGAGAAAGTAAAATCCCTATCAATGCCAGGATGTTTCCTCTTTGATCTGCTGCATATCATCCATGCTTGTCTTGAGCTGCATGCCAGCGATATTGCAGGGAATACCCATGCTCATGAAGATGAACAGGTGCAGTGGCTTATCCCACAGGGAGGGCAAAGATTAATGAAGTGTGTGTGTGTAAATTCTAGGAATACAAGAGGCAACAGTCAGCCTTTTAATAATACCTTAATTAACACTGATATAATGCATTAAATAACCCTCAGCAGCACATTTGAACTTATTTGCTAATCTTATTCCTTACAGCAGCTGTTCAACTATATCCAAAAGCATTGTTTTTTTATTGGACGTTTAAAAACCCAGAGCCATATAAAGCAGCCTACAATCTTACCAAGCTTTTTGGCGGATAGTTCATTGTCAGTGAAGACAAAAAGAGCACAAAACATTGGAAGTATAAATATTGAGTTATTGTCTACATCTTAGGTCATGTGAGTTTTTCTGGCATTCCAGCAAATCAGCTTTTATATGGAATTTCCCTGAAAATCCCTGACATTTTACATCTTCTCTCTTGGTTTATGCTATTTGCTAGCCTAGAACAACTTTCACCACTTTCTTTTTTTCATTGTTCAAAAGCTAGGTCAGATTTCACTGTTTCTCTCATATCTGTATATTCTTGTCAGATCAGCTTCGTTCGTGCTTCTCTTACCAATTTACTTCTCTTCTTTCATTGGTCACACTTTTATCTGAAAGATAAAAGATTACAAATAAACAGATTAAAGACTGGAAATCCATAAAAGGTTTATCTGTTTAAATGTATCTAAAAACCCATTAGATTTTTGAGTATTGGTGGTTAAGAATGTGTATTTATCCTTGTATCTATAGAGTCTGGCACAGTGGTTGATTTCTGCAAGCCCTACAATCATACTTGTGATATGAATAAATAATTACAAATTACTAAAACATTTTGAGTCAGTATTCGTTTATATCCTTTAGTTTCAAAAATCCACAAAATTAAAATAATATTTTTAAGAAATATTGCCTATTACCTAAGATAGAAAAATATAATTTAGTACTAAAACTATAGCCTCATATACATAGACAGGGAGTAAGAGTTCCTCCCATTCTGTTTACCATAACAAATCATTCTGACTGCCCAATGGCTATTATTTCTGCTGAATGTCATAACTAGGCAACAATTAAAAAGGAAGGCCAGATGTTAGAAAACAGGGAATTTGCTCTCTCAGCGAATTTTCCAGTTCTCTATGCCTTTAAAAATACTGTTCTCTTTCTAGATCAGCTACTCTATTATTTACAAGCTTAACTGTTTTCCATTTTTCAAACTCAGCTTCACTGAAGCTTTGAGATAGACCATCTATTACACTGTGTACCTACACCTGTCCAACTATGTGTTAATTTGTTTTATTTAACAGTATGTTTTTCACTATCAATTTTTGGATCACTGGGACCATTATTTTAATCTCTGTATCCCTTCAGAGTGTTTGGAACATAGTAGGTACGCAATACATATTTTATGAATAAAAATTGTTATTTAATCTAAAGAGTGGCTTGTCTTATTACTGTTAGTTTCCATGATGATTGTATTTTAGTAGAAACATTTTCTTGTCAGTGATAAATGTATTTTAAAACATAACTGAATGTATGATAAAAGTTTCCAAAGCTTGGCTTGTGTCCTGGTGCTCCATCTTTCCTACGTCATTCTTGAATTGAACTCATGAGGAGTTTAGTGTTCCGAGCACTATATCACTCTGTAGCTTACTTGATTTTCTGGAAAAACCCAATGCAATGTTCATGTCTTTAAAGAATGGATCACCCAAAACAAGAGACACTCTTGGGAAATAAACCTAATAGAGACTTTTATCTAACATTAGTTCTGGAAACCCTTTCACCACGAGGTGACATTTTGTAGTGCAACATTGCTACATCAGGTATGTGGAGATATAAAAAGATAACTCCTTAGACTTTTCAGAGCTCTTTCCTTGGTTTCCAAGAAATATGAACAGTTATGTGATATGATAAATCACAAGCTCTGTGTGATGTTTGTTATTATTTATGGTGGTTGGGTTTGAAAATTTACCATATAAGTCTGACTCACTTCCACATCCGTTGGAGCTACTTCCACCAGTGAATAGTGCTCTGTTTACAGTTACAGTAAGTTTGTGATGTTGAGTTAATGATTATTTAAACTATTTACTGCCTTGACTCTCTTACTAGAGTCAGAGTTCCTTGATATAGACTTTGTTTCACTCATCTTTGTATTTCCATTTCCTTAATGCATAGTACCAGACAAGCATTAAATATTTAATAAGTGCTTGTCATTGGAAACTGTTGTTGAGTTCCCAAACACTTCTATACTTTTCTTTTCTACTATCAAGACATGTGTACACACACTCAAAATACTCTGGACCTACAGGAAATTCTTGAAGACTAAATTACTTAAACTGAATCTCTTTTTTTCTATTACTAATTGCTAATGGTGCCTGCACATTCTATATTACATGTTCTATTTTCTGAATTGTGACTATTGAAGACACCTTTGTTCCTTGGTAGATTCCATGCAGCTCATAATTTAAAAATTATTTTGATATCCCAATGGCACAAAAGATATAAGTAAAAATTTCTTCTGTAAAACTCAACATTGTGAGTTGCACAATGGGGAAACACGTTGTTGCTAACATCAGACTGACAAGACTGGCAGGATTTGCTGACAAATGGGATGAGATATGAAAAAAAAATGACTTCAAGTTTTGTTTTTTGTTTTTAGAATGGAGGTGTCATTTATGAAAATGGAGTGATTATGGGAGGGCCAGTATCTTACAGGAAGCCAATTATTTGTATAAATTAGGTTTGAGATACCTCACAGATATCCAAGTTAAAGATGTTGAGTAGGCAGTTGGATATGTCTCTAAAATTCAGGAGAGGTTTTCCACTAAAAATAAAAATAGGGAGTGAAAATAGTATTCCAAACTAGAAGATTGAATTAAACACACCATAAATGTTCGAAGTTATTATTACTGTAGTTATAATTGTCATTGTCATCATCATCACCATCCTCATCAGCAGCAGCATTGTCATTATGTTAGCCCCATTTTCCTTTTTAAGGGCATCAGGATTAAGACTCTCTTTGGAGATACGGTCTAGTTTAGAGATTGCATTGTTGCAAATAGTTTGTTTCTATTTAGATAAGAAAAAGCAGACAGGAAGGTGGACTGGGAATACAGAGTGCTGTGATTTTATATAATATTGCTGAAACAGGAAAGATTTTGAGGTTGATTAAAATCTTGTCAGGCCTAAAGGTCTTTTGAACCCATTTGCAAACCTGATCAAGAATAGTGAGGATAGATTAAAGCTGAGCAATAAAACAAACACTTGCATGTCCCAAGGAGAGACGGGTTGAGTAATTAAGGGCAGGTCTGCACTTCTATTTCATTAGCGTAATATTTGCATTACATATTAGAACTCCATTAATCTGACAATTAGTTTTTCTGCTCACAATTCCCTTTCTTAGGCACTAATACTGAAAATGATTCAGAAACCTCATGTAATAAAAATCCTTCAGCAAAATTCAGCCAATCAAGGAACCTTTCAAAATCAATCCCTCTACCTGGTCACTTTCTACTAAATGTAGGGCGAATTATAAACAGTGGGTAGCCTACATGGTGAAACTCTGTATGGAATAGAAATTAAAATGCCCAATTCTGAAGTGGGATTTATCTAGTCTTTACAACAACATGCATCCTATTTCATTTTTTAAATTTAATGTGTTATTATTTATTTGAGACAGGATCTTGCTCTGTTGCCCAGGCTGGAGTGTGGGCCACTATCATGGTTGAATACAACTTTGCCCTTCTGGGCTTAAGCCATCCTCCTGCCTCAGCCCTCTGAGTAGCAGGGACTACAGGTGTGCACCACCATGCCCAGCTAACTTTTTATTTTTATTTTTTTGTAGAGATGGGGTTTCACCATGTTGCCCATGCTCGAACTCCTGGGCTCAAGAGATCCACCTGCCTCAACCTCCCAAAGTGCTGAAACAGGCATGTGCCACTGTACCTGACCCATAAATTCTATTTTAGATTTAAAAAAGTAATTCTTCAATATATACTATTACTAATATTAATACATTAATTCCCAATTATTTGACACCCACTATGCCAAAATATCCTACTAAACCCTTGGAGAATACTATTTTATTTAATTCTGACATAACCTTATACTGAAGCCATTATCCCTGCTTTATAGATGAGAGAAGTTAGAAACAAGACAGTTTAGGGCAATGTTTCTCAAAGTGGATTCAAATCAATTGGTCTGGAATGAGGCCTGTGATTCTGCATTTCTAACTAATTCCCAGCCTTAGGGAATTTGGTCTTAGGGATTAATAGAATTGACCTAAATTGTTAGGTGTGGAGCTTCTGCTTATAGCCTACTTATAACATATTTTTAACCAGCTATATTTCATTGTAAAAAGTTTTGCTTCTTACAGCTGAGTTTCTTCCTGCAGTGTCTATCCTATGGCAATTCAGCCCTTGCAGGGAAAGCAGCCTGTTTCATGTTTTCTGTATATTACTCCATGAATGTGGCCTAATACTTGGACTTAATACATCTCCTATAACTGTTCGTTCCTTCTGGCTACCCAGTCAAATCACAGACCCAAGTTCTGCTTTTAGAACCTGTTTCCTTGACTGCGGTAAAGGCCATGAAATTTTTCCTTCTCTGCCCTGTCTCTAAGGATCAAATTCAAGGGCTTCCCTAGATTGCCTAAGTAATTGCCCACCCTTTCTCACCATTCCTTTCTCTTCTGTCTTTCTAGATTAATTATCACATACAAGGTGTGGAGGAGTAAAGAACCCACTGTTCCCTCTATACTCTCACCTCCTACCCTATTCCCTACCATGCCTTTCTCACTTATATTCTCACTCATGCCATTCATTATTCTTGGAACAACCTTTTACTTAAAGTCTACCTTCTTTCCTCTTTTTCAAAGGTTTTCTAAATCTCATCTCCAACATTAAAGTCTTCCAGAAATAAAGCCAATGATAATCATCTTCCCAAGGCTGATGAGTGATGAGTAACTCTCACATTTTCATCCCACAAACCACAAACATAGAAACTTTCTTTAATGAAAATGTCTATTTAATTACTTGAGTCTTTTCTATAAATTTTTCCTTCTACAGCTGTTTGTTATAGATCCATGATGTTAAACCTAGAAGCTACCTTAGATTTGATATAGTTTCAGCAAAACCTCAGTACAGTGTTCTGCAACTAGGTAATTAAGCAGAACAAAGCACAGTTCATTCTAATGGTAGGTTTAAATTCCAACCCCCACTAGCTGTGTGTCCCTGAAGAAGTTACTTAACATTGTAATATCCTTAGATTTATTTTTCCATCTGTAAAATAATTTAAAAAGTTACCAAATGCCAATACCACTATGAAGATTAAGTCAGAAAAGAATGCTACATGCATACCAGCACAAGTGTGTGCCAAGGGTTGAAAAAATAATTCTAAAACAAAATGTTAATAGCGAAGTTTATGAGAAAAATTGCTGGGAAAAAAGCACTCATTTGGTTCTGCTTCCGTTCAACTATATTGAAATTAAAGAATTTGCATTTCAGACTTTGAAAGTAATGACATAAAAGGAAGTAGCTGCATTTTTGGGACTCACAGTAATAGGATATTCAAATCTTTCTTTGGCCTCTACAGTTAAGGTGCACCTGTCTTTCAATATTGGTAGAGGATATATGATCAGAGAGTATTCCAAGCTTTTTAAATCCAAAGGAAGGACAGAGCAAGATGGACTTGAATGTGTAATCTTCAATTAGTCTAATTAAAGGAATAATAGCAACCATAAGGTATCTTTAGCGCCACCGAAGCCATAAGTTCACCTTCTTCAGCTCCACGGATATTGGAGTCATCTAAAGTTGTCCTATAAACTTTCAGAGGGAAAAATCAGGGAAAAGAGAAAGGAAATAGTTCTTACTATAGTCTAGACTTTCTTTTACACAATTTAGAGCTCTAATTGCCTGTTTGATATAACCATCTTTAATTATAGGCACCTGAAATTGGGTACTTCTAAAACAGAACTTTTAGTCTCCTTCTATTCATTCTCTACCTCACTTGCCCTTTAAAATCATCCACTCTGCCTCCTCAGCCAGGGCATTTGATGTCATTTTTCATACTAACCCCCTCTATATCCCTTTTTTTCTATTTAAACACTACATAGAGTATCAGTTATATCTAGAGTTTTTTTAGATCCATCTCTCATATCTATCTCAACTGCCAATGTGTTAAATCCTATCCCTCATCATCTAACACTTGAAAAACTGCAACTATAACCAAATGCTCTGGGTGCAATTCCGTTTTCTAAATTGTCACAAATTTTTACTCCCTAAAACAAGGATAATTTTATCACCCTTTGGACAATATTTACTACGGAATCTTTGTCTTTTGGATTAGACCTCACCTTTCTAATTAGTAGGGAAGGTCTTCTGCAATCTGGCACCTCACAAAAATCTGTCTCTGATAACGTTACATAATGATCAGCGAAGAACACCGAACTGAGTCTTAAATACTAGAAACCACGTTTGCAGATTATTTTTGGTTGTTTTTCAAATTATTTTTATTATACACAAGATCCATAAGTCTTTATCAAACACACAACCATCAGCCAACTGAGCTGAGTCCCAGATACTAGGAATCAAGGATGTGCAGTTATTTTTATTTGGTTGATTTTTAGATTTTATTATAAAGACTAAAGATCCATAAATCTTTATAACAAAATACAGAAACCTTGAACCAAAACAAAACCCCAAGAAGCCAGAGTGTAGAAGTTTACTTGTATAAATATTAAAAGGATGTAAGGTCTACATTAGTTGCATCTGGTAGGTTGACTATCAAAGTCTTTAGTTCATGTTTTTGTGTGTCTATCAAGTGTTCTTGGTCTTTGTGGAATATATGCTTTCGTGGGTTAGAAAATATTTTAATTTCAATTGGTTATCTGGTAAAATTTTAACCAGACACAGGACATTTCTATATGTGCTGTTCGATAATAGAAGAAAACTTAGCTTTAGTGAATTATTTTACTTTAAAAATTGCTAGATAAAATATTACAATAAAGAATAGTTTCTTGGCCTGCTTCTATGAAAACTTCTTTGGGTGAATACATTTGCAGAGACATATAAAAGCATTCATTAGAAGTGAATCATGGTGTACTTTCTTCAAATAATTTTCCATTCAAGTGACACTTAATTCATAGTTTATACATTCAGGGCCAATAACTACACAATCCACATTCCATGAGGAGTACCAAAAATTTATGAGATGCTCTAGGCTTCCTGAAAATAGAGCATATTATGTCTACACAGATGATAAGAGGAGTGAAATGGTGAGATTGTCAGCATTCCTTTGATGTCTTTTAAACAAAGATCCTATTGAATGTTGACTCATTTTCACTCCATGTGATCTTATGGAAGAAAAATGTTGTTTGGGTCTTGAGATCTTAGGCATGCAATGAACTTAGATTTCATTCAAATATTTTTTCATTTTTGTAGTGGAAGTATTTTTATTCTTCAGATTTCAGCCTCATTAAATTTTCAAGCTACAAAGACACATAAATAGCATTCAGTGCATTTCTAACTGTATGACAGTCTCAGTAATTTCAAGAGGTCTTCACTAATTTACCATTCTTACCATTCTATGCACTCGAAGTAGAAAATGTATCTCCTGTAAACTGTTTAACTGCTAATGCTGAATACCACTGAGGACAGCTATCTTTAATATGTTTTTAAATGCAGAAAACATATTTTCCTAAAAGAAATCGACAAGGACTCAATTACTCTGTAAAATTATTTGTTTGGTGGGAAGTGCCATCTTACCTCCGTTCATATACCATTTAGAAAGTAGGGTTTTTTGTTTTTATTTTAATTGCTTTTCAGTTGGCCTGTTCAAGTAGAGGCTCCATTATGTATTCCCCTGAGATGGAAAGTTAAGTGTTTTGTTATACGTGTTTAAGTCTTTCAGGCTACCAGAAGGATAGGAAGAGTTTGGGAGAGATATCAAAGGAAAGGTTCTTTATGGTGGGGTTTACTTAAATTACAATAATTTTTATTTTCTTGGGACTTCTTCAAGGACACGTCAGGGAGAATGAGAATTACACATCTGAAAAAAGAAAGACAGAAAAGAACAGTAAATATAACAAATGAATATTCCCATGGAACAGAAGTATTTTTACAAAATATTTGCAGAGAATTTATTCTTATTGTTTATTGAAAGTTTTCTGCTTAACAGGTATGAGGTTTTGGTTTTCAACCCAACTATCTCTTCCATAATCCCACAAAAGTTTTTTTTTTAAAAAAATAATTATGAAGAAGAGGTAAGAAAGGCTGTTTCTCTCCCTTTAAACATGTCCTGTCCCCTAACTTCACAAAATGAAGACTAAACTCCTTTTCAAATCTATAAGGGAACTGAGCCACCTCTCTGACATTTCCTAGTAGAACAATTAGAAGAGTCTGTAGCCTTTTCCTTCTGGACGTCTGCACATGCACCTGAATGTATACAGAACAGCCAAATATGCCATGTAATTTAATTACAGTGAGATGGGGAGGGAAATATTTCTAGCAATCCTCCAAATAAGGCTTAGAAACCCCAGCAACACTAACTACAAAACGCTCTTGACAATACAGATGTCAACAAACAATTTATAATATGTTGAAAAGGAAGCAATCTGGTGGATGATACCAATCATTAAATCTTCCCTAATCATTAAGTCAGGACAATTCCTTTATGAAATATTGTAGTGAGAAATATAGTGACCATGATGATTGTACAATAGTCCTACAAAATATACAAATACAATTCCAATAGATTCCATGAGATTCCAGAGGTCCTTAACAATGGTCACAGAGAGGAAATTATGAAAGCCACTAGCGATGGTCTGAACAAGAAGGTGTTGCTGCTTGATTTTAAAGTCCTTTGTATTAGACAACAAACTGTCATCCATATCAGGCTTTTAGGATCAGGTTTCCCACAGCAAGAGCTATTTGATGATAAGATGCAGGTTTAAACTTGCCATCTGTTGTCAGAACCAATCTGAACTGAAGCCGAAGTTTTTGTTTTCTACTTTTTATTTTTTCATCAGTAGTACACTCTACCTTGGTTCAGCCAATTCTTTTAAACTCAGATATATTTGAATTTGGATATCAGGTTGGAACTCACTGCTTGCTTTGCTTTGAGGAATTTACTTGTCCATACTGAGTTATGGCTTTTTCATCGATCAAGTGGAGATGGATGCCAACTCTCTTAGGGTTTTTACCCTTATGAACCTGGTTTGCTGATTTGCTTAGGACCTGGATTCCCTAGTATGTGGAACCCTTCCTTTAACTAGAAGTTCCTTTCTAGAAGTAGACCTCAAACTATGATATGCCTTATCTAGAATTCCCTTAAGTAGAAGGCAGCAAGGCAATAGCCCTGATGAGCTGCTGTGTATAAGCTTTCCTATGTGCTGACCTACCCTACTGTTCTAAGATGGTTCCTGATAACTCATATCAATTGCGCCTAGTTATTGCTATGTTTCTTGGGTACTAGACTTTTTCTGCCAGCAGAAACTCTCACTTAAGTCCCGTTGTTTGGCCAATTTCCCCAGAATCTGTGCTTTTCTGGTGAGTAGGTTTAATTTCAGGGCTACTCTCTAGGCTAGTAATGTTTTATTCTGAGAGAAACAGGGAAATGCATGGCTGAGTTCCAGGATATGAAAGCACAGGTTCTTGACAAGATGTTAGGAGAGTGAGTTGACTTTCAACAATGAAAATATAATAGAATAATGATCATTATCGATGGAATAATTTCTAGGTATATTGTACTTGCTGTTTCACAGATATTATCTATAAACCTCAGAATAAACCTAAATGGTAAATATTATTCTCATTTCACAGATAAAAAATATTAGGTTCTAATACACTAAGTTACTTGCCCAAGAATAGATTTTTAGTAGAAACCAAAATTGAATTCAAACAATTCTGAGTCAAAAACCTATATTCTTTTTACCACATCATGGTTCCTTCCACATTATCATGAATTAGGCCACTATTTTGATGCTGTTAGAGAAAAGTTCTAGTGTCCTTGATAGTTTAACATCATGAAGATATTCTTTTTCAAAACAAAGTAGACAGTTTACACTAATATCTATCACCAATATCTATGGAGACTGATCTTTAGTTCACTAACACTAATCATTTGAGTTTTTCCTTTAACTTGGGGATACACAAATTACATAATGGTGGCTATTTTACAGTAAGGCTTTCTTGAGCTTGGTGGCCTTTGACATAATTTTGTCATATTTTTACCTGTTTAAATTGGTCAAAGCATCCTTTTGTAGCCACAGCTCATATCTCTTTGCACACAACATCAGTCCCTTAATTTAATTCCCTTCTAGAAAGTGACCCTAGAAAATAGAATTAATGGGTATAATGATTGGAAGAATCAATGCCTTGTTTATAAGTCTCCATCTTCAGAATAAAGTTGGGGAACTGAGGCAGTTATTTCTATGAATTGCCCTCCTGTTGGGACTGGGGCTGAAATCACTAGCACTCTAGTTTGCATATGCTGACCTTGGTTAATATTTTTATTGAAGCTGCTTTGTATTTGTTTGGATAAGGGGGCACGTCATGGAGCATACATCTTAACACTATTATTCATCCTATTATAAATGATGCTAACAAATGTGAAGGAGGGGCCCACTTAGGATGTATTCATGACACACTCCTTTTCCACCATCCCACGTCCGCCCGCCTTGACATTTCTGATCCAAGCTATGTAGTAATTCTTCTCCTCATCCTATGTTTTCCACACATTCTTTCAGGTCAGTACACAGATGCTTTTACTTCTCTGAGTTTGAGAAAATAAATCATACTCCCACACCCATCTATAAAAGATTATTCAAGGTCATGACGATAACAACTCTTTCTTCCTGTGCAAAAAAGAATACCTTTGCTTTCTTACAACGAATCTTCTTTGGTGTTTGTCTTAAAACATTCTTGGGGTTAAAAAAAAAATAGATGGAGTTTCCATTGTTATTCATGAATTCAAAATGGCTTGCTATATGACCTAACCCAAAATATCTTAAAAATAAGAGCTCCCCAGGTGCATTATAACATCTACACCAGTTAGTTCTTAACCCTGGATGCACATAACAATCACCTAAATCACATTAAAAATATTTTTTAACCTCAGGCTCTGAGGTTTCATATTCTGATTAAAATAATCTAGGCTGGGTCCCCAGTATGATTATTTATTAACATTTTAAATGTAAACCAGGTCGAAATGCATCTAAACAATATGACACGGGGGTTATAAACACAGACTTCATAGTCAGACAGACTGGAGATTGGATCTTAGTTATCTCATCAGCTATTAAATCCTGGGAATTTGCTTATCCTTCTTCAGCTTCAGTTTCTTCATCTATAAAATGGCTTGATGATGCTCAAAAGTTGCTATGGAAACAGAATAAGAATTAATATAACATACTTGAGTGACTGGTACTTAGTTATTTATCAATGCATTTTTTTTTTTTTTTTTTTTTTTGCTATGTGATTAAATTTTTCAGGATTTTGAGATGTATCGCTAAGGTAATACATGAACCAGGAAACAAGTATTTTTTGCTGACTAAAATTTTACTTAAATCTCCAAATTCAAATGTATCACAAATATTAATAGTTGAGAACATTTATTCACTACAAAAGTATGTGACAGGGTCTGTGTTGAATGTTTTACATGAATTACATTTTCAACCTATTCAAAATTTTAAAATCTGTTTTATTACATTTTTAAAATAGAAGACATCGAATTTGAGAGCTTAAAACCTTTTTTCAAATTATCTAGTATGAAGAGTTGGGATTTGAACCTATGTCTATATAAATCTAAACTCAGATTTTTAACCATTACACTCTTTTGCCACCAAAGCAACAGATCTGCACAAGATTTACACAGGCGTTTTAAACAAATCACCCTTTCTCATCCCCTCCCTGACTAAATTGAGATTTAAAAAAAAAAAAAAACCCACACAGCTTCATAGGCTATAACCACACAGTTATATACACAACCATATAGGCTGCCATGCTCCAAGAACCCCACTCTTGGGATCTAATTATTTGCAATTGTTACCTTGAAATTCTTAATTTCATTTTTTAACTTATGTTTTATAAGTGAAATTTGATAGGCCAATGGAGGATATACTTAACGTAACTTATATTCCTGTTTTCTACCCTTTTTTTCTCTTTTTTTTTTTTTTTTTTTTTTTTTTTGAGATGGCTTCTGGATCACCCATTCTCCACCCTATGTTGCCTTGGACTCTACCTAGCTTCCCCTTGCAAGTTCCCCTACTTCCTCCCCATCTCCTATGTGGGTGTCTCAGTCACATTAATTGGGGAGAAAGCCTGTATTTCATGCCAGCTTTTGCTCTTGGCAGGGGCCTGAGTATGGGTACAAGAGAATCAAATTTAGGCATATACCCTACTGCATCTCCGAGGAAAGCAAGGAGGCAGTCATCCTCAATCTTCCCTGACAATGTCATGGCTCCTTCAGCAGGAAACTTAGTAGAGGCTCTTGTCCACCATTCTTCCAGGTACCAAGTGTCTCTTGATGGAGAAGTTGCAATACCTTAGAGGTCACTCATCTGCTTTGGGTTGGAGTAGCAGTGTGGCAAGGGAAGATTTACTTCCCCAACCCCGACTGGAGACCTTCATTTTCATTTTACATTGGTCCCTCAAATTATGTAGATAGCCCTGATAAAAATAAATGACAAAATACAGAAACGTTCCACAAGAAGCAGTGGCGTTTGGGGTATTTGGAGAAGAACAAGGCAAGGTGAAGCTACCTGAGCCTGGTGAGACCCAGGCTGGATAATGTGTGCCCAAGAGTTTGGAATCATGGGCTGTGGAATTAAAAATATTCTTGCTATAAATCCCAGCTTTGCCCTTATTAGTTGTGTGATATTGCATAAGTAACCATCTCTAAATATCAGTTTACTCTTGTATAAACTTAGCATAATAATTATACTAACCTCATAAACTTGAGATAGGATAAAATAAGACAATGTGCATGAAACAATTGTTTACCAGTGTCTGGGACAAAGTAAGCACTGGATAAATGTGGTTTTTGCTAGCTATTTTAATTTTGTTCTTCACTGAATGTCTCTGGGTCGGGGCGATGTTTGTTGCAATGATTTGACCCTATAGAGAAGAAAAGATTCTAAAATATATGCTCCTTCTTATCCCTCACCCCATACTTTAGGTCCTACTAAATCCATATAAACCTATTTTATTTTCTCATTCAATCAGATGTAAGAAAATTGTAGTTTCTTATATTAGCCATCTCAGAAAATAGATCATGTCTGAAATTAGAATTCTGGGTTTGTTTCACCTCTTTACACTCCCTGAAATGCCATAATTGAAGAATTATGGATAGAATTAGGGATAGAAATATTGAAGGAATAATTGTCTTCCATCCTCTACCCCAATAAAACCCAGATGAACATCCACATATTCTCCTCCCTTCTTGCTCTCCTCGCTCTCTCCTGGGATACCCATTCACATACACATGCTAATGTTCTTTGAAACATTTAAGATGCATTTCCAAGTGACAGAAAGTGCTACCATACAAAAGCATCATCTTTTTTTTTTTTCTTCTCTGTTATTCTCCCAACACATTAATTGGTTGATTTTCTGGATTAGGAAGGAGGGGAGCTATGCATTAAACAAAGATTGATAGGATAGCACAATTGTTTGTGTTTCAAAACACAATTTTCTCAGAAATAAATATATAGGATATTGAGGAGTCTCGAAAGATCAAGGAGTACATTTCCTGCCTTAACTCATCTATGCAAAGATATAGTTTTCTGCATGAGAAATTACATTAACAGTTATTAACCAGTAAGTAATCCAGAGGAAATGTAGGAGGAAAATAAGGACACAACAAAATCTAATCCTATTAATAATTGGAGTTAAAACAATAGTATCCCTCTTTGCATTTAAAAATTTAACAGACTTTTTTTCTTAAAACTATTATAATGCTTTTTGGAGAGGGTAAGTTGAGGTAGATACCCTTATAAATTACTAGTGAAAACAAACTGTAAACCTTTCTGAATTATAAATATATTTCCAGAGCCTCAAAACTGTTAGGGCCTCCAGTTACAATTATTCTAATCTAGGAGTGCTGTCTCAGAAAATTATAGGAAATCTGGACAAAGATCTATACACCAAAATGTATGTTTGTACCATCACTTATAATGGTAAATAATTGACCACAAGCTGAATTTCAAAATATAGGAGATAAATTATTTTTAGTTCTTCTCCTCTAATTTCCCCGCTAGCACTTCTACCCTTCCCCTTTCACTCAATGGATATTACTAGCTCTTCTGATTTGATGTTTTTTTCTGAGGGAGAAGAGGCAAATGGGAGGAAGATTCAACATTACTGGCATAGCCTGCATTTGCTTTTTTCTGAAAGGCATTTGTGGGCTATGGGAATATGACTGCCATTGGGGATCTTACACCTTTCTTCCTTCTGGGAGGCATTTAGTTACTGAAAGTCCACTTGACAAAGACTCTCTGTTGGAGATCCCATTACTTTTCCAGGCATTACATTTATTTCAATTCTTTTTTTAAATGGGTATAGGAAGACTATTATATACTCCATATTTGGTCCATAAGAAGTATATATTCTTTCCCCTTAAAATTCTAGATATCCTTAACTTCCCCAATAGAGTAACCTTTCCTTTTCCCACTTTCAGAGTAGCTACTGAGTCCAAATCTCACAATTTTAGGGTTTTCTAGGAAAGAATTTGGCATCAGTTGAGGTACCCCTGTAGACACTAGTGAACACAGATCCAGATGACCAAGTGGTCTTATGGAAATCGTCTCTCATTGGTCTTGAAGGGACATGGAAACACCCCCTCCTTGCTCCATGAAAAATGATTTATAGTCTTATTGCAAATTGTTTTTCCAAACAATTTTTTTCTCTCAGACTTAACCTTAATTCTCTTATCCTTGAATGGGTGCTAAGCTAAGGTTGAAAACAAAGATATGGTTTACCTCCTTTGTTAATTTCTACAATGATAGTGTAGCAATGCCTTTGGAATATTAGAGTAGGCGGCAGCAGTTATCTTTCAAGTTCTGCTCAAATTGAGACTAAAATAGGCTTATTTTTGCATTCTGCTATATTGTGCAACATTAATGGAAGAGATATACAATAGTATGACAGAACACAGGAGATACATCAATTCAGACCTAGCATCAGGAACGACTTTCCCAAGGATGCAATCGCTAAACTGAAAACTAAAGTATAAGTACAAGTAAGCATGAGTGGAGCAAATAGGGAGACAGGAAAGGAACAGCATTAAAAGAGAATATAGGCTGGGTGCGGTGGCTCACACCTGTAATCCCAGCACTTTGGGAGACTGAGGCTGGCGGATCACGAGGTCAGGAGATCGAGACCACTCTGACTAACACGGTGAAACCCCGTCTCCTCTAAAAATACAAAAAATCAGCCAGGCATGACGGCAGGTGCCTGTAGTCCCAGCTACTCGGGAAGCTGAGGCAGGAGAATGGTGTGAACCCAGGAGGTGGAGCGTGCAGTGAGCCGAGATTGCGCCACTGCACTCCAGCCTGGGAGACAGAGACTCCGTCTCAAAAAATAAATAAAAATAAATATATATAAATATATATATATATATATATGAAAAGCAAAATGGTATAGCCACTTTGGAAAACAGTTGGTGATTTCTTACAAAGTTAACTATACACTTAGCATATAATCAAGTATTCTCGCTTTAAGGTGAAATAACTTATGTTCACAGTAAAACCCTTATGCGGATATTTAGGGTGGCATTACTCATAATCACCCCAAACTGGAAACAATGGTTCCTTACCTGTGAATGGAAAAACTGTGGTACATCCATACAATGGCATACTACTCAGCAATAAACTGGAACATATTACTGATACAAACACTGACATGGATAAATCTCAGAAATATTATGCTAAATAAATGTATCTGTATTCAAAAGGTTCCAGGCTGTTTGATTCTATGTATCTCTCTTTCTGGAATAAAGAAAACCATAGGAACAAAAAACTGATCATTGCTTTTCAGGGACTGCAGGTAGGGGGAGAGGCTGACTACAAAAGGTCATGAGGGAATTTTGGGGTGACGGAAATGTTCTATATATTGCTAATGTTGGTAGCCTTCCGTACTCATCAAAGCTATAAATTGTACATGGTAAAAGGTTAATTTTACTTTATGTAAATTATAACTTAAATGAAAAAGAGTTCCTTTGAGATACTGAAAAATAGTTACTACAGAAATTAAATGAGAAGCAAGGAGTGTTAAACAATGAAGCAGGAAAGATATATGGGTAAGAGGTCATTAGGTTTTTGTAAATCATGCTCAGAAACTGAAACTTTATCCTGAAGATAATGGTGAACAATGAATGGTTTAACTTGATTGCAAACTATTTAGAGGGATCACTCAGCCAGTAGAGTGAAAGCAAGAAGACTAATTGAGATGTTAGGAAGAAATGTAGTAAACTTGGTAGAATATATTGCTTTCCTGAATTAGAAAAGTGTGGTGGGAATTTATTCATTGTTTACTAAATGTGCAAAATGTCTATTACATTACAGACACTGAGCTGGTTCCTTGAGATAAAATGGTCAACAAAAACCACACATATACTCAGCCCTCTCTGAGCTCACAATCTGCTGGTAAAGACAGTATTCATATAAGCAAATATATAATTTTATCTATGGTAAATTCTATGATAAAAATATATTATGGTGGCTCAAGCCTGTAATCCCAGCACTTTGGGAGGCCGAGGCGGGTGGATCACAAGGTCAGGAGATCGAGACTATCCTGGCTAACATGGTGAAACCCCGTCTCTACTAAAAATACAAAAAACTAGACGGGCGCGGTAGCGGGCGCCTGTAGTCCCAGCTACTTGGGAGGCTGAGGCGGGCGAATGGCGTGAACCCGGGGGGCGGAGCTTGCAGTGAGCCGAGATCGCGCCACTGCACTCCAGCCTGGGAGACACAGTGAGACTCCGTCTCAAAAAAAAAAAAAAATATATATATATATATATATATATATATATATATTATGAAAGTGTGTACTAACAGGACTGTGTTAGACATAGTTACTCACCTAAAATCTGTCTTCCCTGTCTTAATAACAGAATCTGTTATTGTTTAGAGCACCTATGTATTAGCTTTTAAATAACAGGATTTCCTAGCTTTCTTAGCAGTTAGGGCTGGTCATGAGACACAATTCTGCCCAGAAATATATAAGTGGAAGGATGTTGTATATTTCTAGGAAGATTTTGCCTTCCTGATTATAATCTCTCCTTGCTGCATCCTTTTCTTTTCCCATCTAGCACATGTGATAACAGTAGAATTGATGGAAACATAAATGTTTTTGTTGCTATAGCACAATTTCAATTAATTTTAAAATTTAATACATGACGATAATTATTGTTATTTTTATAAGACCTGTTTTCTTATCTCTCTACTGCCTCCCCTGCCTAATGGCGCAATAGAAATGTAGCCCAAAATTCCCTCGTGCATGGTATGGTTCACCCCATTAAATTTCAGCCTCTTACCTGCCACCCAAATATCAACCCTAGAGGACTTGGGTACATCATGTCCAGATCAGGGTAAAGTTAGTGTTTTGGAGTTGTTTTTCTTGGTTATTGGTGTTTTTTGTGTATAACAAAGCTAATCAATTGGCACTACCTTTCCCAAATACCATCTATACCCAGCTTCAGCAGGAGAGATCTTTTTTTTTTTTTTTTTAAATAATGTCTACCATGTACACAGAAAGCAACAAATATATTTTATTAACATGATGGAAGCCTTCCCTTTGAAAATAATGAAGGTGAGAAGAGCTTTATAGATGTTGCTTGGTATACTCAACACAGAAACAGGATTTTGGAGCATGCGTTAGCCTAACTTACATAGTTGCTGGTCTCTGCAGATAGACGTAAGGACAGTGAAGCCTCTTCCAGGGACAAAGCCCTAGGGTGCTTTGTGGCCAGCACATGTGGCCCAGGTGGCATAGCCCTGTGGTACCTGTGCCACATGTGCCACCCTATGTCTTTATAGCACAGGGCTATGCTACTGTGCTACCCTATCGCTCTGTCATAGCCTTTCATCTATATCCATCTCCAAAGAGGCGAGCTCTCAAGTCCTTTGAGTTCATTTGCCACCCTTGGAAGCCAGTTACTTCCTGCCCAAAGGAGGTGAGGAGAGGTCAGGAAGTGGAGCCTGAGTGAAAGCAGCCTTCTTTGCCAAGCAGTCAGGTTGTGAACTGAAAGGAGAACAAGCCATGAGGTTAATTTTGTCTGGTCTTAAGTACAAATTACTTTATTTTAGTTTTGGGGGAAGTAAAATGAAGCAATTCAGAAAGAAGAAAGAATTCCGGAAAGAAATTCTATTCTTACCAACCCAGCAGGGATGTACATTTCAATTGCTGAGAGGAAACAATATTAGATGTAATACTAGAGGCTCATTGGAAGCGGAAACAGGAACCCTAATTTGAAGCGGGAGCCATTCATAAAATGACTCACAAACTTGCTCACAAGAATTAAACCAAGTTTATGAAGAGTAATTCTTGTTTGCATTTTTTTTTTTTTTCAGTTCAAGCAAGTAATGAATAGCAATGTGGCCCATTCCCAAGGTTACACATTCTTTTTCTGATTTTCAAGCATGATTATTGTTAGAGTAGGAGACTGACAGACACATATGTTGAGTAGCCAAGGACTAACTGACAACATAAGGGGAAATATCAGAAAATCCTGACTCCCAGTCACACACTGGATTAATAAGAGAAGAGAGCAGTTAATGGTGTTTCATACTTTAGGTAAATCTGAGGCCCAGATTCCTCCCAGGAAGACATTAGGCAGCAGTTGAGCCAGTGACAAGCCTTTCATAAGCCAGCATGGCTGCCTCAAGGGATCAGCATGATGAAAGCAGGCGATTAACAGAAATCATGTTTTCACTGTGGGGCTTTTACACATTTCCTGCCGGACAGCTCTAGAGTCAGATGGCACCCTTTACCAAATTAATTGATCAGATTAGTACCAATGCCATGCTGTGTTTTGTATCCTCCTCCACATTCATGTATCTCACCTCTATCTGGGACGGAAACAGCTTTGCAGGCAGTGGATGCCAGCAGAGCTTCCGCAACTCAAAACCAAAAGAGTAATATCTTCTTCTGACTCATTTCTCAAGACTCCTTACTCTTACCCACTTTGTATCACATTATGAGGCAAGCAAGCTGCTTTGCCTCAGACTTGCTATGCATTCCAAACTTCCTCCCCAAGAGGGAAAACACAATGTAATGTAAAGTCATGAGTCCGAATGAATTTCTATTCTCCCCACAGATTGCTGTTGTCTTGCCTTACTACCAAGGGGAATGAGGCAATGGCACTTGTTTCTTAAAGCTTCCCTATTGCAGTTGGGACTCTACTTTCAGAGACAGAATTGGACATTTACTTCCCTGGGAAATCTAATTCCAGTGTCAAGGCTTTCTCAGCTGAAAGATGGGTCAGATGTTAAGTCTGTCCCTCAGATGGGGGGAACTTAACCTCGCCCAACCCATAGTATTCAATTACTACTTACTTAAAACCATGATTTTACTACTGATTGGAAAAAGAACAGGAAAAGAAAGCAGCTAATATTAGTTGAGCCCTAACCATGTGCACGCCCACTGCAGCTAGAAAACAGGATAGTTGCAGTATGCAGAGATCACATAAGCAGAAATAAACAGGCATGCTATCTATTTCTGCTTACACGATCGCTGCATACTGTCTTCCTCTTTCATCCTATCCATTCTTCCTTCATTGATTTTTATGCCTTTTGCAGTAGGGCAGTTTGGTCATGGGCCAGTTTGTGTCACTATTTTCCTATATATCACTTTCTCCCCTGGCTCATTTCACACTTGGTGTATTTTCAAAGGTCTGACTTTTCTTTTAGACTCTCTCTCATGATCCAGAGCCTCATTCATTTCAATCCAATTTAATTCAGTTCAGTTTGGTTAAAAGAAAAACAAATCATGTGTTTTCTACAACATGATACAGAGATGATTAAGGCAAAAATCCTGCCTCAACTTTTTTACAACCTTTCCTTGTTCTATCTCAGGTCATGCAGTTGATAATCTCCCTTTATAATTGGAATTTTAGCTGTCTTTATCATGACACCTTCTTTCTTTTCACATGCCTAAGCAAGTCAGAAATCTGAAGACAGTTAGCTGACCCTAAAGGTGGAAGAATGGCTGTCTCTGAGGCATCATTCATTATGTGCAAACTGCACAAGTACTTTTTCAAAAGAATGGTTAATCTTCCACTGCATCAAGAATTTAATAAAACTCTGTGAGTTGGGTATTTTTCAAGGTAATAATGAATATAACATTCACTGGCCTTGCTTCTTAAGAGCAGAGTACATTTTAGTTTCCTTTTTCTAGTGTCTGTCTACATGAAGCTAACTCAGAAACCTCCATCATGACCAATGTATTCTTTTATCTTCTAAATTTCCACCCTTTAGTTAACAACGTCATTACTCCAACTTCATTTAGGAGCATAAACACTTCCCTTTGTTTGAATTAGGTTAAATCAACCTAGATACCACAGCCATAAGATAATTGAGTCTAATAAAGCAGGTAGGTATACATTCTGCCCAGTTGCCATTGTTTTCCATTGAGTAGCATGTTTATTTGAGTCTGATGTAATACCCTGACCATGCAAGGTAAAGTGCAGACTTCAAAAAAGCCCATTAGGCTAAGACTCAATTATGTCCAGAACTGATTTGACAATGAAAACAACAGACAGATCAGAAAGAAGGGAAACTGAGATGCCAGAAATGAAACTCAACTCTTTGGTAGTAGGGCCATATTTTGTTTCTTGTGCTGTAATAAGACATTATGGAAAATTACTAAGCTTCCCATGACCCTGATGTTAAAAAAACATTTTAAATCTCGTGAATCCTTCAAGTGCTGCCTCCAATACAGAAACAGCTTCTTTGTCCATATAGAGTGATTTGTCAATTGTAATATATTTTCAAAAAACCAACTATGGACTTTCTGTGTCTTCTTTATTGTGCATTTATTTTCCATTTTATTAATTTACGCTGTTTCCTTAATTTAATTTTTTGGGGTTTAATTTGCAGTTTTTCTAAGTTATCAAGCTATTTGCCTAGATCATTGATTTTCAGCTTTTTAAATTAATAGTACATAGTTTCTTCTAAGCCTAGCTATAGCTGACTGGTGACTCAAAAAGACAGTAATAGTGGAAATAATAATGGAAATAAATAATGCAAAATCATAGTAATAAATGGAAATAATGCTGCCAGAGCAGCGATGTCTGATACAAGATACCTTGACCTAAGCTTTATGGTTTAGAAAGCAGCCAACTGTCATCATTCTTTTAGTGTTGAATGGGGATGGGGGGTGCTGATTAGTGCATTCTAGTCTGTACTGACATGTTTGACTTCTTACCCTGATTATAGGGAAAAGGCCACTGTTTAAGCAATACTCATACTTTCTGTCCTTTACCACCTCTTGTTCCTAGGATTAGGTATAAGGAGGACTTTGTTCCCCTCAGTAAGAGCTGAACTATGTAAGGTCCTAGGTGTATTTTCCATTTGGATTCTTCAGCCACTATTAGCTCCCACCCATTTTTATGCAAAGTCTCTTAATTTTCCAAATTGTAGCCCTGCCCATTTAACCCTTAAGCATCATATTTTGATCATGAATTAATCTTCCATTGCTTCAAAGAGTGCAGAACTGTATACATGGCTATAGTATGCATCTAGAATACACAAGTTAGAGTAGGATATACATTTTAGAAACCAATACCACTAAGAAAACACAAAATCTGTCCTTCTACACCTTCAAACTGTACCCCCATGGAAAGCAATTACTACATTTCCTGGCCCCAATACTTAAATTCTTTTCCTTGACTAAAACAAAATGAAATGAAAACCTATGAAGAGGAAAATAGTTTTTCTTACAATGTCTCCAGAAGACCCAGCTACTCAGAGGAAATATTTTTAGCCAACAGGAATTCCATGTATCCCATTTACCTATCAACAGATCCAGAATTTATTCAAGTAATAAGCTGAAATTACTGATATTTGCAAAGTTAGGGTTAACTGCAACTTCTGGGCAATGAAAATGTAGGAGGACATTTTTAGAAGTTATCTGGGAAATATTTTATTTTCCAACATAGTTTTTTTGGGAAAACAAAAATCTTTTAAAACTTTTTCTAACTTTCTAGCCCAGGTTCCTCCTTTTTCCTCAATTTCTGCCTTTGTCCTGGAGCTGGGGCAGCCATCTTCTGAGTGTTGTACAATAAGTTAAGAGTGAAAAGTCAACCCACATAGGATGACAGTGAGCCTTGATGAAACTGTTGAACAGCTGAGTCAATGCCAGCAGCCACCTACCTCCAGTTTTCTTATTATGTGAAATCAATAAACCCCCAGTTGTTTAAGCTATCATTAGTAGGATATTCCATTACCTTTGGCTAGAATGGATTTCTAACAGATAAACAACTTTACCACCATCCACACTAAGTAGAACTTTATTTTCCTGAGTCCCAGAGCCTTGGAACCTACCCTCTGGTTAAACTGGCAAACTATTTTATACACAAAGCATTCATGGTTAATGGTGATTTAATGAGTTACATTATACCAGGAGGCATTTATGTTTTAAAAGTTGGCTTCAGATGCTTAAATAAAAAAGTATGATAATAAGGGAACAGTTGATGTTTTTGGATCAAAGAGTAAACTCCTTTACCTCTCAAAACACGCCTTTGCTGATCTGATCTGTTTGAAGTCAGCTTAGATAAGAGGAAGTTGACTGTGGGATTTATGAAATTGAACCTCACTACAATATGGTCAACAGGTGGAGTCATGTGTCAAAAATGACCAAAGACTAAAGGAAAAGTGATTGTGAAATTTCCTCAGCTGTTGGTAAACTTCTCTGAATTATAAACAAAAGACAATCTCCATGCTGAACAACCAGTAGAGATTGAAGAAGGCAACCCTTTGTTCTTTCAAGAGAAGAGGAAAATTCAGATAATCAGTGTCTAAGAATTTTCCATGGGCATCTCAAACTCATTGTTTTCAAAACATAATTTAAAATTATTTTACTGAAATAGTTTTATCCTCATCTTCTCTGATAGGCTCCCTACTGCTTTTGATAATTTCACCCATTCACATTTAATTATGTTATCAAATCTAGTGAATTTGTCCTCTTAAATTAATTGCTTGGAATTTATCATCTTTTCACTCTAATTGTTCTACTTAAGGCCGTTTTATTTCTTGTATGATCATTTGCAAAAGCCCCCATCTTTCGTTGCCTTAGAGCTCACTGTCTTTCATGCTGTATTTATGGTGTTATCTCTAAAATTCAAACCCAGTTATGTCACTCCCATGAAAAAAAGTCTTCTATAGTCCCCCAAATGTCTCTTACAATCTAGACTTCATTTGCTTCTCTGATAATGTTTCCTATCATTTCATTTACATACCACATGCCGCAGCCATACCCAAATCCTGGTGGTTATTCATCCATGCCACACTGTTTTAAGCCTTGTATCACTTAAAATATATTATTTTGGCGAGAACCTCTTTCTTTCACTCCTAATTCCCTTTAAGTTTACAAGAGGATGACATGAAGTCATGGAAGAATGGGAGAGTGGCATAATTGGAGACTGCTCAGATGTTCCTTTTTTTCTTTTCTTTCTTTCTTTTTTTTTTCTTTTTTTTTTTTTTTTTTTTTTTTGAGACAAGAGTCTTGCTCTGTCGCGAGGCTGGAGTGCCATTGGAGTGCAATGGCATGATCTCGGCTCACTGCAATCTCTGCCTTCCAGGTCAAGTGATTCCCCTGCCTCAGTCTCCCGAATAGCTGGAACTACAGGCATGCACCACCATGCCCAGCTAACTATTTTGTATTTCAGTAGAGACGGGGTTTCTCCATGTTGGCCAGGCTGGTCTCAATCTCCTGACCTTGTGATCCACCCACCTTGGCCTCCCAAAATGCTGGGATTACAGGTGTGAACCACCGCGCCCAGCCCAGATGTTATTTGTTTAGAGAAGCCTTCCTTTTGCTCACAGTTTAAGAGGGTCTTATACTACCCGATATTTGTTGACATCAATAGTCTACTGTAGTATAAAATGATATAATTATGTATCACTTTCCTAGTAGACAAGTAGTTCTCAAGCTTAGCTTTACAATCTAGGGAGTTCTTAGAAAATGCTGATCCTTGCTCTCGATTTTGGACCACTTGCTATGTCTTGTTATAGAACAAACGTCAGATATTTGGAGGGCCGATTTTTTACTTCCTGTTTTTTCGACATACATAGATTGCTGCTAGTTGGCAATCTGACTCAACTAGTCTATGCACAGTTCTTAATTCATTTTGCCAACTATGAATTCAGAGTCAACATTTAATATCTGTAGCTACCTTCTCCAAGCTTGGAAACTCTATGCAGTTCTGGGAAAAAGAATAACTGGCTGGGCACGGTGGCTCACGCCTGTAATCCCAGCACTTTGGGAGGCCGAGGCAGGTGGATCACAAGGTCAGGAGATCAAGAAGTTGGCCAACATGGTGAAACCCTGTTTCTACTAAACATACAAAAATTAGCTGGGTGTGGTGGCACGTGCCGGTAGTCACAGCTACTCGGGAGGCTGACACATGAGAATCGCTGGAACCCAGGAGGCAGAGGTTGTAGTGAGCTGAGATTGTGCCACTGCACTCAAGCCTGGGCAACAAGAGTAAAAATCCATCTCAAAAAAAATAAATAAATAAATAAATAAATAAATAAATAAATAAATAACTTCCACCTCTATAATGCTTTTGTGGTGTTGAGCTGCAACTTCCTCCATTCTGGTTTGTTTTTCAATGCAATACAAATTGTTTTTAGTCTCACAGAAATTATTCAAATTCTCAAATTCTGCTTTATGTTAGCTTATCCCTTCCTCTTATTGTTAGAGCTTCTATGTATTTCTTCTGAGTATTTTAACTGTGGTTCCAATGGGATGTGGGAGGGAAGGAAGGAAGCATATTTACAGAGGCTGTCATTTTGTCTTCAATGGCCACTTTAGGTACCTTACTATTTTAACATTTTGTAGTACTAGAGTTAGTCATTATATCAGTTAGGCATGTGTTAAGCTTCAAGTAATAAAAAGTATTAATTGATGGGTGAAATAAAGGTATAATTTTGGATATAGGAAATTTGAAAATAAACAATCCTAGATGTCACACATTTCCCCTTGTGTCATAAAAGGCCTATCCTCAAGACATTATCTAATTTTATAAGATGCATTTACCCTTCAAGAGTCACATCCATATTCTGGACTGGAAGGAAAAGAAAAACAGAATAAAGGACACACAGCTATATCTCTGTCCCTTTTATCAGAAAAGTGATAGCTTGCCTGGAAGCCCTTTCATCATATTTACTTCAGCATATACCTCAGCATAAAGGGATACTGTAAAATTGATTATTGGACTTTCCAGCCTCTGAGTACAGAAAAGCAAAGGAGAAGGTGGTAACAAATTAGTATTTGGTGCGCCAGCTTATAAGTCTAATACAACTACTGACTGTTTCTTAGATTATAAGCAGTTAAAACAAAATGAAATGCTATAAAATATAATCATGTTTATGTCTAGTTGAGAGAGAAGCTGGGAATTGATTCACTGGTTTGGAGGAAGGAGAGGTTCATAGAGAAAAAGTCAAGTTGTTGTAGTGAGCCAGAAAGCAGTTAGATGAGTAAAAAGTGGAGCCCAAGCAGCTCATCCCAGAATTTAAAGCCTTCCCATGTTTTAACTTTGATAGTGGTAATGCAGGGTCCACATACATGCACATGTAATTACTCCTGAATTTATTTGTCTGTATCATTATTTTAAATTATATTTAACTTAGAAGCTTTCCTTCAAGGAACTAAAAGTCTGAAGCTTCTACTTTTTAGATTTTTGAAAAAACTTAGTTGTTAGTTATACCCCTTTAGTACTATCAAAGACCTTGTTTTCAACAGAGACTACCAAAAAGATAACTTAATGATGGCTTAAATTCACATTGTAAAAAGAAAGCATGGTTTTCCCTTCTATATGTCATAGAAAGACTCATTTCTCATTTCTGCATGGACTTCTGCAGTTTCCTCAATGTAAACCCTAAATACAAACTAGAAAAGCTGAAACTGGTCATCACAACCTTAAGAGGTGTCCTGGAGTTCCCTCTCATTACACTGTTATAGTAAACACACTGTCAGTAGTGACAATAGAGTGGCAAAATACTCATGACATGATTGTGTGTCACTTACGAATGGTCAACTAAAGTGGGAACTCAGCATAGAAAGTATGAAGTTGTTATTCACATAAAGACAAAACTAGGACATGTCCTGAGGGCAAAGGCATAAACCTTCAACTCATAAAAGTATGTTGCTGCTGAAGGTTCTGATCCAACATGTCTCTGGAACTTGAACAGTTACATTTTTGTCCCACTCACCGAATATCATCTAGTCAACAGTTTTAATCTCAATAAGGCTCTCTCACTGAAGTCCCTTTTCCCTGCCAGTCAATCTCGTTTCCATCTAACTTCTTTATCAACATCTCTACCATATCAAATCTATTCCTCCACACCAAAAGTCCCATTGACCACAGTTGTATATTAGGAAATGTCTTTGAAACTTTGGCCAAAACCAATAGCAACAAATAAACTGGTCAACCCTCAAGGTAATTACATTCGATTTCTAGAGGGATTAGCTTGTTTCAAAATTGAGTTAGATTTCCCTAGTCCATGAAAAGATCTACAGGCTCCTTTTTATTGCATTTAAGGAAAAGTCAAAACAAACGACAAAACAAATATTTTGAATTTTCAAATTGAAGTAATTAGCAACCATGAGCAAGGTCACAGTTATTGACATCTTCTATCTGTAGATATCTGATTGAATTTTATTCCTGAGCTAAGGCACTGAATAATCTTTCCACACGTCAGGTGGGCTCTCTGGACCTTCCTTGGTTTCCTTCATTGGAAATGTGAGACTGGAAACAGGGCCGATTACTGACAATCATAATTTGAATATATCTTTTATTAATGACCCATTTTTTCAAATTGTCAATTTTAGAATGACTTTCTTATGCTTTTAATGAAAAAATAAGAAAATATAGGAAATATTCATTCTCACCACTTAGAATTTAAATTAGTCATGTTAATCTGTTTCTTTTTATGTAAATAATTTTGAAACGTAAGTATAAATCAAGACTTCATTACCCATATTTTCCTAGTAATATACACATTTCCTCTCTTTAAAGGGAAATAGAGCTCTATTTCGTGAGCTTTAGCTATCTTCCATTCCTAAGTCAAGAGTATCTTTACTGTGTTAGATCGCAAATTAAAAGCAAAATAATTAGTCTTGTTTTCCCTTTCTCTCAAAAATTACTATTATAGTATATGCAATAATTGTTTTGGCTTTAGAGTCAAATGTTTATTGATACAATGCCTGACTCCATTACAAACTACTTCTGACAACTCAGATAAATTCATCTTACTGCTCTTCGCTTAGTTTCCTTATCTGTGAGAACTTCATAATAACCATATTATTTCATAAAATTATTATTTTTAAAATAAATTGGAAAATGTGCTTGAGTGTGCATTAGTACACACACACACACACACACACACACACACACAGAGTCTGTGATGTCCTGTTTGTATTTTCCTTGATGCATAGCCCAACAAGGAAGAAATTCATTCAACTGGGTGGATGGTGTGATCTTATAATGTTTAGAAATACATACCCAGATTCTAGACAATGTTCTGATTTTCTCTGGCTTATTTATTATGACACCATGGAGATCTAGATTTTCCCTAGTTTCACCATTTTATTTTATTCTTGGGTAATATATAGCTAGTGCTCAATAAATTCATGTTGTACTGAATTTCAGAGAGGTTTATCTAATATTTTTAAAAGCTGGAATATGTAACATAATGTTCGAAAACTTTTCCCACAATGAACTATTGAGAACCTAAAAAATCCTTCTACCACATTTGTATTTCAAACACACACATATCAAATAGCAACTACCAGAAACTGAAGTGTGTATAACTAACTTAAAGGCTGCATAAACGAAGAGAGTGGACTAACAAGAAATGATTATAAACTAAATCTTTGGCATTAACTTACATGGAGACTTTCATTCCTAGAAATTCAAGTATCAAAGCAGACAGATCTTATAATTGTCACTGTGGCTTGGCATAAATGGAACTTTTCTTTAACTTAAGAGAAACAATAAATTAGGAATACTTATATTTTTCTTCATTTTTTATATATTTATTTTGAAAGTTAGAAGCCCCCGGTATTGTTAGCTTTAGGAATACTGATAGAATTAATATGATGAAGCTGAAATAGTCATACTTAGGAACATGTAATATTCTTAGACATCATCTAGCCTAATACTGCAATGACTAGCTAGAACCATGAGAGGTTATGGAGCACACAGTCCAAGCTGATGCATGGAAACTCTTTGTACTATCTTTGCAATTTCTCGGTAAATATAACACTGTTCTAAAATGGAAAGTTTATTTTAAAAAGTAAATATACCAAAAGTAAATATACAAAAGCTGCTACAAGTACAAAATATTCTGTCAACATTCTTTCTCAGTTTAAAGACAGTATACAATTAGCACTTTTATCTACAATTTATGGAGTTAATATTTCTCTGGGCACAGCTCTGCATTTGTTATACCAAATTTTGTTTACAAATCATCTTCATTTAAATAAATTATAAATCACTTATAATATCGAACATTCTATCAAGATGAGTTGAAAGGATATACAATAAAATATACATAAATAATACAACCATTAAAATGAAAGCAAAATATCAAGACTGTACAAAAAGGATATGAAAGAGAAATATAGTGTTTAAAGGGCAGGAAAAAGCAATGTCCTTAGTACTAACAGTAATGAAATTATGCACTTAGGAGTATCGCTAATATTACCTTAAAATTTCCCTTGACCGCTAGATTACTTGTAATTCATATTACTATATTAAACACTTTTTTAATATATCAGTTGTCACTGTTGTCAAAGTTCTAGAGTTGAACAGATGGAAAATATTAAATACTGTGGGTGGCTTATTCGGCTTGGCATTGGAAATTGAATTCTATAATGTGAAAAAAATTTCTGTTGAATTTAATTGTACCTATTCTACCAACACCCCCAACAACCTGCTACTCTGCCCAGAAGGGGATAGCCTGACAGCTCAGGGTTCTTATACATACATTTGTCAACATCATTTCTTTCACTTTGCAATTCCACGGTCCCTCAAAATAAAATTAAAAATGAAGCACGTGGGTGGTTTCACAATCTTCTCATCCAAACGTTGAAACCAATATCAAATTATTAACTTGTGGAAAAGAACAAATAAAAGAAGGGAATCCCATCTCATTAAAAATGAAAGAGCCTTCTGTGGGGAAGACTAGGAGAGAGTCTACATATGAAATCAGTTTGAAAAGAGATGTGATTCTTGGTGTGACCATTGTTCAATTCGCAGACCATCTTTAATGTAACATTTATTACAGGTATCCTGATTTCTCAGTGCCTTTGGACCAGCAGTATCCTGACAGAAAAACAGAATTTTGAGAACAAGAAAAAAATAAGACAGTGCTATGTATGGCACCAGAGAAAAACTAGGCTTAATTTCTAACCCTGTCTCTTACCAGCTGTGTACATTTGAGTAAATTACTTCATTTTTCTGAGCTTTACATTCCTAATAGGTAAAATGGGAATAATAATACAAACCACATTGAAATTTTATAAGAACTAAATTAGATATTATAAGTTAAATGCTTAGCATTATGTTAAAATTTCAGCTTGAGTTGCCTAACCAGAGATGTGGTCCACACATCAACGTGCAAGCACTTTGAGATTCATTGGTCTTTGTATTGAGTTTCCTGGCACAAAAACTGGAGTTCTTTATTGTGATATAATATCTCCTGATAGCATTCTCTGCAACACTTATATCCCAGGATCTTTATAAAAGTCAATGTTTTGTTAGTAAATTAAAATACTCCTGAGAAGAAACCCTTTGAAATATCATTTAATATTGATTGTGTTAATGTAGTTTTCTCTGGTTTCTGGGAATTCCATTTGTGGGAATGTAATAGGTGGTTCAGCTCACCTAGTACAAACTGTGATTTTTGGGTGTGGTAGCATGGCTCACAGTATCCATCTCCATCTAGGTGCCTCTTTATTTCTAAGTCTGGAAATGTAAATGCTACCTTTCTAAGTTTCTCTTGTAGTTATGATTCTGGATAGAGATTGCATTCTACCAACTGGATATGTTTGCCTGAAATTTGGAAGGTTGTTAATGAAATGAAGCCCGTTTTTCTTCACTTATAATTCTAAAAGCAAAATCAGTGAGACTTGAGAGTCAGTTTTAGCACCTAGGATTGAAGTTTGCTTCACAGGTGTTGAGTGCTGATGGTAGTGGTGGCTCTGGATACATGATCATTCACATATACTTGAATTCAATAGTCCTGTAGCTATTCCTGAACTCCCTGTCCTCCAGCATTTCCAATAATTTTGTAAACACCCAATTCTCTTTACAAAATCCCTTTCTGTGGGAACTAACTAGACTTCTTTCTGTTTCCTGCATTTCACTCTGACTGATAAGCTATAACCTTCAGAAGGACTTTGTTTTGATTTCTTGATTTCCTAGATGGGAGTAAGAGCAGGAAAAGGAAAACTAGATAATTTTTAGGGTCTAGTCGAGCTTTAAAATTGCTACTACCTCAGTGATCTTTGCCATTCTAGAAGATGGATATCCATTTCAATTTGAGGTTTATTTGTGCTATATATTTTCTGCTTTCGCCTCCAGATCCACTCCTCACCTTTTATTATCCTACTCTGTGTCACAAGAGGCTCAACTTTCTATCTTTATGAACTACATCCACCGACTCCACATTGTCTGGCTACTGGTTGGGCTTAGCCAACGCAAGGCACTGGCAAGATAATAGTGAGGGGAAGGGAGTGAGGTTGGAATTCTTGTTTTTCCAGCTTCCTCTCTTCCAAGTGGCCTTGGGTTGACAGTGTCCTTCAAGTGAGAACCATTGTTTCTGTAGGCAGTCCACTTCTCAACTACAACCATTTGAACCAGGTTCTAGTAACTATTTCCCTTCATAATTTAGGCCTAAATATACGTTCTTTGTTGCGTCTAAGCTTGGAGTACTACACAATTCCTTGCTAATTTTTCTTAACCCTGCCCACACCTTTTTAAATAGTCCTTTTATTAAACTATCCCCAATATTAGTACGCCATCTATGTCCTATGGGACTTTTACTAATACAAATGAGAAAGTAAATGAATACTGTACATGTAAAAGTAAAATCAAAACAAAAAATAAGCTTCCCACAAAACTCTGACATAGGGTACCACATTAAACCTTGGGAATATCATGTACTTATATCATAATACAATCTGGCTGTATTTTCCTCATTTTACCCACATACCC
Organism: Papio anubis; assembly: GCF_008728515.1. NCBI lineage: Eukaryota > Metazoa > Chordata > Mammalia > Primates > Cercopithecidae > Papio > Papio anubis. The sequence continues at coordinate 88,546,516 of NC_044987.1, forward strand.
AGCTATCAAATCCCTACCCATAGTCATTCTATGCTTTACTGAATTCATCTTCTTAGATTATTTTTGTGTACTGTGAACTTTAGTTCAAACTTTAGGAGCTCCTTATTGCCTCAGAATCATATAAATCTTTTAACTTGGTATTTCAAGTTATCTGTGCTTCTCTGGAATACATTCTCATCTTTATTTTTTATGCCATTCCATCATTGAAGAACCTTCTGTGATTTTCTGCCCCTGATCCTTGATCATTCTGTTTTCCTTCTCTACAATGACCACCTTGTCTTGCCTTTCAAAATTCAATTCAGTTACCAAGGGTTAGCCCAAGTCCTGTCACCTTCTTGTTTACTATCGTGAGCAGTGTAATTTCTTTCTCAACTAGTATCCGTATATTGGAAATGAGAATGTATGATGTATTTTGTATTACTGAATTGTACTCTAAGTTGATTTTTCTTTCGTCTCTTTATAATGATGAAAATAATAGTTAACATTTATTGAATGTTTACCACATATTGAACGTTGTCCTAAACACATGACATATAAATGTTGCAATAACGCCATGAAGTAGTTACCAAAATCTCTTTTGCTAGCTCTTGCTAGCTGTGATACGTGTTAATTAATCAAATTTCACCTCAGTTTTCTTACTGTAAAATGAGCATTAATGGTCATTCTAACCACGACAGACTGTTGTGAGAATTAAATGAGTTAATATTTAAAAATACTTAGAAGCAAAGCTAATACATTGTGAGCACTCTACAAATACCAGTAATTATTAAATTATTATTATTGTATTCTGTTTTACAAAGGAGAAAACTAAAGCATAAAGACATTAATTATAAGCTGTAGAGCAGAAATATGGGACTGGTAGAGCAGTTAGAGTAGATTCTGCACTCTTAACTACTCAATTCAGCCACTGGATTATACGTGGTTTGAGAATTTGTCATCTTCTTGTTCTTATCCAGAGGGCAACACAGAGTAAAATCTTTTAAGAACTAATTATCATAGAAAATCTGACCTCTACGGAAAAAATTGTATGTTTTCTTTAGTCAAGTCATGGAAGTGACATTATCATTTGTTACAGTCTTTACCTTAGATGTGTCAGAAAGATCAGAATAAAATGTAATGTTCAAAAACAATAGTTAACATTTGCTAGGATATTGGTACAAATTATTCCTCTTCTTTCAGTATAATTTGGATAATTTCTATTTTATTAAGGAAATAGGATATGTGTATTACTGCAAAATAAATTTTGGAACTAGATGAATAAAATTTACAAATAAGTAATTTATAAGTAAGTATTTTACCTCTATAATGTCATATTGCCTAATCCAGTGTATTTTGTGTAGTAGACATACAACATACATTGTTTGATTAGGTCAACCAAATATTTGGCTTTACTAATACAATGCACCAAAAAAAACTCAGCATCAAACGCAGCTAATTAAAATTAAACCAAACTTCTTGGATTTTTAAATGAAAAAAATCTCAGGGAGTTAAATGAACTTCCTGTAGAAATGTAAAGTTTCAATTCACATTTTATTTGGTATCTCTTTGAAATTTTCCTGCCAAAACTATTGTATTATGCTACAATTATGCAGAGGTGCTATTTTACACTTGGATTATTATTTCAGAAGCTCTGCTTCCGATGTCTAATAAGGTTTCCACATATAACTCCCACACCCCAGAGCTACCTTCAAAGGTCATTTTTCTATCCCGTTCTTTGCCGACATAATTGCACCTGCCAGGTGAACTGCAAAACAAGTCCCAGGCGCACACGGTGAGTCAGTCTCTGTCATCCAAGCTGCTTTCCTGTTTATGCTCATCCTGAGCATTATGGGCTGGGAAGGCTCTGGGGCCATTTGTAGCTTCTCTTTTTGATAGCCAGAATTTTCCATACATTGGCTCTCAATTCCCAATCTCCCTTAACAGGAAGTCGAAACAGATTTTATATCAAAGAGGAGAGTTTAAGATGAGCTCAAACAAAGGGTAGAAAAAGAGAGACAGAGACCCCTAACGTTTTCAAAACAATCCAATTTGAAGAGGGAAATATGTCATGTTCCTGAAATGGTTTAAAAAGGCATGCAGCTGACTGGCAAATCTTTTGCTCGCGTTTCTCTGTCATGTTTACCTCTCTTGTAATCTCCCAGGGCCTCTTTCAGTTGAAATTCACATCATTTCCTCACTGCTAGTTGCAAGTCTCATAGCAAAGTCAAGTATTGCTCTGTGAACAAATAGATATGCTTAGTATTCTCTCATTTATCTTTGCAATTCGGGAAATAAGTGAATGTTTTCAAAATCCTATCCTATCATTGCACTATGATTTAGTGATATAACCTCCTAACAAGTGTCCTAAAAATAATGATGTAAAAGGTATAATTCTATAGCCAACAATACCACCTGTTTGCAGTCAACAATTATGTTTTTAAAAATATGAGGTATTTGTAAAGCCTTGAAAACATGAACATAAATAAGATATTACTTGTGAAATAGTTTCTTTTTTGTTTAAATCTTGGAACTGAGGGTAGATTATTTAAATACAGAGTAATATTCAGTAGAGTATTAACTGCTGTAATAATTCAGATGCTTTCTTCTCATAGCATTCAACATAGTGCTTCCAGTTGTTTTTTTTTTTTTTTAAATCCCACTGGGGGAAGGTTTCAGGTAAAATGACCCTATGAATGTCTAAAGAGTGCTAGGTACTATGCTAAGCTCCTCAGCTCCCCTGGCGTAATTCCCCTGAGATAGGTATTCCTATTCTCAATCTATATGTGAAAAATACACTTAGCGGTATTTTCTGCATAAATGATACAACTAAAAAGAAATCAGTATATACTAAACCTCAGACGAGTCTGATTTTAAACCTTGTGGCTTTTTTTTTCAGTTTAGATTTTATTTTATTTTATTTTATTATTATTTTTTATTTTATTATTATTATTATTATTTATTATACTTTGAGTGATGCTATGTAATATTTTAATGATACAATGTTTTGTGTTAGGTAGCTCTGGCATAAAGAAAAGAGCACATATGGCACAAGTATACATATGCTCTTTTCTTTTTATGCCCAAGCTACTAACCTAAGCTGTATCGATAAAATATATAGCATCACTATATTATTATATATATTATTGAACATTATACTAATTTGATATGATAATCACAATAGCAATATAATGACTCGAAAGAAGGCCATGACTAGCCAGGAGAAACATTTAGAAATGAAGCCTAACTGATAAGAAGCCAAATCAGGGCACCGTGGGGATGACTTTACAAATAACATAGGAAAACAAATGCTTCAATAGATAGCAGCAAATTTCAAGGGTAAGGCAAGCAATGGAGTAGACTTGCCTACCTGGAGAACTCATTTGGGACAGAAAGTAGCATGAGGTGGGGGTCTTTCAGAAATCCATTTCTGCATAAGAATGTCACTTTAATTACTTTTTGGAACCTGATGATATGGTGAGCTCTTTGTTTAAACATCAGGATGAATACTTCATAGGTCGAATTATCACAAGTCACTGACTGATCAGATGATCACAGATCGACTTTTGAACTACAATAGTTTGGATATTCCATTGCTGGAGTCCCTGAAGAGAACTTGATACCCCATTGGCTACTTTTTCTTCTAGTTTGATTTGGATTCCAAGCCCAGCCTTAGCCCTTTTACGATAAATAAATAAATAAACAAACATGACAAGATAATTTTTCCTTCTTTCTTCTCGTCCACATTTTAAAATCACAAATAAGTAAACAGAAAGGATTAGTATGTATTTAAAACTAAGTTAAAACAAGAAGAGATGGTGATGCCATTTGGGGAGAGATTCATACTTATAATTTATAACCTTTTCAATCATATTCTGACTTATAGTCTCTACCCCATTCAAGCCGTTCTCTATGCTGCCTTAACTATGATCCTTATAAAATGAAAATATTACATTAACTCTATGCTTAGAATCCATCAAATGACTCTGCCTCATATCAGAATAAATTGTGAATCTTTTAAGATTGCAGGCAAAGCCTTTTATAACTTGGACCCTGTTTTCCTCTCCAAATTCATTGCCTTTTTTTTTTTCACATTTTAGCAATGCTAGAATATATGTAGCTCCCCGAAGATGCCAGCCATTCCGTTTTATTCACTGCAAGCATTTGCATTTGCTACTTCTTTGGTTTCTAATGCCTTTCATCTCTCTTGTCCAACTTACGAACCTTTTTAGACTAAATCATTTTTTTCTGTGCTCTTTCTGTAGCTTCTGCAAAGTTATTGTTGCATTTATTACACTATAGATAGATAATATATAGATAGACTGATGGATGAGAAGAGGGTTTATTATAGGAATTGGCTAATGCAATTAGGGAAGCTGAGAAATCCCATGATATGACATCTGCAATAATTATTTATATAATCATTTGGTGACCTTTTGGAATTATTTGCTAGACTGGTGGGATCTTTGGAGTCAAGTCCATGTCTTACATGTTTCTCCACAGCTATTCTTAAAGCATGGAAAACACAATTATTTTAGTTCTGTTGCATTGGATTTAACTGTGTCTCCAGATCATTAGAGTCATTGGAAAATACATATGGAGGTCAAGAAACTGCTCTGGGTTACTGAATCTTTGTATTCACTTGTGGAGTGGTAGGTTCCTTTCAGATAGCTACCACCTGACTTTCCCGTTAAGCTCAAAAATCTCCAAATAGAGCCCATTTGTAACTTGGACCATATGAGGTCTTGCATGAGGTGTTGATTTGCATTGACAGAGTCATGGAAGTATATTTCAGAGCAAATGCTCCCTTTTCCTTTTTTAGTACTCTAATTTAGTGTGCCTACTGTCTATGTCAATGATGGCAAATGTGTGACACAAATGTCACCACTCTCATCTCCTGCAAAACTGATTGCCATCTGAATCTATTGGATAGTTCCTTCTTTGGAAGCGGAAGCTTGATTTATTCATTGGACATCTGGTTTTAGCTGAGTGGAATATTTTACACCATAATACATACCTACACTGTTCGCTTATGTAATATATTTGAGATAGCAGAATTTTCTGGCTTAATTTAATAATTATGATATTAATTATGGTGCAATTCCTGGTTAATTTAGGGATTTCCAAAAGGGCCTTCAAAAAAATCGCTTTCTCCTTCTACCTACCTGCATCTGAAAAAAAAAAAGTGAAAATAACATCAAAAATTAAACATGAATGACAATATGTCACCTTTATAATTGATAGAGGCTGAATATGAGCATATGGATTTAATCTGATGGCAATTGGGCTTGGTAATACTAAACCCAAGAATCAGGCACTTCTATACCCAGTATCAGTTACTACTGTACTGGAGTAGGCATGCTCAGTCTGCCCAGGCATGATTCACAGCATGAAGGAGTGAAGAACATATGTTCCTTGTGAACATTTGCCCCCAAGAAGGGCAAAACTAATCAGACAAGACAAATGTATCTCTGCAGACTTTACCAGTTGGATAAGTCACTCCAACCTCTGAGTGGAGGTAAGACTGAAGCAGGAAACAGAGTCAAAGCATAGACTTAAGAAAAATTTCTCCTCATATGATATGATGGTTAATTTTAAATATCAACTTTTTTGGAGTTAAGGAATATTCAGATATTAGGTAATACACTATTTCTGGGGATGTCTGTAAGGGTGTTTTTGGAATAGATTGGCATTTGAATCAATGGATTGAGCAAGGAAGATCTACTCTCACCTGATGATGGTGGGCACAGTCCAATCAGTTGAGAACCCATATAGAGCAAACGATAGAGAAAAGATAAAATTGGTTTTTGCCCTTCTGGAGCTGGGACACCCATCTTCTCCTGCCTTTGGACATCAGATTTCAGGTGTTTCAAAGCTTTGGACTTCAGGTCTTGTAGCTTCCTACGTTTTTAGGCTTTCAGCCTTGGACTGAGAATTACACCATTGGCTCTTTTGGTTGTCAGGTTTGCACTGAGCTAGGTCATCAGCTTTTCTGGTTCTCTAGCTTGCAGATGGCATAGCATGGGATTTCCCAGCCTCCCTAATTGCACAAACCAATTTCTATAATAATAAACTTTCATCATCTACCTACCTACCTACCTACCTACCTACCTATTTATTCTCTCTCTCTCTCTATCTCTCTATGTATCTATCTGTCTAATCTATCTGTCTGTCTATAATCTATCCTATTGGTCTGGAGAATCTGGACTGATTCAGAGAGTCAAACTTTGGGGAACAGAAATTAGCTTCTATCACTTAGTTCCTAAAAACTGTACTATGATTTAAAATGTCTAAGAATTTGTCCATGTGTAATCTTCCTTAAAACTGATACACCTCTTTGAGTTTGGCAGGTCAGGTTCTCTCATATACACTGTCTAAATAAGAAAAGAGAACTTTTTATAAACAGGTGGATTATGGCCAAAACAAACAGATATTTTAATCTTAATCCTACTCCAAAGAACTTCCATTATAATATACATTATCTGTCTTGGTTTTATTTCTAAATTAATCTCATTCCCTTTAGAGGAAATTTATTTTTACTAATGTCTGTAATTTTTTATGTGTCTAGGGCAGTGCTAGGAACATAGTAGGCACCCTATCAAAATTCATTCAGTGGTGCTAGTAGTTTCTTATAAAAGCAAGTTTAGTGCACAGGGTTTATTTTAACATCTTTGGTCTTTCTTAGCTATGTATTTTCTGTCTTCCCATAGCACTTGAACATCTCCAGACAGTAGTTTTGTGCTCAAGAAGTTTTATTGTCCTTAGTATTATTATTCATTAAATTGAATTTTAAGGTAGATATTTGAACATTTTGTACCTGCCTAAGACAAATAATGATTTAAAGTTATGAATATCTGTTGTAATGTTTAAATTTTAAACATAGATATAATGGTATGTCACTTCCTCCTTTGTTTCTCTATTAATTCAGCTAAAAATTAAGCTTAATTGAATTCTAGGGTTCTGTCAATTTTTGAAATTCTTTTTACAGAGGATTTTTCAAAATTGCAAATGTGCAAGAAATGGCAAATTTTTATTTTCACTTTATTTTCAAGTCTCAGTGCACAAACTGTTTATTTAGCAAGTAATTCAAACTTAGTTATTTTTGGATTCTAGGACTATGCAAACTTCTCAATGATTTATTTAACCTTGAGGCATTGATGGTATTCCTCCATCTATTACTTGTTAGTGTCTACTGGCTACAACCAAGACCAACATTGTCCAGTTCACTTTGCCCTTCCAACTCCTATAGTGTTATAGTTACTCTATTAATCACCTTCCTTATTCTCATTGCAATCACCCATTGCCACCACCTTTACATAATCTGTCATCATTTAATCACCTCCCCAGTACTGTTATTATCACAGATATCTTTGCCATATTGCCAACAATATCCATCAGCAGCACCTCGCCATCGTCCACATTGCCACGCCATTTTTATTGTTAATTTTGGCACTAGCACTAAATTAACATCACAATCATCATTGCCATCACATACTTCATCACCACCACCATTAACACCATCTCAATAATCAACAATGGCAAAAGCACTAACACTTTTATCCAAATGTGGTGTTTTGATTTCACATTCCAAATATAATGGTTTCACTTATTTTCTACTTTTCTCATAATAGCTTTCTAATAATTAAAACCTTCACATTAATTAGGACAGGCATTATGGAAAACAGTATGGAGGTTCCTCAAAAAATTAAAAAATACTCCCATATGATCCAGCAATCCCACTAGCAGGTATATATTCAAAAGATACAAAATCAATATGTAGAAGAGATATCTACATCCATATTTATTACAGCATTGTTCATAATGGTCAAGATATGAAACCAACCTAAGTGTCCATCAGTGGATAAATGGATACATAAAATGTGGTATAGATACACAATAGAACAGGACTCAGACTTAGGAAAGAAGGAAATCCAGTCATTTGCAACAACATAGATAAAACTGGAGGGTTTTATGTTAAGCAAAATAAGCTTGGCACAGAAAGACAAATGTGGTCATGATCTCATATATATGTGAAATCTAAAAAAGTTAAACTCAGCAACTGGGAGTAGAATGGCATTCACCAGAACCTAGAGGGTGTACGGATGGGGAAGATGTTGGTCAAAGGACACAAAATTTCAGTTAGACATGAGAAATAAGTTCAAGGTATCTATCATACAGGGTGACTATATTTAAAAACAATATATTGTTGACTATATTTAACTTACATGTTGGTAACTATATTTAATATCAATGTTTAATAACAACATATAGTATTGTTATTGACTTGAACATTGATAAATTGATTTTTTGTTCTCAATACACACACACTCACACACACACTCACAGAACCTTCACTTTAAGCTGAATATTTGAAAATAACAAAGGCAAGCTATCAAATCATTTCTTTCAAGATTTTTAGCTCATGTTAGTAGGTGTGCTCTTCGGACGTAGTGTCTCAGATTACTTTGAATGCTATGTGAATATCTCCTAAAGAAAGTAATTTCCTGGAATATCATTAAATCCATAAATGGATACCTAACAAACAATTCCAGTGTGCCCAGTCATTTGCTAGTTGGAAAATACTAAATATATCAATATAAAATCAGTCCTATAGCCTCAAAAAGCGGACATTAGTTCCTTAGAGATCAAGCTTAGACAAAGGGAATTGATATAATTCTGCCGTTTATAGCGTACTAGTTATGTTCCAGGTACTGCACAAATTATTATAAAGAATATGAAGATGAATGTCATTGTTTCTATGGAATTTATTGCTTGCAGTTTAAAAGTCTGCACACTGTCCTGCTTTTCCTACCTTCAATAATAGGCTGTGATCACCTAATGGGCAGAAATCTCTATTTACATTTCAAAAGCACCCAGCATAGCAGTTCTCTCACGGTAACCACTTATTATTATTATTTTATTGAAGGAATGCTGTTTGGATGAATTATTTAACACAACCAACAAAAGGGTTTGTACAATCTAAATTGTGACCACTAAAGGTTATAACAAACTTAAGTAGTAGTTGTTTAACTTACCTACAGCTATTGGGAAGCTATATAAAAATAATTTTAAATCTCCATCCATAAATTGTAAGGTATGATGTGTGTTGTGAAGCACTTTAAGATGCAGAGGAAAATAATTCAGGGCAAAGTGCATCTATTATCAATTAATGAATGTTTCCTTGAAATGAAAATTGAAGCAGTGCCTTACTTGAACTTCTTGGAACTAGCAGCCCACAGGAGATTCTTGAGATCTCCAGATAGCAATCCTACCACTATCCTCTGTTGAATATGACCTCATTGTCTACTTTTTTTTTTTTTTTAATTTTTATTTTGTAAGTTAAGGCCACCAGAAACAAAGATCTCTGCCCTGACTCTGGAAACTTGAATTTGGAGAAATCTTGAAAGAATCCACGACTTATTTTATTCCTCATGATTCTTCAGTATTCTAGAAACTCTGAGGTTTCTGTTCGATTTTTACTTCAACTTCACCATTTTCACTCACAAATAAATAGAGAAACTTCGTTTTAAAAAGGTTTTTGAAATCTCCACGTTGCCTCAAAATTCTTCAAAGTTAATCTGTCTATCAGAGATTTCCAGGTCACTGGTCTTTTCTTTCCACTTTTACTTCAGTTTCTGTCACCCTCTTTTTTCAGACCACTAGGTTAATATCCCAGGTTTAAATATATTGTACTGGAGAAATGATGGTGGCACATAAGAGGCAAGGGAAGGACATGAGTTTTGAGAAATATCTACTGTAAAAACATACACCTTTTAGAATATTTCCACTGTGTGTTATGAATAAAATATAGTATTTGAATAAAGGTTGAAGAATTGGCTAATATGAAATAAAAGCTAGTTTAGATATGGGAGGTAATAACATTTAAAAAGACTTATATAGAGAAAATATAAAGGAGCTGAAAAATCAGGATTTTAATGAGCATTAGAAAATAGAAGGCCCAGAATCTACTCTGGGAAACAACAACAACAAAAACACAATGTGAAGAATAAGTCAGCGAAGTTCCTATAAAATAAAGAGGTAAAATACTAAATAGAGTAAGAATAGTAAGAAAAGTAATACTGATGTAACAGAGAGTTGGCAATGGGATAACAGAGTGAAGAAATTGAATTGACAAAATGTGTGTTTCTAAAGAAAAAAAGGTATTCACAGAAATTTTATAAATGGTAATTAAAGTATAATAAAGTCAAGATTTTCTGAGCAAAAAAGACCCTTTCTAAATCACAGATACCCGTTTGAAAAGGTTATATAAGGTAAGCAATGCTTACACATGGCCCAATGAAAAATTTTGAAAATCGAGAATAAAGAAATTCACCTGCAACCACTTAGGCTAGAAAATGAAAATGAGAATGGGACATATTACTTACAATGAAAGAAAAATTGGAAGAGTCAAAAAATAAAGTCTTTGTTTCCCTAAATTTAAACTCCAGAAGACAATGGATTAACCCCGAGAGAGTTTTCATACTCCATTAAACTTTATTTCATGGAGGAAGGGAATAAAAGCAAAAAAGTCATTCAAGGCCTAAATATGAGGACAAACATGTTCTTCCTTAAAAAAGTACTCAAGATAAATTTCAGCCAAAGAAGAGATAGTTAAAAAAATAAAAATCATGGGAATGTGTAGTATAAAAACACAAATGTGGATATTAAATCTAAAAATTATAGAACTAAGTATAAATGATTGTTTTAAATATGACCCCAACACAATAGTAACTACTTAATTTCAATTATTCACTCGTGTATTTCCAAACATTAAATACTTAGTCTTCTGATAGTTGGGGTACTGCCCTTAGGAATTTATTTTGTAGTTTGGAGATCTGTTCAACAAACTGTTGATGAGAACAGCCACACTCTGAAAAATATTTGAAGAGATTTATTCTGAGGCAAATGTGAGGACCATGACTAGTATGAACAGACCCAGGAGAATCTAAGACATGTGCTCAAAGTGGTTGTGTTATAGATTGGTTTTATCTTGAAAACATACAAAACAACATGATAGCAATCAATTCAACTAGCAACAATCAATTCAATTAGCAACACGATAGCAATCAATTGAATTAATACATGTAAGGTATGCATTGGTTCAGTCCAGAAAGGTGGGATAACTCGAAAGGGTGGGAAGAGCCTTATAGGTCATAGGTGGATTAAAAGATTTTCTGATTGGCAATTGGTTGAAACACCTGAAAGCTATTATCTACAGACCTGGAATTAATAGAAAGCAGTGTCTGCTTTAAGATAAGGGGTTGTAAAGACCAAGGTTCTTATTATATGTATATGAAGTATCATAGGTGACCACCCCCCAGAGGCAATATATGGCAAGTTTTTTTCTACTCAGACCTTTAAAAGGTGCTACATTCTTAACTAACCCCTTCAGGATCAGAAACAGACCTGGAAAGGGATGGAAATTCTCTACAGAATGTGGATTTTCCCTGCAAGAGATAGTTTCTCAGCATCACTTTAAAACATGCCAAAGAAATATATTTGGGTGTAAAATACTTCAATTTTCATCAGGGCCTGCTATCTGCCATATGACGCTATACTAGAGTTAGGTTGGAATTTTGTGTCTTATTGCTACAAAGAATCTGTTTTGTCTTAAGATATCTGTTTTAGTAGTAACACTGGTTAGCTGTGGCTGAATTCCAAAGGGAGGAAAGTGTAATGAGCCATGTCCAAGCTTTCCTTCCCCTCGTGGCCTGAACTAGTTGTTTTTAGGATTCTTGGAAATCCCATTGGCTGAGATGAGGGGTCCATTCAGCTGGTTGGGAGGCTTAGAATTTAAATTTTGGATGATGCAACCAAAAAGGACATATGAAAAATAAAGTTATAATATGCATATGATGAAAAAATTCATCATATGATATATGATAAATGACGTAAGGAAACTTTAGGTTGGGGTGCCAGTGAAGACCATTTTAAAAGGTGATATTAGGGTGATTTAGGGTATAAATGTCCAGAAGATGCTTTTAATGTAACAATCTAGAGGAAAAGTATTCAAAGTAAAAGAACAGTTACTACAATAGCCTAAGACAAGACAGAATGTGATGTTTTGAAGAGTCAGAAGAAAACGAGTGCATCTAAACATATTAAACAAAGAGGAGAGTCATTATGGGACCATACATATGTCTGTTTCCCTTGAATACACCCAGTTTATACTTGTTGCAATGTATTTAGTATCCCTTTTCACTTTCAGTTGTGGCCTAATTTGGACAATAAATTATATGGACACCTACAAAAGGGTATGAAGTGAAATCCGAATGTTATTCAAACTCAGAGAAAATTATTCACTCCCTACTCTACTCCTTCCAAGGTTTAGTTTCTTTCAGCAATAGATAAGAGTAGAATGGCAACATAGATGCTTAAAAAGTTTATTTACAATATCTGGCTACGGTCAGGGTGAGTGCTGTTAAAGCATTAGGTCTTCTCATTATTGTCCCATTTGTGTGTGTGTGTGTGTGTGTGTGTGTGTGTGTGTGTGTGTGTGTTTGATGCAGTACTTCTATAAACCCTTCCATATGCCTTCCCCCAAAAAGTAGCTACATAGACCATGCTTTGATCTGCCTTGAATTTACATGTGGCTTTTCTACTTATTGAATAAATATCATTATACAGGCACTTCATCACCAAAGCAACAAGATGTGGAGCATGAGCAGTTCAACCTTTGAAGATAATTCAGATTAATGTGGCCAGCCTCTCCGTCTGAGAGTCTGAGATCATAAGAAGGTAAACATTCTGTAATTCCTTTTTTTTTTTAAGAATGACTTGCAGGTGAGTACATTTCACCATGAGTCTACTTATTTATTTTATTTCTATTAACTTATGGTGTTGTGCTTTCCTTCTCTAATAATGTCCCCTTCTGATCAGTGTTCAGTTGGGTGAACACAGCACCCGAATAAAATGCTGTAGGGGCTTTGAAAACCAGAAAAAAAGGATTTGAATTTCATTCTGAGTGTCATAGGAAAAGCACGGCATGTTAAAAGCAGAAAAATGATATGACTTGATGGTTGATATGACTATAGTTGGGGGGGAAATAAATTAGAGGAAAGTAAGAGTAGAAACAGAGGGAGCGATTACAGGATTGTAACAATATTCTAAGTAAAAGGTGACTGTGGCTTTCGATAAGGTGGGGCATTACAGATAGATAGAAATGAATAGATTTAAGATACATTTTGAAGTTCCAGTTAACAGATTTGCTAATGAATTGGTATGAGAAGAGAAGATTCAGTGAAGTACAAATCAAAGGAATAGCCTTCATTTTGCCTGGTTATTTGAGTAGAAAGTGTGACCACTTATTTATATGAAGAGACAGAGGTGTGTCAAGAATACAGTTTTGAACTCATTTAAGATGCCCATAAAATAGCCAGAAAAGTTAAAGAAAATGCAAGCCTGGCATGAAAGGATGAGGTTTGGAGTCAGCAGTATTAAGACATTATTTAAAACCTTCAAATTCAATGAAATTGCATATGAAGCAAGTATAGATAGAGATGAGATGGGATCTCAAGGCTGAGCCAGAAAGTATTCTCATATTTAGAGAATCTACTAAAATAGGAGCCAGAAGCTCCCCAGCCACAGCAAATGGATGAAAGACACCCCCATAACTATAGCTACCATAGAGAGATAAACACACAAATCGTAACACCTTATTCTCCTGACTACAGTGCTTGGTTCAAAAGAGAAGAGAGGAATAGATATGACTCTAGTAAGGTCATTAAGAGTTTTACCTATTTAGAACTGGAATTTTCAGAAAAGATTATACTCTCTAGTTTGTGAAAATGTGAGGATGTGAACCAATAATTACCAATATAATCAGATTTCCTACATCTTGGAAGAAAATGGTTTGCAGGATAAAACTTATGCTTATATTATTCCTTTAACTAACAATTATATACTGTATTAGCCCATTTTCACGCTGCTGTAAAGAAATACCTGAAACTGGGTAATTTATAAAGGAAAGAGGTTTAATAGGCTCACAGTTCCACATGGCTGGGGAGGCCTAACGAAACATACAATCATGGTAGAAGATGAATGGGAAGAAAGCCTGGACCTTCTCACATGGCAGCAGGAGAGAGAGGAAAGTGAGAAAGAGAGAAATACCAAACACTTATAAAACCATCAGATCTCATGAGAACTCACTTACTATCACAAAACCAGCACGAGAGGAACTGCCCCTGTGATCCAATCACCTCCCACCAGGTCTCTCCCTCAACACCTGGGGATTTGAATTCAAGAAAGGATTTGGGTGGGGACACAAAACCCAATCATATTATATACCATTTAACAACACCAGAAAATTATAATTTTATTTTCTATCCCCCTCTGCTAAAATAAAAGGTCCCTGGGGGAAAATACTTTGTTTTGTTCGTGTGTTTGTAGTCCCTACTGGCACAAAGCAGGTGCTCAAGAAATACTTTTGAATTGATGTAATTTATAACGTATATTGCATTATCCAAAAAAGACAAAGTTCTAAAAATGTTTTGCTTTACCTAAATGAAACAATACCTTCTCTTAAGACTCTTTGCTCATAAGTATCTATATATGACTAGTCTCATATTTCCTCTCTGCAAAACACTCTCCCTTTCATTTTTGTATATCTGTTTAACGCCCCCTCTCCTCCAGATCCAAAGTCAGATCCTTCTTGAAGTATAGCTCCATATCCATATCCCATATGGTGTTATTATCTGTTACCTAGTAGTTAACATCTATTTCCCTGCTATTTTTGTCTCCTTTTCTGATGTGAATATAAGCTGTCTAAGGATCAGTATAATAGACATATTTAATGGTCATATTCAGTGGCCCCAACCACATCTCTTTCTAAAGACCTAGTCCTTTCATAGTCCAAAGACAGACCAGGGGTACATATTAGAGACCAAACCAGGCACATTTGCAAATCAGCCCCTGCTGTCTGGAAAGAGATAGGCACCTTGCCCAAAGTCCTTCAGTCTATTTTCTGTTCAGAAGCCGTCATATTTTCTCTGAAGAGAGAATTTCAAATGAAAGACTGACGCATTTTCCTCTGACCTAATGCTTGTATGAAGCCAAAGCTGGAACCAGCACCATTATAAGGTAAAGTCACATGCTACCCATTTTTATAGGAGAACAAAGACTGTGACATAAGTGCATAAGGAGAAATTTTAGCCATACAGGGAAGTGTTTCTTTTGTTCCTAACAGTTTCCAGTTTCCAGAAGGCTGATTTGTACTTTGTTTTCTGTCCTTGGGATTATACGTCATTCTTCTGTGTTCCAGTCAATGGAACCCCCTTATTTGACCCAGCTCAAGTGTATTTCTTCTTCTTGAGGAAATCAGCTTTGACTGAAACCATAGAAACTAAATTCTCTACTTCATTTTCTTTAAATCTGCCCAGGTGCTCTGCACATAGTAGGGAATTGTGAAATTATTATTTTTCAATAAATCTACGGCACTGTGTTTATCTTTTTACAACCTACACTTCCTCCTTTTCAATAATTAGTTCAGTATTTGCCCACAAAGGTCATTATTATCTTTGTTTCTTACCTCAAGCCCTTCATTCAACAAATAGAAGTAGGTCCTATTCATGTTTGAGTCACCAGATTGATAATGTGCAACTTCAACCTGTTGTTTCAGTTGTTGGTGATAAAGGATGAGTACTAGATTTTACAAGAGCAGATTAAAAATATTTCTTTAAAATGTCAATGGGAAAAGATGCTTTGAAATGGTCTCTTCATACAATATGCATCTCCAGATTCCTGCAGTTATGGTGCCACCTTTACTTACATACAAAAGGATTATTTTAAGTCAAGTTGTTTTCCTCAGTGCTGTCAATATTCACCAGATTTATTTGCCCAATAAAGTATTTTTTTGTTGTTGTTCTTCATCAAAACATCTCTCGTCCTTGCTGGCCTGATGGCTGAGGATCAGAAAGCAATATTCCAGCTGTTCTTAAAACCAGCATTTCTTAGCAAGGTTAAGAAGTGCCTTTTTAAACCCCCAGTGCTGTTTGCGTCATCTCCTGGTGAGTCAAACCTGTTATGTTAGTGCATTGCACAGAGAAAGGCCAGCAAACTTTAAAACTTTGAAAAAGCAGCTTTTTTTGTGGTCTGCCTAACGTAGCTTGAGATGTGTTTACTAGGACTCCACCTGCCACTTTATACTCAATAAGCCCTTTCTTTAAACAGCTGATGCCACTTCCTATTATAGGACACTGAACTGTCACTACATCCCTAACCTGGAAGATATAAGGAAAGAGAATACAGAATCAGAGGCTCTTTTGGGGAGAACTCACCTGGGTGGATTCCCATCTTTACGAGTTTTCCTTTGAGAGAGAGAGCCCTGAACAAGTAGGCAATGACCCTTCTCTGCCTTAGCACCTGATACCTGTTTCCGTTTCCTGACATTTCAAATGCCCTAGATCCTAAACTTCAGATTTCTACCACACTAAAAGAGGACACGCCCTAGCGTATTAATTGATGGAATGCAAATAAATAGAGAAGGGGTATTATAAGGCTAAATAATTTGGGAAATGCTGAGCTAAACAAAGCTATGGGCTTTTTTACTACAGAAATTCTGTTATTTTAAAATGGTAAAGTACATTCTGCATTTTCAGGTGGAAGACATTAAATGCCTGTTTCCCAGGTTTAATTGACCACTGAACTCTAAGTGGTGTGAAATATATTAGAGTGTCTATCTTTAGTGCAATTCTTGACCTTGATCCCTTGGACTTCTGACTATGGATTGGTATGGGAAATCAGGTTCCTATCTGGATCTTTGATGATTAGAGGGTTTCATATTCTACTTTCCCCAAGTCCCTCGTGTCTCCATTCATCTCATACTCATCCTTCATTTAGGTTCCGTCATTCAGTACCACTAACTCTTATTTACACCATCATGTATATATTATTTACATCATATCAACCTAATACATATCTATCCAAAATTATTGTATTCCTTTTCTCTCTGGCAAAACTCAAATTTATCTTTTAAGTGTCAATTCAAATGTTATTGTCCCTGTCATGGACTCATAAAATGATAGAACTGGAAGAGATCTCAATAATTTTGGTCCAAATCTCTTTCAGATGAGAAACATTTAAGGAAAGCAATGTAATTTACCCCAGGTCACATAGGAAGAGAGTGCTTCAACTGGCATAGTGACCAGACCTCACCAGGGATAAGGTTTCCATGAGTACTATAGTTGATTGAGAAATCCTAAAGCAGGGGAAGAAGAGGCAGAGTTTGGGCATTGTCCCCAAGAACCAAATGAAATCACATATTAAGTTCAGATGACCAAATATACAAAATGTGATAGGATAAGGAAAAGCAGCATTATAATTATATAATTACATATTATATAATTATAATGCATAGCATGGGAAGACCAGAAGTTCTGGGTTATTTGAATTAATCAGTAAGAATTATTCCTTGAAGATCCACATTTCAATTGCTATGATATAAATCTCTGGTACTTACAGAGAAAGGCCTTGCACTTCTTCCAATTTCACATCTGACAGCTAATGCTAATACCTAGGCCTCCTGACTCAAGAACTGCTCCTTTTCACTATACCATACTTGTTCACTAAATGGGAATTTGCTAGAATTTCAGGAAAGAAATTCATTGGCTTTGGAAGAGATGGGGCAGGACAGTGAGATAACTTTTACTCCAGCAGAAACTACAGTGTGAATTTTGCTTTGCTAGGTATGGGGAATGATCTTCCCCAAGTCATCCTTGTTCTCTCACATGTTTCACTTATGAACATAGTTTTTTAAAAATCTGCTAACTTCTTTTTTAATATAGAGTTGAGATATACTATATACAATGATTACAATGGTTACAATATATTGCACATTTCAAATAACTGCTTTCTACACACTCCAGTCATTTTTAACACAGATGTTTGATTTCTAATGCTGAAGACCTATTATTTAATTTTTCTTTGAAATGGTTCTTTGAAAATGGTTTTTGAGGTCAACACTGCTTTGATGTGCTCTGCAGGTTAGACCATTTGTCTAAATTCCTTATCCGTACATGTAAGTGTCACTAAATATTTCTACTTGACAGACCGTTGGTGCTTAACATTTAATGCTTCCAAAGTAGAACATCTCTTTCCTCTGAAACATGCTTTTACTACTGCATTTTCTATCTCAGAAAATAGTATCTGCATCCTCTACCCAATAGCCCAAGCCCAACATGTAGATTTTATCATAGATTAGCCTTCCTTTTTATCTCCATATCTACTTAGATCTTAAGATGTGTTGCTTTCTTATCTTCAATGTTTCCTGAATCCATTGCCTCTTTTCTACTCCAGGACCATGCTCTTTATCAAAGCCCTCATCATTCTAACTTAAAGTATTATATTATCCTTTTTGGTGATCTCTTTGTGTCACATCTTTATTTTCCACCATTGCTAGGAGTGATCCATCTGAAATGGTACCAGAATGTGCTACTTCCATTCTTCACATCCTATAATAAATACCTTCCTATCACATGTGGGACGACAGATGTCAAAGATCTCTACTGTTGCCTTCTCTCATTCTTTACTCATCTCTCAGTATATCTCATATCAGTTTATTCAATTGTCTAAAACTATTTGCAATTTCCCAGATTTCCATCTTTCCTCCCCAACATTGCTTTTGTTTTTCCTTCTGCCTAGAATGTTTCCTCTTCCTTACTCATATTAAAGATTCACTTTGTATTTTCCTTGTTCTAGTAAATTTCCCTCAGACCATTAAGATTAGGTTTGTGCCCCTGCTTTGTACCCTGTAGCACCTGGGAATGTACTTTTTGCTGTGTTAATAACTGCCCTATAATCAGCCATTTATATGTCTGTTCTTTTGAGGGTTCTGCAGGTCCCCAAGATCACTCTCAGGTTCCATGATCTGCTAGAAAGACTCACAGAACTCTGAAAAGTCATCATAATATTAGGATTTATTACAATAAAATAATATAGATTAAAATTAGCAGCAAGAAACGTCACATGGGGTAGTGTACAGGAGAATTCCAGTCACAAGCTTCCAGTTGTTCTCTACTGGGGTTGTGCAAAGAGCACTTACTTCTCCCTGCACAGAGTATTGCCAGACAGGAAGCTCAACTGAGTCCTTAGTCGAGAGTTTTTACTGTGAATCAGCCATGTAGACACAGATGACCACCCTCATGACTGATCTTAGTCTCCAGGCCATTCAGAGATGGAGCTGATACAATGTGGCCCAAGGCCCATTGTCATAAATCACATTGTTAGCATAGGCTATATGGCATGGCCCAAGGCCTCCAGTTAAACAAAGATATGCTTATTATGAAGACTATTTTAGGTTTACTCTTGTGAGCCAGGGACAAAGTCCCATACCATTCTCTGGCAATGTTAATCTCTACTTTACATCTTCCTACCAAAGTTTGATCCCCATAAAAGTAAGGACTGTGCCATGTTCATTTCTGAATTCTCATTTTCTACACATGTTCAACCTAGAGTAGGAGCACAGTGCATGACTTCAGAATGAATAAACAAGTTGATGAATATGAAGAATTAAAG
Source organism: Papio anubis (assembly GCF_008728515.1). Taxonomy (NCBI): domain Eukaryota; kingdom Metazoa; phylum Chordata; class Mammalia; order Primates; family Cercopithecidae; genus Papio; species Papio anubis. The sequence goes on from NC_044987.1 coordinate 88,566,001, forward strand.
TGTTTAACAACTCTTCAAAAACACCCCAAAATTACTACCACCTTCTGAGACTTTAACTATTATTAACAGATCCCTTTACTTACATATCAACAGACATCTGATTTGTGTCTGTTTTATCTCTCAATACAGTGTAATCTGTTAAAAAGGGAAAACTAATAGTCAAAAGAATAGACCCAGTCTGCTACCTTCTCCCATACCTCATAGACAGACCAAATTCTATAGACCAGCCCTAAAATGGAAGGTGGGGAGAGTACTGTTCCTTCACCAGGGATAGGCAGACAGGTTTCAAAAGAGAAAACATGTCTGCCTCTTCCTTGCGTATGGCCTCTCCAATGAGTACAGTCAAGAGAAAGTTGACTATCACATATTATTTCTGTGACTGTAAGAGGGTCTCTTTGTTTCCAGATATCTACTCCACAGACTTCTCACTTTGTCAAATATCTCACCATTAGGAATCTATTTCTCTGAATATGCTTTTTCTTTATTTCGTTTCTTCTAAAAAAAAAAAAAAAAAAAAAGCAGGATACATGTGCAGAACGGGCAGGGTTGTTACATAAGTATACATGTGCCATGATGGTCTGCTGAACCTATTGACCCATCCTCTAAGTTCCCTCCCCTTGCCCCCAAGCCCCCAACAGGCCCTGGTGTGTGTTGTTCCCCTCTCTGTGTCCATGTGTTTTCATTGTTTGACTCCCACTTATGAGCGAGAACATGTGTTGTTTGTTTTTATGTCCCTGTGTTAGTTTGCTGAGGATGATGGCTTCCAGATTCATCCATGTCCCTGCAAAGGACGTGATCTTGTTCCTTTTTATGGCTGCATAGTATTCCATGGTGGTACTTGCACCACATTTTCTTTATCCAGTCTATCGTTGATGGGCATTTGGGTTGATTCCAAGTCTTTGCTATCATAAATAGTACTGCAATCAACACATGTGTGTATGTGTCTTTATAGTAGAATATTGTATAGTCCTATGGGATTGCTGGGTCAAATGGTATTTCTGCTTCTAGATCCTTGAGGAATCGCCATACTATCTTCCATATTATCTTCCATACTATCTTCCCCAATGGTTGAACTAATTTACATTTTCATCAACAGTGTAAAACATTCCTATTTCTCCACAGCCTCATCAGCATCTATTGCTTCTTAATTTTGTAATAATCACCGTTCTGACTAGCATGAGATGGCATCTCATTGTGGTTTTGATTTGCATTTCTCTGATGATCAGTGATGTTGAGGTTTTTCTTCATGTTTTTTGGCCACAAAAATGTCATCTTGTGAGAAATGTCTGTTCATAACCTTTGCCCACTTTTTGATGTTTTTTTTCTTGTAAATATGTTTAAATTCTTCACAAATTCTGGATATTAGAGCTTTGTCAGATGGATAGATTGCAAAAATGTTCTCCCATTCTGTGGATTGTGTTACTCTGATGATAGTTTCTTTTGCTGTGCAGAAGCTCTTTAGATCAATTAGATACCATTTGTCAATTTTGGCTTTTGTTGCAACTGCTTTTGGTGTTTTAGTCATGAAGTCTTTGCCCCTGCCTATGTCCTGAATGGTATTGCCTAGGTTATCTTCTAGGGTTGTTATTGGTTTGGGTTTTACACCTAAGTCTTTAATCCATCTTGAGTTAATTTTTATATAAAGTGTAAGGAAGGGATCCAGTTTCAGTTTTCTGCATATGGCTAGCCAGTTATCCCAGCACTATTTACTGAATAGGAGATCCTTTTCCCATTGCTTGTTTTTGTCAGGTTTGTTGAAGATCAGATGGTTATAGATGTGTAGTGTTACTTCTGAGGTCTCTGTTCTGCTCCATGGGTCTATGTGTCGGTTTTGGTACTAATACCATGCTGTTTTGGTTACTGTAGCCTTGTAGTATAGTTTGAAGTTAAGTAGCAAGATGCCTCCAGCTTTATTCTTTTTGCTTAGGATAGTTTAGGCTATATGGGGTCATCTTTGATTCCACGTGAAATTTAAAAGTTTTTTTTTTCCTAATTCTGTGAAGAATGTCAATGGTAGTTTGATGGGAATGGAACTGAATCTATAAATTACCCTGGGCAGTATTGCCATTTTCACAATATTGATTCTTCCTATCCATGAGGATGGAGTGCTTTTCCATTTATTTGTGTCCTCTCTTGTTTGCTTGAGCAGTGGTTAGTAGTTTTTCTTAAAGAAGTCCTTCACATCCCTTGTTAACTGTATTCCTAGTTATTTTATTCTCTTTGTAGTGATGACGAATGGGAGTCCATTCAAGATTTGGCTCTCTGGTTGCCTACTGTTGGTGTAAAGGAATGCTTGTGATTTTTGCACATTGATATTGTATCCTGAGACTTTGCTGAGGTTGCTTATCAGTTCAAGGAGTTTTGGGGCTGAGATGATGGGGTTTTCTAAATATAAAATCATGTTGGCTAATTTTATTTCTTTCTCTCTCCTGATTGTCCTAGCCAGAACTTCCAATACTGTGTTGAATAGGAGTGGTGAGAGAGGGCATCTTTGTCTTGTAAGTTTTCAAAGGGAACGCTTCCAGCTTTTGCCATTCAATATGATATTGGCTGTGAGTTTGTCATAAATAGCTCTTATTATTTTGAGATATGTTCCATCAATACCTAGTTTATTGAGAGTTTTTAACATGAGGGGATGCTGAGTTCTATTAAAGACCTTTTCCTCATCAATTGAGATAATCATGTGATTTTTGTCTTTGGTTCTGTTTATGTGATGGACTGTGTTTATTGATTTGCCTGTGTTGGGCCAGCCTTACATCCCAGGGATAAAGTTGACTTGATCATGGTAGATACGTCTTTTGATATGCTGCTGGATTTGGTTTGGCAGTATTTTATTGAGGATTTTCTCATCAATGTTTATCACAGATACTGGCCTGAAGTTTTCTTTTCTTGTTGTGTCTTTGTCTGGTTTTGGTATCAGGATGATCGTGTCTTTGTAAAATGAGTTATGGAGGAATCCCTCCTTTTCAATTCTTTGGAATAGTTTCACAAGAAATGGTACCAGCTCCTCTTTGAATTTCTGATAGAATTCAGTTATGAATCCATCTGGTCCTGGGTTTTTATTGGTTGGTAGGCTATAAATTACTGCTTCAATTTCAGAACTTGTTATTGGTCTATTCAGGGATTTGACTTCTTCCCAGTTTAGTCTTGGGAGGATGTATGTGTCCAGAAATTTATCAATTTCTTCTAGATTTTCTAGTTTATTTCTGTAGAGGTTGTTTATAGTATTCTCTGATGGTAGTTTATATTTCTGTGGGGCCATTGGTGATATCCCCTTTATCATTTTTTATTTTGTCTATTTGGTTCTTCTCTCTTCTCTATTAGTAGTATATTGTCCTCTAGCTGTAGTATATTTTGTTAATGTTTAAAAAAAAAAAAGAAAAAAAAAAGCTCCTGGAATCATTGATTTTTTTTTGGAGGGTTTTTCATGTCTCTATGTCCCTCACTTCTTTTCTGATCTTAGTTATTTCTTGTCTTCTGCTAATTTTTGGATTAGTTTGCTTATGCCTCTCTAGCTCTTTTAATTGTGATGTTAGGGTGTCGATTTGAGATTTTTCCTGCTTTCTGATGTGGGCATTTAGTGCTATAAATTTCCCTCTTAACACTGTTTTAGCTGTGTCCCAGAGATTCTGGTGCATTGTCTTTTTGTTCTCACTGGTTTCAAAGAACATTTTTTTATTTCTGCCTTAATTTCATTATTTACCCGGGAGTCATTCAGGAGCAGGTTGTTCAATTTCCATGTAATTGTGTGGTTTTGAGTGAGTTTCTTAATCATGAGTTCTAATTTGATTGCACTGTGGTCTGAGATTTGTTATAATTTCAGTTCTTTTGCATATGCTAAAGAGTGTTTTGCTTCCAATTATGTGGTCAATTTTTGAATGAGTGTCATGTGCCACTGAGAAGAATGTATATTCTGTTGATTTGGGGTAGAGACTTCTGTAGATGTCTACTAGGTCCATTTGATCTAGAGCTGAGTTCAAGTCCTGAATATCCTTGTTAATCTTCTGTCTTGTTGATCTGTCTAATACTGACAGTGGGGTATTAAAGTCTCCCACTATTATTGTGTGGGAGTCTAAGTCTCTAAGTCTCTTTATAGGTCTCTAAGAACTTGTTTTATAAATCTGGGTGCTCCTGTACTGGGTGCATATATATTTAAAATAGTTAGCTCTTCTTGTAGAATTGTTCCCTTTAGCATTATGCAATGCCCTTCTTTGTCTTTTTTGATCTTTGTTGGTTTGTAGTCTGTTTCGTCAGACATGAGGATTGCAACCCCTACATTTTTTTTTTCTTTCCATTTGCTTGGTAAATTTTCCTCCATCCCTTTAATTTGAGCCTATGTGTGTCTTTGCATGTAAGAAGGATCTCCTCAATATAGTACACCGATAGGTCTTGACTCTATCCAATTTGCCAGTCTGTCTTCTATTTGGGGCATTTAGCCCATTTACATTTAAAGTTAGTATTGTTATGTGTTAATTTCCTCCTGTCATTATGATGTTATTTGCTTATTTTGCACACTAGTTGATGCGATTTCTTTGCAGTGTCATTGGTCTTTATATTTTTGATGTGTTTTTGCAGTGGCTGGTACTGGTTTTTCCTTTCAATATTTAGTGCTTCTTTCAAAAGCTGTTGCAGGGCAGGCCTGGTGGTAATGAAATTCCTCAGCATTTGTTTGTCTGGAAAGGATTTTATTTCTCCTTCACTTAAGAAGCTTAGTTTGGCTGGATGTGAAATTCTAGGTTGAAAATTCTTTTATTTAAGAATGTTGAATATTGGTTCCCAATCTCTTCTGGCTTGTAGAGTTCCTTCTGAGAGGTCTGCTGTTAGTCTGATGGGCTTACCTGTGTAAGTGACCTGACCTTTCTCTCTGGCTGCCCTTAACAGTTTTTTCTTCATTTCGACCTTGGAGAATCTGATGACTATGTGTCTTGGGGTTAGTCTTCTCATGGAGTATCTTATTGGTGTTCCCTGGATTTCCTTAATTCGCACGTTGGCCTGTCTTTCTAGGTTGGGGAAGTTCTCCTGGATAATATCCTGAAGTGTGTTTTCCAGCTTGTTTCCATTCTCCCTGTCTCCTTCTGGTACTCCAGTTAATTGTAGATGAGGTCTTTATATGAAGTCACGTATTTCTTGGAGACTTTGTTCATTCCTTTTTATTCTTGTTTTCTCTATTCTTGTTTGCATGCCTTATTTCAGCAAGGTGATCTTCAAACTCTGACACCCGTTCTTCCGCTTGGTTGATTCAGCTATTGATACTTGGATATGATTCATGAAGTTCTTGTGCTGTGTTTTTCAGCTCCATTAGGTCATTTATGTTCCTCCCTAAAGTGGTTATTCTAGTTAGCAATTCTTCTAACCATTTATCAAGGCTATTAGTTTGTTTGCATTGAGTTATAACATGCTTTTTTAGCTCAGTGTAGTTTTCTATTACCCATCTTCTGAAGCCATCCATTCTGTCAATCCATCCATCTGATCCTCCGCCCAGTTCTGCTCCCTTGATGGAGAGACACTGCAATCATGTGGAGGAGAAGAGGCACTCTGGCCTTTTGGGTTTTCTGCATTTTTTCATTGATTCTTTCTCATCTTTGTGAGTTTGTCTAGTTTCAGTCTTTGAGGCTGCTTACCCTCAGATGGGGTTTCTATGGGGGCTTTTGTGTTGTTGTTGTTGATGCTGTTGTTGTTGCCTTCTGCTTGTTTGTTTGTCTTCCAATGGTCAGGTCCCTCTTATGTAGCGCTGCTGCAGTTTTCTGGGTGTTCACTTCAGGCTGTATTCATCTGATTCATTCCTGTGTGTGGAGATATCACTCAAAAAGCCTGGAGAACAGCAAGCATGGGTGCCTGCTCCTCCTTCTGGGACCTCTGACCTCAAGGGGAACCAAACTGATGCTAGTAGGATCACTGCTGTATAGGGTATCTGACAACCTCTGTTGGAGGGTCTCGCCCAGTTGGGTGGCACGGGGAACAGGACCAATTTAATGAAGCACTTTGTCTCTTGGTGGAGGGGGTGTGCTTTGCTGGGGGGAAACCCAATCATTTGGGCTGCCCAGATTCGTCAGAACTACCAGGAGGAAAGGCTAAATCTGCTGACCCGCAGAGACTGTGGCCTCCCCTCTCACCAGGGGCTCAGGCCCAGGAAGATCCAGGTACTGTCCCTGAGCTTCTGGCTGGAGTTATTGGAGTTCCCACAGGGAAAGCCCCACCCAGTGAGGAAGGATGGGTCAGGGTCAGGCCTGTGGCACTCTGTCCACAGACTGCCACAGCTGGTGTGTTGGGCTCTGGGAAACAAGTCTTGGGACCAAGTCATCCAGCCTTTTTGGCTCCAGCTGGGGTAAAGCAAAGCCTGGAGCTGTAGAGATGTGTGCTACCCTTCCCTGGCCCAGGGAGCTTAGTGTGTTAGGCAGTTGCTAGTCCTAGTGCTGGCTGCTGCCCCTCCTCCAAGGGGCTCAAATGGCTTAGAGAGCAGGCAGCTGCAGGCCGATACTGGATGGCCCTGCTTCTGGGAGTTCTGTAGGCTTAAGCCGATTCCAGCTGAGAGGCTGTAAGAATCTGCAGGTTCTGGGGTTGGGACAGTAGGTCCCGGTGGCGTGGGTTTGCAAGTGGGATCTTCTGATCCTTGGGTTGTGGAGTTCTGCGGAAAAAGCAGTTTCACTGGATGGTTAGCATGCTCAGTCACTGCCTCCTTTGGTTGGGAGGGGGGGACTTCCCTGCCCTGTGCAACTCTCTGGTGGGCCACCGCAACACACTGTTCTTCCTTCTCTCCGTGGGTCACACCAGCCTTCTAGTCAATTTTGAAGACAGAACCTGGATACCTTGTTGCCAGTGAAGGATTCACATGCTTATTAGGATCTTTTTCAATGGGAGCCTCCGAAGGCTACTGCTTTTATTTGGCTATCTTGGCCCTGCCTCTTTCTGTCTCTTCTATATAAACGTAAGAATTATCTGTGTTATCAGAATCAACTTCTAGCTCTTAGAAATGGGTTATCCTTTTATTCCTTAATAGTTTACTTAGATAACACTCTGGTTCCAAATTTCCATTTTCAATGATACCTCAGTGTCCAATGTCATTCCATATTCCTTTCCAATATGCTTTATTAATTGCCCTTTTTGTTGTTAGACACAATATTATCCCTTTAGTCTCAGTGTTCCATGTAGTCTCTGTTTGATCTTTTAAGAATGCAAATTGGTTCATAACATTACTACTCTGTTTATAGCCTACAGTGAGGACCCTATGCCATTTAGAATAAAATGTGTGTTTGGCCAGGCGCGGTGGCTCACTCCCATAATCCCAGTACTTTGGGAGGCCGAGGTGGACTGATCATGATGCCAGGAGATCAAGACCACCCTGGCTAACATGGTGAAACCCTGTCTCTACTCAAAATACAAAAAATTAGCCAGTCGTGGTGGCACGCACCTGTAGTCCCAGTTACTCAAGAGGCTGAGGCAGAAGAATCGTTTCAACCCGGGAGGCAGAGCTTGCAGTGAGCTGAGATCGTGTCACTGTGCTCCAGCCTGGGTGACAGAGCAAGACTCCATCTCAAAAAAACAAACAACAACAAAAAAAAGTGTTCTTGCTGTGGCCTGCAAGACCATAAATCCCAAAATCCCACACGATCCAGCCTCTGACTGCCTCCCAATCTCACCTACTATTTTAGTGTTTCATGGTCTTTTTTTTTTTTTTTTCGGACAGTCTCGCTCTGTCTCCTAAACTGGATTGCAGTGGCAAAATCTTGGCTCACGGCGATTCTCCCGCCTCAGTCTCCTGAGAAGCTGGAATTACAGGTGTGCGCCACCATGCCTGGTTATTTTTTTTGCATTTTTGGTAGAGACTGGGGTGGGGGGTGGGGAGGTGGTTTCACCATGTTGGTCAGGCTGGTCTCGAACGCTTCACTTTATGATCCACCCGCCTGGGCCTCCCAAAGTGCTGGAATTACAGGTATGAGCTACTACACCCGGCCTATTTTGTTTGTTTGCAGCAACTTACGACTCTCTAGCATTATCTTATTAATGTCTATATTCTACTTCCCTCTGACTTGAATGAAAGCTGCATGAGGCCAAGACCCTTAAATATCTTGCTCACTGTTTTAGACCCAGGGCTTAGAATACTGCCTGGCACGTGGTTGACTGTAATCATTCCTATGGAAGCATTAATGGGTTTTACCAGAAGGTGAGAGAGCAGCTCACCGAATGGTTTCTACTGTAGGAAAAGTGGGGAAAATATATACAACTGATCAATGCTATGGGAATGCTAAGCATGATGGAGGTTTGAGTACCCAGGAAGTGTGCAACACCATCACACTCCTAAAAGCAGGTATGTTGCAAAAGAATGTGAGAGGAGAAAACACAGGGAATAACTAATACTACTTTGACCTTTCTAGCCTCTCTCTGAGTTTAGTGCCTTCTCTATCTACTCTCAGTATCCTTACTCCACCACTCCCATGATGCTTCTGGTATATAGGAACAGAAGAAAATAACATTAAAAATGGCTTCTCTCTTATGTGTTAATATCTCATTGACACCCAGAAATATCTAGTTTTTAAAATATCTTCAGTAGCTGTCTATTACCTACAAGATAAATCAAGACACCTACAACCTTTAATTTATGAACCTAAGCTGTGATTGGTGACTCAACTGTTGTCGCTATTCCCAATTACCCCGTGCACTGAAGAGTCCTTTCTATTACTATATGTGTTGATGGCAGTCAGGGAATAGCATTAAATTTCTTCATCTCAGGGAGGTAGAAACACTTGAGAAAATATCAAAGAAGGGCATTTCTCCACCACACCATTGTTGTAAGGGGAACAGAATAAACTATCAGTGGAAACCTACTTTATGCTGATAACATCCTGTTTTACAAATGAGAAACCAGGTTTTAGCTAGAATAAAAATTAAGAGATCCTAGTTCTAGTTAAGTAACAAAACTGGTTTTAAATCTGTGTCTGCTTGTCCCCAAAGCCGTTCCTTGTTCAGGTACAGGAAGATCAGGAAGATGTACACCTAGGGTGAACCACAATGAAAGAAAGAGAATTCAGAGGAATTTTGAGACTGTGTTAATTAATATTGATGTTTAGAAGACCTGTTTTCAGACTCAGAATATGCATACACAGTAATACAGCAGTTGGGATGTTTGAAAGCCTCATGTTACTCATTTTACTTATTCTTTCCTCGAAGAAGAGCAAAGAATCACCTAACCTGGTCCACTGAGAAGGAAACATGCTTAATTATTTCCCGTTCTCCATCATATAAGAAAGGGAGGCAAGAAGCCTGTGCTTGTGGACAGAGAAACAGCTGTCTTTCAGAAGGACACTGGCTCTTTAGTTTAGCAAAGGAGGCAGGCAAGCAACCCAGAGCTAATCAAGAGAATCATCTTTCTCCAAGTTGCTAGTGTTGAGACCCTCAAAGGGTTAAGGATGGCAGTTTTTTTTTTTTTTTTTTTTTTTTGGTTGCTATGTGCAGCCAGAAAACAAGCAGCTTGTTCCCGACAATTCCAGGAGCACCCCCTTAATAGGTGAAAGGTGGACTCAACCACAACGCACTCGCTGACGTGCAGTTGATCCCCAGAGACTCGAGGCTGTTTTTGTGTGTGATCAATGTAATATTCCACTGCTAAATTTAGGAACCCTGCATCCTATGAAAATGGCACCTCACCATGACTAATTAGCAATGAAAACTGTGGATAGTGACAGGTTTAATTATTTAATCTCCAAGGTTTTGATTAAATTAAAACCTTTTGCTGCAGGGCAAAAAAATTTATATGTGCACAAGTTAAGATTATAAAGTAATGAGGCTGATACCACAAATCACAGGAGGAAAAGGGTTTCATGATGCAGCCCATCTGTGTGTATATGATATTAGTTACCTGTGTATTTGTATATAAAACCCTGGAGATGACTGTGTATACTGGGCATGACTGTGTATATATATCATAGAGGATATTAGTTTGAATTTGTGTATAACATGAGAGATGTATATGCATATGCATTTCTAAAAATGTATGGATATATAGGGAATGGGTATACATTACTGGGTATGTATGCATGTATGTGTTATATGTAGGAAAAACTGAGGATTCATATGTATATATCCAACACTAAAGAAATACCCATGTATGTGTGAACAACACTGGAGTTGCATGTGTATATACAACACTAGAAATGTGGCTGTTTGTGTACAGTACTCTATTTTGTGTATTCCATAGGTCATATGTGTGTATGTGGTGTGTGTGTGTGTGTGTGTGTGTCCACTTTTGGAGAATGACTATGCTGAACTTAGCATAGTCTGGCAATGTGTGATTGCCAAAAATGTGTTACAGAACTGCAGATGTAGACAAAGTTGTATGTTTTATACACACACACACACACACAGACACATATATACATACACACATATATACATATATATGCACACATATATATACACTATGAAGTTTCATGCATGTATCAAATATTTCAGATACAGTATGTATTCAAACTTAAGAGAATTGTCAATATATATATTACATTGCCATTCTACTAATTTGTACGTACATTTTTACAACATTAAAACATTCTATGTGGATGTGTGAAAATGGCATATGAATATTTTATATGTAATGTTTGTTGTATGTATATATATTATGTAAATATTCAATATACAATGATACAAAATGTTTTATGTATACAATGAAAATACATTATATATAATACATTAAAACACAGGTGTGAATATATCCCACGATATACAGATATATGCATAAAACATTTGAAAAATAGTTGTGAGTCCTACTTGTTAACACTGAAAAGATTATCCATATGAATTTATATTTAATGTTGAAAGTATGTGGTATATAAAATACTAAAGATAGGTGTGACTATGTTTATCATATTAGAGAGATGTGTATAAATATTTACCATACAGGAAGTGTGCACAACACTACAGATATTTTGTGTTTGCATTCAATATTTTTTAATTGCATGAAACATACATAACAAAGTTTATCATTTTAAGTGTACAGTTCAGTGGCATTAAGTACATTCACATTGTTGTGCAACTATCCCTATTATCAATCTCCAGAAATTTTCATCTTGCAAAACTGAAACACTGTATCAATTAAACAACAACTCCTCATTCCTCCTTACCCTCAGCCCATGGAATTCACAATTCTACTTTATGTTTGTATGATTTTGACTACTCAAAGTACTTCATATGAGTGCTTTCTTGCAGTATTTGTCCTTCTGTGGCTGGCATATTTCACTTAGTATAATGTCTTTGAGGTTCATGTATGTTGGGCCATGTGTCAGAATTTCCTTCCTTTTTAAGGCTGAATAATATTCCACTATGTGTATACCACACTTTGTTTATCCACATATCTGTACATGTATACTTGGGTTGCTAGTGCCTTTTGGCTATTATCTTTTAGTTATTGTGAATAATATTGCTGTGAACATGGTTGTGGATATATCTGTTCATCTTCATGCTTTCAATTTTTTGAGTATATATCCAGAAATTGAATTGGTGGACCATATGGTAATTCCACTTTTAAATTTTTGAGGCACTGTCATATTGTTTTTCATAGAAGCTGCACCATTTTGTAAGTAATATTTTTATGTATGTGTGTGTTCACTATATAAGACACATCTACAACTAGGCATTTATGTTTTCATTTATAGAAATGTAGATATAAATGTGAACAAAAAGCACTGTGTAAGCCCATATATAACACTGAAGCTAGATTTCTGAATACAGTTGAGTATTTCCTAATCCAAAATGTTTGCAACAAAAAGTATTACAGATTTCAAAGTTTTTCAGATTTTGGGATATTTGCATATGTATAATGAAACATCTTGGGGACAAGACCCAAATCTAAATATAAAAATCATTTGTGGGGGGGGCGGAGCAAGATGGCCGAATAGGAACAGCTCCAGTCTCCAACTCCCAGCGCCAGCGACACAGAAGACCCGGTGATTTGGCATTTTTCAGCTGGTGCTGGGTTCATCTCACTGGGGAGTGCGGGACGGTCCGGTGCTGGTCAGCTGCTGCAGCCCGACCAGCGAGGCTGGGGGAAGCAGAGGCCGAGGCATTGCCTACTCACCAGGAAGTGCAAGGGGAAGGGAATCCCTTTTTCCTAGCCAGGGCTGAGACACACAACACCTGGAGAATCAGGTAACTCCAAACAGGCACACCAGGAAGTCATATCCCACACACCTGGCCGGGAGGGTCCCAGACCCACGGAGCCTCCCTCATTGCTATCACAGCAGTCTGTGATCTACCCGGCAAAGGCAGCGAGGCTGGGGAAGGCGCCCGCCATTGCTGAGGCTTAAGTAGGTAGCTCAGCTGCTGGGAAGCTCGGAGCTGGAGTGGAGCTCACAGCAGCTCAAAGAAACCTGCCTGTCTCTGTAGACTCCCACCTCTGGGGGCAGGGCACAGTAAACAATAACAAAGCAACCAAAGACACCTCTGCAGGCATAAGCGACTCTGTCTGACAGCTTTGAAGAGAGCAGTGGATCTCCCAACACGGTTGAGATCTGAGAAGGGACAGACTCCCTGCTCCATGAGGGTCCCTGACCCCTGGTAGCTAACTGGGAGACATCCCCTGGGGAGCAGTCTGACACCCACCTCACAGGGTGGAGTACACCTGAGAGGAAGCTTCCAAAGCAAGAATCAGACAGCTACACTTTCGCTGTTCAGAAATATTCTATCTTCTGCAGCCTCTGCTGCTGATACTTGAGCAAACAGGGTCTGGAGGTGGACCTCAAGCAATCTCCAAAGACCTACAGCTGAGGTCCTGACTGTTAGAGAAAACTATCAAACAGGAAGGACACCTACACCCAAACCCCATCAGTATCACCATCATCAAAGACCAGAGGCGGAATAAAACCTAAAGAAGATGGGGGAAAAAGCAGGGCAGAAAAAGCTGGAAATTCAAAAATAAGGCATTATCTCCCTGGCAAAAGGGCGCAATAAAGCCAACAATGGATCAAAAGCTGGATGGAGAATGACTTTGTGAGATGAGAGAAGAAGGCTGGTCATCAAATTTCTCAAGAGCTAAAAGAATGCGTGCAACACAAAGAAACTAAAATCTTGAAAAAAGTGGAAGAATTGATGGCTAGAGTAATTAGTAAGAGAGGTCATAGCGAAATGAAAGAGAGATGAAAACCATGACATAGAAATATGTGACAAATGCACAAGCTTCAGTAACCGACTTCGATCAACTGGAAGAAAGAGTATCCAGCGATTGAGGATCAAATGAATGAAATAAAGCGAGAAGAAACAAAAGAAAAATGAACAAAGCCTGCAAAGTATGGGATGTAAAATAAATCTGCGTCTGATTGGGGTGCCTGAAAGTGAGGGGAAAATGGAACCAAGTTGGAAAACACTCTTCAGGATATCATCAGGAGAACTTCCCCAACCCTAGTAGGGCAGGCCAACATTCAAATCCAGGAGTACAGAGAACGCCACAAAGATACTCCTCGGAAGGCAGCTCAAAGACACATAATTGCCAGATTCACAAGTTGAAATGAAGGAGAAAAACTGTTAAGACAGCCAGAGAAAGGTCGGGGTTACCCACAAGGAAGCCCATCAGACTAGCAGCAGATCTCTCAGCAGAAGCTCTACAAGCCAGAAGAGAGTGGGGGCCAATATTCAACATTCTTAAAGAATTTTAAGCCAAATTTCATATCCAGCCAAACTAAGTTTCATAAGTGAAGGAGAAATAAAATCCTTTACAGATGAAAAGCAAAATGCTTAGAGATTTTGTGCACTAGGCCTGCCTTACTAAAGAGACCCTGAAGGAAGCACTCAACATGGAAAGACAGCGGTACCAGCCATCTCAAAACATGCCAAATATAAAGACCATCAGGGCTAGGGAAGAAGCATCAACTAATGAGCAAAATACCCAGTTAATATCATAATGGCAGGATCAAGTTCACACATAACAATATTAGCTTATAGAAATGTAAATGGACTAAATGCCAATTAAAAAGGGCACAGACTGGCAAACTGGATAAAGAGTCAAGACCCATCAGTCTGCTGTATTCAGAACCCATCTCACTGCAGAGACATAGGCTCAAAATAAAGGGATGGAGGAAGTTGCAAGCAAATGGAGAACAAAAAGCAGGGTTGCAATCCTAGTCTCTGATAAACAGACTTTAAAGCCATCCAAAGATCAAAAGAGACAGAGGCCATACATAATGGTAGGGGATCAATTCAACAGGAAGAGCTAACTATCCTAAATATATATGCACCCAATACAGAACAGATTCATAAAAGCAAGTCCTTAGAGACTTACAAAGAGACTTAGACTCCCATACAATAATAATGGGAGACTTCAACCTCCATAGCCAACATTAGACAGATCCAGCGAGACAGAAAGTTAACAAGGATATCCAGGGAATTGAACTCATCTCTCTTCAACAAGCAGACCTAATAGACATCTATAGAAACTCTCCACCCCAAATCAAGAGTATATGCATTTCTTCTCAGCACCACATGTACTTATTCCAAAATTGACCACATAATTGGAAGTAAAAGCCTCCTCAGCAAATGTACAAGAACAGAAATTACTTAACAAACTGTCTCACAAAGAGACCACAGTGCAATCAAACTAGAACTCAGGACTAGAAACTCAATCAAAACCGCTCAGCTACATGGAAACTGAACAACCTGCTCCTGAATGACTACTGGGTACATCACGAAATGAAGGCAGAAATCCAAGATGTTCTTTGAAACCGAAATGAGGAACAAAAAGATGCAACATGCCAGAATCTCTGGGACTGGAAATTTAAAGCAGTGTGGGGAAATTTATAGCCGCAATGCCCACAAGAAAGCGAGGAAAGATCTAAAATTGACACTCTAACGCCCAATTCAAAAAAGAACTACAGAAGCAAAAGCAAACACATTCGAAAGCTAGCAGAAGGTAAAAATAGCTAAAGATCAGAGCAGAACTGAAGGAGATAGAGACACAAAAACCCTCAAATAAATGAATCCAGAGCTGGTTTTGAAAAGATCAACAAAAATTGACAGACCACTAGCAAGACAATAAAGAAGAAAAGAGAGAAAGAATCAAATCGTATAATTAAAATAATGATAAAGGGATATCACCACCGACCCACAGAAATACAAACTACCATCAGAGAATACTATAAACACCTCTACACAAAATAAACTGGAAAATCTAGAAGAAATGGATAATTTCTGGACATACACTCTTCAAGACTAAACCAGGAAGAAGTTGAATCCTGAATAGACCAATAGCAGGCTCTGAAGTGAGGCAGCAATTGTAGCCTACCAACCAAAAAGTCAGGACAGATGGATTCACTGCTGAATTCTACAGAGGTACAAGGAGGAGTTGGTACCATTCCTTCTGAAACTATTCAATCAATAGAAAAGAGGGAATCCTCCTAACTCGTTTTATGAGGGCCAACATCATCCTGATACCAAAGCCTGGCAGAGATACAACAAAAAGAGAATTTTGAATATCCCTGATGAACATCGATGCAAAAATCCTCAATAAAATACTGGCAAACGGTTCAGCAATAACACATCAAAAGCTTATCCACCATGATCAAGTGGGCTTCATCCTGGGATGCAAGGCTGGTTCAACATTAAGCAAATCAATAAACATAATCCAGCATATAAGCAGAACCAAAGACAAGAACCACATGATTATCTCAATAGGTCTGAAAAGGCTTTTTGACAAAATTCAACAGCCCTTCATGCTAAAGCTTGCTCAATAAATTTGAGTGATGGAACATACCTCAAAATAATAAGAGCTATTTATGACAAACCACAACCAATATCATACTGAATGGGCAAAACTGGAAAAATTCCCTTTGAAAACTAACAGAGACAGGGATGCCGTCTCTCACCACTCCTATTCAACATACTGTTGGAAGTTCTCGCTAAGGGCAATCAGGCAAGAGAAAGAAATCAAGGGTATTCAGTTAGGAAAAATTAGAAGTGTCCCTGTTTGCAGATTAACATGATTGTATATTTAGAAAACCCACATATAAGCCAAAATCTCCTTAAGCTGATAAGCAACTTCAACAA
Organism: Papio anubis; assembly: GCF_008728515.1. Taxonomy (NCBI): domain Eukaryota; kingdom Metazoa; phylum Chordata; class Mammalia; order Primates; family Cercopithecidae; genus Papio; species Papio anubis. The sequence continues at coordinate 88,582,021 of NC_044987.1, forward strand.
AGTCTCAGGATACAAGGTAATGTGCAAAATCACAAACGTCTTATACACCGGTAACAGACAAGCAGAGAGCCAAATCAGGAATGAACTTCCATTCACAATTGCGTCAAAGAGAATAAATACCTAGGAATCCAACACAAGGGATGTAAGGACCTCTTCAAGGGAGAACTGGAAACCACTGCTCAGTGAAATAAAAGAGGACAAAACAAATGGGAAGAACATACCATGCTCATGGATAGGAAGAATCAATATCGTGAAAATGGCCATACTGCCCAAAGGTTGTTAGATTCAATGCCATCCCCATCAAGCTACCAATGACTTTCTTCACAGGGTGGAAAAAACTTTGCTTTAAAGTTCTTATGGAACCAAAAGAGCCCGCATCTCCCAAGACAATCCTAAGTCAAAAGAACAAAGCTGGAGGCATCCATACCTGACTTCAAACTATACTACAAGGCTATAGTAACCAAAACAGCATGGTACTGGTACCAAAGAAACAGAGATATAGACCAATGGAGACAGGAGCAAAGTCCGCTAGAAATAATACCACCACACATCTACAGCCATCTGATCTTTGACAAACCTGAAGCAGTCATATATTAAAGATGGATTAGAGACTTAAATGTTAGACCTAATACCATAAAAATCCTAGAGGAAAACACAGAGTAGTACCATTCAGGACATAGGCATGGGCAAAGGCATGTCTAAAACACCAAAAAGCAACGGCAGCAAAAGCCAAAATTGACAAATGGGATCTCATTAAACTAAAGAGCTTCTGCACAGCAAAAGAAACTACCATCAGAGTGAACAGGCAACCTACAAGTGGGAGAAAATTTTGCAATCTACTCATCTGACAAAGGGCTAATATCCAGAACCTACAAAGAACAAACGAGTTTACGAAAAAAACAACCCATCAAAATTGGGCAAAGGATATGAACAGACATTTCTCAAAGAAGACATTCATACAGCCAACAAACACATGAAAAAATGCTCATCATCACTGGCATCAGAGAAATGCAATCAAACCACAATGAGATACCATCTCACACAGGGTGAAATGGCGATCATTAAAAATTCAGAGGTAACAGGTGCTGGAAGTTGTGGAGAGAAATAGGAACACTTTTTTACACTGTTGGTGGGATTGTAAACTAGTTCAACCATTCTGGAAAACAGTATGGCGATTCCTCAAGGATCCTAAGGCAGTGTGCCGCCGCTGACCCAGCCATCCATTACTGAAGGGATATACCCAAGGATTATAAATTATGCTGCTATAAAGACACATGCACCGCATTGTGTTTGTACAGCACTATTCTATGCTTAGACTTGGAATCCTTAAATGTCCATCAGTGACAGATTGGATGAAGAAAAGGACACCAGTTAGAATGGCGATCATTAAAAGTCGAAACAACAGGTGCTGGAGAGGATGTGGAGAAATAGAACACTTTTACACTGTTGGTGGGATTGTAAACTAGTTCAACCATTCTGGAAAACAGTATGGCGATTCCTCAAGGATCTAGAACTAGATGTACCATATGCATCCCATTACTGGGGATATACCCAAAAGGATTATAAATTATGCTGCTACTCAAGACACATGCACCAGCCTGTTTATTGCAGCACTATTCTAATAACAAGACGGAATCAACTTAAATCATCAGTGACAGATTAGGTTAAGAGAAAAATGTAAGCACATACACCACCATGGAATACTATGCAGCCATAAAAAGGATAGGTTGTGTGTCCTTTGTAGGGACAGATGGCTGAGATATCATTCTTAGCAAACTATCAGAAGAACAAAGAAAACAAAACACATGGTTCTCCTCATAGGTGGGAACTGGTGTGGTCGCGGGGCTCAGGAAGGGGAACATCACACACACGGGGCCTATCATGCAGGAGGGGGAGGGGGGAGGATGCATTGGGAGTTATACCTGATGTAAATGACGAGTTGATGGGTGCAGCACAAGGCACAAGTAACCATGTGAAACCTGCAGTTATGCACATGTACCCTACAACACAGTATAATAATAATAAATAAAATTCAAAAAAAACAAAAACAAAAATAAAAAAATAAAAGAAAGAAAATGCAAGAAAGCAGTATTTTAAAATGAAATTTAGACACTCATATAAAGGCTAATACTATTTTCCACGTAAACTTGAGGGTACATACAGCAAGCTCCACTGTCCCTTGGGTGCACATCCCGTATTCAACCAACCACACACTCAGCCAACCTCAAGTTGAAAATATTTTTAAAACAATAACACTTTGTAAAAAAATAATACAAATAAAACAATATAATATAACAACTATTCTGGTATTTGTGTATTATGTGTTATAAGTAATCTAGAGATGATATGAAGGTAATGTGAAAGAATATGCATGGGGTATATGCAAATACCGAATGGCTACATAAGGAACTTGAACATCCTCAGATTTTTAATGTATATATTTTGAATAGTGTTAAAGCAGAAGTTGGGTGAAACATAGTGGGTGTGGCGAATCACAGAAATTCCCTGTATTGGGATCATATATATAGCCAAGTAGCCCATGAGGCTCCAAATTAGGAAAAAAACAATTTACACCATACAATAACTTATGTTCAAAATGGAATAAGATTTATTATTATTATTAGGTAGGTGGAGGATGCATTTATCTGTTCTGTACCCACTGTATTTTTTTTTTCATTATATGGGTTAAAGCCAAGCATTTAAGACCTATGATGATGCTGGATTTTTCTGTTTTAACAGCATGTGTTTATGCCACTGTAATAAAAATAACATCAAGTCTAAAAAAAAAAAAAAAAAATCATTTGTGTTTTAGATATACTTTATACACATGTCCTGAAGGTAATTTTGTATAACACGTATAATCATTTTGTGCATGAAACAAAGTTTTAACTACAACCCATTGCATGAGGTTAATGTAAAATTTTCCACTTGTGGTGTCATATCAGTGATCATTTTGAGTTGTGTGTGTGTAATACTGATGATTTGCATTCAACGTACTTCCCTCACTAGCAATCAAATTGTGTCTTAATGACCTGTATTAAAAAAACACTCCAAATGTAGCACCTTAAAATAATAACAATAAATTATTTTGTTCATAAACCTGAAATGTTGCCAGTGCTTGGCAAGGACAGCTCTTCCGTTGGCAAGGACAGCTCAACCAGCAGAACCTGTAGTGGCTTGATTGGAGCTAAACAATTGGGTTTTAGGAGGGCCACTCACAAGTCTGGTCAACTAATACTGTTACTTGAGGACTCCACCATGGCTGTGGGCCTCCTTCTGGGTGGGTTGGACTCTCTTACCACGTGGTGTCTGTGTTCTAAGTACAAGTATCTCAAGACAACCTAGTGGAGAATGTATTGATTTCTATGACCTAACTCTGAAAGCACATGGTGTCACTTCTCTACCTCAGATTCAACAGGATGGAATGTTGACCCTGCCTCTGGATAGGAGAAGTGTCTGAGCCACATTGTAAAGAGAATATGTTGGATGGGAGATTATGTTGTGGCCACTTTTTAAAAAGGACAATCTGCCACAGTCACAGGTTATTATTTCTAAACAGACAGTTTGAACATTTATTTTGTTCATGCAACAAATATTTGTTGAATGCCTACCATGTGCTACTACTTGGAGTTCAACAGTAAACACACACACAGTCATTGTTGCCCTTGTGGGGCTGATATTCCATTGAATGAAATAAGGGGAAAATAGTATCTGCCATGTCAGATGATACATATTATTGTGTTAGGGAAAAAAGAAAACCAATGTAATGGGGAAAGGAAATGTTGGGAATTAGAGAAGTGCTATTTTGTATAGCATGGCCTGGGAAATTATCTCCAATAAGGTGACTTTTGAGCAGACACACCTGAAGGAGAGTGATGGAATGAGCCTTGAAGGAAAAGGCATCAGGGAGGTGGTAGTTCTAAACAGAGACATGGCTAAAGGATTTAAAATATAAGGATGTTTGCTATGTGTGAGAAACAGCAAGGAGGCCAGTATGCCTAAAGTATGAAGGGGAGAGTTGTAGGAAGTGAAATCAGAGTGGATACAGACGGGTGCCAGATCATGTTAAAGTAATAAAGTGATATATTTCTTTCTGTTGCAACAAAAAATTCCCAAAGAAAACATACCAATAATAATTCTTTTAGCTGCATTGTCTTTGTTTCGATCATACTCCTTCCACAAATACTGAATACCAAAGAATAAGCCTTCATGTGATCAGTTAGGGGCATCAGCTGTTGTCTGAATCAGTAGGAAGTTGGCCAACTTATTGAAATTGCTTCTAACCTTGGAGATGAAAATTCAGGTCTCAGAAGGCCACGAGACATCCCTTCTGTCTGAATCTGTTCTCTCTGCCTGCTTCATGCCACATCTGTGCACATAAAACACCAACATATTCACTGACCTGGAAGGCAAAGGTAATAATGGTGTTGGCATTTAGATGTTCAGGTTTGTAATCAGGAAGGGAACTCACTGAAAATGTTGAAGGTTGGTTTTATTGCCCTTCTGTGCATTTCCCTATTCTCCAACTCCCTGATAAAACTGGGAAAATCCTTCACTTTGACAGCATTAACATCAGAAGTAATAAATGTAGAACAGCTGCAACCAAATCGGCCAAATACTTGGCACAATTTAAGTTACTTAAGAAGTTGCTTCAGTGGGCAGTGTTTTCAAACCTGACTGAAGATTAGCAGCATCTGGGGATCTTTGCCCACCTCAAAGCTCTGGAGTTGGGCCCAACTCCATAATGTTTTTTTTTTTTTTGCTTCCCTGGGTGATTCTAACATGCAACCATAGTTGCAAACCACTATTACTGTAAAGCTTTGCCTTACTAGATGGCACAGGATAACTTGGATTTTATTATGCCTTATACAGCATCATCCAACAGAAATTAACATACCTGAAGATTGGAAACTATTAAAGTTCTAATTTCCAAATGGTTTATCTGAAGGACCATTCTAGGTATGTGCTACATTTATAAATATCACTGGAAATGTTTACAGCAGTTCTTGTCCTGTCCATCACCCTACTCTTTCCTTCCCAATTGCATTCCTCATATTGTTCAAGAGAGCAAGCGATACCACTTCTTTATTTTAATAATTCCTTACGAATAAGGCTTGTCCTTTGCAAGTCTCTAAGGCTATGTTTTCATATGTTGGAATAATGATACACACATATTGATATGTTTTTAAATGTGTCTTCTGTGTCACTTTGCTTTTTACTTTTTTTGTCCCAACTTTTCTATTGGCATGTGATACAATTTGGATATTTGTCCCACCAAATCTCCTGTTGAAATGTAATCCCCAATGTTACAGGTGGGGTTTGGTGGGAGGTGTTTGGTCATGGGAACGGATCCCTCATGGCTTGGTACTGTCTTTGAGATAGTGAGTTCTTGTGAGATTTGATTGTTTAAAAGTGTGTGGCACCTCCCCTCACTCTATCTTTCTCTTTCTCTCACCATGTGATGTGCCTGCCCCTGCTTCACCTTCCACCACGAATAAGAGCTCCCTGAGACCTCCCCAGAATAGTGCAGCTCTCAGTGTCATTCTTGCACAGCCTATAGTATCATAAGCCAATTAAACCTCTTTTCTTTTTATATTATCCAGTCTCAGGTATTTCATTATAGCAATGCAAGATGGCCTAACACAGCATGGTAGTTAACTTGTTTATTCTATCAAATGAGATGAAAACATTGATTAAATGGATAATCATGTTCTTAAACAACTTTATAGGTTATGAGGACAGGTATCAGTGATTTGAACAGGAGATCCACAGTGAAAGCATTTCCTCCACAGGATTTCATATAATCATCTTTGATTACCTCTTGTCATTTTTATTTTCCCCAACAATAAGGCAGGGACACTTCTTGAGAAACTACCTGTAAAATATCGTATTAGGAACACAGTTGATAGTCTTCCTCACTGCTGAGGAATGCTCTAGCATGATGACCTACTGGATCTAACACTATGCAAAACCAGTCAACTTCCTGTCATCTACCCCAGGTATGATGTTAGTCAGGGATGTCACCTGAAGCACAGTTTCTAAACTAGAATTAACTGGAGTTATCTACTCAAGTGAGTTTCAAACATTTTCTAAAGAAGTCTTTTCTCTTGTAAATTTGTTTGAGTTCTTTGTAGGTTCTGGATATTAGCCCTTTGTCAGATGAGTAGATTGCAAAAATTTTCTCCCATTCTGTAGGTTGCCTGTTCACTCTGATGGTAGTTTCTTTTGCTGTGCAGAAGCTCTCTTTAGTTTAATGAGATCCCATTTGTCAATTTTGGCTTTTTGTTGCCGTTGCTTTTGGTGTTTTAGACATGAAGTCTTTGCCCATGCCTATGTCCTGAATGGTACTACCTAGGTTTTCCTCTAGGATTTTTATGGTATTAGGTCTAACATTTAAGTCTCTAATCCATCTTGAATTATGCATTATGGGAGTAAGGAAGGATCAGTTTCAGCTTTCTACTTATGGCTGTGATTTAGCACCATTTATTAAATAGGAAACCTTTTCCCCATTTCTTGTTTGTCAGGTTTGTCAAGATTAGATGGCTGTAGATGTGTGTGGTATTATTTCCTGGGACTCTGTTCTGTTCCATTGGTCTATATCTGTTTTGGTACCAGTACCATGCTGTTTTAGTTACTGTAGCCTTGTAGTATAGTTTGAAGTCAGGTAGCGTGATGCCTCAGCTTTGTTCTTTTGACTTAAGTTGTCTTGGAATCACGGGGCTCGCTTTTGGTTCCATATGAACTTTAAAGCAGTTTTCAATTCTGTGAAGAAAGTCATTAGTAGCTTGATGGGGATGGCATTGAATCTATAATAGCTTGTAGGCAGTATGGCCATTTTTCACAATGATTCTTCCTATCCATGAGCTGTGTATGTTCTTCCATTTGTTTGTGTCCTCTTTTATTTCACTGAGCAGTGGTTTGTAGTTCTCCTTGAAGAGGTCCTTTATATCCTTGTAAGTTGGATTCTAGGTATTTTATTCTCTTTGAAGCAATTGTGAATGGAAGTTCATTCCTGATTTGGCTCTCTGTTTGTCTGTTACTGGGTGTATAAGAATGCTTGTGATTTTTGCACATTAATTTTATATCCTGAGACTTTGCTGAAGTTGCTTATCAGCTTAAAGGAGATTTTGGGCTGAGACAATGGGATTTTCTAAATATACAATCATGTCATCTGCAAACAGGGACAATTTGGCTTCTTCTTTCCTAAATGGTACATGATTTCTTTCTCTTGCCCTGATTGCCTAGCCCGAGAACTTCCAACAGTATGTTGAATCACAGTGGTGAGAGAGAGCATCCTGTCTTGTGCCAGTTTTCAAAGGGAATGCTTCCGGGTGCCCATTCAGTATGATATTGGCTGTGGGTTTGTCATAAATAGCTCTTATTATTTTGAGAGTGCGTTCCGTCAATACGAATTTATTGAAAGCGTTTTTAGCATGAAAGGCTGTTTTTTTGGCCGGAGTCTGCGCTCTGTAGCCCAGGCTGGAGTGCAGTGGCGATCTCGGCTCACTGCAAGCTCCATGCCTCCCGGGTCCGCCATTCTCCTACCTCCCAGCCTCCCGAGCAGCTAGGACCACAGAGAGCATGCACACTATGCCTGGCTAATTTTTGTATTTTTAGTAGAGACGGGGTTTCACTGTGTTAGCCCAGGATGGTCGCCTCCTGACCTGTGATCCCTTGTCCTGGCCTCCCAAAGTGCTGGGATTACAGGCTTGAGCCACCCGGCGCTGTTGTTGAATTTTGTCGAAGCGCTGCATCTATTGAGATAATCGTGTGGTTCTTGTCTTTGGTTCTGTTTATATGCTGGATTATGTTTTATTGATTTGCGAAAAGTGGGCGAGATATGAACAGACATTTCTCAAAAGGAACATTCATACAGCCAACAGACACATGAAAAAAATGCTCATCACTGGCCATCAGAGAAATGCAAATCAAAACAACAATGAATACCATCTCACACCAGTTAGAATGGGCGATCATTAAAAAGTCGGAAACAACAGGTGCTGGAGAGGATGTGGAGAAATAGGAACACTTTTACACTGTTGGTGGGATTGTAAAGCTAGTTCAACATTCTGGAAAACAGTATGGCGATTCCTCAAGGATCTAGAACTAGATGTACCATATGGCCCAGCCATCCCATTGCTGGGTATATGCAAAGGATTATAAATCATGCTGCTATAACGCGTATGTTTATTGCACTATTCACAATAGCAAGACTTGGAATCAACCGTGTCAAATGTTAACAGACTGGATTAAGAAAATGTGGCACATATACACCATGGAATACTATGCAGCCATAAAAGGATGAGTTTGTGTCCTTTGTAGGGACATGGATGCAGCTGGGGAAACCATCATTCTTAGCAAACTATCACAGAACAGAAAACCAAACACTGCATGTTCTCACTCATAGGTGGGAACTGAACAATGAGATCACTTGGACTCAGGAAGGGGAACATCACACACCGGGGCCTATCATGGGGAGGGGGAGGGGGGAGGGATTGCATTGGGAGTTATACCTGATGTAAATGATGAGTTGATGGGTGCTGACGAGTGATGGGTGCAGCACAGCAACATGGCACAAGTATACATATGTAACAAACCTGCACGTTATGCACACGTACCCTAGAACTTAAAGTATAATAATAATAATTTAAAAAAAAGGAAAAAAAAAGAAGTCTTTTCTCAAAAAATGTTTATCATCATAGTAAATAGATAAAAATAAAAAAGTTTTTCTTTATGGCTTTAGAGACTAAAAGCCTCATCATTTTTCCCTCCCACTTTCATCCTGATTACTGTCTTTAAGATATGTCCATGGAACACTAAGTGATTTGTGAACTACTTCTCTACAGTAGCTTCTCCATATGTGGTCAGTTAGCAAAGCCTGTAATCTTACCTCAAAATGAATGCCTGGATGCAGCAGTTCTTCCTCATCACTACTAACCCTGCCCATCTCTCATCTGGACCACTGCAATATATTTATCTCCTGTATCCAGGTTCCTCTCCTCTGAATCCCATTGCCAATGATTTTCTCTTTAAAATAAAGTATACCAGGTCTTGTCACTCTGTCTTTAAACCCCTAGTTGATTTCACACTCTTGGTGGGATGCTGGCCAAAGACTAAGGTTAGAGCCAAACTACACTTCATCTCTATTTTTGACTGTATTCTCTATTAACTGACTGCCGTTCTCTCAAATTGCATAATGCTCTCATCAACCCTTGTTACTTAGAATGCCGTTAAAATGTTAAAAATCCCCAAATTTGTATCTTGAGACCAGCACACTATCTGAGACCAAATATTTTTTGCCACCTCCACTGCTGCTACCATTGCTTTTTGCCTAGCAAGAGCTTCTTATGTCTATATTCTGTTTTCCATAGGACAGCCATGTCATTTTAGTCTGATCAGTAAATACCTCTGCCTAAAACTCTCCAGTAAATTCCTCTTTCTTTCACAATAAAAGGGGTATTCCTTCTGACTGCATCCAAGGCCTTCATTATCTGGCATTATCTGGTCTCACTCTATTCTTACTCCCCCTTTCTCACTCTGCTCCTGCCATACTGGTCCCCATGCTATTTTTCCAATGCAATAAGTATATTTCAGCCACAGAATTTTTGGACTGTTTCCTCTGCCTGGCATGTTTTTCGAAATATCCACCTGACTCTCTCCCTCATTTTCTACAGGCCTCTGATAGTGTCACTTCATCAATACTGTCTTCATTGACCATCCTGCTCACTATACCCAACACTCCTAGCTATATACTTTCCCTCTTTTAATTTTTTCCATAAAGCTTTTTACCATCTGATATACTCTAATTTCGTTGTTGTTGTTTTTCACTTACAATTAGAATAAAGCTCCACAAGAGCAGGAAGAGCAGGGATTTTTATGTTCAGTCACTATTGTGATGAAAATATAGAATAATGCCTTTTACACAGAAGTTGCTCAATAAATACTGTAGGATAAATGAATGAATAAATGTACCCTGAGCTCCAGCCACATAATCGTTCACTATTTTCTGAACATACTAGAGGTGCTTCTCTAATTTGTTATTTGCATACAAGTTGTTTCTTCTACTTGGAGAGCAATTCCCACTACGTTATGCTTCAAGACCTCTGCTGCTACCTACACTATGAAACCTCCAATTCTCTCAGTCTATGTGCATTGGATTAGCTGTTGTGGTCCAATAGCTGTTTGTCTATTAGCACAATTATTAGAAGTATCTATTAGAACTTTGCAGCATGGTCTTATAGTTTTTGTTTCTACGTCTATCTCCCTTAATACAGTTGAAGATTCTTAGGAATAGTAACGGTATTATTTGTCTTTGAATAGGCAGCATAAAACTTAGAATGTTAATATATATTTTCCAAATGCAAGTATCAATTATTCAACAGTCCAGATCTGTATATCAATCTGTGACTTTCCAGGAATGTTAACTGGAAACAAAAGGAAAGAGCAGCAAGAAGTTAAAGAATACAGATAAAATTGCATCCAAAGAGTGGAGAGTGTTTGTTCTGTGCATTTCATTTACATGAAGTGATACGAAATAGATATTAAAATGAAAACTAGCTAGTGGAATTTGTAAAAACAAGTCGGGGTCAGAATCTGGTCTTCTTTTTACTTGCCAACAAAGATGCTGTCTGGTTGGAACAAGGCAGAGGAAATGACTATTAGAAGACGTCTATATAGTGCTACTAATGAGATCTGGGTCATAGGTGAAAGCAATTTTCCAAGAGTAGCACAGGCTATCTCTTTTGTCTTTGAAATTGTGACAGTAGTTTTTATGATTCTAATTCAGTGACTCTAACCAAGCTCAAAACTTTGCCTGAGCAGACAAAAACTCAGATGTGATTGCTCTTGGAAATAGCCCCTTGAGTGAACTATAGGTGTGAGTATGAATGTGTACTGAGGGGTTACTTTCTAAGTCCCTGCCATGATGAGTGAGGGAAATCAGATGGGGCTGAAAATGCCAGCACTATCTCTGATAGTAGCAAACACCAAAGCCACTACATTGGAGATGACATCATACCCATCACACCCATTTGTTGCTAATATTAAACTTTTTTTTTTATTATTATACTTTAAGTTCTAGGGTACATGTACATAATGTGCAGGTTTGTTGCACATGTATACTTGTGCCATGTTGGTGTGCTGCACCCATCAACTCGTCAGCACCCATCAACTCGTCCTTGACATCAGATATAACTCTCAATGCAATCCCTCCCCCCTCCCCCCTCCCCATAATAGGCCCCGGTGTGTGATGTTCCCCTTCCCGAGTCCAAGTGATCTCATTGTTCAGTTCCCACCTATGAGAACATGCGGTGTTTGGTTTTTTGTTCTTGTGATAGTTTGCTGAGAATGATGGTTTCCAGCTGCATCCATGTCCCTACAAAGGACACAAACTCATCCTTTTTTATGGCTGCATAGTATTCCATGGTGTATATGTGCCACATTTTCTTAATCCAGTCTGTCACTGATGGACATTTGAGTTGATTCCAAGTCTTTGCTATTGTGAATAGTTCTGCAATAAACATACGTGTTCATGTGTCTTTATAGCAGCATGATTTATAATCTTTGGTTATATCCCCAGTAATGAGATAGCCAGGTCATATGGTATTTCAAGTTCTAGATCCTTAAGGAATCGCCATACTGTTTTCCATAATGGTTGAACTAGTTTACAATCTCACCAACAGTGTAAAAGTGTTCCTATTTCTCCACATCCTCTCCAGCACCTGTTGTTTCCTGACTTTTTAATGATTGCCATTCTGACTGGTGTGAGACAGTATCTCATTGTTGTTTTGATTTGCATTTCTCTGATGGCCAGTGATGACGAGCATTTTTTCATGTGTCTGTTGGCTGTATGCATGTCTTCTTTTGAGAAGTGTCTGTTAATATCTCTTGCCCACTTTTTGATGGGGTTATTTGTTTTTTTCTTGTAAATTTGTTTGAGTTCTTTATAGGTTCTGGATATTAGCCCTTTGTCAGATGAGTAGATTGCAAAAATTTTCTCTCATTCTGTATGTTGCCTGTTCACTCTGATGGTAGTTTCCTTTGTGTGCAGAAGCTCTTTAGTTTAATTAGATCCCATTTGTCAATTTTGGCTTTTGTTGCCGTTGCTTTTGGTGTTTTAGACATGAAGTCCTTGCCCATGCCTATGTCTTCAATGGTATTACTTAGGTTTTCTTCTAGGGATTTTATGGTATTAGGTCTAACATTTAAGTCTCTAATCCATCTTGAATTAATTTTCATATAAGGAGTAAGGAAAGGATCCAGTTTCAGCTTTCTGCTTATGGCTAGCCAATTTTCCCAGCACCATTTATTAAATAGGGAACCCTTTCCCCATTTCTTGCTTCTCTCAGGTTTGTCAAAGATCAGATGGCTGTAGATGTGTGGTATTATTTCTGCGGACTCTGTTCTGTCCATTGGTCTATATCTCTGTTTTGGTACCAGTACCATGCTGTTTTGGTTACTGTAGCCTTGTAGTATAGTTTGAAGTCAGGTAGCGTGATGCCTCCAGCTTTGTTCTTTTGACTTAGGATTGTCTTGCAATGTGGGCTCTTTTTTGGTTCCATGTGAACTTTAAAGCAGTTTTTTTCCAATTCTGTGAAGAAAGTCATTGGTAGCTTGACGGGGATGGCATTGAGTCTATAAATTACCTTGGGCAGTAAGGCCATTTTCATGATATTGATTCTTCCTATCCATAAGCATGGTATGTTCTTCCATTTGTTTGTGTCCTCTTTTATTTCACTGAGCAGTGGTTTGTAGTTCTCCTTGAAGAGGTCCTTTACATCCCTTGTAAGTTGGATTCCTAGGTATTTTATTCTCTTTGAAGCTATTGAGAATGGAAGTTCATTCATGATTTGGCTCTCTCTTTGTCTGTTACTGGTGTATAAGAACGCTTGTGATATTTGCACATTAATTTTATATCCTGAGACTTTGCTGAAGTTGCCTATCAGCTTAAGGAGATTTTGGGCTGAGACAGTGGGGTTTTCTAAATATACAATCATGTCATCTGCAAAGAGGGACAATTTGACTTCTTCTTTTCCTAACTGAATACCCTTGATTTCTTTCTCTTGCCTGATTGCCCTAGCGAGAACTTCCAACAGTATGTTGAATAGGAGTGGTGAGAGAGGGCATCCCTGTCTTGTGCCAGTTTTCAAAGGGAATGCTTCCAGTTTTTGCCCATTCAGTATGATATTGGCTGTGGGTTTGTCATAAATAGCTCTTATTATTTTGAGGTACGTTCCTTCAATACCAAATTTATTGAGCGTTTTTAGCATGAAGGGCTGTTGAATTTTTGTCAAAGGCCTTTTCTGCATCTATGAGATAATCATGTGGTTTTTGACTTTGGTTCTGTTTATGTGCTGGATTATGTTTATTGATTTGCATATGTTGAACCAGCCTTGCATCCCAGGGATGAAGCCCACTTGATCATGGTGGATAACCTTTTTGATGTGCTGCTGGATTCGATTTTCCAGTATTTTATTGAGGATTTTTGCATCGATGTTCATCAGGGATATTGATCTAAAATTCTCTTTTTTTTTTGTATCTCTGTCAGGCTTTGGTATCAGGATAATGTGGGCCTCATAAAATGAGTTAGGGAGGATTCTCTCTTTTTCTATTGATTGGAATAGTTTCAGAAGGAATGGTACCAGCTCCTCCTTGTACCTCTGGTAGAATTCAGCTGTGAATCCATCTGGTCCTGGACTTTTTTTCATTGGTAGGCTATTAATTATTGCCTTAATTTCAGAGCCTACTATTGGTCTATTCAGGGATTCAACTTCTTCCTGGTTTAGTCTTGGGAAAGTGTAAGTGTCCAGGAAATTATCCATTTCTTCTAGATTTTCTAGTTTATGTGCGTAGAGGTGTTTATAGTATTCTCTGATGGTAGATTGTATTTTTGTGGGGTCTGTGGTGATATCCCCTTTATCATTTTTTATTGCGTCTATTTGATTCTTCTCTCTTTTCTTCTTTATTAGTCTTGCCAACGGTCTATCAATTTTGTTGATCTTTTCAAAAAACCAACTCCTGGATTCATTGATTTTTTGGAGGGTTTTTTGTGTCTCTATCTCCTTCAGTTCTGCTCTGATCTTAGTTATTTCTTGCCTTCTGCTAGCTTTTGAATGTTTTTGCTCTTGCTTCTCTAGTTCTTTTAACTGTGATGTTAGAGTGTCAATTTTAGATCTTTCCTGCTTTCTCTTGTGGGCATTTAGTGCTATAAATTTCCCTCTACACACTGCTTTAAATGTGTCCCAGAGATTCTGGTATATTGTATCTTTGTTCTCATTGGTTTCAAAGAACATCTTGATTTCTGCCTTCATTTCGTGATGTACCCAGTAGTCATTCAGGAGCAGGTTGTTCAGTTTCCATGTAGTTGAGCGGTTTTGATTGAGTTTCTTAGTCCTGAGTTCTAGTTTGATTGCACTGTGGTCTGAGAGAGAGTTTGTTGTAATTTCTGTTCTTGTACATTTGCTGAGGAGTGCTTCATTTCCAATTATGTGGTCAATTTTGGAATAAGTGCAACGTGGTGCTGAGAATAATGTATATTCTGTTGATTTGGGGTGGAGAGTTCTGTAGATGTCTATTAGGTCCGCTTGGTGCAGAGTTGAGTTCAATTCCTGGATATCCTTGTTAACTTTCTGTCTCGTTGATCTGTCTAATGTTGACAGTGGGGTGTTGAAGTCTCCCTTTATTATTGTATGGGAGTCTAAGTCTCTTTATAAGTCTCTAAGGACTTGCTTTATGAATCTGGGTGCTCCTGTATTGGGTGCATATGTAGTTAGGATAGTTAGCCATTCCTGTTGAATTGAGCCCTTTAGCATTATGTAATGGCTTTGTCTCTTTTGATCTTTGATGGCTTAAAGTCTGTTTCATCAGAGACTAGGATTGCAACCCCTGCTTTTTTTTGTTTTCCATTTGCTTAGTAGATCTTCCTCCATCCCTTTATTTTGAGCCTATGTGTGTGTCTGCATGTGAGATGGGTCTCCTGAATACAGCAGACTGATGGGTCTTGACTCTTTATCCAGTTTGCCAGTCTGTGTCTTTTAATTGGACCGTTTAGTCCATTTACATTTAAGGTTAATATTGTTATGTGTTAACTTGATCCTGTCATTATGAAATTAACTGGTTATTTTGCTCATTAGTTGATGCAGTTTCTTCCTTTACATTTTGGCATGTTTTTGCAGTGACTGGTACCAGTTGTTCCTTTCCATGTTTAGTGCTTCCTTCAGGGTCTCTTGTAAGGCAGACCTGATGGTGACAAAATCTCTAAGGATTTGCTTATCAGTAAAGGATTTTATTTCTTCTTCACTTATGAAACTTAGTTTGGCTGGATATGAAATTCTGGGTTTAAAATTCTTTTCTTTAAGAATGTTGAATATTGGCTCCCGCTCTCTTCTGGCTTGTAGAGTTTCTGCTGAGAGATCTGCTGCTAGTCTGATGGGCTTCCCTTTGTGGGTAACCCAACCTTTCTCTCTGGCTGCCCTTAACAGTTTTTCCTTCATTTCAACTTTGGTGTATCTGACAATTATGTGTCTTGGAGTTGCTCTTCTCAAGGAGTATCTTTGTGGCGTTCTCTGTGTTTCCTGGATTTGAATGTTGGCCTGCCCTACTGGGTTGGGGAAGTTCTCCTGGATGATATCCTGAAGAGAGTTTTCCAACTTGGCTCCATTTTCCCCCTCACTTTCAGGCACCCCAATCATACGTAGATTTGGTCTTTTTACATAATCCCATACTTCTTGAAGGCTTTGCTCATTTCTTTTTCCTCTTTTTTCTTTAGATTTGTCTTCTTGCTTCATTTCATTCATTTGATCCCCAATCGCTGATACTCTTTCTCCCGGTTGATCAAATCGGTTACTGAAGCTTGTGCATTTGTCACATATTTCTCGTGTCATGGTTTTTATCTCTGTCAGTTCGTTTATGGCCTTCTCTGCATTGATTATTCTAGTTACGCATTCTTCCATTCTTTTTTCAAGATTTTTAGTTTCTTTGCACTGGGTATGTAATTCCTCCTTTAGCTCTGAGAAGTTTAATGAACTGAAGCCTTCTCTCAACTCGTCAAAGTCATTATCCATCCGGCTTTGATCCATTGCTGGCAATGAGCTGCGTTCCTTTGGAGGGGGAGATGCACTCATATTTTTTGAATTTCCAGCTTTTCTGCCCTGCTTTTCCCCCATCTTTGTGGTTTTATCTGCCTTTGGTCTTTGATGATGATGACGACGAACTGATGGGGTTTTGGTGTGGGTGTCCTTCCTGTTTGTTAGTTTTCCTTCTAACAGTCGGGACCCTCAGCTGCAGGTCTGTTGGAGATTGCTTGAGGTCCACTCTAGACCCTGTTTGCCTGGGTATCAGCAGCAGAGGCTGCAGAAGATAGAATATTTCTGAACAGCGAGTGTACCTGTCTAATTCTTGCTTTTGAAGCTTCGTCTCAGGGGTGTACCCCGCCGTGTGAGGTGTGGGGTGTCACTCTGCCCGTAGTGGGGGATGTCTCCCAGTTAGGCTACTCAGGGGTCAGGGACCCACTTGAGCAGGCAGTCTGTCCATTCTCAGATCTCAACCTCCGTGCTGGGAAAATCCACTGCTCTCTTCAAAGCTGTCAGACAGGGTCATTTGCATCTGCAGAGGTTTCTGCTGCTTTTTGTTTGTTTATCTGTTTAGCTATGCCCTGTCCCCGGAGGTGGAGTCTACAGAGACAGGCCGGCCTCTTTGAGCTGCTGTGGGTTCCACCCAGTTCGAGCTTCCCAGCGGCTTTGTTTACCTACTTAAGCCTCAGCGATGGCAGGCGCCCCTCTCCTAGCCTGGCTGCTGCCTTGCAGTTGGATCTCAGACTGCTGTGCTAGCAATGAGAGAGGCTCTGTGGGCATGGGACCCTCCCGGCTGGATGTGGGATATAATCTCCTGATGTGCCGTTTGTTAAGATCTTTGGTAAAGCACAGTATTGGGGTGGGAGTTAACCGATTTTCCAGGTGTTGTGTGTCTCAGTTCCCCTGGCTAGGAAAAGGGATTCCCTTCCCCCTTGCACTTCCCAGGTGAGGAGATGCCTTGCCCTGCTTCAGCTTTTGCTGGTTGGGCTGCAGCAGCTGACCAGCACTGATTGTCCGGCACTCCTTAGTGAGATGAACCCGGTACCTCTGTTGAAAATGCAGAAATCACCCATCTTCTGTGTCGCTGGTGCTGGGAGCTGGAGACTGGAGCTGTTCCTATTCAGCCATCTTGCTCCGCCCATGCTAATATTAAACTTAATGGGAATAAATGGAATCATTCCCTTTGTAAGATCAGATGCATGGTAAAATTAAAACAACAGCAGCAGTAATAACAAAAGATATTGGAGGTCATAGCCAATGTAGATGAAGAAATAGAAACATATTTAAAAAATAAAACTATCTTTATTTGAAGAGTGATGGTCACTTTCATAGAATAAACTAAGAAATCTGCAAATACCCATATTATACCCATATTATATACCCACTGGAGACAGACTCTGAAGAACCATTTCCTGTTGACCCCTCTACATATTCTGAGACCACACTTATGAAAATTGCATTCATTTGTGTAATTCGAAGCTCTTCTAATTCTTAGAACTAGATCTAAATAAAATCTTTGTCAGTACTTGGTTTTGTCAGTTGTTTGTTACAATTTTAGTCATTCTTGTGAGTGTGCAGTCCTATCTCATTGTGTTTTCATATGCATTTTTGTTATTAACAATATTAAACATTTTTTCATAAACTTTACTCTTTGTGTGTCTTCCTTGGTAAAGTTTCTGCTAGACTCTTTTGCCTATTTTTTAAAATTAAGAGTTTGTTTTCTTAGTATTGAATTTTGAAAATTCTTTATATATTTTGGATATAGTATCTCTAGGAAATACTATTCCCATTTTGACTTTTTTTATACTGTAACCTTGTCAAATTTATGTATTAGTTCTAGAAGCATTTTTGTAGATTTCTTAATTTATTCTATGAAAGTGACCCTCACTCTGCAAATATAGTTTTGTTTTTTAATTATGTGTTTCTATTTTTACATCTACATTGACTATGACCTCCAAAATGATCTTTTGTTATTACTGCTGCTGCTGTTTTAATTTTACCATGGATCTGATCTTACAAAGGGAATGATCCCATTTATTCCCATTATGTTTAATATTAGCTATAAGTTTTTCCTAGATGAGCTTTAGAAATTTAAGGACATTTCCTACTAATCCTAGTTTGAGGATTTGTGTGTGTGTGTGTGTGTGTGTGTGTGTGTGTGTGTAAAAATTCACTGGGTGGTGAATTTTGTTAAATAATTTTTCATATTTATTGAAATGATCATATAGATTTTTTTCCTATATTGTGTTACTATAGTAATATATTCCTGTTTTCAATATGTTAGGCATTGTGTCCATGTTCATGAGTGATGCTGCTCTTTACATTTACTTTCTTGTAGTATTTTTGTTGAATTTTTTTTACGAGGGGAACCCTGATCTCATGAGTTAAATGGGAAAGTCTTAAATTTCCTTGAGGATTTTGTTTAGAATTGGAATTACTACTTTCTTAAAGTTTTGGGAGGAGTCATTAATGAAACCATATGCACCTGGAGTTCTCTTGGCATAAAGCTTTTCAACTGCAAATTCATTTTTAATATGTCTAGCTTTACTCTGATTATCTCTTTCTTCTTTAAGAAGATTTGATAGTTTGTATCTATCAAGAAACTTGTGAAATTTGTTCATTATAGTACCTTATACTGTTAACTGTAGGACCTATAGTTAAGTTCTCTATTTTGTTTCTGGTGTTAGTAATATGTTTCTTCCGTTTTGTTAATGGTTGTTTTTGTTTGTTTGTTTGTTTTTGTTTTTTTGTTTTTTTGTTTCCTGAGACAGAGTCTTGCCCTGTTACCCAGGCTGGAGTGCAGTGGCGCCATCTCGGCTCACTGCAAGCTCCGCCTACAGGTGCCTGCCATCAAGCCCAGCTAATTTTTTGTATTTTTAGTAGAAACAGGGTTTCACCATGTTAGCCAGGATGGTTTTGGTCTCCTGACCTTGCAATTCGCCCGCCTCAGTGTTCCAAAGTGCGGGGATTACAGGCGTGAGCCACTGCGCCTGGTCTTTTTTTTTTAAATCGGACTAAAGATTTATCCATTTTATTGATCTCTTCGAAGAATCAAGTCTTGTTTTTGTTGATTTTCTCTATTGTGTCTCTGTTTTCAAAAATAAATCCATTCTCCATTACTCCATTAGAGCTGGATGTTGAAGTCTCATACATTATAGTGTGATAATTCTATTTTTAGCAGCCTTATTCTAAGTGTTCTCAAATTGTTTTTCAAAACTTGGTGGACTTTTTGTTTCCAATTAAAATGATATAGAAGAGATGCTAAAAGTAAATCAGGAAAACTAAATGTGGAATTTGAGTAGATCTACTGAGTCTTAAAGTAAGAGATAGAGAATCATAAATAATTTTGAGATAAACTTGTGTAGCTATGAATTTTTCTCCTCTGTCCTTTATCTGTATAATTTAACAAATGCTATTTTGACTGTAGAACACTATTAGAAATAGGAGAGTAGGCATAATAACTAATACCTGACCACTGCTTTAGAGGTGTTTATAATTAAGCAGGGAAAATGAAATTTAAGAAAATATCTACAATGCAAGGTAGAATGAGGTAACTCCGGTGACAATATATGGAAAATAGTTTTCCCATGGCTATAATTCACATGAGAATTAAAGAGGATTTAAATATTTTCATTAGAAACTCTAACCTGTTTTTTCTATAATAGGTTAAAAGATACTAGGATTCCAGAGATATGTCTTACTACTTACATGTAAAGAACAGAGACTGGGTGCAGAATTAAGTAAAGAACTAGAGTGTGATAGGGAGAAGCAGTGCGTTCAATGCATTGTCTTGATAATGGTTACTCCACTTTGGATGATGTATCTCAGATGAGTGACGTATCAAATAATTGCCTTGCAAAAAACTCTTTTAGACAGAATATACTTATGAAAATATAGGTGCGTCCTGAATTGAAAATGAGTTTATAGTAACCAGTCTGGTTCAGAAACTGTTTTCTGGTTAGTAAATTATAAGATATTTCAGACATGATGCATATGGAATTTATTGCCTATGATTTCATTGTTTCCAAACTTCAGGGAAGGTGAGAATGAGAATCAGCCTTTATGAGATGAAAGTGCTAATATTCCACTCTTAAGAGAAAAAAAAAATCTAACAATTAGAATTTTAGAAAAGTTTATCTAGAACATGTGACCTACCCTGTGGTATCATATTGTTATCATATGATATTGTAAGTGGCAATATCTTACTGCTATAAGAAATTGTTTGGAAATAGGTTTGCCACTTCAAAGCAATTTCTGTTGTGTTGAAACTAACCATAGCTCTATAAAAGAGACAAATTAGAAAATTAGAGAAATTAAAAAATATATTTAAATATATATTTAATTATTGTATAAAAAAGTATAATAAATTTACAAAACAAAATAAATAGAAAGTGTGATTGAAATTTCTCTGTTAAAAGATATATATATATATATAGTTAACGGCTGGGTGTGGTGGCTCACGCCTGTAATCCCAGCGCTTTGGGAGGCCGAGGTGAGTGGATTGCTTGAGGTCGGAGTTTGAGACCAGCCTGACCAACATGGTGAAACCCCATCTCTACTAAAAATACAAAGATTAGCCAGGCATGGTGGTGCACATCTGTAATCCCAGCTACTCGGGAGACTGAGGCAGAAGAATCACTTGAACCTGGGAGGCGGAGGTTGCAGTGAGCAGAGATCACATCACTGCACTCCAGCTTGTGAGACAGAGTGAGATTCTGTCTCAAAAGAAAAATATATTTAAAAATAGATTAAAAGTATACTTAAAATATTATCAATGCTTATCTCAGGGATGGTAAGATAAGTAATGATTTCATTACTTAGTTGAAGTTATATGTTTATATATATAATTATATATAAATATATATAAGAAGTTGAATTATATATATTCAGCTTCTCTCTATAGATAAACTTTCTAGATATTTAGAATTTTTCTAAAATTGAAAGTATAAAGATAGAATTTTTAAAATTGAACATCAAATAATCAGCAAATTAGTATAGTAGATTATGTTTTAGAAAAAATTATGATAAATTTGTCTTCTCAATTTTGAGAGGATTTCAGTATCATAAATTTTATTTACCAGGTGATAATTCTGCAGCAAAGATCTCACTTCTGAATTTATAAATTCTGCCTTCGTGTATTTTGTTCAGCTTCAGATTCTAGTGCTAATTTCACGTCTTCACCTTGATCATAAGTTCCATCTAAATTTACTGAATTTAAGCTCTCTTCAAACCATTCTGGGACATATGCAGTGTTCTATGTGGTCAGCAATGAAAAAATGTTGATCATCTAATCATTTCCTCTTTCCCAAAAGAATCCTGATTTTGTCCAGTGGTGTTTCCATTTGACATGTGCACCTAACATTTCCTTCTTCTGGCAATAGCCGTAGATTGAGAAAATGACTTGGCCCAGCTGGAATCAACCAGAATGAGAGTTTGTTGGGAGCTTTCAGGCAAGCACTCTCAAGAAAGATGCAGGAATAGAGAACCTTTATTATTTTGTTTTTTGTGAGGAGTGGATGTGGATTGCAAAGGCATCATCCTCTCACCCACTTAAAAATGAAGTCAGCACACTGAGGAGGGTAGAACCAAGCAATTCGCAGGACATTGAACCAGAGCCACTTGATTAAGTCCGTTTTAACATCAGATCACTTCTCAACTTTCTGTTAAACTGGTGAAAACATTCCTAAATTTTTTAACTAGTATTATTTAAATTTCCTGTCACTTACAGCCAAAAGCCTCCCGAGCAAACAGGTAGAGCTATACTTAGTGGGGCCCTTGCTTTATGAAGCAGGTAGTTGGATTGCCTCAGAGTCAGCCATGCTACTGACTTTCTTCCTCAATCATTGCTCTCTAAAGCTGGTCTCCTTTTCCGGTTCCCAGGTTTCTTTACCAGAATGATGAAAAAGGATGCTCTATGGGTGTTATTGAAAATACACTTTTCTCCTAGTCATACAAATTGCCAGTCTGAACAACTTTTGGTGATATATATGTGTTACACATCTATTTTATTAGCCATGGGCAATGGTTTAAATGTTTGTCTCCTCCAAAGCGCTGTAAAATGTAATGGCTATTTTAACAGTATTAAGAGATGGAGCCTTTAAGAGGTGATTTAAGAGGCCATGAGGGCTGTATCCTCATAGGTGGTATTGCTGCCATTATAAAGAAGGATGACCTTCTCTTGCCCTCTCTTGGCCTTTCTGCCTTCTACCATGGGAGCAAGGAGGCCCCTGCCAAATGCTGGCAGCATGATACTGAACTTCCCAGCCTTTAGGATTGTAAACCAATAAATTTCTATCCATCATAAATTACCCAGTCTATATCATGCTGTTATAGCTGCACAAATGGACTAAGACAAAATATTGGTACCAGAAAAGTTGGGTGTTGCTGTGACAGATATATAAACCTGTAGAAGCAGCTTTGGAATCTGGTAATGAGTAGTGACTGAAAGAGTTTTAAAGTGAATGCTGGAAAAGACCTAGATTGCCATGAACAGATAATTAAGGGTGATTCTGGTGAGGGCTCAGAAGGAGAAAATAGTTGTAGGGAAAGCCTGAAACCTCTTAGATATTACATAAATGGTCATGATCAGAATGTTGGTAGAAATGTGGATGGCAAAGGCATTTCTGATGAGGTATCAGGTGGAAAGGAAGAGCAAGGTATTGGGAACTGAACCAAAGTCCATTCTTCTTATAAAGTGGCAAAGAACTTGGCTGAATTGTGTCCATTGATTTGGTGGTTTTATAGAAGGCAGAATTTAAGACTGATAAAGTAGGATTTCTGGTGAAAGAAATATCTGAACAGCAAAACGTTCAGGGTGCTTCTTGGCTTCTTTAACCACATAGAGTAAAATATAGGAAGAGAAAAATTAAAGAGTGAATTTATAATTAAAAGGGAATCACAGTGGAATAAAGAAATACCTGAGACTAGGTAATTTGTAAAGTAAAAAGTTGTAACTGGCTGACAGTTCCACAGGCTGTACAGGAATCCTGATGCTGGCATCTGCTCAGCTTCTGGGGAGGCCTCAAGAAACTTACAATCATGGTGGAAGGTCAATGGGAAGCAGGACTTTTACATGGTTGGAGCAGAAGCAAGAGTGAGGGAAGAGGTGTTACACACTTTTAAATGACCACATCTCATGAGAACTCACTCATTATTTTGAGGACAGTACCAAGAGAGATGGTGCTCATCCATTCATATGAATCCATCCCCATGATCCAATCACCTCCCACCAGGCCCTGCTTCTAACATTGGGATTACATTTCTGTATGAGATTTGGGCAGGGACATAGATCCAAGCTATACCACACAGCATGAAGATTTAGGAGACTCTCAGTGACCATTTGATAAGATTAGTACAGATAGAAGAACAAAGCCAGAGACTATTCATCAGGATAATGGGAGAATGACCCCAAAGATGCTTCTGAGATTTCCAGTGTGGCCCCTTCCATCATAGGCCCAGAATGACAAGGCCTGAGGAAATAAACTATGCCAAAAGAGATGTCAAAAGTACACTAAGGACCTTGGGGTACATTGCTCAGAGGTACCTCAAATCTCCACTCCCTGCATTCTGGTACTCTTCATCTACCCCAGCTATGGCTCAAGCAGGCTCAGGTGTGGCTTGAGCAGCCCTTCTGGAAGTTACAAACTGTAAACCTTGGCAATGTCCATGTGGTACTAATTTTGTGGGGTTCACAGAATCCAAGACCTGTGGGGACATGGCTTCCTCTACCTAGATTTCAATGGATGTCATGGATAGCCTGGAGATTGGGAGAGAGATTTGTGGTAGGAGGGCACTACAGACAACCTCCAATAGGACAGTGCTTACTGGAGCCATGTGGGTGAAGCTCCTCCTGAGACCCTAGAATAGTAAAGCTACCAGTGTGCAACACTAGCCAGGAAGAGCTGCAGGCACAAGAAAACTTGTGAGAACTACTCATTTTGCTGAGCCAAGCAAAGCCATGGAGACAGGGCTTTCCAAGCCCTTGGGGACCCAATCCCTACCCCAGTGAGTGTGGAAAGCTAGACATAGTGTCAAAGATTATTTTCAGGCTTTAGGATTTAGATTGTTCACCCTGTTGGGTTTTGTATATCCTGTGACCTATTTCATTTTTCTTTCCAATTTTTCCCTGGGAAATGGGAAAATTTATTCCATGTCTGTTAACGGCATTGCGTTTTGGAAGCTCATAACTTGTTTAATTTTATAGGCTCACAACTGGAGGGAAATATGCCTCAGGATGAATTGTGCCTTGACTCTCACATATATCTGATTTGGATGAGACTCTGGACTTAGCTTTTGAGTTAATGCTGGGATGAGTTGAGACTTCTGGGACTGTTGGGATGGAAAGAACGCATTTTGTATGTCCGAAAGACATGAGTTTTGAGAGACCAGGATTGGAAAGCTACAGTTTGAATATTTATCCTCTTTAAAACTCATATTGAACTTTGATTGCCATAATAATGTTATTAACAGGTGACAGTTTAAAGAGGTGATTAGACCAGGAGGGGTCCCTTCATGGGTGGGACTGATGCCATTATAAAATGTCGGGTTTTGGCCCCCTCTTGCCTTCTCCTGGCTCTTCTGCCTTATGTCATGGGAAGGCGCATCAAGAAGTCCCTCACCAGATTCCAGCAGCTGGATATTAAACTTTTCAGCCTCCAAAACTGGGAGTCAATAAATTTCTGTTAAGTATAGGTTACCTAGTCTTTGGTATTTTGTCATAGCACAAAACAAACGAAGACACCATGTTTCCCAAAGAAGCTTTAGAAGACCAAATTGGCATTTACCAATGTTTTCCTCAGGGAGATTGAACTGTACTGTCTCTGACTGTACTGTGGTGTTTATCAATGGAAAGAGTTTATAAAGTAAACTCAAGTGAGTACCAGCTCAGCCAGCTGCTAGCTATGTGCCCTGAGCAAGTTATTTTATCTTTCTATGTTTAGTAATATTCTTGTAGTGATAATATTACCTATCTCACATAGTTGTTTACAAGTTTAAATGAGTAACATTAAATTTAGCTTCTCAGATTCTAGCACAGGCAATGGACTAAGTGTTTGCTTCCTTTTCTTATTTGCTTATGAGAAAAAAACCTGTGAGTAACTCATCATCTGATTATTCCTCTACTTCAGAAGTGTAAAATCCACAATTCCTACAATCCTTTCAAAATTAGAAGTTCCAACACTTTATTTCTATAATGTATTTTTTATTTTTACACATTGGAGCTCTTATAATTTTTCTGAACTTAAGGCAAATTCCTTGGCACCATCTATGAAGTTTATTTTTTTCTTGAGGAAATTAAGCAACTCCAAAGGAGTTCTAATGCCTCACAGAGAAGTTTTTCAAGCAGTCTAATTAAACAGAGGTAATCAATAGAGAAAAACCTAATCCTATCACTGCCCTTTTCTCTAGCAATATAAATCAAATTCCCATGGCTCATCTGCATCTGCAAGGTATAAAGATATTACATTTTTTTGGTCTTGTTTTCAAGAATCTAAACCCACCCAAATACTCTGCCTTTCAAGAACATTTTGCATATTTATGTGCAAGTCCTACAGTTTCCATGACTTTGCAGTTTGCTATTAACATTTTGTGTAGACTTTGTCCTAGCTAAAGATATATGAACACATTTTCCATAGAGCCCAAATGCTAGCCAGACCTTCCGTATGCATAAAAGACAGATCTTTCCCTTGGAACTAATTTTCCCCTAAGATATATTGCAGAATGTGCTACATTTTTCCTGGCCAAGAAGAAAACCACATTCTATTCAATATCAAATGAGTAAATTGATACACTAAGAATTTTCAATAATCTTGGGTTTCCAGACCAGTAAAAAAATAGAAGCATTTTCAATTTCTAAAAATCTACTTAGGTTTTCCGTCTGATATGTGAGAAGCTTGAAAGTTCTACTCCATCCTTACAACCAGTACAAAGAAGAACAGGCTGAAAAATAAGCAACTCATTTCAGATTTGACAGAGAAGTAAGGTCATTGTGCCAACCACTGCCCTCAAAATTGGAGGGACAGAGAAGCAAATACAGAGAATCTCAACTTACCTGAGCAAAACCCACAAGCAATGATTTCCGTGTGAACCAGTGCCCAAATAAGAAAACCTAAAATGTAATTGATGAATTGCTAGAAGTTCAGCATGGACAAGTTTGAGAGTTAAAAACTCCAGGGGATCCAGTAATGGAGGGACACATTTTTTTGAGTTTTACCTCCAGGAACTTGACCAAATTCTCACTGTAAATATCAGAGAAAAATCCCTTCATGCTTCCAGCAGAGGGAAGGAACAAAGGATCATTTTAAATACACCACAGCATTTTTTCCTTCCTCACAAGGGTTGCCCTGGGATGATACCATTTAACCAGAACCTAAACTGTTGGAGTTTTATCGGAGCCTAACTAACCTGGAGGAAAACTCAACTGTAACTCGCTCCAGCCAACATGTTCCATCTGAGGCAGGAATGAGAAGCATACTAAAGTTCACAATCTAGAGGCACAGGCTGACTAATACATTAAGTCCTAATGACAGTACTATAGAATGCTTCCTTTCCCCCATT
Source organism: Papio anubis (assembly GCF_008728515.1). Lineage (NCBI taxonomy): Eukaryota > Metazoa > Chordata > Mammalia > Primates > Cercopithecidae > Papio > Papio anubis. Next base: position 88,608,645 of record NC_044987.1, read on the forward strand.
CCTTAACACCGCATGACTAAAGGCCTATTTACTGCAGTTCCTTTTACCTAGTATATTTATCATGTCCAGCTATAAATGTTAAACGACATTAAAAGGCAAAAAGCTTAGTTTGTAAAAAAATAAGCATCTAAATTAAACTCAGATAGGAGAGATATATTGATATTATCTGACTGGGAATTAAAGAAAAACTTATGATTAATATGCTAAGGATTCCAATGGTTAAAGTAGATAGCATGTAAGAACAGATGGGCAATGTAAGCAAAAAGATGGAAATTCTCAGAGGGAAACAAAAGGAAATGCTAAAGATCAGAATCCCTGTAACAGAAATGGAGAATTTTTTGATGGGCTTATTAGTAGACTGGACAGAGCTGAGGGAAAAAAAAAAAATCTCTGAGCTTGAGGATATCTCTGAAAATAGAAACTGCTGAAAAATCAAAAAGAAAGAGAAAACCTGAGATAAAGAGCAGAATATCCAAGAACTGAGGGTCAACTAGAAATGGCGTAACACACACATAATGGAAAGCCTAAAAAGAGAAGAAAGAAGAAAAAAATGCAAGACATATTTGAAACAATGATTACTACTTTTTTTTTTTTCTCGAAATAAGACCCCAACCTGCAAATCCAGGAAGCTCAGAGAACACCAAGCCAGATAAATGCCAGAAAACTTCATCTAGGCATAATTATTTTCAAGCTATAGAAAATCAGAGATGAAGAAAAAAAATTGTGAAAGGAGCCAGAGGGGGAAAACACCTTACTTATAGGGGCACAGAGATAAGAACTGGATCTGACTTCTTCTCAGAAGCCATGCAAGCAAGAAGAGAGTGGGGTAAAATATTTGAAGAGTTAGGAGAGAAAAACAGTAACAATTAAAAAAAGAAAAAAAAAAAAAAAAAAAAACCACCAACCTAGGATTCTGTAGCCTGAAAAAATATTCTTCAAAAGTGAAGAAGAAATAAAAGCTTCTCAGAAAAATAAACACTGAGGAAATGTGTTGTCAGTAGACCTGCCTTGTAAGAAATGTTAAAAGAAGTTCTTTAGGGAGAAGGAAAAATACACAGGTCAGAAACATGGAGCTGTATAAACAAAGACAAATAATCAGAAGAAATAAGTTAATGTAGAATAAAAACCAAAGAAGCAATCCATGAAAAAATGATAAGCTGTATTTTATCTTTTAAAAATATGCTCCATAAAAGACACTGTCAAGATACTAAAAAGAGGAGACACAGGCTAGGAGAAAATATTTCCAAAGCATATATATATAATAAAGTCCTGTTATACAAAATATAGAAACTCTTAAAACTCAACAATAAGAAAATCAGATTTTTTAAATGGGCCAAAAGTCTAAATAGGCACCTTATCCAATAAGATACAATGGCAAATAAGCATATGAAAAGAGCCTCTACATCATATGCCATCAGAGAAATGTAAATTAAAGCAACATTGTGTATCACTGCATACCTATTACAATGGCCAATATCCAGAACATGGACAACAAATACGGCAAGGATGTGGAACAATAGAAGTCTCTTTCATTGCTGGAAGGAATACAAGATGGTGCAATGACTTTGGAAGACAGTATTGCAGTATCTTACAAAACTAAGCATGCTCTTACCATATAATACAGCAATTGTGCTCCTCGATATTTACCCAAAGGCGGCAAAAACTTGTATCCACATAAAAACTTGCACATGAATGTTTATAGACCCTTTATTCATAATTGTCAAATCCGGGAAGCAACCAAGATGTCCTTAAGTTGATGAATGTATAAACAAACTGATATACCCAAACAATTATTCAGTGCTTAAAGAAAGCTATCAAACCTTAAAAAGATGTGGAATAAATTTAAATGCATATTACTAAGTCAAATAAGACAAAATGGGAAGACCACATACTATATGATTTCAACTGTATGACCTTCTGCAATAGGTGAAACTATGGAGATGGTAAAAAGAATAATGATTACCAGGATTAGGGAGGAGGGAAGGATGAATAGGCAGAGCACATAAAAAATTTTTAGGGCAATGAAACTACTCTGTATGATACTATAATGGGGGATACATGTCCTTATGCATTTGTCTAAACCCATAGAATGTACAACACCATGGGTAAACATTAATGTAAGCTTTGGACTTTGGGTGATAAAGATGTGTCAATATAGGTTCACTGTAAAGATTGTAGTACACTGTTAGGAAATTTGATAATGGGGAGGCTGCTCATGTGTAGGGACAGGGGAAATATGGAAATTCTCTGTACATTCTGCTAAAGTTTGCTATGAACCTAAAACTGCTCTAAAAAATAAACTGTTTAAAAACAAATCTTATTCTGTTACTAGGGCCAGATTAGTGAAAAACAAAAACAGCAACAAAACCAATATTTGAATATCTGTTATGTGCCAGGTGTTGTACTCTGAGCTTTGTGTGCATTTTTCAATTAATCTTTAAAATATTCTGTTAAGTATGCACTATATGTTGTGCCAATCATAGAAGACAAAACTGAAGCTTAATGAGATTAAGAAATTGAACCAAGATGACTGGGCTAGAACATGGAGAAAGGAATTTAACGTACTATGACTAAAATTATATCTAATCTAGAACTAATATTGCTGATTTGGATATGATCTACCATTCCAAAAGATGGGTTGGGTTTATACTTCGGTTTTAAAACATGATCAAATAATTAGTCGATTTCGAGATGCACAAAAGAAATGGATGGTGTTTTGGTTTGGCTCCGCGTCCCCACCCAAACCTCATGTTGAATTGTAATCCCCAGTTAGGCGAGGGACCTAGTGAGAGATGATTGTATCATGGTGTCGGATACCCCCTTGCTGTTCTCATTATAGTGAGTGAGTTCTTTCAAGATCTGGTTGTTTAAAAGTGTGTTTCACTTCCCCGTTGGCGCACTCACGCTCGCGCTCTCTCTCCCCTATTGCCATGTGATGATGTGCTCGTTTCCCCTTTGCATTCTGCCATGATTGTAAGTTTTCTGGGGAAAAGAGGCTCAAGTATTAGAATGATTATTGGCTTAGATTATCATAAAAGCTGTAAATCTTAAATAAATTGTCACAGAGAAACATCTTTAGCTCTATAAACTATTAGCCAATAATTTGAAAGAGATAGTACTACTTTTCAGGTAAAAGGGAAAGACTTATATTCTGCTTTGTTATCACCAATTCATTTATGTGTTCATATATACACATAAATATACATTTATGTATATATATTTATAAATATATATAGCAATATTTATATATACTTATAAATATATAAAATATATAGCAATATTTATAATATTTATCTCTACATATTTATGTATATATGAATGCATGAATTGGTAATATATATTGTTTCTATATATATTTTTATATAACAAAAACAGATTTATGTTTAAATATATATATTTACTTATATATAAATACATATGTATATAAAACCACTAATCCAGTAAAATCAATTTGAAACTTATCTAGTAGTGTATCTATTTTAGGCAGAGGATTATTGTCAGTCTTGATTATAGAACTATATTTTTGTAACCTATGCAAAATTGACCTTTACTAATCAATGTTATTATAAGAATTACTATGAGATCCCAAAAAACCTAAACTATCTTTTGCACTCTTTTTCTGGTATTAATGTTTTTCTATTGAATCCATAATGTAATAATCAAATAATATAATAATACAGTCAATCAGATATTGTCTGATATGTATAAAGCATATCTGTGAAGTAAAGCCAAGATATAACTCTAACCAAGAAATATCCTCAACCAATGATTTTCCCATGAATAATACAAGGCAAATATTCTCAGCTTTGGGCTCGTCTTTACTGATAGCTTTAGCATGGCACATGGATTTATATTAGATAAATGCATAGGGACTGGTCAAGACCCAGAAAACCTCACTCTTGTAATTAAATTTCACATTCGCAAAAAAATGAGACATCTCCAAAAAGTTAACTTCCATCCCACTGTTACATTTTACATTGAGAAAATGAGACCTCCTCCCCTCTCACAAAAGTTAACTGGTCATTCTCCATTCTTTTGCCACCAAACTAATGAATAACAGAGAAAGGGCTGTGACATTATAGGTCATTAATTTATTGGTTTATTAAATAATTTTCAATGAAACAGGTGAAAGCAAGGTTTTGAGAAAATTATGCATATGTTTTAATAGGGGAGGTAAATGTTTTTATAATGTAAATCTAGCCATTATATTACAAATACCATTTCAGAAGAGGGATGTAACTATCTTCCCATGATAAATGAAGATAAAATTTCAATAGAAATAAATACCCCAACCAAATGTTCTCCAACCCGCTAATCCCATACCTATGCTTTCTATTGGCTGCACTCAACCAGAAGCTAGGTGACAAATAAGTTAACTGAAGCAGTCCCTGAGAATTATTCCTCTGGAATAACCCCCTCCTGAGGTATGCAGCATGGAGAGGAAGCATGCAATATGGAAGGCAAAGATCAAAACTAGGCATATCCAACAAAAGATCATACTAGAACTGATGAGGTTGTGATATTATCTTATTTCTTACACAAATGTATTTATATTCTTCAATTTATCCTTGAATTTCATGCCTAAGGTGGTACTACTACTTTTCCACAAGCCAGTTTGTCTCCTCTTAAAAAAATGAATATATAATTTTGCATAAAATAGATCCTGATAGAATTCCAGGGGAAGACCATTGCAGTTAGAAAAAGGAATGCTTACTAGCTCTCTTTCCCTTTTCTGCCAATAAGATGGTGGGAACATAGTTTTAACAAAAGATTGCTAAATGAAGAGTACAGTTTTGAAAACCTTACCATAGATTTGGAAAGAGAATGAGCTAGCGGTTAACATTTGGCACATATTCTGAACAATTGTGTCAAAACTGGAATGAGTAGAATGAAAACAGCATCTGCTGCTGCTGATTTGCTTTTCCCCAGAGACTGGGCAACATTTGAACCTGTGATGAAAAGACAACAGGTGTGTCACACAGAATAAATCCCCCAAGCTCTCTGTTAGCCTTTAGGAAAACTACCAGCAAAAATAATAGAGAACCATGTATGAACTATAGGCATATATTGTAAAAACAAACAAAAAATGTATTCACTCGGTTGGCAATGGGCTACCACCTAGATAATTAAGAATGGGTTTAAAGTCAGGAAGGACAATATGTTTTAGTTCTGAGCTTAAGTTGCAAAGCACTAAAATAAAATATATTCCCATGTGGGACTAAAGACTGTGAAAAGTCAAGATGGTAGGAAAAAGAGAAGTGAATTTGCTCACATGAAAATCAACACAGACTTAGACAGTAGTGCACTCTTTCCTGTATAATCTTACGCAGAACTGGAAAACACACCACCATTGCCTTGGCATTTTTCTTTGTTTATTTCAGCTTTTATTTTAGGTTCAAGGGGTACACATGCAAGTTTGTTGCATGAGTACCTTGCATGATGCTGAAGTTTGGGGTATGGATGATCTCATTATTCAGTTAGTGAGGATAGTACCCAACAGGTAGTTTTTCAACCCTTGCACTCTCTCTCCCTCTCCACTCTAACGGTCTGCAGTGTCTGTAATTCCCATCTTTATGTCCATGTGTACTAAATGTTTAGCTCTAACTTACAAATGAGAATATGTGGTATTTGGTTTTCTATTCATGCATTAATTTGCTTAGGATTATGGCCTCCAGATACATCCCTGTTGCTACAAAGGACATTATTTCATTATTTTTTATGGCTGTGTAGTATTCCATGGTTTATATGTACCACATTTTCTTTATCCAGTCCACCATTAATATGCATGTAGGTTGATTCCATTTCTTTACTATTGGGAATAATACTGTGATTGAGTACAGGTGTCTTTATGATAGAACAATTTATTTTTCTTTAGGTATATGCCCAGTAATGGCACTGCTAGGTTGAATGGTAGTTCTGTTTTTCAATTCTTTTGAGAAATCTCCAAAATGCTTTCCACAGTGGCTAAACTAATTTACATTCCACCAGCAATATATAAGTGTTTCCTTTTCTCCCCAACCTCAACATCTGTTATTTTTTTAGTGGGAGGTGGTGTCTCATTGTGGTTTTGATTTGCATTTTTCTAATGATTAATTATTTTGAACACGTTTTCAAATGTCTGCTGGCCATATCTATGTCTTCTTTTCAGAAATGTCTGTTTATGTCTTTTGCCCCCTTTTAAGTGAGGTCAGCTTTTTTGTTATGTATGTTTGTTTTTTGCTTCTTGAATTAAGTTCATTATATTAAATTGATTCTGGATATTAGATTTTTGTTGGATGCATAGTTTGTGAATATTTTCCCCCATTATTTAGGTTGTCTTTATTACACTGTTGATTGTTTAGTTGTGCAGAAAGGAGCTCTTAAGTTTAATTAGGTTTCACTTTTATTTCAGGTACTTGTTTTGATTGCTTTTGAGGACTTAGTCATAAATTCTTGTCAAGGCTGATGTCCAGAAGGGTATTTTCTACATTTTCTCCTAGTACTTTTATAGTTTTAGCTGTTGCATTTAAATTTTTAATCCACCTTGAATTAATTTTTTGTTGAATTTGCCAAAGATCAGATGGTTGTAGGTGTGTGGCTTTATTTCTGGGTTCTCTATCCTATTCTGTTGGTCTATGGGTCTGTTTTTGTACTAATAACATGCTGCTCTAGTTACTGTAGCCTTGTGGTATAGTTTGAAGTTGGGTAGTGTGATACTTCCAGCTTTGTTCTTTTTGTGTAGGATTGCTTTGGTTATTCAGGCTCTTTTTTGGTTCCATATGAATTTTAAAATAGTTGTTTCTAATTCTGTGAAAAATGACATTGGAGATTTGATAGAAATAGCATTGAATCTATAGATTGCTTTGGGCAGTATGGCCATTTAAACAATATTGATTCTTCCAATTCATGAACATAAAATATTGTTCCATTTGTTTGTGTCATCTATGCTTTCTTAGCAGTGTTTTGTAATTGTCATTGCAGATATCTTTCTCCTCATTGGTTAGACGTGTTCCTAGGTGTTTTCTTTCATGGGGGCTATTGAAAATGAGATGGTGTTCTTGATTTGGCTCTCAGCTTAAACATTGTTGGTGAATAGAAATGCTACTGATATTTGCATATTGATTTTGTATCCTGAAACTTTACTGACATTGTTTATCAGTTCCAGGAGCCTTTGGTTCTTTTAGGTATAAAATTATATCATCAGTAAGAAGAGATAATTTGACTTATTTTCCTTTTTGGATACCTTTTGTCTCCTTCTTTTGCCTGATTGTTTGCTCTAAGACTTCCAGTACTATGTTGAACAGGATAAATGAGGGTGGCACACTTTGCTTGTTCCAATTCTGAAGGGGAATGTTTCCAGCTTTTGCCTATTCAGTATGATGTTGGCTGCGAGTTTGTCGTAGATGGCATTTATTGTTTTTAGGTGTTTCCTCAATGCCTAGTTTGTTGACTTTTTTTATCATGAAGGATGTTGAATTTTATTGAATGCTTTTTCTGTGTCTGTTGAAATTATCATATGGTTTTTTAAAATTGTTTATGTGGTGAATCACATATATTGATTCCCATATGTTGAACCAACTTTGCATCTCAGGAATAAAGCCTGCTTGATCATGGTGAATTAATTTTTTATGTGCTGCTGCATTCAGTTTGCAAGTATTCTGTTGAGGATTTTTGTGTTTATGTTATCACGCACATTGGTCTGTAGTGTTCTTTTCTTGTTATATCTTTGTCAGATTTTGGTATCACATTGATGCTGGCTTTATATAACGAGTTAAAGAGTAGTATCTCCTCATCAAGTTTTTGAAATATTTTCAGTGGATTGGTGCCCACTCTTCTTTGTATGTCTGGTAGAATTCGGTTGTGAATCCATCTGTTCTAGGGCTCTTTTTGGTTGGTAGTGTTTTTGTTTGTTTGTTTTTGGTTTTTATCAAACTCGATATTAGTCTGTTCAGGGTTTCAATTTCTTCCTGATTCAGTCGTAGGAAGCTGTGTGTTTCTAGGCATTTATCCATTTCTTCTATGTCTTTTAGTTTGTGTGCATAAAATTATTCATAATAATCTCTGAGGATCTTTTGTATTTCTATGCGATAAGGTGTAATGTCTCATTTATCATTTTTTATTGCATTTATATGATTCTTCCCTTTTTTGTTGTTAATCTACCTGGCAATCTATAGATGTTGTTTGTCATTTCAAAGAACCAGCTTTTAGTTCATTGATCCTTTGAATGGAGTTATGGGTCTCAGCTTTATTCAGTTCTGATTTTAATTTAGTTATTTCTTCTATTAGCTTTGGGGTTCTCATTTTTTCTAGTTCCTCTAAGGATGATGGGGTGATGTTAGATTAATTTGAGATCTTTCTAACTTCTTGATGTAGATGTTTAGTACTATGAATGTTCCTCTTAACACAGCTTTTGGTGCATCCCAGAGATTTTGATACGTTGTGTTTCTGTTTTCCTTTATTTCAAAAAAAAAATTATTTCTGCCTTAATTTTGTTCTTCACCCCAAAGTCTTTCAGGAGGAAGTTGTCTAATTTCTATGTATTTATATGTTTTGAGAGATCTTAGTACTGATTTTTATTTTTATTCTACTGTGATCCAAAAGTATGGTTGATATGATTTTGATTTTTTTTGCATTTTATAGATACTTGCCTTTATGATTAGAGCATATGATCCATCATATAGTATGTCCTGTGTACAGATGAGAATAATGCATATTCTGTGGTTGATGAATGGGGCATTCTGTAAATGTCTATTAGGTCCAATTGGTCAAGTGTCAAGTTTAAGTCCAGAATTTCTTTGTTGTCTGTTTCAATGATCTAATTCTGTCAGTAAGGTGTTGAAGTTTCCCACTATTATTGTGTGACTGTCTAAGCCTTTTTGTAGGTCTAGAAGTACTACTTTTATAAATCACAGTGCTCCAATATTGGGTGTGTATATATTTAGGATAATTAAGTCTTCTTGTAGTATTGAATTGTTTATCATTGGGTAGTGCCTTTCTTTGTCCTTTTTTACCACTGTTGGTTTAAAGTCTGTTTTATCTAGTAGCAAGCCCTGTCCTTTTTATTTTTCTGTTTGTGTGATAGATCTTTCTCCAACTCTTTACTTTGAGCTATGGGCAGTGTTATTTGTGAGATAGTTCTCTTAAAGACAGCAGATGGATGGATTTTTTTTTTTTTTTTAATCTGGGCTTGACCATCTTTGCCTGTTAAGTGGGTCATTAAAACTGTTCACATTCTATGTTCCGGGCGATGGACTTTGCATCCCAGAACCATGGCCCAATTTGTCCGTAACCTTGTGGAGAAGACCCCGGCTCTGGTGAACGCTGCTGTGACTTACTCGAAGCCTCGATTGGCCACATTTTGGTACTACGCCAAGGTTGAGCTGGTTCCTCCCACCCCTGCTGAGATCCCTAGAGCTATTCAGAGCCTGAAAAAAATAGTCAATAGTGCTCAGACTGGTAGCTTCAAACAGCTCACAGTTAAGGAAGCTGTGCTAAATGGTTTGGTGGCCACTGAGGTGTTGATGTGGTTTTATGTTGGAGAGATCATAGGCAAGCACGGCATCATTGGCTATGATGTTTGAAGACCAATCTTTAACATCTGGTCATATTTGATTTATTATTTGAGTGTTGTTGGACCATGTGTGATCAGACTGCTATCTGAATAAAATAAGATTTGTCAAAAAAAAAAAAAAAAAACTGTTCACATTCCAAGTTATATTGATATGTGAAATTTTGGTCCTATGATGTTGTTAGCTAGTCATTCTGCAGTCTCTGTTGTATAGTTGCTTTACAGGATCTGAGGGCTATGTACTTAAGTGTCATTTTGTGGTGGCACATACTGTTCTTTCATTTCCATGTTTTAAGAGATCTCTTAAAGATCTCTTGTAAGGCTGGTCTAGTGATAGTAAAGTCTTTTAGCAATTGCTTGTCTGAAAAGGATTTTATTTCTTTTTTACTTAAGAAAGTTAGTTTGGCGGGATATGAAATTATTGGCTGGAATTTAAATCCTCAATCTCTTCTGGCTTATAAGGTCTCTGCTGAGGAGGCAATCGTTAGTCTGATGAGGTTTCCTTTTTCTACCTCTCTATCAAGATTAGAAACATTTTCCTGAACTATTGTTTTGTATAATTTATCCTTCTCTCTCAGGAATGCCAATAATTTGTAGGTTTGCTGGCTTTGCATAATCCCATATTTCTTGGTGATTTAGTTCATTTGTTAAGTTATTTTTCCTGAATTTAGTCTGACTGGGTCAATTTAAAAGACCAGTCTTAAATATCTGAAATTCTTTCTTCTCCTCAGTCCAGCCTATTAATAAAAATTTCAATGTATTTTGAAATTCCTTAAGTGAGTTGTCTATATCCAGTAGCTCTAATTCATTTCTTTTTAAGATGTTTATCTCTTCCTTCATTTTCTGAATTGCTTTAGAAATATCTTTGTGTTGATTTTCAACCTTGTCTTGAATCTCACTGAGCTTCTTTGCAATCTGTGCTTTGAACTCTTGATCTGTCATTTCTGAGTTTCCATTTTTTGTTAGGGACCACTGCTGGAGATCTAGAATGGTCCTTTGGTGGTGTCATAATGATCAGATTTTTTATGGTGCCAGAATTCTTATGCTGGTTCCTTATCACGTGAAGAGGAGTGTATTGGATAGAGTCTTTTGGTTTTACTTCTATAGCCCTATGTACTTTCTGTTGGCAGGTTTTATATTGGGCTGTGTGCTTCAACCTACAGGCCAGTAGATGAATCTTGTGACTAAGAGCTAGCTGTGACACTAGCAGATAGGTATGTACCTCAGCTTTGTTCACTGTGAGTCATTTTCTGTTGCTTCAGGTCAAGGGCTGGACAGTGGAGTGCCTAGTGCCCTGAGCTTCCTGTTCTGTGGGGTTGGGAAGACACCACTGGGCAAATCTGAAGCTCCTGTCTTGCCCATGAATGCCCTAATGTCAAGTGCAGGAACCAGTCCTGATGAGGATGGCTAGGAGAAGCTTCTGTGGAAATGTGCTAAGGTCTTTGCAGGAAGGTCAGGGGGCTGCAATAGCTCCCTGTCCTAGATAGGCAGGAGCTTGATCTGTTTCTCTATCACACCCCTGTTCCAGGGCTTGTGACTCCCAGTTCAGACACATACTGTAGTCTATCTCCAAACTACAGTGTGGCTGAGAACCACAGGAAACACCGGTTTGGTGATTCTGTGGGAGTAGATTCAGGGCATAACTTCATCACGCAACATGATACAGATTGCTTTATGGTCCACCTCTTCTCCAATGCGATAGCACTCTTGAAAAGGAGCAGGCTCTATCTTTGGGCACATTGAGTGGGTGTTAGTTGTGGTGGTATTAGCTGGTTGGGTCAGTCTGACTTCAGGCACTGGAGAAAGCGGTCAGGTGCCAGTAGAGTTGCAATGGGGTAAGTGGTTTCCCAGTTTTCAGGCCCCTAGTTGGCCTACTGGACAGTGTGTATAAGTCCTGAAGGGGCTGGGCTGGAGTCAGGCTACCCCAGAGTTTGGATGCTGGCTCTGATTGGAAGGGTGGACTGATCTCTGGGTCACCAGATGAACTTTTAGGCTGAAGTCAGGTGGAATGCATAGGTGGTGAGAGCCTGAGAGAATGTCACAGGCAGGTGGGGATTGAGTTTTCAGAAGTGCTCTGGACTGCAGGTGAAACTTTCAGACAGGGGCAGGGCATTCCTTGACTTTCTTTCTGATGATTTTCATGCATTTTGTCAACGTTATGGCAATGCTTACTAAACTATGCATCATTTTCAACATGTCTGCTCTCCTTATTTCAGTGTTACATCTCTAATACCTGCATGCCTAAGTACTGCTCTAAACCAAATCAATCCCTCTCCATCATAATTTGTTAACTTATACTATGCTAATTGTTAAGAATGGCTCAAATATCTCTTATAATATTTATATTGAATATTTATATTGAATATAATATATTGAATATATTATATTATTCCAAAGTCTAAAATCATAAGAAATACATATCTACTTTTATCATTCTTGGCAGCCAGGGAATAACTGACTGTTAGAAGGACTTATATTTTGTACATCTTAGACAACTGTGCTTCTTGATGATACTAATTTTGATACTTCTTTTATTGGTCCTGTCTTAAGGCATGTGGACAATCAAAAAGAATGCTGTTCCTGATTTCTGATTTTTTTATGCTGAATTCTTGCCAGCAAAATTTGACGTGTCATATACTTACCCATCTTTACCCGTTAACTGTAATGTCTTCTCAAAAATTATGTGAAATGGTTTTGTTCCCTTAGTAGATGTGAAGGGGTTAAGCTGACACTATAGAGCCAGCATACCCTCTCAATATTCCCCGAGCATTTGGGTGAAAAAAAGCATTAAATCCAAGCCACAGATTGAAAGCCAATGTACATAAAGGTTCCCCATTGTAATCTTCACATATTGCTAAAAATTAGAAATGAAAAAGTGAGATGTGAGGTGCAAGGTTTTTTAAGTGAAAATACTTAGATGAATTTGCCATTTTAGCCCACTCAGCCAGCCAAGAGTGAGGGTACTTTTAGATGTTTATACATTTGTTTGCTCATTTGCTTGTTTGTTCACTTTAAAATATGCTAGATATTTGGATACACAGACACAATAAACTTCTCTCAAGAAACCTGTAGTAATTTAGACTCGTAATTCCAGACTTAAGTTCAAATCCAAACTCTGTCATCAAAATGTATGAGCATTTGGGCAAACACTGGCCTCTCTGGATGGTTCCCATATATGGAAGATCACATTAGATCATCTTAATAAAGTTCCTAGCAGTGGTATCTGGCACATTTTGAGGTTTGTTGATGAGAATTATGATTTTGTGGTAAAGAGTATAAAATCTGAAATGAGGTCATCTCTACCCCTTGTTCTTTAACAAGACAGTTTTCTGCTTTGTGTCTTCAGTTTTTTTCTGTATAAAATGAAGATGATAGTAATATCAATCCCACAGGAAAGTTATGATTACTGAATGAGTTAATATATGCAAAGGACTTAAAATGGTGCTTGACTTGTAATTAATGCTGGTTGAGTGTTTTCTATCTCTGTTAAAAATAAGAATAGTCATTCTCATTATTGTTATTACATATGATCTGTATACAAATGACTATAATACAAAACAGAAAATAGTAATTCCATTAGAGATCTCTAAATAACTATAGGATTTTTAAAAGTAATATTTTAGGCTGAGAAGTGGTAAAAAATTTCCAGGAACTGTGATAGTATTAGGCATGCTAAGTTGAGAGGTCAAGAGAAAAACCTATGGATAAATAAAAGCATGTAAACAAAATGATGTGTAAACTGTGGATAGTTCCTTTTCTGTACATGGGAAGACATTATGAGTGATGTGGTTACAAACATAGGTTAAAGCAGATCATGAAAGAACTTGAATGCAAGCCATAGGCTATCAATTAATTTGGTCAGGAATGGGAAATCTCTGAGGGCCTGTGGCAAGACCTATCTTGTAGAATAATTTGTAGAGCAAAGAAACAAGAAATAGAAATGCCAGATAGGAGATTTCTGCATATCTCAAGCTAAATATACAGGAGAACTTCACTAGGTTAGAATCAAAGGGAGATGGAAAGAATGTATGTGTTGAAGTGAATTCCTAAACAAAAGAGTTTGAGTAAGGGTTAGATTGGATTTTTTAAAAATAAAGCAGAAATCAAAATTGGACTTCTCTCATGTCTTCCCTTCTCCACCACGACTTTCCGTTTTTGAGAAAAAGATACAGCTTCTATCTGAGGCATTTGAAAACTTAGATGCTTACACAAAACAGGCAGGTAACCTGGATAAATAAGGAGTGCCAGCCAGAATGAGACTATGGAGAACCTGGGGTCTCATGATCCATCTCAACTGTGAGGTGGTAGTCTTGGGGCTCCAGGCAACTATTGCTATGGAGAAACATTGCCCAGCACTGCCAGTTATTCTGAGTTTTCCAAGAGAACTGGGAAATCTGGATCTTCAAAATGTGAAAACTACCAATTTTTACATGTTGGCAACTACTTTGAAAATTTTTAAAAAGCCTCTCTAGGCCAAACAAAACATGCCTGTGGCCAAATGTAGCATGTGGGTCACCAGTTTGTAAAATCTAACTCTTGTTATCTGGCAAGGTAATGAAGCATTCTGGTTAGTCAACATTCTGACTGAGTTTCCACATACGTTATATAAGGCTTTTGAGCCTTCCAAGAATAGGAATACATCAGCTATGCTGAACATGAAAGTTCTACTTAACATTTACCAAACTTTCCCCTGTTGATTCAAACACTTATTCACTCAACAAGTAATTATTATTTAGCTATGTTTCATATGCAATGATAATAATTTAGGAATATATAAATATGAATGAGATAACCTTGACCTTAAGTGGCTCAGTTTGATGAGGGTATAAACATAGGTCACAGATAGTGAGAGTACAATCAGTTTGACAACTCGGAATCATTTAGTATCTCAATATCATCAGTAGTCATGTAAAAATATGGAGAATGGCATAGTGCTTATCAACTGATAGATATTCTAGAAGTTCTGTTCTAGAACTCTAACTTTCAATACTTGACATTTTCTCAGAAAGACCATGTCAGACTCAAGCTTCTGTACTAGCTCCTGTCATTTCTCAAAATGCTTTTTCTTAAGATACCTCTTTCAAAAATTTGGGAATGGGATCAGTCTTCCAAAGATAAATAATCCCATTCTAAGATTTCTGGCCTTGTGATTTAAATTCCATAGGTCAAAAGTAGGAAGAGGAATCACTCTGGATGGTTTATGGGGAACACTCTATTTCCATTTAATTCATGTCAACAATTTCCCTCCTAAAGCAACCCTGCCTTGCTACCCTGAAGAACAAGGAACACAGAATATTCCCCTGCTGAGGTTAATATTGTTCAGCAACTTGAGAGCAACGATTAAAGAAGTAACTATTAAAATAAGTACGGTATTATTCTGTCTCCTCTAGCATACAATTTCTTTGGCTACATGATGATTTTTTAAAAAATATCAAATTAGTGGCTTAAATGCATTTCTTCTTAGGTACTAGAAGGGAAGACATACATTTAAATATTAAATTTTAGACAAATATTTGGGGAAAAGCTGTAATTGTTTCCCTCTTACTGCAAACTCAGAGACTCTCAACCCTTTCCTCTCAACTACCATCATTTGGTGTCACTAAAACACTGTTCCGAAAGGTCACATTTCAAAAAGAAATCATTACTTTGTTTTTATAACTGATATATCCAAAGATATGGGCAGAACTATTACAAAGGGATTTATAAGTAAAAAAAAAAAAAAAAAAAAAAAAAGACTTAAAGGTGTAAAATACTTAGTTCCACTGTATATCAAATAACTATTTTTCTCTTTAGGTGCAGTAGTATACATAACATCATGTACTTTGAGTAGCACAGAGAATAGGAACTGAATGATACAAGATTAATTACTACACTATTGTCATCTCTAGCTAATAACATAGAGATTAACCTTGCTGTTAAAGTCTCTCTGGATGTATTTGTTTGGCTGTGGCATAATTAGGGAGGCATGCAAGTAGAAAAAAAACACACAAAATAAAATTTGTGCCTTGGGAGGAACAGAATTTGTTTATTACTTTGTCACTGCAGGCAACAGGGTGTGAAACCAGCAAGAAATCAAGCCCGTTCTTGACGTCAGTTATTTCTAATTTGGAGCAATTGAGTGCATCTTTGACTTATGTGCCGGGGCTGATCATTGATTAAGCTGCAGGGGTGTTTCCTACGGTGTTCCTTTGGCCTTATTACTGTGACTAGCAATGCGTTGTCAGGTTGCTTTTTGTTTTGTTTTTGTTTTGTTATTTTCCTTCTCCAGAAGACTCTGAATTAAAATATTCCTGAAGTTAGTTACAAGTAAACTTAGTAATTTCCTAAGTATTAAGTACATATTTTCCCTTGATTTTGATCTTTACCTTTGGAGAACCAAATGTCACATTTTAGATGTTTCATAGATACAGAAAACTTTTTTAACATTGTGTGTTCAAGTTTGGATAAATGGTACCAAAGCAATCCTTTGGACAAGCAAAATGAACTTCTCAATCATTACACATTAATCATTAGACTGTTTCTATTTAAATGAAATATTGCTTGAAAGAAAGCAAAAGTGATTCACATCTTTCTTTCACAGTTTAGAGAAGTTAAAGGCCATTTTATGCTTGATAAAAATGAACAGCCATTATAAAACTTTAAGGAAATGGCCAACATCCTGAGGTTGCCATCCAGAAAAAATTGAAAGAATCTACCTCTCCAATGACCTAATGGAACTCCTGAATTAAAACTCTGTCACTACAGACTCTAATCATATTTGTTATGAGATTATTTTGCTTTAAAGAACAAATTTTCTATTTTAAAAACTTATCAAGAGACCAGACATGGTGGCTCATGGCTGTAATCCCAGCACTTTGGGAGGCCAAGGCAGGAGGATAGCTTGAGCCCAAGACTTTGAGACCAGCTTGGGCAACATGGAGAGATCCCATCTCTACAAAAACTTTACAAATCACCTGGGCATGGTGGTGCACCTGTAGTCCCAGATACTGGGGAGGCTGATGCGGGAGGATCGTTTGAGCCCAGGAATTTGAGGCAGCAGTGAGCTATGATAATGCCACTGCACACCAACTTGGGCGACCAAGTAACACTGCATGTCTAAAACACACACACACACACACACACACACACCCCATCCCAAAGAATTGTATCTGTATTCTAGATGCCAGGTACGGTCTTTCTGACTTTTCAATATTTAATTAAAATGGCTTGGAGACCCCATTTCACTTTATCTGAGAAGTCTAATATCTTCAAGATTTCTCAGAATATTTTCTTGTTTTGAGATACTAACCCTGCTGGATTCTGTCACTTGCATGAGACAGCTCTTTCTTCTTTCTGGTTAGTGCCAGCTCAGATGTGAATATTGGCCTCTTTTTGACATTTGTGTAAATCATAGAAAAAAGGTACAGGATGCGTAGAAGATTCTGCTGGGGCTCTGAGATATAGAGTGTTTTCCTTGAGCAGTAAAGAGAACGTAAAATTAAATGTTTATTTTTCATATAATGACTTCCATAATTCTACCACAAGAAATTAATCTACCACAAGAAAGAAATTGCTTTGTAGAAAATTTACCTGTCGGATTTATACTGTACCCTCTCCCATCCTTGCTCCTCTTTTAACAACTTCTATCTAAATTTTATGTATACTTTTTATATGTAGTACTTTAAATATATTATTTAAACTTAAACTCACCTAGCCAGGCAATCCTTTTACTAAAGACATTTCCCTCCACAAATGCAGCATTGTGCCAGTTGATGTGTATATGTGTATGTGTGTGTGTGTGTGTGTGTGTGTGTATGTATACATATATAGTGCCAGTTGATATGTTTAATCTGCTATTCATGTCTGGAAATTTCTCTACTGTTTTTGTGAGTTGTGGTATGGGAATTGAAAAATATAGTATTTACATCTTCACTTAGGGCAAGCAACTACACCAATGTAGATAGATAATAAAATGTTAAGATATATAACCTGAAAATAAATAACCTGAGTTGCTAATTCCTTAACTCTTACACACTTAGGTGACTTACCATTCTCTTTCTCAATTCCTCAGGGACCAGCTCCACTACCATTGAGATATAAATATTTTTGGATTCACAAAATAAGTTGATCATTTATTATTGGACAAAGCAAATACAGTTTTTTGTGTTTTTTTTTGTTTTGTTTTTTTTTTTTTTTTAATTTAGCATCTGATCTTCCATAAGTATAAGACAACTCTACTTACATTCATTCTTTTAATTCATTATAATGAAATTTGGAGAAAGGAAGTATTGCTACAAGATGACCAACTCTTAGGTGGGCTAATAAAATTGCTTAAATATCACAGCAATTAAGTATTAAATCCAGGATTTCAAACCAGCTCTGTTGGACTTTAAGCTCACGTAATTCCATTTGGTGATTCTGAGCACAGTCATCCTTACTCCATCTCATTTCCATTGTATTTTAATAAGAGGGCAGAGGTGGAAAATGAGATTTTGCTGAGGCCCTGTTCTTTAACATAAATGTGTTGGGTTAATAAACTAAGTTATTTTTAGGACAGAAAAAAATTGTAAAAACTGCTTTACACGTCACAAGATTAAAGGAGAACAGGAAAACAATGAACAAAGGGTAGGCAGAGTGACAGATGCTGGGACAGATTGTGTATCTTCTCCCTAGCCTCAATCTAGCAAAGAAGTGGGGGAGGGAGAAAATGAAAAGGGGAATGAGAAAAATCAACTCGGATCCAGTTATACATGGGTATTTGAGGTCTCTTCTGGCATAGTTGATGTGCACCTCTCCTAAAAGTACATGGCAAATGTTCCATTATCTGTTGTACAACAGAATATAACAACTGGCTCCTCGCTGGCTCTCTTAACTTTTTTTTTGTTTGTTTTTGAGACAGAGTCTCGCTCTGTCGCCCAGGCTGGAGTGCAGTGGCGCGATCTCTGCTCACTGCAAGCTCCGCCTCCCGGGTTCACGCCATTCTCCTGCCTCAGCCTCCCCAGTAGCTGGGACTATAGGCACCCGCCACCACGCCCGGCTAATTTTTTTGGTATTTTTAGTAGAGATAGGGTTTCACCGTGTTAGAAAGGATGGTCTCGATCTACTGACCTCGTGATCTGCCCACCTCAGCCTCCCAAAGTGCTGGGATTACAAGTGTGAGCCACCGTGCCCTGCCAATGTGCTGTTACAATTATCTAAAACAAATTCCATGTTTTCCTTTGTGTCTGCATAAAATGGGCTTAAGATGCGCAGGAAATACAATGTAAACACTTAAAAGCCTTCCCCCATCTTCTCACTTCCACATTTGTGAGGTATTTTGAATTTTTCTGCCATTCTTCATGCGGGATACCCCGTAGTTTATATGTGGGTTCTCTTACTTTTTATCGCTTCCTTCTTGCTATGCTTACCAACATGTTTGTTTTTGAAGTCCTCAAAAAGGAAAACAAAAACAAAAACAAAAAAACAAACCATCCCAGAGTATTAATTGAATGAAAGACTAGGAAAAAAATAATTCTAAACAAGACTGAACAGGGTCAATAGGATGTGAAAACATCTGGCTGCAATGTGAAAAGTTTAGTCAATTGATGGGCCCTTTTTAAAAGATATTGTGTTTTTGCTTTTGAATTTTGGGGGCCTGTTTCTGGATTCATCAAATCTATGGGTTGTCCACACTGGCATTGTATAAACTTACCCAATGATTGATTTTGATCTTGTAGATAACTTGCAAAATATGAGGTAACTAGAGCATGATTCATTTTATTTTACCTTTATTTATTTATTTTTTTTATAGAGACAGGGTCTTTCTCTGTCACCCAGGCTACAGTGTGGCCATGCAGTCATAGCTCACTGCAGTTTTGAACTCCTGGGCTCAAGTGCTCCTCCTGCCTCAGCCTCCCAAGTAGCTAGGGCTACAGGTACATACCACTACACCTGACTAATTTTCTTTTATCATTTTTTTTTTTTTTCTTAGAGATGAAGTCTAGCTATGTGGCATAGACAGGTCTGGAACTCCTGACCTCAAGTGATCCTCTTGGGTTTGTCACACAAACTTGAGATTACAGACATGAGCCACTGTGCTTGGCCAACAGCATGCTTTAAATACCTCTAAAGAAGAAGGGAGAATTGATCAGTTGATTACTTGATCATTTGTTATTTTAGAAGTTTTACACTTAATAACCTTATTTCATTTTCCAAAGCAATCAATGAGAAAAAGCATGTAATATTTTATGCTTGCCACTATACAAAATACTCTAATTACCTAATCTATTGTAATATTTACAATTATGCTATGAAGTAAATGTTATCCACAATTTATGAGTGAAATGTTCAGAGAATTTATGGAATTTCAGCTGCAGATTTAATTAAATTGTGAAGCTAAAGTTGAAATTTCATCTCTGGAATTTAAAAACCTATGCTTTTTTGCACTAGGCCAGTACAGTGCTATAAAATCATGTCTCTGAGTCTACACAAAACTGAATTTACAAAACATTTATCTTTTAGTTATTTAATAAGGATCTTTCCAATACATAGTGGGTGAACAAAAAGCACCTACTTCTCAACAGATGAAATAAGAAAAAAAAAAACTATTGAATAGCAGTATTTTAATGCATCGCTTATTTCAGCATAATTTAGAATACTCCAACCACATCTGAAGATCTTAAATTAATTATTTGGGTCCTGAGGGTTGAGAGTTTCTGAGAGAGCAAGGTAGAATTAACTTTCATCAAGCACCTGATATATGTGAGGTGGTATCATTTATTTAACTCTTTTTTATAGTCCAGAACCATGAGAAATGCTAAGCATTCTATATTTAATACATCATTTAAAATTGATAATAACCCTGTGTGGCATGACACATTAATATTAACCTCATTTTACCGAGTAACAAATTGAAGTTGGTTAGTAGTAAAGGTGAAATTTGAACTCAGATCCTGTTTTTTGAACCTATGTACTTTCTCAAATAAGTGCTGTAAGACACATACCGAGCCAGTAGTACTTCCAAAGAAGTGCTGCTTAGAGTAACTGCATAGTTGCTTCTTACACCAGCACACGAGCAGATAATTTTTATCAAAGATTCATTACTTGAGATTTCCATTCATTTATTTAATAAAGTCATTCCTCAGCTGGCAGTAGTATTTGGCCAGTCTTCTGCAGTCTCTCAGCCTCTTTGTGTTTATGGACAGGTCAACCAGTGGAATAATTTTCACTTGACAAGCCCCAGTTGAACTTGTTTCCTGGATCATTAAGCACATTGGCATGTACATTAACAACCATTTTCTGCCTTGTTAGTTTCCATATATTTCACTCACAAATTAATAGATACATAAGGAGAACTCAGTTAATGCCTCTTTGCATACCACCACCAGCCTTCTTGGTGGGTGGCAGGTATTGAAGCTGTGATGTTGAAAGAGACTGAAAACAAGCAGAACTAAGACTCAAATCAAGACTGATGTATCTTTTTTGGACCAGATAACTATGCCAATAGAAATGAATCGCAGATTCGTAAAATCAAATTTGCTTTTGATGTTATCAAGATTCCCTATCAAGAACTTTCTAATCAAGGGTTTTTCAACCTCGGCACTATTGACATTTGGAGCTGGATAATTCTTTGTTGTGAGGGCTGCTCTGTGCTTTGCAGGCTGTTTAGCTACATCCCATCCTCTACCCACTAGATGTCAGTAGCACCACCATCCTCTCCCTTGAAAATTAAAATAATAATAATAATAATGCCTCCAGACATTACCTAATGTCTCCTAGGGCAGCAAAATCACCCTGCTGAGCACCATTCGTCTGTCTTCATCAAGAATTACCTCTTTGTTTTATTCCCCTGGACTCTGGAAGAACAAGTGTTAGACATCATGTTCTTTCTTTTTATTTATTTATTTATATTTATTTAGAGACAGAGTCTCACTCTCTCGCCCGGTTGGAGTGCAGTGGTGCAACCTCGGCTCACTGCAACCTCCACCTCCTGGGTTTAAGCAATTCTCCTGCCTCAGCCTCCCGAGTAGCTGGGATTACAGGCGTGCACAACCACGCCCACCTAATTTTTGTATTTTTAGTGGAGACGGGTTTCACGATGTTGGCTAGGATGGTCTTAATCTCCTGACGTGATCCACCTGGCTCGGCCTCCCAAAGTGCTGGGATTACAGGTGTGAGCCACTGCGCCGGGCCCTTTCTTTTTGTTAATAGGGAAACTAAAACCTGAGAAGAGAGAGTTGCTTAAGTGGGGAATATTTGATGAGTATATGCTATGTGCCAAGATACTGTAGAAACACTAAGAGGATCCTCATGAGAAAATTCTTCCTACTCTTATTTTTAAAATGAAAAATGTAGGAGACGATCTTGCCCCAAAACTCATATATGCAAAGTTGCCTTGCTAAGACCCAGGTGTGGGAAACCTGGTTTTAATATAGACATACCTCGATATGTATGTTTTAAAATAACTCTAAAGATTTGCAGATGTTTTCATTGAATATTTACTATCTAAAATGAAAGTCGGCTTTGATGGATTCACACGGTCACAGTAGAAAAATATTTCAGTTGCCCTCAAGTTCAGGCAAAAGGATATTGAGTTGTCCGCAGTCATAACTTAGTTGTGCTTTTCCCAGTAGATACCATTTCTTTCTTTGTTGTTTAGCATGTTTATATCATTGTTATCCTTATCTTTTCCTCCAAGATACTATTTTTCATGGGTCTCAGGTATTTCTTCTGCCAGGTCTGGGGACGTTTCAATTTATTTAATTTTAGCATCTTTAATATTATCTTATTGCTTGTTTATATAAACATTTCTTAGATATCCTTGCAATTAGGGAAGACAGAAAACCTAATTCAGATCTGGTACTCTACAACACTGAAACCCACTGTACAGATATCTGAGTTCATTAAGTGTTAAATAATTTGATAATTGGCACTTTAAATGCAGTATTTGATGCTGAACTCCTAGTGTTAAAGCATGTTTTAGTACTCTTTGGTGAACTTGTTCAGGGCTTTTGGATGGGCTGGAAATACTGTATTTTACCATTTATAACATATGAAAAGTCAATAGCCAAGACATTTTACAAGAACAGATTAGATATTTTGAGAGATCTCTCTAGTCCTTCTTCTAAAAGTGTGTGGGATTCTTACACTTTTCATGATCTCACAATAACCCCTTTTTTTTCCTGAAATTTCCACCTTGGTTAACCTTTACTCTTACCTCAAACTTAATGCCAATGAAGAGTATATGTGGAAGCTTTAAATCACAGATTTCAATTCTTTGACTGCCTTGTCTTCAAGGTCAAGGTTTGTGTTCCCTCCCTGGGAATCCAGGAGGGCTTGTGGCTATTTTGACTGATTTGTCAGAAGTGATGTCATATGACTTCTGAGACTAAATCATAGGCCATGTAGTTCCTGCCTTGGTCTCTCGGAAAGCTCATTTCTAGACATTCCCTCTGGAGATGTTCCATCTAAGAAGTCAGGCCCCATTATGTAAGAAACCTAAGCCACATAAAGAGTTCAGGAGTAGTGAATCTGGTCAATAGATTATTTATCTGAGGAAAGCTTTGAGTAACCCGATGACAGGGGGTATACATGTGAGTGAAGAAGCTTAGGTATGGATCCTCCCACTTCAGATGTTTGAACTCATAGCATGTCAGTCACCTTATCTCTTAAACTTTGCAATTCATGTCCCAGATGTTGTGGAGCTAAGTCAAAATATCCTTAGTGTGCTTAATCTGAATCCTGGACCACAGAGTATAATAAAATGGTGTCATTTTATGCTGCTAAGTTTTTGAGTGGTTTGTTATTAGAAATGAATAACTGGACCATTGCATATAGCCTGGCCCATTCTCTCTAGATCCTGCTCTCTGATAGAATATGATAGAAAATACCTATGACCATCAGGTATGTCTCATGCATTTTAACCTAGTTAAAAATTAAGAAACTTTTTCTACAAAGTAACCTACTTGTTAAAGATTTCAGGCCGAACATTTATAAAATTTTACTGCAGAGCATTTTAATAAGTAGGACTAGTCACTCCCTTGAGAAATTTCTAAGGATATAGAAAAGAATACAAAAGTAAGTCCTAAGAGATATCAAGAAAACAAAAATGAGAATATGAAGATAGAGAAATGTTTTGAGATTGACAGTATTAAAAATAAAACTTTCTATTGCAAGTTTTTGATCTGAACAGGTGAAACTTACTTTCACCATCAAGGGGCAGTTGGATTTCAGTTGTATTTTACAAACTACGCTTTTCAAAGTAATGGTTCCCACAAGGTAGATGTAAATTTTATTTACATTCACATACACAGTGATGGTTAAATATTTGTCTACATGTTACTATGAAGGTGTTTTTTGATGTAACATCTACAATCAGTTGACTTTCAAGATTACCTTCAATAACTTGGGTAGGCCTCATTTAATGAATTGAAGACCTAAAGCGAAAAAAAAAATAAAGCTTTCCAGAGAAGGAATTCTGCCTCAAAAATGTGACTGAAATCCCTGCTTGATTTTCCTGTCTGCTAGCCTGTCTTCAGATTTCAGAATTGCCAGCCCCCTACTCGAGTGAGCTGATTTCTTAAAATCATTACCTCTGTCTCTGTCTCTATCTCCATCTCTCTTTACCTATGTATCAGTCCATTTATCTACCTATCATTATCAGTAGGATATATGTGTGTGAGTGTATGTGTGTATATATATGTATGTGTGTACTGTGGATTCTGTATCTCTGGAGAACCCTAAGCAACAGACACACTTAAATAAAATATACATGTGCATATTTATACACATATGCATATGTACACATGTACATACATATACAAGAACTGAAATTAAATAAGTTTGGAAAACACTGAGCTAAGTCAATATCTGTAACAGAAGAATTTCTCTAAAAGTTGCCATTCATGTCACCATATTTCATCATGTATACAGTGTTTCTCAAACTTGTTTTTGAGAACTCTTGTTGGAACTCTCGTTGCAAAGCATCCTCTAAAACTTGTGTTACATAGAAACATTTTGGACTTCCTGCAATGGATTTGCCACCAGAACACAGGTGTCCTGAGGATGACCCCTAAAAGCCAAATTGGAAAAGAATAGAGTCATATCAGTGTCATCATCACTGGACACACAGATTTGGGCCAGTCCACCACTGCTGGCCATCTGATATACACATGTGGTGGCACTGACAAAAGAACCATTGAAAAAGTTGAAAAAGAGACTGCTGAGATGGAAAAGGCTCCTTCAAGTATGCCTGGGCATTGGATAAATTGAAAACAGAGCGTGAACATACTGCATCATCCCACCTCATCCAACTGACAAGCCCCTTTGCTGCCTCTCCAAAATGTTTCTAAAATTGGCGATATCGGTACTGTCCCTGTGGGCTCAATGGAGACTGGAGTTCTCAAGCCCAGCACAATGGTCACCTTTGCTTCAGCCAATGTTAAAATTGAAGTAAAATCTGTTGAAATGCACCATGAAGCTCTGAGTGAAGCTTTTCCTGGGGATAATGTGGGCTTCAATGTCAAAAATACGCCTGTCAAAGATGGTCATTGTGGCAAGGTTGCTGGTAATAGCAAAAATGACCCATCAGTGTAAACAGCTGGCCTCACTGCTCAGGTGATTATCCTGAACCAACCAGGCCAAATCAGTGCTGACTGTGAATCTGTACTGGATTGTCACACAACTCACATTGCTTGCAAGGTTGCTGAGCTGAAGGAAAAGATTGATTGCAATTCTGGTAAGAATCTGGAATATGATCCTAAATTATTAAATGCTGATGATGCTGCCATCCTTGATATGGTTCCTGGCAAGTCCATGTGTGTTGAGAGCTTCTCTGACTGGCCTCCTCTGGGTTGTTTTGCTGTTTGTGATATGAGACAGACAGTTGCTACGGGTGTCATTAAAGCAGTGGACAAGAAGGCAAGGTATTGCCAAGGAGCTGGCAATGTCTTGCAGGTCTGTTCAGAAGGCTCAGAAAGCTAAACGAATATTATACCTAATACCTGCCACCCCAGTCTTAGTCATTGGTAGAAAACATTCTCAGAACTGTTTGTTTCAATTCGTCATTTAAATTTAATAGTAACAGACTGGTTAATTATAACAATGCATTGTTAAACCTTCAGAAGGAAAGAATGTTTTGTACCATTTTGATTTTTTCTGGTATGTGGTCATTTTAAGTAATTCATTTTAAAAATCAGTACTTTTTAATGGAAACAACTTGACCAAAAATGTGTCGTAGGGTTTTAAGAACCATTAAAACAAAATTTAATGAGAAAAAAATAAAATAAAAACATTTGGGAAATTCTCGGTTAACATTTGAGGGAAACAGAGAAAACTTGGAGTGGCTACCACAGGGAGGTGAATGAAGAGTCAAAGAGGGGTAAGTCAAGTGTTTTTTACGAAGCACCCATAACTTAGATATTTTATGTATCACAAATATTGTAAATTGGTTAGTCTATTTTATTTGCTTTCTTTATAGATAAAGTAGATATTGAAATATACAAAGTTTTTGGTGTTAGCAAAAGTTAGAGGTGAAAATCAAGAGGGTATGGAATACTAAATCATTTTAAAATTATGTGTATAAATGGTCAGACCACAGAAAGATTTTCTTCCATTTATCCATACTATTTACCTAGGCCAGAAAACTGGCAATTTTATCTAAATTTCTCCCTCGTGATCTCATATCAGGTGGGTGGCAAAAGCATATCATTACACTTCTTAATTTCACTGATATCTATATCCTTGCCTCAATCTTTATTGCTTTAAAAGGGTCCAATTATTTCCAAGTTACATTTAAATAATAGCTTCTATGTTTTAATGTTTGTGCCCATGCCCCACCTTGTCCCTGTAATTCATATGTTGAAATTCTAACTTTCACACTGACATTAGGAAGTGTGGCCTTTGGGAGATGATTAGGTCATGAGGGTGGAACATTCATGATTGAGATTATTGCCTTTATAAAAGCATCCCTTGGGAACTGGCCCATCCTTTCCATCATGTGAATACACAGCTGGAAGGCACCATCAATGAACCAGAAACAGGGTCCTCATCAGACATTGATTGCACCTGCCAGTGCCTTGATCATAGACTTCCCTGCCTCCACAGTGGGAGGAATAAATATCTGTTGTTTATAAACCACTCAGTTTATGTATTCTTGCTATAAAAGCCCTAATGAACTAAGACAATAGCCTTACAGGTTCTCCTCAGTTCAATCATCAAAGGATTCTCCTTGCTGTAGGCAACATGATATTCTTAGAAAATGAATAGGATTTAATTACTGGGAGGATTAAACCTGTTACTTTAATGATATGATCCAAACTCAGATGGTCCATGATGTAGCTATTAATAAGCCATAGTTCTTCTCACTTTGGATCTTATCATGAAAGTAATGGAACAAATTGAGTTAGGATCTTCCTTCAAATTTATCCTTTACCCTATCCCCACATCAACCCTTAATCCAAACAACCAAATATGATTCTGTTTCCTCACTCTATTTTCTCCAATACTAGATGCCTTGCATATGCTTATCTCATTGCTTAGGATGCCAACCGATGAGCCACTGAGATGCAAAGCAGGAGCCATGTCTAAAAATTGTACCTAGACTTAGATGAGTAAAAACAAAATAGATCTAGGCAATTAGAAACCTGGACAATTGCTTCAAACAGAAGATGGGGCATTAAGAAATATATTTCCAATTAAAAATTATACATATATAAGTATATGGGATATTTGTGGCATACTTGGAAGTTTTACTTAATTAGGGTCAAATGCTAATAAGTGATGCTGTATCACCATTTTCTCCTTTATTTTTTTAACATTACAATTTTAAATGTAAGTATACTCTGAAGCAAGATGGCATAGTGTATAATTACTGCAATTGAAATAGTTCATGTATACTTATGATAAAAAGGGACAAATATGTCATACTAACAATTTGTATCTTAAAAACCTAAACTTATAATCTTTCTGCTACTGAATCAGTTCTTTTTTCTCACTTAAAAATTTAATTTTCTTATTATGACTTTTTATTTAAAAATTTAAAATATATAAATAAATCTGTGTTCATATGTGTATTGAAAAATACTTGTTACTAACATTTTATTTTTGCTTATATCATTCTATGCTTTCACTTATGCAAATGTAATCTTTTTTATTTACAAAACTGGATTGAACAATAATATTACATTGTAAACTGTTATTCTCTAATAAGATATGCTATGTTTATCTTTCCATGACATCACATATTTTTCATGGAATAATTATTCAAGGCTGCATAATATTGCATAAAATGAGACTGCTGTAATTTAAATAATAAATTTTATATGACTGGGCATTAAATTTACTTTCATTGTTGTATTATTATAAGAAGTAAACTACAGTAAGATCCTTATAGCCACATAATTGTAAAAAACCTTCCTTCCCCCTTTGGGATTGATTTGTACAGGATAAATTGCTAAATAAGAGGTATGCACGTTCAATATACTAATAGTGGGTTGTCACATTTGTCTTCAGAAACACTATAACAGATTTATTTTCATTAACAAGAAATGAGAATCCCTGTTTCTGCACTATTGCCAAACTTAGCTACCTAACCATTTCTAAAATGATTCTTTATATTTTTTCAACTTCTATTTGCAACCAAATTCCCTAAGCCCTTGTCTTTTCTATTCTGGTGTTCTTTTATTTAAATAAAAGAAACTTCCACATGGAAAATATGACTTGTAAGAAATAAGTCCAGAAGCAACCAAATAAGCCTAGAATGTAGGAGCAATGAAAGGGAGGCAGCTTCTGCAAAATTTCTAGGAAGGAAATAACAAAAAGATACAAGAACTTAGCTATGTAATTTTAGAATGCCCATATCTATTATTTTCTTAGCCAGTAAGGTAGTATAACAAAATCAGAGAAGAGTGTGTGATTGTGTTTTTTCATTATGTCAGTCAACATAAATTGCCTTTATTAAAGAAGAATTAGGTTTACAATCATATAAGGAATATGTGTGGTAAGATATTAAAATAGAAAATGATAAAATTCTGCAGGGTGTTGAGGTTGGACCTTATGATAGTCAAGTGGATAGAACACTTTAAAAAGTAAAGGAAAAATAATAAATTCAAGTGTCTAATTTTTAAAAATTGGTCACAAAAATAATGATACATTCACAAACCCTTATTAGCAAGAACTATTTAGGCAAGCTGACATTGACATTCAGCTGATATTGGCAAACACAACAGAAACCTGACTATGGTGCATAGTGGGTTAGAAAACACAAGACTGTCCTTGTGTCCGTTTTTACACCTATGCAGCCTCACTTCACACATTCTCACAATATCCATCTTAATTTAACCAGGCAACCTGTACATTCACATTTCAGGAGTTTCTAGATCACCACAAAGGGCACTACTTTATGGAATGAGTGTAATTATAGCATTCAATTCTTATCATCTACATTTTCCTTTCTAGAAAATACAATTGTTTCATTTCAGTAAAGCCTGCGTGTGAAATGAAGAACAACCCAATGAATTCTTTGTACTCAGGAAACAAATATTACATATAAACTTTTCTTTCCCTTCGGGAATTTCCCAGAATTAAGGAGGGCTTCTACTCTGCCCAGTCAGCTAGGAGAAATGCTTGTCAGTGAAGCAAAAGCAAGACATTTAATTATTTTAACACAAGATGGTAACAGTAAAGGATAAGAAGAAAATACCATCATTAGCTGAGAAGGTAGCACTCTTCCTCCAGCAAGAACTGATCACTCTCATAAAAATATAAATATATTAATCAGGTAAAAAGTATGAGAAAACTGAAAAGGTGGTATCATGTGGTCCTCCATCATTTCTTTAGAAATGCATAATCTTTTCCAGTTAAAGAGTGATCAGGGAAAAGGGACTGAGGCTGGTGTGAAGAGACACAAGGTCAAGACAAAATCTGAGGTTCTTAAACAGGGAGATATTTTCTACGTGTGCTCTAAGGCAACTTCTCACAGCTTTCTCCATTGTTGGAACTGGACTGGAGAGAGAAAGAAATGATTCACTCTAGATTCACACTGAAGAAACCCACCGTGGTTTCACATTAATTAGCAGGTGGTATTTTCCATGGTTAGATAAGAGTGTAACTGTATTTTCTCCACTCTACTCTTTTTATTTTTTAACTCTTTGAAAGTATGCTAAACATCATCCTAGCAATTGTCAAAGCTCTGTATGTGTGGTATATGTATGTGTGTGTGTGTGTGTGTGTGTGTGTGTGTGCATGTGCATGCATCTGCCTGCTTGTATGTGTGAGTGTGATGCTACCTGTGTGTAAATATTCTTACAATGACATGGTACTTGACGATTACTATCCTCCATGAGCCATATTTATAGGGAAGATTAATTAAGCAGAAGCCTAACTTTTATAAATAATCTATGTTCCTTTTAAACACGGGTTGTTTAGAGTTGCTGTGTGATCACACATTTGCAGCTTTATTCCTCAGATTTTAATGCTGAAACCAGGCTGTCATT
The DNA here is from genome assembly GCF_008728515.1 of Papio anubis. NCBI lineage: Eukaryota > Metazoa > Chordata > Mammalia > Primates > Cercopithecidae > Papio > Papio anubis. The sequence goes on from NC_044987.1 coordinate 88,638,642, forward strand.
AACACTTGCATTCTCTTATTCTGAGAGAGTGTAACAGTTTGCAGTTTAATTAAAAGGCTATTGGGGGTGGTAACAGTGAGCGAGGTGATGGCGTGGATTCTAGAACATCAGGGTATCCAATAGCCACAAACATATGGTGCTATTTAAGTTGTATCTTTAACCAATTGCAGTTGGCAATCATCAGAATACAAAAGAAGCCAGAAAGGGGAAATAAATGACATCTTTTAAAAAGAGTGAAGGAATTGATTTTTTACATCAGTCACTTGAATGAGTGATTCTCTCCAGAGGGTGCAGGGAGGAGGCTCCTCTCTAAATGCTAGGAGTGTCTATGGATTTGAATAATGGATTAGGAAGTGCAAAAACATCACGATTTTCAGATTTCTCCTGCTGAATCAGGACAGCTTGTCCAAAGCATCAGGGAGAAAGCTATTCTTTACCTTGGAAACACTGCAACAGGGGGCCTGAATAATGACTTTGCAATAGGGAGAGAGTCCCCAAAGACCAATGTTGGATGAGAGTGAGTTACAATGATCAGAGGTAGTTTGTTCTAGGTGGGTGGGCCTTGGAGCACTTTCCTGATTGTCATTTTTATTCCATTAGGGTGTGTGTGGGGGCAAGGAACTGCAAATTCAGAATGCTTTGGGGAGAGCAGTGTGAGGAGAGGGCTGGGGGAGGGATCTTAATTATTTCGTTGACTAGATTGTTTAATGGTGCCGTCCTTAGAGACCCCCCATGCTGCCAGCTCATTCCCAGAGTGAATATTACTTTAGTAGATAGAGTTCTGAAGTTTGTATGGCATCTGAATTGAAAAATAGGAAACATTTCTTTAAAAAATAATGACACTCTTCAGACTGCAAGAATTGGGAATTCTGTTAATATCCACTCCTATATCTTAGGAAATAAATACATATTAAGAACATGCTACAGGGACCAATGTAAACAATCAAGGCTCTAACACATTCTTTGAAAAGAAAATATACATATACCTTTACCTTGACCAAATAGGGGAAATGGTGAGCAGAAAGGTCAGCTGTTTGGCAAGAAGAGGAGTAAGTAATTGAGTGGGAGGGGGAGCATAACCAAGTCATTTTCCTCATCAGTGAACAGCACCAAACAGTTGCAGGATGGAAGCCGACAGCGTTTTTAAAACAAAAAGCAGAGTGAGTAGCCATATGTGAGGCTATGTAAACAGGACACTTTTGATCCCAGGAGTTAACAAAGACAGTGCCAGAAAAATGAGTCACTCAAGCACTGCCACAAAAGCCAAGGCTGAGGTTGGGGCTGAGTCATCTCAGAATCAGATCTAAACTCATGTCCCTGCCTCCTTGTCCAGGTCCCCTGCTTTGGGCAGGTAGAATGGAATCCTAGCTGTGTCTCCTCTCAACATGGACTGGTGGATAAATAAGCCAAAACATTCAGGAGTTTTGAAAATTACTTTAACTGTAACTTTTCTCAATGAATTAGTCAACCCTTCTTTCCAGGTTGGTATCTATATTTGGGGAGAAACTGTACTCAAAATGAAAGCATACTCCAAGGACTCCTCAATAATAAACTCAAGGAATTATCCACATGCACGTCTGGCCAAATCACCATGATTAGGTGAATAAAAATGTCTACAGAGAACACATTTCCTCTGCCTCCCTCAGGAAGTCCTTGCATCTTGAAGAGCTGACTTTGGTCTCTGACTTCTAAGTTTAATGCTAGGCTTTGTCATCCAATGTGCCTAAGACAAGTCATTGGCTAAGACACACACATGACCTTCAAAGAACTAATAGTTTTTTTGGTAAGATAAGTTATAGAAACATATAATCTTCAAATATAACAGTTAAGTAAAAGATTTTATTTTGATTCTGTGAATGAATGTATAGACATTGTTGTAGAAGTGGCAAGGAGAACATTTAAAATAGATACAATATATAAACACATATATACACACACACACACACACAAATACAGAAGATTTATGTGTCTGTGTATGTTTAGTCCGAGATGTATTTCAAAAGGAAGATGGATGATCCTGAATCTCTTCAAAATGGGTCGCATTTAGATAGGTAGAAAGAAAGAAGGAAGAGATTCTATTCACATTGAAACACAGGTAAGCCTTCAGTGCAAAGACAATACCTGTCTTAACCCACATTTAAGTAGGATGCAAGGCAGTTAAAAACATTCCTTGAATCCCCACAACTCCTTGCAAACTTTACACATAGACACTCTTGAGGATGGTCAACATATAACACATTAGTAGAAGAATCAGAATTTGCAACCAAGTGTTTCCTGACTTCAAAGCCCACAGTGTTGACACTACATGTACTAGATTAAGGCAGATAAGTTGAGAAACTGGCAGCTTCGACTTTCTCAATGACTAAAAAGCATGTAGTAAAGTCAAGTAGGCAACAGACGTGCACATTATTAGAGAATTTTTACATGCTCAGAATTAAAACATAGAATTTTTACTTAAATTTAGAAACAATTTTTAATACATGTGCTTTCATTTGTTCTTTTAATTCCAAAATCAAATACTGTCAACCAGCATAACTTCAATTAGAATTCAATCAAGGCTAAAGAATCGCCTCTTTCAGCAAGCCTAATGACTTTCACCTTAGTCTCTACTGTATTAAGATAAGGGAACCCACTATTTTATTTCTAGCCTCTACCTTTGTTTTTCCCTTTTTTTTTTTTCCTTTTTTTTTTTTTTTTTAAATTTAAGGGTAAAACATAAACACTTAAATAATTACAAAGACACCATTTCCATAGTTGGTGACATGGATCAAACTGTTTTGTTGGTCAGAAAAAACAATACCTGCATGGGACAGTTAAATGTTCCTTTCTGAGTTGCCCTGTGGAAGTCCCAATGTTTGGTGTGTAAAGAAGCCTCAGGTTGTTAAACAATGCACATGTGAAAAAGTAAGGGTTGCAAATATCTAGTAATGCTAATGTTTTTATAAAATGAGTCCTTGCATTTTTAACATTCTGGAAATGTAGAAAGTAATTTATTCTTTTTCAACATAGAATAATTTTGAATTAATTCACTCATGAAAGATACTCTGTTGAGCATGTAATCCTAAACAAAACAGGCTTCCTGCCTTTAAGTGTTTCTCCAAATTAGAATTTAAAAATATATCTATATTATGTTTGACATATGATATATGTTGCATATATCAATTAACAGAATTATCATATTTTTACAGATTTTGTATGATATTTGAATTCTAATTTTTTAATAGCCTTGGTAGACTAATGGCTCCCCTGGAGCAATAAAATTGCCTTGGGATAGTTGAGTTGGAGATAAATAATAAACTGTATGAAAATAAATTCTAAAGAAATAGTATAAATAGTTCTGTTCTGTCTAAAGTGAAATAGCTATGACCAGCACTCACAGTAGGACAAAAAATATACTTCGGGAACAGAAGTATTTTTTACATTTATATTGTGAAGAAACTTTACTATTAATAGTGACCTACATTTTTATTATCCAAGGCTAAAGATCTCTATCTATGTATCTACCTTTTAACCATATTTCCAGAAAAGTACATATGTAGATATATATGTAAATATATGTAGGAGGTATGAATTTCAGTCCACAATCAGAAGCAGGAGACATCATAGTTTTTTTTTTTTTTTTTTTTTCCCTCTTTAAAGCGGATTTAATACCTCAGAATTCTCACCAGTGAAATACAGGAATTTCACTTTGAGTAATTTTGGGTTATTTTCTTACCAGGATTTAAATATGGAGGTGACTGAAATCTTTTTTTTTTTTTTTTTTTTTGCATTTTCTTTTTTTTTTTAAATTTATTTATTATTATTATACTTTAAGTTGTAGGGTACATGTGCATAACGTGCAGGTTTGTTACATATGTATACTTGTGCCATGTTGGTGTGCTGCACCCATCAACTCGTCATCTTAATTGATGGAGGCTTTCATTTAAAAAATCGCTCCTGTTACTCTATAAAGCTGTGGTCAATTGGCAGTCCCTGCCCTCTGGCTCTTGAAAACTGCTATTCTTCCAGCTTTGCAACAACATAGATGAACCTGGTGGACGTGATACTACATGAAATAAAACAGGCAGAGAAAGACAAATACTGTATGAACTCACTTATATGTGAAATTAAAGTCCAACTCATAGAAATGGGGTAGAAGGGTGGTTACAAGGAGTTGGGGAAGTGGGAAAAATGAAAAGAGATTGGTCAAAGGATACAAACTTCTAGATATGTGATAATTTTTGGGACCTAATATGCAGCATAGTGAATACAGTCATCATGTATACAACAATGTATTATATACTTGAAATTTGCTAAGATAATAGATCTTAAGTATTCTCACCACACATACATAAAAGGTAACTATATGAGGTGATGGGTATGTTAATTAGCTTGATTGTGGTAATCCTTTTACAGTATATACATATATCAAAACATCACTTTGTATACTTTAAATATACAGTCATGCATTACTTAGCTACAGACATGCCTTCTGAAACATGTCTTTGATTTTGTCTTTGCGTGAACATCATCATGTGTACTTTCGCAAACCCAGATGGTATAGTCTACTACACACCTATACTATATGGTATAACCTATTGTTCCTAGGCTATAAACCTGTACAACATATCACTTTACTGAAGGTTATAGGCAATTGTAACACAATGGTAAGTATTTGTGCATCTAAGCATATCTAACAGAAAGGGTATGATAAAAATATGATATGAAAATCTTATGAGACCACCATTGTATGTGTAGTCTATCATTGGCCAAAACATCTTTATGCAGTACATGGAGTATATAATTTTTATTTGTCAATTATACTTCAATTAAGCTGGAAAAAAAAAGAACAAAACTTCTGATCTAAGCTGGTTCTGAGATGACCCTTAAATAATCTTTCCTATTGGCCTGAGAGTCCATAGCTGTTCCTTTATCTGGGGTGCAGGGATGTGCCACTAGTCTCTGCCACTCTGTCTCTGTCTTCTCCTTAATCTAAGGAGAGGCTAAAACTTCCTTTCTTGGATGGAAGCTTCTACCTCCCTTACTTTCACTATTCAAAACACTTCTTTCCATCCATCCCCCTCATCTTCTCCTTTCTGGGCCTTTAGAAATACAGAAACATTCTTAATTTCCTCTGTCATATAAAGAACTTACATGCTATATAATTTGGAAGTTTATTTATCACTAACCCTATTGTGAAAAATATTTGAGGAAGTTTTCTCTATTGAACAATGCCACGCAAGCTATGAATGTACATTAGATCAGTGTACATCTGAGTATGCAATACTTAGAATTTATTTTTAAATATGTTTAACAAGGCAAATCAATTATATTCCAGTCATTTAAAACAAGTATTTATTCCAACAATCACAGTTTTGTTGACTTGAGTTCCTTGTAAACTTTCCTATCATTTCTTTCCCTTCTGCTTCCTGATCAAAGAGATCAGGCACTGGACAAACTCATGTATTATGTATTTATTTTTCTTAAATGAATGCTTTGCAATTGAATAGTCCAGATAATTAAAATGATCAAACTTTTTGGTGTCAGATACACATATCCCTTTTCAAAAATCATTTGATAGTAGATACTAGGCATCTCAAAGACTTACAGTAGAGAAAAGAAAAAGTGGTTATTAAAATAGCCTTGTACAGTCACTATGAACAGAATTTTTAACACAAAAACATACAAGGAGTATGATGTTTACAATCCACAAAGATGCTTTAAATAGAGTATTTCTGTAATGTAACATCTTGTGTTTTCATATTTCCCATCATATTCAAAAATATTCTTCAACATAAAGAAAAAGTCCAATATATTTGCATACTAAGAATTAAGAGTTGAAAACATCAGATAATAAGAAACTGAAATAACAATATACAATGTTTTAATTTCAATATATTCTAAAAGTGGGTGTTTATACTTATAAATTGATGTATAAAGAGTTACTATCAAATTCATATTTTAAAAAATAAAAAATACCAATGCTCTGTTTAAATGCTGGCATTATAAGGATTAAGCTGTAATTATTTTCTTGAGGACCTGTGGGTTTTGAAGTGATACATATGCCTATATACAATTATATATAGACAGGGAAAAAGACTAGGCAAAATAGTATAAAAGTATAATGAATCTAGTAATAGCTAAACAATTAAGGCCTTGTTTATACATCTATAGATAAGCAAACTTCACTTTTTAAAATGATATCTTGCTTTCTTTAGAATCACTTATACTCAAAATGATTAAGCATTTTAATTTTTATAGTTATACTTGAATTTTATCCATGTTACACTTCCCTGAAGAAGCAACAGTCTTGGGGAGAGGGATAAGTGGTTTGGAGTTGCTTCAGGCAGCATTTTCCTCATTTATTTGATAAATATTTATTGTGTTAATTACCAAGCATACAGTTGTGAATAAGACACAGTTTAATCCCTCACACAATCAAAACCAGGTCACTATTAAATTAACAATGATTATGCTTCAAAACATATATAGACACAATTTCTTGATATTGAATTAACCAATTGCTTTTCCTGGATCTGCATACTAGGAACACATCAGTACACAGACATTTTATTTCTAGCGGTGATCTTGGCTATACATTAACTCTTTCACTACATATTATGCATATCTTATTGTCTCCATGGTTCTATTATTTAAGGAAACCTAGACGATTCTTCTAAAGGTAACTGGATAATTCAAATAAGAAAATTCAACAAAAGTTGAAAAGGGATATTTTACATTTAAAAATGGGTCACAGTCAGTTTATTGTCTACTCCTAAAGTTCAATTTTAAAAGGTAATTTTTTTCTTATACAGTTTATAATATTTTGAGAATAGAATAGAACAGAATTAGAGGTTGTTAAAGTAAGCTATCACTGTATAACAAACAAAACCAAACTTAACTGTATAAGACAAAAATCATTTTATTATGCCCATATGTTCTGTGGTTTACGACTTGAGAAAAGGCACAGTGCAAATGTCACTTCTCTGTTCCACAATGTGTGAGTTTTCAGCAGGGAAGACTAAAAGACAGAAGGCGGCATGAAGTCTGGGACTGTAAACATCTGAGGACTTGCCCTCTCATAGGTCTAGATGTTGATGTTGACTCTTGGCAGGAATTCACTGGGGCTGTCAGACAAAAAAGGAACACCAGGTCTTTCCACATTGTCTTCTTCACAGCCTGGTGACCGAATTTCGCGAGTGAGCGTCTGGTCAAAAGTTGTATCTCCTCTTATGACCTAGTCATGTGGTTTCTATCTTGCCACAGACACAGACCTACACAAATACAAAGAGACCAGGGACCCCATATTTTAATAAAAGGATGTGAATGGCACAATGTCAGCATAACATGGAGAATAAGATATTTCGTTGTAGCCACATTGGGAAATCCAATCTCCCAAAGAAACACCTGAAAATTAAAGTCTTGTATTCTCCTCAGGTTTTGTTTATGGTTGTGCTTGATTTTTTTGAAAGACTAAAGTACTTAACAACAAGTACTATAGTATAATATTACATGCGTATAATAAATAATTGTATTGTTATTTTACTCTTATTTCAGATTATAGGTGGGAGAATTGCTCCAGAGATGTGATTTTTATGACTCAGTGGATCGTAAACAAATTTAGTAGCTAAAATCTTAAAGAATAGTGTTTTTAAATAATTGAAATTTATATGTTAGAATAAAATCTGAAATATTGGAATACTTTGTACATAATAAGATTTAAGTATCACTTCAGGAAACCTTTGTTTCAAATTTGTGTGTATATGTGTGTGTTTGTGTATTTGGATATGAGTTCAATGCGTCTTTCTAGTTTTCAGTCAAAGATGTCTGAACCCCACTTCTCTAGACTATAGGAAGGGGCTTCTAGAAAAAATACTATAAATTGTGAATTAGGAAATGAAGTAATATTATTAACCAACCAAGATTGTTGCATGTAAACTGGATAAAATTTGGCTACTATTTGTTAGTAAAAATTATTTTACTTTTAAAATCAGACCCTTTATCCTACAGAGATCACAAAAAGGGTCTACTGTCTCCTCAGGGTGTCTTAAGTTTAGTGATAAAAAAATTATTTACAGATATATCCATTTTTCTCTTCTTCACTTCTGCATAAGGGAAGAGAGTGATGGAAAAAAGATAAAAGCAACTTAAAGTGTCTAAAGAGCACTAAAGAACAAGGTTAAAAGGATAGAGAATATAGCCCCTGTTTTATTATTTCTGAAAGCCCATTCCTACTGGATCTATCATTTGCTGGGATATCATAGGACATACTCTTTATGATCATTCATAAATGGGGATCTGATGATGTATTTTGTCACTTTGGCCCATAAATGAATCCTGTCCAGAGTTAAAGGGAAAGGGGCATAAATGAATGATACATATAGTTGATAGTGTTCCTAGTAGGCTTTTCCACATGAGAAAACATTTTTTAAAGTAGTCTGTGATAAACAACATCCAGGTCTAATCTACTCTTCATGAATACATTTGCCTGAGTTCCCTAGATTAAAACTTCCTATTAAGTAGCTGTCTACATTTGGAAATATGTCCAATAAACTGCAAGGCCATGACTTGGAAAGACTCAAGAACTGGTCTTTCCTTAGATGAAATCAACTCTACTCTAAAGCTGATTGCAATTCTGGTACCCTCAGACACAGTAAATATGAATTAGTTAATTATGATCATTCATTCATATTTTCATGTGTTCAACAGTTCATCAAATGCTTACTAAGTGCCTACTGTGTGACAGGTGTCATACCATACTAGGTAATGTAATAGTAAACAAAAGGAGTAATTTTCTTACTCTCATGCAGTTTGCATTGAAAAGTTTAATTGTAGATAATAACTATGAGAAGCAATCTTTCTGTAATATTTCAAGTGTTTTTTCTTATCTCTTTGTACACATAAATGTTACTGTCTCATATGTTTTGTATCAAAACAGTCATCAAGTCACCAAGAGTGACACTGCATATGTATTCTGATAGATTAAGTTATAGGAATATATTTTTGTTTGTTTATAAAACTTATGAAGTACTTTAAGTGAAATGAGTATCAGCAAGATAGTTGATAATTCTATGGAGAACTTTTTAGCCAAAGCATTAACTCATACATTTTGATTTTATGTCACTAACATCATTTATTGTTGGCACCTAAAGTTTTTGGATTTGTTTCATTGTTCTTTTGAGGAGGAATTATGGGGACATTCTCAGGTGTATCTTAGTGGTTGTTTAAACTTATATAATTTGTATCAAGGGCACTCTTTAATAGAATTTTGTTAAAAGAGAAAGTAGTCCTGCTTCTCAGAATGAATCAATTGCTTTTAGAGTTTATATACAAAATGGGGAGGAATAGTTTTTGAAATAAAATGAATGTATGTATGTGTGTGTGTAGACAGAGAGAGATTAATCAACTTATTCTGCTTGTGTTTTAGTTCTGAAATTGGTATTGGTATTATTGCTGTTTTTTTCCTCTGGGGAAAAATTACTTAGTACCAATTGTTAAATACGTGTGACTGAAAGTCACATTCAATAAATAGATATTTTTACCCTAACTGATTTCAAATATATCTATAGGATAGTTAATGAACAAGGTGATCATACCAGTTTTCCTAGAAAAGCTCCAACTTATATCAAAATTTTCAGAGTAATTATGAAATGTGTCTTTTTTAATTCTTAAAACCATCCTGATTTGGGCAATGAATCTTACGGTCATCTTACTAGTGAGAGACTGGAGAAGTTAAAAATTTAATGTGAAAAATTAAATTCTATATAATTTTATCTTTTGTGCATAAAAGAAGATAGAAATTGCTGATGCTCCACAAAATAATAAATTATCTGAGTTTTAATTGTGAGGAATGTTTTCTACATAGAGACTTCTAGATTGATGCTCTGATCTGCATAATTACCAACATTCATTTTGGTGAAAGCAAGTAACAGTGAGAGGAGAATCATTTGAGGCCAAAATTTTGGGATTGCTGGTCCCAAAAGTTCAATCCTGTAATTAAGTTCATATATAATACCATGTCTTCCTAAACAAAATATTACAAAAACAGAAGTGGCACTGGTGAATCTTAAAACTTCCTAGTCACAAGAAGATATGCTGCATGATGAGATGGTGAGGGTAGGGGAATCAGAACCTAGATTTCAATCCTCACTTTGCCAATGGAAGTGGAGTTGGATAACTTTGGAAAATTACTCATCTCTTTTGGGCCTCAGTTTTTACATCTTTTAAATGAAAAAGACTCCATCCAGAGTTTTCAGTCTGTGTGTGTGTGTGTGTGTAGGGAGGCTGTAGAATATCTAGAATCTCTTTCTTACAACTATATCTCAGGAGAATTCCTAAAGCAGGGGAAGTTGATTAAAGTGAGCTACATTGATTGAAAGGGAAACAGGGGTACCTGGAACTCTGTCCTATTAGACTTCTCCTTACCTCCTCTGGTGAGTTGTGAGAGCTCTAAGGAGCACAGATTTTTTTTAAATGCTAGAAAAAAATAATAGCTAAAGTGCTTTCTTTATCAAAATTTCCTAGGCACGGAGATTTTACTCTGTGCAAACACTAGTGTTCCACTATGTTATTCAATGGTTCAGCAGGACCTCAACCACCATTCATAACTTTAAAACAATGGTAAGAAATGAACAGTTTTTCAGTGACTAATCATAATGAGGCATTGAGTTTATATAGAACTTATAAACTCACTCTACACTATAGTGTATCTTTTTTTGTACCTCAACAGCAAATATAGATGGTTGAAAGGGAAAAAAGAAAGCATTATTATTTCTGCTTTACAGATGAGGAAACTGAATCTCAAAAGTGCAAAGAAGTATGTGCCCTGACAACCAACCATTGGGTGAAGAATGTAATTCCTATTGTTTCTCTATAAAAAATATCTTATTTAATAATCAAAAGAATAAAAGAATAAATGCAATTATTTGATTGAAGGACCTAAAAAAGATGGAGTTAAATATCTTATTGTTTAGGAAGAGGATAAGTTTCCAAAACCACAAAATCAGTGGCAAAGAAGGAAAGTCATGGGACTTTTAAAATTTCCTCTTGCTGAAAAAGTAGCATAACAGAGAAGGTACAGTTGATTGCTAATCAAGTAGATAAGGAAGTCATATGAAGACATACATTATCAGGAAGTCAGTTTTAGTACTATATTACAAAAGATACCATAAGTGGTATCAGTGGTTACTCATTGTGTTTTCTTTTCAAAGTTCCTGCTTCTATGGAAATATAATTTAGCAAGATAAATATAGCCATACATTGCTGTGATAGGGAAGTGAATATGGGAGAAAATGGAGAGAGAATTAATATTGAAGTGGAAACAACAATGTATCAGAGGACAGAAAGCTTAGATATGTTTTGCTACAAAATAACTCAGTAATTTGAGGACAATGTCTCTAAATTTTTATAAATCTCAGTTTCCTAATCTAAAACATGAAGGTGTTGGACTTAATAATTTTTACTTCCATTTTAGCGCAAATACTTTCTCAGTTTTGAGTCCTCCTTAAATAACTTGAAATGTCTACTGACATAACTTGGGAGATCCAAGAGAAAATGCCAAGAAGTTTTAACCATGCTGTAGTGACACATATTTGGAAAAATGCATTCACTTCCTTGCAAGTAATATCAGTGATCTACTTGGTGAGATTGAGATGTATCTTCTGTCAGGAAATCTTGCCCACCCTTCATTATGCTTATGCTGGTCAAGCTCTTTTGGTGGCAAATGACAATTAAACACAGCTCAAAACAAAGTAATCAATAAAGGGAACCCATTGTCTTACATAACAAAAAATGTCTAATGTAAATATGTTAAGATTTAAAGAGGGAACTCCAATAGTGTCATAAGAACACAGTCTCTATTCTTGATTCTGCTTGTGTCTCTGTGGCATTTATTTTCAGGTTATACAAAGTCTTAACATGACAGCCAAAGTCTTAACTCATGAGTTATTCCAGATTCAGATTTCCCAGAACCTTCCAAGTAGCTCCAGTACAACTCCCCGAATTCACAGAAATTGGAACGTTTTGGCTTTATGCTCTCATCCATTAGTCAATCAATATTGCCTAGGGAATGAATTACCCTAACTAGGCAGGCCTACTACAGAGGTCAATATTAATTTTCATGGACTATACTGTTACTAATCAAGCAGGTGTCAATTTCTTAAATTGATTTAAAATTGCAACAGATCTTTGGGTAGAACTTTTCATAAATAAAGCATTTCCTGCTTTATTTGTCACCATAGCATCTATCATTACCTAATATACATATTTTGATTGGCTGATTGATTGTCTATTCTTTTTCAACTAGACCATAAACTGCATGAGAGCAGGGATTTTTATCCCTGACCTAGAAAAATGTATGACACTTAAGAGGGGCTCATTAATGAATAACCCTGGGAAGAAACATATATTATTCACAATTTATGGAAAGGACAGAAAGCTGAGGCATAAAAATGTTGAAGTGTCCAAAATTATATATTTATTTAGTAACCAGGAAGTCTGACTAAGGAGATCAGAGACTTCACCATTAGCCTTTATACTAGTTGCCAGTAGATGTTGGTTTTTATACTATGTCTACCATTTGATAGCATTCTGGATTTTATTAGTGACTAAGGGATTCTAGACTTAATGTTTCTACTCTAAAATGAGGTAATATTAGCTCTGCTAACTTCACAGGAATATGAAAATGCTATTCAAATTGTAAATGAGTTTATAAATATGAGCCATTATTGTTTATGTTGCTAAAAATTCAGGTATCACGAGAGGTCTTAATAAAGAGAATTATGTCATTTTGATAAAGGAACAATCCAGCTTCCCTGATAATTAGTTCAAATACTGGTATATCTGATGTTTGCACATCAAAGTTTGAAATGAATATTTAAGCCAAACCAGTATCACTAACTTTCACTTGATTAAGCTCAGACATCCCTAGGTAACTTTCTCAAACTTCTCCCATTCATAGATGACACAGCTGGGTAGAAATTAGTCTCTAAAAATACTTTCACACAACCGGCTTGTTTTCTAGTCACTGTCTGCTTATGTTATGCTCATTCCATCTGTCAATAGATGTGAGTCACACATTCGACCTTTCAGCTTCACTTGCGCACATAAATTTCTTCCAATTTCCTGTGAAACAAACACTTTTAACTCTTTAGGGTTTTGTAATTTGTACACAGGTCATTCAGGGATGATTCAAAGAACAAAGTAAGCCCTTGACTGTGTGACAAATTTGGCTTGAGCATTTTATAACTGGAACAAATTTTCTTTTATTGTTTGACTAATAAATGTAGGTCTATGTAGAGACACAGACATACATATATTTGTTTTTGTATTTTACTTGTATATGCATGAACTAAATCTTCTGGTAGCTTTCTATGATGTAGGATCACTATAAGTAAAACAGTTTAAAGGAGGCCCATGCATGGGCTAAAAATTTCCCATTAAGCCTCCTTCCTTAAGTCAGTATAGTTTTATCTTCTTACAATTCATGTGAAGAAAACTCTTGGATTTTCAAGCGAAAAAGCAAAGTTTATTCCTTTCTAATATTTACCTGTGATCATGGCTGTTATATCAAATTTATCTAATCTTTTTATTTTGACTACACGCAAGAAATAAAAAAGATATGTTGGTAGAAACACATCTCTATTTTGAGAAATCGTATTTTGACTGAGCTTAAATTAAAACTAGTTTCATGATTTAACAGAAGCTGCAAAGCTCTCCCTAAAGTCTTTTATGATAGAAAGTACACAATAACTGAATAACAAAATGATAGAATCAACAAAGGTAATAAAAATAAATGTACTCTTATCTCAAAAGCTATTCTTACCCAAGACAAAAGAGGAATAATAAAACCTTTTTCTTCCATTTCCTTCTTGGCTACCAACCTCAGAGCAGCTAAAGTGATAATGGGGGATGTTTCTTTCAGCACTGTGGAAGGGAGCCATACCTGCAAAGCTCCAGGAAAATGGAAAGGAGGTATTCTAGCTTTCTGCCAAAATGTTAAGGACTACTCCTCCAGGCCTATTTCTGTTTTACTTTTTGTCTCTCCTTTTTTTGTTACTTGGCAAATCTATTGTCTTCAGTCAATTTTTCTAAGTGTACTTCCTATTTTATGGATACAGATCTAGGACTATAGAGACAGTTACTCAGGGGCAGATCCATGATTACTGGTAGTATAATTGAACCACTTCATCTGAGACCAACTGAGATTATGATATTTTCCCCTTCACACATTCAAGTGCAGAACCCCAGAGATCCTGATTCACTGACCAGTGCTCATTAGGTTTTGCCACAGTTATTTTTGTGATTAAGTCTGAAATGTAGCAAGAAGGAGAAAAAGGCCAGGAACCTAGGAGTAGCTTATGGCAACTGGGTGCAACAATTGCCTAAAGGCTCCTCTAAACATATAGGACTAGATGAGAGCTGAAGGAAATTTTATTATGGACCAATACATAACAGGCATGGAAAAGTGAAGGCACAATTCATTCCAGTTTTGTTTGCCTGGAAGTGAAAGGAGACAGAGCTCCATGCAGTTTAATAGAACTCTTTGAAATAAGGCAGATCTGAGATTTAATTTAACCACTGCAGCAAAATGATCTTGCACAAATGGCTCAACTATAAATGGGATGAATGGAGGACAAGTGGTAGTAATAAATATCTTGAATTATGAGGATTAAATGATATGGAACACTGTCTGTCTTAGTCATCATTATATTCCCAATTTCTTGGTGCTGCCAAGAAATTCCCCCCAATTCCCTGAGTTTGGCACATAGTGGGAGCCAGAATTCTACAAGTTGTTCATTTTTACTCTCTCTAAACTTCCTTTTGTTTAAAACTAATGTGTCTTCTTCTTCTTCCAGTTTTATCAATTCATCCTCTTGGGAATGTGTAGAAATGGAAAAGATAACTTATTATTAGGGTATCCCTAATAAATAGGAAATCATAAATAGGAGCACAAAATAATGGAGATGTTCAGGACATCAGAGGAGACATTTAACATGTGACAAGGCAACTAGTCACATGGTCTGTTGTTGTAATTCGATCTTATTAGGGAAAGAGCAATAATATATACCTATATAGCTTGGTCAATAATAAGTTCAAGAAAACCTGAATTTTATTTAAAAGACTAATGAAACATGCTAATCAAAGAACAACTCTCAAGACTCAATCTAAGGAGAAAATTTTCTAGATACAAAATGTGTGTGCAAGGACTTTGTAGCACAGGAAGAGCCAACATCATGCCCACTATGAATTCAGGTTTATCAAGAAGGCATAACCATTAAGAATACCAGCTTCTTTCCTCAGGTCAAACAAAACAAAAAATCCAAGAAGACTTAACCGGAAACTGAAGAAAACAAAAGGTTGGTTGAAAAGAAAACTTCCTAGCAGGACAGTCTATCCAAACCATGACTCTTTCCAAGAAGGTGATTCAGCCAGCCTCCCCAGAGGCAAATGAACCCAGGTTTGCACAGAGGAATAGAAAGTACACCATGGTGAACAGTCTGTTCCTCTGAGTCGCTAGGTGTGCCCTGGCTGCACCAGTGAAGGCTTTCCACCTTGATTCTCTGTGATTTTAGGACAAATTGCTTTTGGGGTTCCTGACCCCTGCTGGAATTTGCAAAGTTGCCAGTGGGTGGCTAAATTAGTGGAAAAGAGAAAAGTGAGGAGGCTCCCAAATCAGATTACTGTGTAAATATTAGAGATGCTTCAGAGGGCCCAGTGTATTTGGATGCTGGCTTCTGATTCAAAAAGCAAATTTGCTTGGCAGGTATCTGTGTCTATGGCTTTTGGCCTACTGTCCAGTTGTCAGTGTTGTAAACAAATAACTTTCTAAACTTTATTTGCTGATATCTAAGTCACACTGCAAGATTATTCTCACTAGGCAGTGAGTCAAAGATAGGTAGCAAACAACCTTACCATTTTTACAGCCACTTTCCTTTGGCTACAGCTTCTGAATGACAGGAAAAATATTTAAGATAGTCACTCATATTTCTTTCTCCATCAATTGATATTCTAGGAACTCTATTTACACCCTGTCTGAAACAAGCTGGCATGTAACAGAATAAAGAAAAATGATGCTATTCTAGTAAGGAAAACTACTTCTACAAACTACAAGCAAGAATAGGTCAGAGAAATAGAGATCTTAGTATCAATTATATTGGATTCTTAACCAGAAAACTTTTCCTAAAATTAAGATTAAATAAACCCAAACTAAATCAGATTGGCCTACTGCCAAGGGTAAATGGAAGACTGGACACCCAATCTGAAATTTATCTTTCACATTTTTGCCAGTGTGTACATTTCAGCAAGATTGCTCCAAAGGTAATTCGGATATATCAAACCCCATTTAGCCTTTATTATCTATATAATGAATGGAACAGCAGTCACAACTATAACGAATCTCTCAACCAAACAATTAGCAGTAGTGTAGTTGAAATGGCTGGCCCTGTTGCAAGTTTGGGACTATAATCCTAAAATAAGAACATCTAGTGTCTGTAAATGCCTTTTTGTTGTCAAAATGTGTTAACATGCAGTCCTCTCCCATTTTTAAATACAGAGGAAATGAACTGCCAGGGAAGTTCATTGAAATGGCCAAGGAGACACCCAAATGACCAGTACACTCCATCGTGTGGTAGTGTCAGCCCACATAGACATGACTGTTTTTATTTTAACATCATTTTGCAGCCAACCTTTCTGTCATTTGTTTTGTTTTAACACCACATTACCACCCCAGATAATAGAGGTTTCAGACCGTGAGTAGGTAAAATCTCAGAAAGTAATGCAGTATGGTTGCCTTGGGGTCAATTCTTAGTGCACACCACTATTTATCTGTCCATTTATTTGACTGCTCTTAACTCCTGAATCCTTGCTTCCCTCAATAACTTTGTGTAAACAGATCTATGTGTAAATCAAAACTTAGCCACGTAAGAGGAGTTAACTCCTCTGTGTCTTTAAAACGGGTATCATAATAAATAATGTTCATTGTTGTTTTGAGAATTAAACGAGGGATAATGCATTTAGACACATCCCACAGTAAAAGCCTTCCTATTCCTGGCTAACATGGTGAAACCCCATCTCTACTAAAAATACAAAAAAAATTAGCCGGGCGTGGTGGCGAATGCCTGTAGTCCCAGCTACTCGGGAGGCTGAGGCAGAAGAATGGCGTGAACCTGGGAGGTGGAGCTTGCAGTGAGCCGATATCGTGCCACTGCACTCCAGCCTGGGCAACACAGCAAGACTCCATCTAAAAAAAAAAAAACAAGTTTTCTTGTTCCACTCATTCCCTATTTTATCTAACCCAGATGCACATCTTTCAAATAAACAGAAATGAGATCTTCCCAAAATATACTGCTTTCCTCCAATCGCCAATGACTGGCTGTATATTGAGGGTCCATCCCTATTAACTTAGATTAGTGCCCACAGCCTAAGGTTTATTGCCCAAACCCTTTGTCACAAAGACATTGCTCTAGAAGACACAGTGTTTTATTATTTTACTGTAAAATTATGTCTCAAAAATGCAAAAGAAAAACGTACCAAATAATAGGTATAATGCACACAATTCTGTAATTAATTCCTTTGTTAACATATAGAACATTGCTGTCAACATAGATGTTCTTTTGAAGGTACAACTCCTTTAGAGACAGTTATGCACATATATGGAGATGAATTCTTATATGGTGGGAAAGACTTAGGTTGTAAAATTACACAGGCCTGGGATTAGTCTTGTTTCTCTCACTTATAAACGGTGTGACTTTGGTCAAGTCACTTTTATCATTAGCATCCACATCTGATAAATGAGAGTGATAAAACTTTTCAGTATAGCTGTGAGGTTGACACATGTATACACATATACACACACAGGCGTGTATAGGTATGTAGGGGAGGGACATATACTTGCTCAATGAATAGTAACTATTACCATTAGTAATCATGCATACTTCAAAGACATTGTGGCTTCAATACATGACAAGTTTACTAACTCTAGTAATTTAAATAATAAACATTTGCATTGGTAAAAATTTGTCTTTATAGTGATTCCAAGTTGGAAGAGTGCTGATTTCTTAAGCAAATGGATATTTAAAATCAGAATATAGAAGACTTATTTAACAAACCTTTAGATATTGCATGTATGCACTGCAAATTGAAAATATTCATTAAGATATACCCAGCAGAGTTTCCAATTGCATTGTACATTATTTACTAAAATATTTAAATGATTTTTAATTAAAATGTTTAAAATTCAGATTTTAAATTAATTGACCAAAATAATAATCTCCAATAATCTGATTTAAAAGTAATTCAGTAAATTATTATAACATTTCTGTCAGTCTTTTGTAACAACACAATTTTTAAAATATCATGACTAAATCAGCGATTATTAGACTGTCTCTTTATAGATTATATCTCATATCAGAATATTCTAGCACTCCATTCTTGGGAAAACTTATACATAAATTAATACAATGAGAAATGTAGTCCAACTTTCCTAGAATTCTCAGGAATGACATCATCTTTGCTTAATTGACCCTAGCTTCTGTGGCAATAAGAATAAAAGGAAATTTATGTTCCTTTTATGACAGCAAGATTAGAAAAGAGTGAATGGGAATTGTACTTAGTTAATTAGCATTTAGTCCTTTATGTTTTTTTGGTTTTTTTGTTTGTTTTGTTTTTTGAGACAGAGACTCACTTTTGTTGCCCAGGCTGGAGTGCAATGGAGCGATCTCAGCTCACTGCAATCTTTGCCTCCCTGGTTCAAGCAATTCTCTTGCCTCAGTCTCCCAACTAGCTGGGATTACAGGCACCTGTCACCACCATACACGGCTGATTTTTGTATTTTTAGTAGAGATGGAGTTTCACCATGTTGGCCAGGCTGGTCTGAAACTCCTGACCTCAGGTGATCCACCCATCTCAGCCTCCCCAAAGTGCTGGGATTATAGGCGTGAGCCACCATACCCGGCCAATCCTTTGTTTAGTTTTGAGTTTTCCACCTGAAAATAGATACAGGGAAATTTTATTTCCCCACAGCAGTGAATGCATGTGTACTTGTGTTATGTGTTGGGTTTGATTCTCATCTCTGAAACTCTTTCTATCTGATATTGAGTAATTTCTTAATGTCTTTTAGCTTTGTTTTCCTCACCTTTAGATTGAAACAACAATTTCATCCATACCTATGTAATATATTTATATTAATAATAAACTGATAATATATGTAAAACTACTTTTTTAGAAACTATAGTTACTATACTGATGAAAATTACCATTTTCTCATCAAGCCAGAGTTTAGTTGATCCCAATTTTACAAGATGTGATATTCTTGAGTTGGATTATTTTACAAGTCCTACTTCACTGTTTACCTTACTTCGGGAATGTCTTTAGAATATTAAAGGAAAAGTTATGTTTATGGATACATACTTTGTGGATTAATGGTTCTAAGAAGAATCTTGGCTTTATCTTTTGGTTAGGTCAATCAAATAAGACCTAACCACTCAGGAATGCATTCATTGCGATTCAAAGATTCGCTTCTAAATTAAAATGGGTAATACGGATTGCTTTGACCAAGATTTGCAGCTAAGATTATCCATTAAATCATCTGAAAACAGAGTAAGTGTGGTTACAGCACTAGGCACATGAAGCACACATAGGTCTCTCAAGACAGACTCTGTAACATGCTGTTTCCTCTCCCTGGAATGCTCAAGCTCTTCTTCCGATCAAATCCTGACACACCCTTTGGAGTCCAGTTCAGTTATTCTTTTTTCAATAATGACAATTCCCCAATTGGAATCAATTTAATGCCTCGCCTCATTCCCCAAACACTGTCTCTCTTTTATATCATTTATACTGCTTGATTCTGACATCTCGAAAATCAGGAATCTAGTCTCGCCCGTTCTTCTGTCCTTCGAGTTATCATAATGTCTTTCATTCTTTCTCACGGTGATGTGAATGCTAGTTCTCCCCAATCATCTGATATCACCTATTTTCTCATATTTTCCACTTGGATATGTGGCTGCCTGGAATAACAACCATATTTCCAAATCTAAATGTGGTCACATAACAAAGTCTATCTGGGTACTAACTTAAGAAGAGCAGAAATGATACAGGAAAATTCTAGATAGTACACCTTAAAGAAAAATATTGTTCACTTCCCTAACTTATTTTCTGTTCCTTATGAGTTATTTTGAAACACCCAGAACAAGTAAACATTCTAGGAATCATTGAGCAATATCATTTAAGGAGACTGGAGCCCTCAACACCATAGAAATACCATCTCAACCTGGGATGCCTACACTTTGACTGTTACATGAGAGAAAAATCCAACTTCTACCATGTTTAAGCTTGTATTGCTTTTGAGTTTCATAACTCATTGCTTTAGACTGTTATGCCCTCTGGGCATTATTCATTGTAATTTGCTCTGTTAGCTTATAGGTCATCTAGGTTTTTGGGTAAAGATAATTTGGGTTACCTGTGTTATTAACATATTTGGTTGAGTTTAAAAGGGTCTCTTTCTTATGGTATAGGATTCCAAAAGAAGATTGTGGAAAGAATGTAATTCACACTTTGATACAGTTTTGGCTATCAATATAAATCTAGGACATATTAGACCTTCATTTTCTAATGTTCACATAGGCTGTTCCCATTGTCTGGGAAACTTCCATATTTGGAATTACTTTATATCCTATTCATATTTTGATCTCAACTTAAATATTTTGACTTTGGAAAAGTTTTCCCTGACCTTACAGACTTATTAAAAGTTAATATAATATGGTCTCATATTTTATAGCATATATTATTAGCACTACAATTATATCATTCTTTGTGTAACTTTTAATTTAATTATTGATCTTTTACGAGACTATAAGTTCCATGAAGGCAGAAACCATGTCTGCAAAATTTACTGATGTCGCCTAAGGGCCTGGAATAAGGAATATTCTATGTTATCAATAATTATTGAAAAGAAGAATGAAGGAAGGAAAGAAAGAAGGGAGAAGGGAGGAAAGGAAGGAGAGAAAGAGAGAGACAGAAAATCTCCCCAGCCATGAAGAGGAAGAAAACAAGCAGTCATTCTGGAGTCTGATTGTTTAGATTTAAAAATCTCCACTTGAAATACTCATATAATGGAGGAAAATATGTCCTTTAGGAGGGGCATTTGAATCATTGAGACTAATTTTTTCAAATCTCTTCATTCTGGATGAGGAGTTACAGTAGGAAAATAGGTTTCCCTTATTTTTTCATTTTTTAAATTTTCTTCTAGGTCCAAATTAAAGCTCAAAAACTTTCTATATTTGGAAATCAGTAAGTATTTCCAAAAACTTCTCTATAGTATTTTGGGACATGTGCCCAGGGTCTTCCATTTTCTCTTATTTCTTGAATAATAATTTGCCAGGAGGGATTTGATCAGGCCCACCTCTGGTGCTGCCAGCCTGACTGAATTTCCTGGTCCTCTAGGTGGTTTTGGAAATGTCAACTCGAAGGAGCACTGCCAAGTTAGAAAATCACTGCTTATGACTCTACATGCAGATAGGGACAGGTGTCTTCATCTTTCTGCTGGCAGGTTCTGTGCCATGAGAAGTTTCTGTAATAAAAAAAAATAAAGTTTCTTTTGAAATACGGATTTAATTTCCAATACATTTCAAATGAAAGTTATTTGACATAATTGATACTCCTGCTCATTGATACAGGTTTTTTCACTTGGCTCCCAAGACACCATACTCTGTTTTCTTCCTACCTCACTGGTCACTTCCTCTTAGTTTCTTTTATTCATTAGAATGCCCCATGACTCATTCCTAGGGCCTCTTCTTTTTCCTACTGCATTTTCATGAAGATTTCATCTATATTCACAGTTCTGATTACCAGCTATGCTAATGACTCTTTCAATTTTGTGCCTTCAACTATACTCCATACCCATGTAGCCAACTTGTATACATGACAATTTTATTTGACTATCCATAATCACCACAAATCCACCCTATCAAAAATGACCTTCTATCACACCTCCAGATATGCATCATCTCAGTTGATTCAAATTCAGGATCCTAGTTGGGAGAACAAAAAGTGGCATTTACGAGTGTCAGCTTTGATAGCCCTCTTTCACTGCTAATCCATCAGACCTTCCTGCCTACTCTTCATCGAAATACAGGCACACTTCGTTTATTGCACTTTGCTTTATTTGGATTCACGGACATTGCATTTTTTTCTTCACAAATTGAAGGTTTGTAGCAATCCTAAGCTGAGCATGTTTATCAGTGCCATTTTTTCCAAGAGCATGTGTTCACGTCATGTCTCTTTGTCACATTTTGGTAATTTTCACAATATTTCAAACTTTTTATTATATCGTTTATAGTAATCTGTCATCAGGGATCTTTGATGTTACTGATATAATTATTTTGGAGTGCCACAAACTATGTGCATATGAGAGGTCAGTAAATTTTGTATGTATTCTGACTGCTTCACTGACTGGCTATTCCTCTGTTTGTTTGTTTGTTTGTTTTCCCTTTCCTTGGTCCTTCCTATTCCCAGAGACACAATAATATTGAAATTACGACCTTTAATACTCAACAATGACCTATAAGTGTTTAACTGAAAGGAAAAGTTTGATGTCTCGCCTTAGATGAAAAACTGAAAAGTATTAAGCTTAGTGAGAAATACATGTCGAAAGCTGAGATGGGCCAAAATCTAGACCGCTTGTCCCAGTTATCCAAGCTGTGAATGCAAAGTAAGAGTTCTTGAAGGAAATTAAAAGTGCTACTCCAGTGAATACATGAATGTTTAAGAAAGCAAAAAAAAAAAAAAAAAAAAAAGACTTATTTGTGATATGGAGAAAGTTTAGTGCTCTGGAGAGATCAAACCAGCCACAACATTCCCATAAGCCAAAGAGTAATCTAGAGCAAGGCCCTAAATCTCTTTAATTCTATGAAGACTAAGAGAGGTGAGGAAGGTGCAGAATTAAAACCTAGTAGAGGTTGATTCATGAGGTTTAAGGAAGAAAGTCATCTCCATAACATAAAAGTGCAAGGTGAAGCCACAAGTGCTGATGTAGAACCTGCAGCAAGCAATGCAGATGATGATTGATGAGGGTGGCTACACTAAGCAGCTTTCCCAATGCGGACAAAACAGCCTTATATTGGAATAAGATGCCATTTAGGACTGTAATAGGTAGAGAGGGAAAGTCAATGCTTGGCTTCAAAGTTTCAAAGGACAGCCTGAATCTCTTGTTAGAGGCTAATGCAGCTGGTTACTTGAAATTGAAGACAATGGCCATTTACCATTCTGACAATCCTTAGTGCCTTAAGAATTATGCAAAATCTACTCTGCCTATGTTCTACAAATGGAACAACAAAGCCTGATGACAGCAAGCCTATTTCCCGCAAGGTTTACTGTCACTGTAGAGACCTGCTCAGAAAGAAAGAAAAAAGATTCCTTTAAACTATTACTCCTTATTAGCAATGCATCTGATCACCCAAGAGCTCTGATGGAAATGTACAAGGAGAGATGAATGTTGTTTGCATGCCTGCTAACATAACACTTATTCTTCAGCCCATATATCAAGGAGTAATTTTGACTTCCAAGTCTTACTATTTAAGAAATACATTTCATTAAGCTATAGCTACAATAGATAGTGATTCCTCTGATGGGTCTGCTATCAAACAGCATCACAAACTTTCCTTTTGTCTTATTTTTAGAAAGTGCTACAGCCACTTCCACTTTCAGCAACCACAACTGAGCAACCAACAACACCAAGGCAAGACCATCCTTCAGCAAAAAGATTATAACTCATTGAGGGTCCAGATGGTCATTAGCATTTTCAGCAACACAGTATTTTTAATTAAGGCATGTACAATATTTTAAAGACATAATGCTGTTGCACACTATAGATTATAGTATTAACATAACTTTTATATGGACTGGAAAATTAAAAAACTTCTTGTGTCTTCCTTTATTTCAATATTCAGCTCACTGATATCACTGAACCTGCAATATCTTCAAGGTATGTCTGTACATACATACTGTGATCATTTCTCAATACTTTCCCTGCCACCACCCTGGCTGGAACCAGCTTCGTCTTAACCATACATCATTGAAATAATCTCTTATGTGATCTCCTTGCTTTTACAAACTCTTCAGTCACTATCACCCAAGTTTCAAATAGCAACCAGAGTGCTCCACTTTATTTTGTTTTTTTTTTTATTTTTATTTGTTAGAGGTTAAGTCTTGCTATGTTTCCTGGGCTTGGAATCAGCTTCATCTTAATCATACATCATTGAAATAATCTCCTCTATGGTCTCCCTGCTTTTACAAATGTTTCACTCCCTAACACCTAAATTTCAAATAGCAACCAGAGTGATTCATTTTATTTTTTCATTTTTGTTTGTTAGAGATGAGGTCTCACTATGTTTCCTGGGCTGGAGTGCATTGGCTATTTATAGGCCAGATCATAGTTCACCGAAACCTCAAACTCCTGGCCTCAAGCAATATTTCTACCTCAACCTCCCCAGCAGCTGAGACTACAGGGGTGTATCACTGCCCCTGGCTAGAGTGATCCTTTAAAATGTCACATCCTGTCATCTTTCTTTCAAAGCACTGTAATGGTTCTCCATTCCTCAACAACTTATAGCTGAAGGCTTTCCTCCATGGATTTATGTGACCTGCCCTCATGACCTCCCTAACCTCATCTCTTCTTTTTCTTGTTGCTTGCTCTGCTTTAGACACACTGGCCTGGCTACATCAGTCACACTCTTGTACTTGTGCCATAACAATGGCATTTCCTCTGCCTGGAATGCATTCTTCCCAGGTATCCACAAGACTAACTCTCTGACTGCCTCTGGACTCTGCTCAAAGATCACTTCCTCAGTGAGGTCTATCCTGCACCACCCCACTAGCACTTGGCACTCCCAATCTTTCTGATTTTACTTCTTCTGTGCTGTACTTTCATTACATAAAATGTTAGAAAGTATATTAGAATTAGAATATTTCACATTCAAACATTTTATATAACTTTTGTATTTATTATGTGTATTATATATGTCTCTCCCACTAGAATATAAGTTACATATTGTCTTATTTAATGATATGTAGGATACTTTCTACATAGTACAAGATTAATAAATATTAATGGAATAAATGACACTTTCTTACTAAAATAGGAACAGGGCAAATTTTCCTGCTACTACCAGTACTTCTCAGTATTACAATTGATATGTCCAAATCAATGCAAAGGGACAAAGAGAAAAGTTATAAATAATAGGAAGAGTCAAAATTGTGACCATGTGCGTACAGTGTGATTATCTACCTACAAAACCAAGGACGTTACTCTAAAAGATGGGAAAAACCAAACTGCTTTTTCTACTCTCATGCTCGACACAGAGCACTTTTATGACCAGATGTGTGTTCTTTTTTCCCTGCACATTGACCAATTCTCAACACCATCTGGATGTCCTATAATTCAATTTAATTTTGACGTTAACTCGAGTGAGTATAGACTCCACATGTTACGAGCTCAGTATTACAAAACTGCCCTTCTGCACTTCAGATGCCAAGGGAAAGTCCCAGGTTGTTTCACCTGTGATTCTGACCAACCGTCTATAAAAGGGTGGTTCCCATAACTCCCTCCTCAGGTTCAATTATTATAGAGTTGCTCACAGAACTCAGAGAGACAATGTACTTATTTTTTCATTTATTATAAAAAGATAAGAATGAACAGCCAGATGGAAGAGATGCTTAGGCAAGGTATGGAGGAGGGCGCAGAGCTTCCATGCCCTCTTGTAGGGGAGCACCCCACTCCTATCTCCTCCATGTGTTCAGCAACACAGAAGTTCTCTGGACCCTGTCCTTTTGGTTTTTTGTGTGGAGTCTTCAATACATAGACCTGATTGATTAAATCATTAGCATTGGTGATCAACTCACTTTTCAGCCTCCTTCTCTCCCTGGGATTGGTGCAGGTGAGGAAAATTTCAACTCTCTAATCACCTGGTTGGTTACCCTGGCAACCAGACCCCATCCAGAGGCTGGCCAAGAGCCCCCAGCCACCAGTCATCTCATTCTCTTAGGAAAAGACTCTTTCACTTCAGAGATTCCAAGGGTTTTTGGAGCTTGTATGCCAGGAAAAGGAGAGGAAGATCAAATCTATAGTTTTTAATTATAAGTCATATTACAGTCACCTAAAGAGATTTGTGAGAACTAATGACAGAATTCTGTAAAGAGGCCAAATTCACACTTAATATGAATTTTTAAAAATTTAACAATTTTTCTATGTTTCAATAGTAACCATATTTAAAAAAATAAATTCATGGACAGAAAGGGATCCTATCTGCAACATCAAAAATAGAGGCTGTGTACAGTGGCTCATACCTGTAATCCCAAAGCTTTGGGAGGCCAAGATGGGAGGACTGCTTGAGGCCAGCAGTTTGAGACAAGCCTGGAAAATAAGGTGACCTTTTCTCTACCAAATATATATTTATATAATATATATATATATATTTGTATAAAAAATATATATATATTTTAATTGAGTGTGGTGTCACATACTTGTAGTCCTAGCTACTTGGGAGACTGAGGTGAGAGGATTGCTTTAGCCCAGAAATTCCCAGCTGCAGTCAGCTATGATGGTGCCACTGTACTCCAGCCTGAGTGACAGAAGGAAACCTTGTCTCTTAAAAAAAAAAAAAAAAAAAGAAAGAAAAAAGAATGTCTAGAAATACACCTAACATAAAAGATTCAAGACTTACATTAAGTAAAGTGTCAAATATTATGAATAAATTGAGTAGCATGTCAACTTGATGAACAGGAAGATGCATTCTTATATACATATATTTTTCCCAAAGTAATTGATGATTTAATGCATTTTAACCAAAATATAAAAAGTAATTTTATAGACTTTGACAATTTTAAATTCAGATGGAAGAAAAATATTTATATCCAATACACTTAATTATTAAGTATATCCAATACAAGATATTAAGTACATCCAATACACTTCTACCAAAGGTAAAAAGAAAAATATAGCATTATTAGTACAGGAGTAGACCAGATCCATAGCCTTTCAATCTCTTAGAAAAAGAAGTACGGTTAAATAAATCATGTTCAGATAATTGACTATTAAGCAAATAATAAAGCAAGATTCTGTAATTCAGGCATATACCAAGTTTAATTTCCCATGGCTCAAAGAGCTAAAACTAAACTAGAGATATATTATGGAAAATGTAGAAGAATACCTTATAATTTTATTGTAGGGAAGGGTTTCCTAAGAAAGCACAAAGCATAGAAAGTCTCAGAAATTAACTACCAGCTTTGCCCTTATAAAAATGAACACAAAACAAAATAGGTTAGCATAGGCATCATCAAAATTCTGGATTAATTTTCAGGATACATAAAGAACTTCAAGCCAGTGGAAAAACATACAAGTTTCCAAGGGTGAAATATATGAAAATATAGTTTATAAGAGAAGAAAAGACAAATATGAAAAGACAATCTCATTGATAATGCGGGAAATACAATACAGCAATTTTTTACACATCTAACAACAAAAAAGTTTAAAAGATTGCAAAGATTGAGCATTACCAAAATTTGAGGAAATAGAAATATGTCATACACTCCGATTTAAAGGGTGAAGACTTTTTGAAGCCATTTATGTAATGACTCCCCTGCCACTCACTTCAGAATTCTGTCTAAAGTGAGAGAAGGAAGGAAATGAAAATGGCATATAAAAGGCACTCTCATCTTTATCATTCTATTCATTTGATTTCACTTTCTCATGTCAATTCAACCTACATTTATTGAATATATCTCCAAATTATACACACTATAGAAAAAACAAAACTGTATCAGAATCAACCCTGTTTGTTTTCTGAGATGTAAAATCTGTTAGATGAGAAAGACTCTTTCAAAAGTATCTCATAAGATTGTTAAGTGCTCTGATAAAGGCACCTACCAGGTGCTATGAAACCATGGAGAGGAAGAGATTAATCACTACCATTACCACATTTTAAAATCATTTTATCAGATTCTCAGCTTTGCAATTAAAGGAAACTTTCCAAGGCATGTAGAACAAAAGTATCCCTATACAACTTTCTTTCCCCCTTTTACCTCTCTACTCTAGGCCATTCCACTCAGTGGATTACATACAGTCAGGATTTTCATCTTGCTACTTACTGGTTAAAATATGACTCAGAATGGGAGACTAACTCTGGATACAATATCAATTCCTTATATGGCTTCACTCTTACCATTTGTAGTCCCAGAAATACCGTACAATAAAGGTCATTCATTTTACCAGCATGACAAAATTGTTTTGAGAAAAATAATGCCCATATTAAATTTATGAATTCTTTATTATCTAAAATTTGAAATGATTTCTAGTCACATCTATGAAGTATAGTGTTTTCTTAATTATTTCAATTTTCCTATTTGGTGCAAATTATGTCATTTATCCAAATTTACCACAAAGCATTAGTAAATTAAAGACAATAAAGTAACTATTTTCATTATCAAATAACAAATAACATTTCTTTTTTTTTTCATTAATTCTTTCAAATATTTGTGGAGCACCTAGTAAGTTCAAAGCGTTCTTCTAGGTGCTGAGAATACAGAGGTAAGCCAGAGTAAGTATTTGACCTCAAGGGACTTCTTTTGCCACAGAGGAAACCAGCAAGTAAACATTAAAACAGAGCACGATTGAAGATAATAATAAGTGTTAAAAAAGTACAAGGATAGATTTTGAAGATACAAATGCTAGGCATCAAGGCTATTCTAAGGTGGACTGGTAAAGAAAGACATTTGAGCAGAGTTAAAGAAAAGGTGAAAACACATATCACACAGAGGTATGGGAAAACAGCAATTTACATAGAATGACTAACAAGTGCAAAGACCCAGAGAAAGGACTGTGGATGTTCCAACACATCTTGAAAGTATAGTGAGCAGCATTCTCACTTGGGTGTGTCTCAGGATACTGAGCTTTCGATGCTGAAATTGGAAAAATCCTAGGAAAAGAGGAACAATTTGGTCATCCTACTAGGAAAGCCACTCTGACCAGAGCGGATGAGAAGTTGGGTAATGTAGTGGGAGATGGGTTCAGAGAGGTAGGCAGGAACCAGACAACGAGTGACCTTGAGAATCTGGTTAGGAGAACTGCACTTTACAGTGCGGCAGAAACCTTTGGTGAGAGATTATTAGAAGAGCCCTGTGATCAGAGTTATATAAAGCCCTACTTATTATTTGCTGCGTTGAAATAAGTAGGCATCCTCTTTATTGAGAAGACTTACTGTTTCTTTACAAGTCAGGACAATAGAGAAGTTTGAACAGCCACCTATGAGGCAAACCAATTATGAAAGTCAGTGTCAGAAAACTTGAGTCAGAAAATTCACCTGCCCTCAGCATCCTTTCTAATGATACATTCAGAAATAAATTTTTAAGTGCCTTAGGGCTACTCTGTTTGTTGAGAATATAAAGAGAATAGCCTTCTCATAGAAGAAAATGTTGAAATAATCTGTGTCTTTGTGGATATAGGTAACAGATCGCAGACTGCTCATAAGCCATTCATCACTTCTCAGCCATTCTGAACTCAAGGTGCCAATGTGATCACTGATGTGATTCGAGCTCAGGAGCTCTTTATTGAACAGAAATACTGAAGGCTTCTCTCACTATACTTTCTGCATTGATGCCTTTAAAAAAAATGTCCTTCCTGGAAAGTCTCAAAGCAATTTCCCTAAGCTAGGAAAATATCCTTATCTTTTGGCTCAAAAGGAGACTATATACCCCTTCATTGTTAGGAATGGCTTACTGTGTTCAGCCCAAACTGTAACTGCAAAATACCAAAGACCCACCTCTCTATGATGTTGTGATTCTATATGATGTTTAGGTCCACCCGGCTTTATTTTGTCTGAAGCATAGATGCAGAGAGAAAATGAAAAAATAATTGAAAAAAAAAAACAGGTGGGAGATTACAAGTCAAAAAAGTAAAGAACACAAGAGCAAAGAAAGATGAAGTGAAGGCAAGACAAGGAATTACAAGTGTAGGGCTTATATTATACAAAATTTACACAAAGAATAACTCCTTTATGACTATGTTTTCCAAGTAAGGCAGATAAGAATAAAGACAGTCAAACTAAAATATGTAATTATGTATACAATCTTAAGAAGAGTCTTTACACTGGAAGAAAGGTTTTAAGTCAGTCATTAAAGCATCTCAAAATCAGATATCCAGTGTTTTGGAAAGAAGCAAGAGAAATGTGAAGAGAAGATGAGACCAATTTAAGGTTTGGTATGACAGGGACATTACTAGAGGTCTATGCTATTTTATTGCACAGACTTAGTAATATTCACCCAGGCATGTGCTCAGCACCAAAAGAAACAGGGAAGAAGTACTAGATCTGTTAGAGGAAATGAAAATAAATTATCATTCATCTAGCAACTTTTATGTTCCAGATTCTGGACACTGCCAATGTATTAACTCATTTTATTCTCACAGAAACAACTAGGGGCATCTTAGAAAATTTAAATGACTTTTGTAACAGAGATCATTAGTGCTCAACCATATCCAGTTCTCTTCTTCCTGGTGCACAGGAAGGCTGCTGTTCCCAGCTCCCTCAACATCAGACAGGGTCATTTGACCAAGTCTAGCCAATGAAATGCAAATGAAAAAAGGGTTATTTTTCTGGACAAGATATTTGTGAATTTGTATAATATCTATTTAAATTTTTTCTTTATGACTTGGAGATAACCTATGGAGATGGCAGAACCAATAAAATGGAAACCATCTGCCTCATTGAGTCATTGCTTGGAGGGGTTTTCAGAGTGTCAAAAATTACCCAATCCACACTGGACTCAGTATGAGTAAGAAGCACATATTTCCTGCATTGAGTCACTGATATTTCAGAGTTTACTTACTATTATAACAAATTGAACTTGTCCAGATTGATACACTTATCGAGTTCCACAGGGATTAAAGGGTAGACATCTATATATGTATTGAAATCTATGTTTGCCTAACTCCAAACCCAAGGCCTTTCCATTCTATCATACTGCCTCTAATAAGCATTGCAAATTCACTGCTAATATGTGGTGATTCAGAGCCTACAAGTTCTGTACACTCAGAATGAAGTTCATATCATCTTTAATGCAAGGTCATGGAACATGATTGCAGGTTACTGGGCTTTGACTTGGATCTTGAAATGAATGTTGGAGAAGGAAGGGAATTATCAATAAAAAGAAAAGGAAGCTGTATAAAACCAGATCTTAGAGGTGAGCATGAGAATGGCATATTTGAGGAGAAGATGCATACAATGGGAAACCATGGGATATAAGATTAGAGTAGAAAGGAGCATTTTTTGAGATTCTCAATGCCAAACCGAGGAACTTAGATAGGGCAACATGGTGGAAAAAGCACTAAACCGAAAATCAAGAAATTTCCAAAATAAAAATATCTGCTGTAGCTACATCTCTGCTGACCACAAGGTCCTCCTTTTAAAAATGCAAGGTGTGTCCTGGACAGTTTCTAAGATCTGAGTTCTAGATATTTTTAAGTCTGCCTCTTAAAGATTTTTTGTTATGGATTCATTAGTTTTTTCTATTTAGGGAATATCAGAACTAATGACATTGGATAATCATGAACTTTTTAATGAAGTGGCTACTAATCATCTAGATTTAGCAATGTTCCTATACTTAGGCCAGAACTTATAAAGATTTTTATGCTGATTTTGCTACAGAAGTAGTATCAGAGGAATGACTCTACTGCTGTAGTGATAGATGTCAACCTTCCTATAGGCAAAATTGAATAGCTAATTTTTTTCTACATTGCAAGGGGACATTGCTATCATCTCCTTCTTTTGGGAAAAGTTTATTATCTCCAATTTCCAGGAACCCCGTTGCCAAGTCTTCTGTCCTCTAGTTCTTATCCCAACTCTCTTCATAGCATTTCCCTTTTCAGAAGCTCCTCTGTTCAATGATAGTGGGAAAGGTAGCATAAATGACTGCATATGAGCATAGGCATACATTGACTGTCCTATAAATGCTAGCAATCTGTTGAACACTAAAGATTATATAAATCTTAGCAGCTTTACTGATGCTTCATACACAAGCAGCTGTTGTTTCTTGGTCGCCTGATTAAATATGCTGCAAAATTTCTCCCAAGAAAATCTCATTAAAGTTGATTCCAGCAAATCCTTCATAACATCCCTGCTAGCAACTTCATTTTCTAAGCAATTCAAAGACAAGACCCAATCAATGGCAATTTTTTTCAAAGGGCCTGGTCTTTCTCCTTTGCAAGTGAGGCATTTATAACGTCAGACCACATATTCTAGTCTTGGCTCAGACAGGCAGTCACTCAACATTTCCAAAATGAAGTGTCTATATATGACTATTTCTAAGACATGTTATGTGGATTGAAATGTGTTTTTGACAATATGCTTATCTCTTTATATATGTATCTTTTTATATAATATCCATATATCTATATGTCTCTGTCTCTGTCTCTCTATATATATATATACACACACACATACACACATATATATCAATAAGTGAAATAATTATGGCATATTTAGGAACAAAGTTGGGAAATATGTTTTGCTAAGCCTAAGACTATCATATGAACATTAAATGCATAAAACTAACCATCTGTAAAACCATTCACTGGGAAAATCAAACCAAGAGTATACCTAAAATGTAATTTGCAGGACTGTTGACCACAAGAGTAGGAGTCTGCCTCAGTCTGTGCAAGAGGTTTGAGGGGCTTCTTGATGTCCAATGTTTAATCTATCTTCACATCTCAAGTGAGAAATTACTTCCTCCAAGACTTACTTAATTTTTCTAAATGTGGATCATTTGCCTTTTATTATGCTTCTGTGGTGCCCAATACTTGCCATCATCATGTTTGATTTTCCATTAAATTGTACTTTCAAGAAATGAACCATACCTGCCTTGATCATTGTATCCTCAGCAGTCAGCACAGTGCTTGATACAGTATGTTCTCAATTTAAAAAATAAACAGTTGAATGAATGATTAAAATGTTACATGTAAAGTGCATTACAATATCAGGAGCACTGCAAGTTAATTATGATGTCACATTCTAATGACAGACATTTAGTGAATGCACTATATTTTTTTTCCTGCAACAAGACTTTTATATATTCTATCTCTAAGCCTGGAGAAGTCTTGCTCTGGTGTCTTTTCTAGTAGTTGCTATTCCCCATTCCAACATCTGGTAATGCAGCATTTCTTCAAGTGCACTTCTCTGACCCCTCTGACAAATTCATCTTCTCTTATTGCATGCTTTCATATATTCACTACCCTCTCTCACAGCACTTTAACCTTCCTAATTTTATATGTCATTGTATAAATATTTGTTTATGCTTCTCTGTCTAGACAGTAAGCCTCATGATGTCAGGGGCCCTGAATGATTTTGCTAATTACTGTATCTCCTCTACTATTTTTTATCTGATTTATAGATCAGTTCTTTGAGTTTAGCTACTGTGAGATGATAATCCAGAAATAAGCAATATCCATTGGAACGTCCGTTCATTCAGACACGCATTCAGTTTTTATTATTTCTAGAATGCCTACTCAGTGCCAACACGGTGCTAAGTATTACTCTGGTGTACCTAGCTGTGTGTAAAGGGTTAATATCAGGCCTGGGCTAATAAAGAACTGAAAACTCAATGTCTGTCTTCTCACAGCCCTGTTTCCTTGGAAACTACAGAGTTAAGATAAATGTAGAATGTTGTGTCTGCCTTATCCGCCGTTTGGGACTACACCTGGATTGGGGCAGCTGGGATTTGGCCTTAGGTCTATGTAAATAGAGTTATAAAAGATGGCTGGGAAATAACAGAGCAGTTTATCTGGGTCTAAATGACCCAGACATGTCTTGGGTTTTAACAGAAGCAACCATATGTGTCTTATATGGACACAAGGACTAAAGAATCTGTGAACTCAGGTAGCTGACGCCTTCCCTTCAATGAAGATAAAATAAATGCTGAATCTCTTGACCTATATAACTACATAAACTTAGATTGAAGCCTTTTTGTGCCTTATGGGACTGATTGCCTTCTCAAGCTTGTAACAACACCTGCGGTGGATACGCTGACAAAATCTAGGACTGGATCCTCCAAAGCTATGTGTTCACCTGAAGAAACTACTTTCATAGCACATGCTCCTTCTGAGGTCCCAGTCCATGTCTTTCCAGCCTTTCTCTTTTGGTCTGTTTACTCTGTTGCAGCCTCTGATATGCTTAGGATGTCATGATGATCAGCATCGCAATAGAAGAATGACCAAGGGTCATCTCCCAGACCAGTCACTTCCTGGCTCCATGGTGTTGGCAAAGGATTTAATTTTGTACATCAGTTTTTTCTTCTGCAAAATGAGCTCATACTGGAGAAGTAGTAGACCAAACTCGTTAAAAACGCACTCTCTGCAGCCAGGCTTCATAAGATGAACTGCCATTAATAAATAGTTGTGTGTCCATGGCCAAGGTACCAAACCTCTCTGGCCTCTGCTTCCTTATCTTCAAAATAGAACAATTAAACCTACATTATAGAGATACTATGAGAATGTGAAAAGTGTATGTGTTTGTGTATATTGTCATACTATTTAGATATATAGAGATACAGATATATATGTATATATGTGTGTATTCTCATAGTGTGTATGTGTATATATGTGTGTGTGTGTATATATATATATATATATAAAACTCTATATACTCTATATAGAGAGTTACTATGCGAATACACACACACATATCTCACATAGTTGGTACAACGTGCAGAATATAGTAAATCATCAACAAATGCCAGCTATCAACTATAATTATGGTTACATTCAAATTTCAATATAATTCCGCTTCTTCCACTGTTTTTACTTCAAAATAATGAAATAGGTCGTTAGCCTGGGAAGATGAACTGGTCAACAAAGGGCTACAAATTCCAAATATTCATGAGAGAAAACAAAACTGAACACAACTACTCCAGAATGGCTACTTTTACTTTCTGAGACTGGAGAAACAATGGAATTACGACAAAATGAGATAATATAATTCACAAGCAGCAAATTAATTGAAAAAGAGCAAGAAAACCAGGACACATATGAAGTCGCCATGGTGACCCAGAAAAAAAGCATTTGGATTGGCTCTATTTAATATTTTTCCTCGTTACTTTACAAAAGATTTTATAGAAGTGGATATGTCTTGTCTTTTCTCTGGAGGCCTCGTTTTCTCTTCTATAAAATGAAAGACTCAAATGAAATAACTTCTACAGCCATTTTTAGTTCTAAGTTTCCACTACCCATTCAAGTTGAGGCAAATCAAGAACTGCCAAGTCTCTGATACTACTGAACAACAATATATTTACAGTCAAGTATCATCAGGCCATTTAACTGGGTGAACATTAGAGTGTACTCACACTCACATAGATGGCCTACTACACATCTAGGCTATAGGGTATAGCCTAGTTCTCCTAGATTGCAACCTATAATGGCATGTTACTGTACTGAATGCTATAGGCAATTGTAACACAATGCTAGTTATTTGTGTTTCTAAACATAGAAAAGGTGCAGTAAAAATATATCATAATCTTATGGGATCACCGTCATATAGTCAATCCCTCCTTGACAGAAACGTCATTATGTGGCCCATGACTCTATATCTTTTTCTTAGCCAAAAATAGTGTGTAACTGAACTTCCTTTTCAATTAATCATACCAGAGATTTTTATTTTAAGATTCGTGTAACTTAAATTCTTCATCTGTTTAAGTTTTGTGAAGAATTTCCATTTGCCTGTGTAGAAACTGAATATTGAGCCTCTCCCAGAATCTAAAGTCATGTTTGTCTCCCACACAGTCCAATTCTGAAATGCTTTCGTGACATTTTCATTGGTTCAATATATTACTCTGCAATATATACTTGCCTTTCCTTTTCCCCCATCAAGCATAAATACATACATACATACATACATACATACATACACACAAATGAACCTTGTCTCAGCTGTGAAGACTTTCCTACTTGCCTCACCCACACTCACCCAACTCATCTAACTCATCTGGCAGCTGTTCATAGAGATCATTTCAATTAAAGAAGAAATCACTTTTAATCAGGGACCCTGGTTGGCTTCGTGCTGTCTTGTGGTAAAGTTTTCTCAAGTTCCACAGATACACTGTGGATGATTCAAACTCCTTTGTCATTCATTATGTTCATACAAGAATTTAATGTGAGGGGGCTGGTTTGGAAATAATTAATTGCTTCTGTGAGCTGGGGGGTAGCCCCTCAGATACAGCTATCTGGGGCTAGAGGACACTATGGCAATGTTCTTAGCCAACATTCTAGTGACAGAGCCTATAGACAATTCAAACCATAGGCTGGGAAGTCTCATGCATAACAGGCCTCAGTACAACAATTGATTTTCATTACCTCCCTCTATTTGTTGAGGATAGAATCAGAGTTGGAAGTTAACGCGATGTCTAGGTATGCTGTGCCCAGCCTTCATAGAAATCAGAAACTATAACGCCACAGAGAGGAGTATGAGCTTTGGAATTCAAATGAGGCATGCCCTTTACAAATGACGTATTCAATGTCCTTGAGACTTAGGCTTCACATCTGAAAAATGGGGGGAAAAATATCGACTTTATAGGGTTGTTATCAAAATTAACCAAGATATTTTGTGTAAGATGTTTAATACTGTGCTCAATGGATACTTCTTAGTACTATTCTTAGGCCCAAGTGATTGACTCACTAAATTTCATGTGGTAAAATACCCACCCCAGAGTTCTAGGCTAATTTTCCAAACACATGCTTTTAAGTATAGTAAAAGTCTGCACCAGGTCCAAAATAAGAGCATGTGCACCCCTATTTCTATAGAGACAACTGAGACTGAGTATTTCAGAGAATTATATATGGCATCATTTTAATAGATTTTATACCCATGTGAAGGACAATACATGGCGTTTTGTTGATGCACAAATGAGTTTGAAGATGATCCTTAAACTCCAGAAAGACTAATGTAAACAGGAAAAGTGAGGAGATCAAGAAATTCCTCTGCTGGGATAGCTCATAATCATCAAATGGTTTTAGAGTCTACAACAGGGCACTGTTATCATATGGGGCTTTGGCCATTACCAGGCTCCTCCAATTTATGATAAACCACACCCTAAAGCTAGCCAGAAAGGATGCACTCTGAGGTTCTATTAATATTTTAATCTACATATGGCAACAGTACCATTTCAACCCAAGCATAATTAGTCAGGCAACATTCTTCAAATGGCAGTGTAATCTGTTGGGAATTATTCCCTTCCAAATGTACTGCTATAGATGCTTCTTATCCAGAGCTACCTGGGAGACTCAAGGCAAGTTTTTAAACAGTCATAGAGGGAAACAGTGAATATTTGTTAAGCTATTAGAGATATCAGTGTATTTACATAGTTTTAGGCATAACAAAATAGCATACGGTGTATGTGAGGAGATCTAGTTCATTGTGCTTTTTTATGATTTTTAAAGGGGTGATAAACGTGAACATCTATGAAAATACAGAACCTTTTGGGGCACATCTCTAGCATGCATTAGCTGAAGAAGGATAGTGGATTTCACTCTCCAAGTGTGAATTTTTCATCTTGACAGATGAAATATTCTTAATATTCATTCTTAAATATTTCATAGGACACAGAATTATTTGGTACTTCTATATTCAACACACTAGACACTTCATATATGTTCATTCCATTTGATATTTATTTCAGTTCTAACAATATTATTATCCCCATTTTAAGGATGAAAGAAAGCCATGCACAGAGATGGTAACCAACTTGCTCATGCTCTCATAGCTAGAATACCAGAGTTGGGACACCTCTTCCAACG
Source organism: Papio anubis (assembly GCF_008728515.1). NCBI lineage: Eukaryota > Metazoa > Chordata > Mammalia > Primates > Cercopithecidae > Papio > Papio anubis. The sequence continues at coordinate 88,676,443 of NC_044987.1, forward strand.
TAGTAACAAACACGAGTTTCCCTTTCTCAAACGTATCTCTACTTAATAAGCACCTATGATTTGTCCAGCATGTTTTAGACCCTAATAAATAAAGCAAGAGAAAGAAAGAAGGAGAAATAAAAAATCTTTTAAAAATAAGCTTATCACCAACAAATCCATCTAAAGAGCAGCTTCATGACTCAGTTATTGCAAAGCAGTGGTTAATCCAAAATTTTCTGCTTTGTGCTCATTTTAGAAGCAGGTCCGTGACCCACAACATGAAGTGATGGCCATACAACTGGACCAATGCTCCCAAAAACATAACTGAATTTTGTTGTGTTACAAACTTTGTACCATGGGTTTACAGAACAGGAATAACATTAATACCTTTTTGTAATCTTGTTCCTGAATGAAAGACTTGGTTGTTTGCGACCCAGAAATTAAATCATTTAAAACTGCCAATTTACTTTACTGATTAAATCATTTATATGATAACCTACAAGTTATCCATTTTGGAAAAAAAAAAAAAAAAGCTTTACAAAAACATTAAGTCCCTCTAACAAAACTGAAGCTCTAAAGATGAAATAAATCACTACACTATGGAAACAACTATCAAAATAGACCTGAGCATGTAGACTTAATTACTGATTTTTGTAAAGTATGTATATAAATAGTTTGATTTTGTAAATAAATGCTGATATCTGACAGCTACTTAGTAAAATAAAAATTTGTTACAAACTCTTAAATTTTATTCATTATGTGTTATAAATACAAAAGTGGAAGGGGAACGGCACGAGAACTTCTCATTTGATGAGGAAATTGTTTATACTCCTACCAAGTAAATATGAGCTGTTTTTCGTTGTTGGTTTTCTCCCCAAGTACTGTATGTCTTAGTTCTAGGTTTGTTTTTCTGTAACATGGTTTTGATCTTTCTCTCAGGTCTTATTACTTATATACATTTACTAATTCTTCAAGGTCTTCTTATTGGCAAGGTCATCAAATCTTCCCTTGAAGAGTTGACATTCAAAGTCTTCTAGCATTAAGCTTCCTTTCCAACATTATCGTCCACTCTCCCTTTTCAAATGTGGCCTCTGTTTTGATATAATATTATTTGCTTATATTGCTCATTCCACATGATTTTCTTCAAAACATACCCATCCTGAAATGCAGTGACAAACCAAGTAGGGCTCCCATGAGCCAAACACAATCCCCCATAATATCCATTTGTCCCCATAAATGAGTCTAAATAAATACACCTTCTAAATTGGGATAAGCCTCAAAGACTGGTGAAGGTTAGGAGACTGATGGTAGACACTCAGCTTCAATGTGATTTTATTTGCTTGAGGTTACTATTCAACCTGCAAATAAACAGTTCAATGGAAACACACGATCAAGGGTACAAGTTAGAGGACATAGAGGACAAGGTCCTGTAATGCCTTTTTTGTTTTGTAGAGATGTACACTGAAATTTAGGCCATTAGTTAGCCCATTAGAATGACAGATATGCCTGATAGAGTAAATCAGAGCCACAGACTCATAACATTTGGTATTTGTGGCTGGGGGTCAGACCATGTCAAGAGCCAAGGGTGTAATCATTGGCATATCTGAGTTTATTACTATGCCATAGTTATATACTATTTCATTCAACATCTTCCTGCACTATTGTGTTTGTAGCTGGCTGGGCAGTGGCCAGGGCTGGTTCTGCAAACATAACCTGAAGATGACTCACATAGGTGGGGACATCCTCTCAGCTATCCCTCCAACCTCGTCACTACTCATAAACCATTTCTAAGCTGTTTTGAGATAATGTTTCAAGGCCAAGCTGAAATACAAACAATATGGAATATTTTCTAGATATATCCATTTTCTTTCTGCCACTGAGAGTAACTTTTCCCTTCAAAACATCAAAAGTGCCTTGGACTGCTCTTGGGGTTCCCACATTCTATTTTCCATGAAAACCATTGGAGTGTATATCTCATTTCCTTTACCAGACCGAAAGCTCCTTGGAAACAAGGATTCAAATTGGATTAACTTTTTATTGTTTCCCATTTGCTTAGCACAAGACCTGGCCAATAATATTCTTTGAATTCATGAATGGATGAAAAAAAAAATCAGTCACATCTGGTATCATGGACATAAATATATCACGCAAGCATGATATTAGCCAGAGATTTTATTGTGCCACTTATTAAAAGGGAAAAAATATGTGGGTAAAAGAATATTGATTTATTTTGCTGCTTGGACAAGATAGTTAATTCTCCTTATCCATATGCCTGTGGTCCTTGCTCAACTCTGGATCCTGACTTTTCACCCTACCAGCATCATGAAGAGAGAAGCCAAAAAGAAAACCACAAATGCTTTCAGATGTCAAATGAAAGAGCTACTTACAGAGCAAATACACATGCTTAGCCCACTGTTATGAGAATGGTCTGAGAAAAATGCATTTCTGCATCTTTAAAAAGTAGAATAAGACAAACTTGATTTTGTACAATTCTCAAACAATCAGTGATATAAAATGGCTAGAATTTAAAAGATGAAAGTTAACAAGTGTTGGCAAGAATGTGGAGAAAAGGGAACTCTGGTCCATTGTTGGTAGGAATATAAATTAGTACAGCCATTTTGTAAAAAAAAAAAAGAAATTTCCTCAAAACACTAGAAATAGAATCACCATATAATCCAGCAATCCCGTGCCTGGGTATATATTCAAAAAAATTAAAATCAATATGTTGAAGAGCTATCTACACTTCCAAGTTAATTTCAGCATTCTTCACAATAGCCAAGATATGGAAACACCCTAAGTGTCCATCAAGAAATGAATGGATAAAGAAAATGTGGTGTGTGTGTGTGTGTGTATTATTATATATTAATTTAGTCTATGTTATAATAAAGTCTATATTATAGTAATAGATATTCCTTCTTTATACAGGCTGTGTAGTCTTCCATTGCATCTGGAATATATGCAGTATATCCATCACACATTCCATATGCAATGGAATACTATACAGCTTTTATAAAGAAGGAAAGTCTATTATTTGCAATAACATAGATGAACCTGGAGGGCATTATGCTAAGTGACATAAGCCAGACACAGAGAGACAAAACACTGCATGATCTCACTCTTTTGTGGAATCTAAAAATTTGAACTCATACAAGCAGAGAGTAAAATAGTGGTTAAAAGAGGTTGGGATGAGAGGTGATGGGGAAAGGGGAGATAATGGTGAATGGGTACAAATATCATTTAGAATAAATAAGTTTTAGTGATCTATCATACAACATGATCATAGTTAATATATATTTCAAAATGTGAAAAGCATGCATTTAAATTTCACAAAGTAGACGAGATGATGAATATGTTAGCTTTATTTAATCTTTCTATAGTATGTGCATATATTAAAATGTTTAAAATGTCACATTGAACTCCATAAATAGATACAATTATTTTTTTCAATTAAACATTTTAGGCTAGCATTTTGGGAGGCCGAGACAGGTGGATCACTTGAGGCCAGGAGTTCAAGACCAGCCTGACCAATGTAGCAAATCCTCGTCTCTACTAAAAATACAAAAATTAGCTAGACATGGTGGTGCGCACTTGTAATTCCAGCTACTTGGGAGACTGAAACAAAAAAAAAAAAAAAAAAGGAAAGGAAAAAATATCAGCTTCTTCCAAAATGAAAGATAAAACTGAGAGAATAAGAGAACAAAAGAAAAGCATTTTCCCTTCCATTTCTTTATGTGATATATGTATCCCCTGAACAAAAAGGGAATGAATTAGCCTGCAGAGCATGTAACTGTGTTCTGGGTACCGAAGGCACTTGATGTTGCTTATCCAGTGAGGGGCCCTGACAACCCGTGAAGTCTCCATTCCACCAATGAGGGCGTCAGAAAACAGAAAGAAACTTGCCCAGAGTCACATAGGTCCATGCGTCAGAGCTAAGACCCAAGCACAGACATCTCTGTCTCTAAAGTTCATGCTGTCTAGTCTCTCTTGGCTGAACAAGTACAGGACTATTTTGTGATAATTATGTGAGGACAGCATATTACAGATGACTATTTAAGGAGAAAAGTGCAATGTTGTGAGAAACCAAAAAGGGACTGATGTTGGCAAGAGGTTCCAGTGCCAAGGAGGTTAATTAAAAGTAGATATTTAATAAAGTTTACATTGCAACACCAGAATGGCAACTGTAATCAAATCCAGGAGAAGAATAAAATATACAGGCTCCCAGTGTTGTGAAGGACAGAGCTATTTCTGAAATCAAAACAGTAACATGAAGAGATTACATTTTGACCCATTTCCTGGCATAAGAACTTGGTATTTTCCAGATTGCTTCAGAACACCAATAATCTTACCACAGCTTGAAAATATTATTTAGGATCAACAGATCGGCAGACAATGTTGGGCATGGATGCTGAGGCACTTGAAACAGATTTATCTATTACTTAAATTAAAAATGTTATTAATGTTTTATATGCAGAGATGGCCTGGAGGCCAGATGGCTATACAATCTCATATTACAAAGCTCACAAAATACATTTGATTTGGGTTTTGAACTTACAGTTTCCACATTTTAGAAAGGAATTTTATTAAAGCTGCACATAGATCCCATTCTCAGTAATTAAAAATGACTTTTAAACACTTCTAAAAAACTTCTAGCACACAGAGAACACAGATTTATTTCTAGGATGATTTGTGAAGGCAAGTGATCTGGCATGAATGGTTATTTTCCCTACACATTTATATTTTCCTTTACTGCAAACTAAGAAGAGTCAATGTTTTTAGTTATTAGGTATTAAGCCCTATTTCTAGAGGCTTCAGGTCACTGTTTCTAAGAAAAAAATATTGCTTTAGGAACACATGAAAATTTTTATCTACAAAATGACAAACTATTCCAATAAAAAGCAAAAAAAAAAAAAATTAAATGTTTGAAAACACCTTGATATTTGTCAAAGTATAGCTTCTGGAAAATATATTTGGGATTTTGTATGTGAACCATGGAGAAATAAACACTTTTATTTGAATTAATGACAGCTTTCTCTGAAAAGGAATATTCAGTAATGATATTCAAAAAATGATAAGCAAAAAGTAAATAAGATATCACCCTTAAGAGACACTGTAGTGCTGAACACCTTAGATTTTGGAGTGAGGCAGACCTAGGTTTACAACCCAGCTTCCCTACCTGATAGTGATTTTATTAGGGTAATTTTTTTTTTTTTTTTTTTTTTTTGAGATGGAGTCTTGCTCTGTTGCCCAGCCTGGAGTGCAGTGGTGCGATCTCAACTCACTGCAACCTCCGCCTTCTGGGTTCAAGCAATTCTGCTTCAGCCTCCTGAGTAGCTGGGATTACAGGTGCACTCCACCACCCCCGACTAATTTTTGTATTTTTAGTTGAGACGGGGTTTCACCATGTTAGTCATGCTGGTCTCAAACTGCTGACCTCGTGATCTGCCCTCCTCAGCCTCCCAAAGCGCTGGGATTACAGGCGTGAGTCACCACGCCCAGTCGATAATTTATTTTAATTTCTCGTATACTGAATATTTTAGATTATAAAATGAGAAGTTTAAATAAAATAATGTGTGAAAAGTAAGTTATAAGTATTTGAAATCTAACAACTAATAAATGTTAGCTATTTTTATATGTGGATGTTCCACATGAAATTGCTATCTCTGTAGGGCAAATGATTAAATATTGGCAGCTAGATATGATATCATAAGGTTCAACTCAGCGTTATAAATGCCAAATACCCTGAAAGGGAAAGTAGAAAGTGAACATGTAACTTGCCCAACTGAATCAAAGTAGAAAAAAATTCCTAAAATATGAGAAAACATCCAGCAGTACTTACAGACACACAGCAATACTATAAGCTCAGAAATTGCATTGGGATTTTAGAATGTCAAAAAGCACATTAAAGGATGTAATAGAGGGAAAATTCTTTGACGAAATGTGGAAATTGAAGATGATAGGGAAATAGGTATCCATATGCCTATTATTTTTGCTGATGATGTTTTTAAAAAAGTATTAACAGATCAAACTGGAATCAAAGGAAAACAATATGAAAAATAATAAATTCAGAATACTTTCTTGGTGAAGTATAAGTTCAACTCGGCAAAGATAGTTCAATAACAGCAAAGAGGATTCTTTCTACCTGTCTATATTACTTTTCTATTTTTTAAAGCTACGATTGAACGTTTTCTTGAGGTTTTTCACACCCTCAAAGAAAAGTTGTGAAAATACTTTTTAAATTATTTAAAATTGCCAGCAATGACTATTTTACTTTCATGTGCTTTGAAGTCATACAAGTGGTCAGATTTTTTTTTTTTTGTAGCAGTTACTGAAAAAATATCAAGCAAATTTTCACTTAATAAGGACCAAGTATCTTCAAAACTTTGGAATAGCCTAGAATTCCCGTTGTCTCTGCCTACACCCTCCAATTCTAATCTTGTCATGTATTCATCCTCATGCCAATCTTCAGGTAAAAATGTTCTTCAATTCACAAAAATGAATATATCTCTGAGATTCTTGATTATAATGAAACATTATTCAAATTGAATGTGTTTCTTAAATATATTTACTTCCAAAATGTAAGGCTTTCCAAAAACTGTACAATGCAAACTAGACACATTGTACCAGCCATACATTCACAAAAAAGAATAAGTATGCATCATAATGAAAGGAAATTAAAATATCAAGCAAAACAACCACACACACAAAAAAATCCCCACAGAATAGGCTACAGGGCTCAGAACTTCTCTTCAAGTACTGAGAATCATTCATTCATTCATTCAACTAAGATATAGTGAGCTTCCTGAAACTGGGCACGCAACTGTGAGCAAAAACAGTAAAAAGTAGCGGTTTTCATAGATTTTGCAGTCTGGTGGGAGAATAGGTGACAAGACACAAGCGAATGTGAATAAATGCTTCAAAATGAGATAAGTGTTATGCAGGAAACAATGTGCTAAAATGAAGTCTTTTTATTGTAGGGGTTTATGAATTTCTTCCCTAAGGAAGTAGCATTTGAAGTAAAAGATGAAGGGTGAAGGGGTTAACAGGAAGGGAGGGTGTGTTAAAAGATTCTGAAATTGGAAAGAAAATGGTCTGTCTTGAAAGGCCAGGGTGGTAGAGCACAGAGAATGAAGAGAAGAAATAGGACTCTAAGATGAGATTGGAGAGGTGGACAGGACCCAGACCAAAAACCTGAAAGCCGCTGTAAGGCTTTTACTTTATTTTTTCTAATAGGACAGACGGTTTAAATCAAGGAGTGGAAAAAAAATAGATTTCTGTTTTAAAAATTGTACTTTTATGGGAGAGTGGAGAGTAGCAAAGAACCAGGTCAGAGGCCAATACCATCATTCTGTCAAGAGACAGTGGTGACAAAGAACCAAAAAACTATCAGGACTAAAGACACAGAGACAGTTTCCCCTACTTCATAAACCCAACTATAAGGAATTTAGTATTTTGAGTTGACTCACAATAAAAGATGCCTTCTAAATTTTAGTTCATTGGGAAAAAAGGACTGTTTCGGGAACCTTTGACAGTCAGCTCAAGGAAAATGTGAAAAGATGGGGAAAGAGTGGTTGTAAAGACTCAGGAAACCACATGTGGAATTTGGTTGAAGGAAGTATAAACAGTGCACGTAGGAACTGGAAGGGTTTCAGATACCTATACTGTATATCTTTCTGAGTCTAAATTTTTTCTCGCATATGATATTTTCCTTGTATACATTCCATTCTTTCTGCAGACTGAATTCCTCTGCATATTCATAAAATTAGTATCCCCAAACTTGAAATTCTTTATAGCTTTGGTTTGCCAAAGTGAAGCTCCTACTTTGACATGGGGTGCCTTTTCAACCCTAGAGCCCTCTTCCTTCTGGATTCAGGCTTTTTGTCTCCTGGTCCATGTTCTCTCAGGCCTCTGGATGGGTAATTTCAGTTTGTGGTTGCTTTCCACTTCAAGTATCCATCCCAGAAACAAATTGTTATCACACTGGGAGAGTTTGGTATGCATGATTGCTCATTTTAGAGGCTGTTGTCAAATTGGATTAATTTAGAAAAGAAAGCTAAGCCTAGAAGAAACTGAGTTCATATCACAAACTTAAAAGAAAACAATACTTTTACACTTAGAGAAACTAAAACAAACAAAAATTGAGTTTCCACACTAACCAACACCACTAGAACAAAATATAAAAAGGCAGGTCAGGCTTTTAATAACTTATGTCTTAGATTCTCTGATTAAGCAAGGCTTGAGCATGGGAAATCTTTGGTCTATTTTGTGCTGTTACAGTTTCTAATCACCCACAACCACCTAAGTTATGAAATGCTGTAAAATTTAAGGACAGAATGTTTATTCCCACTTTCAGCATTCACATATCATCTGCTCAAAGCTAGACTTTAAAGTTTGGACTGTGGAAAAGACACGTGCTTTATTGGTCTGAGGCATTCATGGTTTCTGTTGGAGACACCATCACCCTTGAAAGATGGAGGAGAGAAAATGAGACATCACCTTTGGTCGAGTGGAATTCAATTGCAGAGGACCATGGCTAGGGATAGCTTACAAAGCGCACCCCATTTTTCAAATCTCTGGCCTTTCATGTGCAGGTAGACACTCTGGAGCCATCTAGTGGCATAACATCATTGAAATAAAATAAGAAGAGCCAGGGTTGAGAATTGAGGAAAAGTCCAAATGTAACTCCAGCACAATCTAGCATTGTCTCACCCAGATGGGTCATGATTTCAGGAAGGTAACTGATATGGCAAATGCCCTGGTTCTGGGGAGGAAACTGACAACCTATGATCCTGCCTCATTCCCTGTGACTACAGTTTCTTCTAGTACTGTTCCTATGGGTGTATCACCTGGCGACCTGGATGGAGTGGAATTTATGAGCAACAGTTATTTTAATCCATGAGAAACAAAATATAAGACTGCATTTAACCAGTGCAAATTATAACATGTCAGTGACTTTACCATTGTCTCTTAATTAGTTCCAACTATTTTCAAATAAGAGGCTTGGGGCCGAGATAGAGTTTCAAAGTGTTTTTCAATGGTTTTAAGTTGTTATGGTAGTGCTTTATTTTGACTGATATTTATGGGGCTGGAGGAATAGAAGGACTGGAAGCATTTTTTCCTTTCTCTAAAACTGAAAACTGGTTCTCTCTATGATGATTTAGACTGGAACTGACTAAGATATATACTTGGAAGAGGTTTTCCTTAGAAAGTGCACTACTGCACTGACAGTGACTTTCTATTCATACTACCTCATTTCTTTTACTTACTAAACTAAATTAAGCTCTAGGCCACTGTTCTCAAACTTGAACATGCATTAGAATAAACTAAAACACCTGTTAAAATGCAGATTGCTCAGCTTTATTGGAGTTTCTACTTTAGATACGTCTGGGGTAATGTTCAAGAATTTGCATTTATAAAAACTTCCAAAGAGATACTGATACTGTTGGATGAGGGACTGCACTTTGTAAACTATTGTTGTGGAAAATTAAGGCATGGATGTTCATCTTTTATTGTTTTACTGACTCAAAGACAAAGCCTAACCATTCATTCTGGGCTTCTCAATGAGCAATAGGATTTTATGGCAGGTAATGTTTTATTTTTTAGAATAGATCTGGTTCTTCAAATGAGATCCTTCACAGAAACTCAGTGTATAAGACAGGTAAAAATAGAGCTACTTTGATTAAAGTGAAGGTGAGAGAACAGCACCTCTTCTGTCCTTCCTCATGAATTTCCATAGCAGATACTGGCACTGCCTCAGCAGAAACTGGGAGCCAGCATACAGCAGGCAGAAAACCAAAGCAGGTATTACTATCATTGCTGTCTCTTTAGCTACCCCTTATATGGTCACCAGATGCTCAGAAGTTTCTGTTCATCATCCAGATTGTTCCATTCCAGCCTCAAATACTATTTTCTACAAAATTCTTGGCTTGTCCCTCACTAATATATTCTACTGTGTCCAAAGCAGTGTAGTTATAATATAAATAAGAGAGTGTGCATTGTTCTTTTCAGAATAACACTTGATTACAAAATTTGTTTTGTAATAGTAGTCCATGAGATATTGGGAATGGTGTAAAATACCCATACACCATGAGGAGCATCTGTGCAGAGCTAAATTTTTCAGCACTTCTAACAGCTTGACATTCAGGTCCCCGTTGCTCTGGCTGTTGCCACTGTCCCCAGGATCACCGTCATGCTTTCCACCAACCCCTTCCACAATTACAAAACAGATAATTGTATTGATACTTAATGTATCACTTATCACAAACAATTACAAATATTTATTGAGTAACATTTTTGAACTATATCCTTTAATTCAGAATTCTCTCCTTCAATAGCTCAAAGATGGTTTATTATATAGCAAAGAGAAGGCAGGTTATGAATTTTCACCAACTTGCAGTTGTTCTAAGTCATGGCTTTTATCAATTTACCTATGGTAATATGTGACCCTATGAATATTATCCTAATTTAGATATTTCTGTGTTTCATCTCCAAATGAGTTCTTGAATCTAAACTACTACTCAAAAACAGAAAAGTGGAAAGTTCTATATCTCTTAGTACTGGGCTTTCCTTGTAATATTCTGAATTCAATCCGCTTCAGGCTGAAGAGATTTGCTTTACTTTCTGGGAGATAAGAATCAAAGATAAATAGTCCTATGGTTTTCCCACTGGAGATAAGACCCACTTTGACAATCAGAACAAACAGACTAATTTGATTAAGGATAGGTACACCTTTGCTACTGATCTACCAACAACATATAGGAAAATTTCAGAATAAAATAAAACCATTGGGAACTGTATGTCCACTTTTACCTTGTCATTTTTTAATGTTCACTGACTGAAGGTGAATTTCATTAAGAATATTTTAGACAGTCAATTTTCTTTCTCCAGGAATTTACAATTAAAGTCCCTATGCCCATTGGCAAGAAACTGTTCCCTAATCTGAACTGAAAAAAAAAGGAATCTAATTTATAAACACTACTATTTATATCTATTCCACACCTTGTTGGATATCCTCTTTGGCTTCAACAAAGAAGAGACTGTCTCAAGGAAGTGAAAGGAAAAATTAGCTAATATAAAGTGGAGATCCAGAAGTTAAAGGAAAAATTATACAAGTGAGTCTAGGTCATAGTATACAAAACAAACAATATAATTATGGTGACTCTATTTCATAGGTTGGTGTTGTTTGGCATATGTATTATAGTGCATATTCAGAACACAAAAACAATATCTATCATTAAAATTCCCAACATGTTTTTGTACACTCTTTTCTATTTCTTAGAATAGACACACTCCAGATTCCTGAAGAGGGGTGTGACAACCAAATATTTCTTTCAAGGTGGCAATAATGGAATGATACATGGAAAAAGTATGGTAGCATTTTTTATCTTCTCCAATCCCTTAGATGTTGGTGTAAACTATTATATTACCCAAATTAGTTTGCTCTGAGGATACAGAGCAAACAGAAGCTCAAAGCAAATCCTACAAAGAAATTCTTCCAAATACATTCATCAAGGGCTTTTTATACAGACAGCTTAGGGACTCTGCCTATGGCAGGCAGTGAGGGATGTGACATTAAGAAACAAAGATTAATTGCCCAACTTCAAATCACAAGGTGAGAGTGGAATCTAAAACATCTCCAAAGGTTTACTGTTCTAGTCTAGTCACCCTTTCTTTCTTAAAACCAGAAACAATGAGTAATTCTCTCTGTATCTGCTACTTTTATACTTAGGAAAGGAAAAGATAAAAATACAAATAAAAAGAGTAAAGAAAATATCCATCCCCCTGGAAACACCTGCTCAATTTCCTATGGAAAAAAAAAAAAATAAGGTACTTTAATAGTGCACTAAGGATTTTTGGGTAGTGGTCCAAATAAATCATCCAAACCGACAGACTTGTGATTTGTCAAGGTTTGTTACAAAGACTATGCCCTTAAGCCAAACAAGCATCATCTTTGGGGAGATTTTATTTGTGTTATCAATTCATATCTGGACAGGTCTTCTGCTGGTTGGCATAGCAACTAACTGAAGTTCATTGAACTTTCAGATGTGTGTGCTAACAATCTAAAGCTGATTTCCCCCCATGGGGACCAGAAAAGGCTTTCTTTGTTAAACCTCTCCAGTTGCATTGAAAAATATATCATTTTTCTCAAGCCTACAAACACACACATTTGAAATTTGGAAAATAATATTAGGAAAATTGTTTCTATCATGTAATATCATAATGGTTTTCCTCTGTTTTCTGAAAGGAAGGCTAAAGGTTTACAATATCATATTTTCTATCCATTTCTAGGTCTTTCCATAGTTATCTTAGGGAAATTCTTTCCAATAAATTTTTTTGTTTGAAGATTTTGTTGAGGACATCCGGGTAGCGATTTTGCAGAGTGTTGATATTTAGCATGGCCTCGTTAAAATTTTAGACACGGAAATGTTAGGTCTCCACTTAGGCGAAGATCTCAAGTAGCTTGCTTTCATGCTATGTTGGTTAAGCAAAGATTTAACTAATGTTCATTTAGAGAGGAAGCAGTGTCAAAACCTGTGCTCAGCACTGTGGGAGATGAAGAGGAACAAGAGATAGCATTGGCTTTTAAATTATGTATAATATGATTTCAAAAAAGGAACTAAAGGATGAGGAATATTAGTGAAGAAGATGTCTCTACTGTTGGGAATTGTAGAAAAAAAGACTAAAAAGGACAAGTTTGTAGTTACACCTTTGCCTTGCTTAGTTACCAATTTTGGAAGTCATATTACTATGAGAATTTAAAAAGCTTAAGTACAGAGTAAATGTTTTCCCCAGAAGGATGTAATACTTGACTTATGTGTACTTTATTATTATTTAATTAAGATGGAGTCTCATTCTATCACCCAGCCTGGAGTGCAGTGGCGAGATCTCGGCTCACTGCAACCTCCGCCTCCCTGATTCGAACGATCCTCTGGCCTCAGCCTCCTGAGTAACTGGGACTACAGACGCACACAACCACACCCGGCTAATTTTTGCATTTTTAGTAGACACGAGGTTTCACCATGTTGGTCAGGCTGGTCTCGAACTCCTCACCTCAAGTGATCCTCCCACCTTGGCCTCCCAAAATGCTGAGATTACAGGCATGAGCCACTGCGCCTGGCCAACTTATGTGTACTTTAGATAATCTAATATTTAAAGATATGAGAAGTAAAAGTCGCTTTTTGAAAATCTGCCCTCCCTTTATAAAGTAGGAATGCTATTCTAATTATTTGTTAAAGACGTATCCTTGCTTTTTGCTTCCTAATTAAAGTCTGTAAGCAATACCCAAGTTTGCAAATTTCAGAAAGATTTTGTCTCCTTTATTTTTCTGGAAGTATAGAAAAGATGTATCAAGCATGATTTTGTGCTTATTTCTTCTTACTGGATCTGTTTAAGGCTCCATGCTGTGATTAAATAATTACCATCCCAATACTCATGAAAACTATTTTCTTGTAGATTGAACCTGAGCCAATTCACTACCAATGAGGCTATTATACTTCAATGACTTTATTGATTAACAGTGATTAGGTCAAGGTTGCTGACAATGGGTAACTGACCAGTGCTATTTATAGACAACTACTCAGCAGCCCTGAACTAAGAGTTAGTCGCATGTGGTTTTGTAGGCAGCTGGACTCTGGCCTCCTCTGTCTGGGGGTCTTTTATAATGAAACTGTTGTATGGATTTTTCATTCATAGACCTCCTTTTTGAACTGAAGAGGCTGGTTTTGTTTAAGATGAAAAAGGGGGAAGTGAGAAATATTTAGAGTTGGGTTACAGGAGGCTGTGGGTACATGGGGAGAGAACTGAGTGGCCCACTCATTCTGAAGGCTGTGTGTGCTGAGGTTTAACATTAACTTATACTGCCATCATGTGGATAAAAGGAGAAAGTTTTATTCTAGTGGCAGCTGCAAGAGCTGCAGATAACTTAATGATAAATGGGTGGCCAAAGGCTGAGGGTTCAGACAGTGCATGTTTAATTAAAAATATCTTGAACCCCATGCAACTGTTTCAAATAAAACATTTTTGGGCATTTTCTATAGTGTCAAGAAAGCAATGCTCTGAGACTTCCAACAGTAAGGGCCTGAGGCCAAGCCTCCGTTATACAATGGAAAGTCTGAGGCTCCTTGGTACAGTCTCATCAGCCAAGTAAACAAAACAAAATCTTCTAAAGGTTAGACTAGAGAAAAAGTAAAAAAAAAGAAAAACAAAACAAGAGTAATAAATATCAATAACAAATGAGAATAACCGAAAGAAGCAATAGAAGATAGATTTGAAGCCAGTTACTAAACTGGTGTCTACACCCTGATAATCATTTACTGAGTCTTCTTAAATGAATAATTCTTTCATTCATACCAAAGAGAAAATGCCCTGGATAGCTAAACATGCAAGGAAGACATTATTTAAGACTATTGCATTAGAGGTCAAGAGCTCAAGGAAAAGCACCATGGATTTTAGGGGAATGTTGATCAATGTGATGTGATCATCTAGGTTTGCTCATTGCTGCTTATGGAAGTTAGGTTCCTACTCTCCCACAGAGACTGGCATATAGGCACTGTCTTTTTTGATTATTATATTTGAAAAGAATGGCTCCCAGATCCTTAAGAGATCACTGTGTTGTATGTAAAACTGGCAAAAGGGTCCAAGAAGATTTCCACGTAAAAGGGAGAGATAAATTATTCACAATCACAAGTTCTTGAAAGCAAATGATCTAAGAATAGGTGGTCAGGGGCCTAAAGTCAGGAAAAAAACCTGTCTAAAGTTTGACAAAGTTTGGGGGAATATCAAGACCATATTGGTGAGTCCCAGTCTCCTAATCTGTAAAATGGCCAGAGTAATCCCAGCTATCCTTATCTACAAGAGTGAATATGAGCACTGAAAAAAAAAAAAATAGAGAAACATGAATATGATATAAACCCAAAATGCAGTAGATGGTAAAGTATGGCTACTACTTTTGTCTATCCTATTTTTAAAATACGCACAAATTCAATTTCAAAGGACTAAATTGAAAAAGAAAAAAAAATGTTTTTCCAAAGCAGAGCAAGTTTAATAGAAAAATCTCAGATTCAGGTTTTGCTCTATAACTTACTAACCATGGAGCCTCAATAAAGTCATTTAATCTTTTTGAAACTTGAATTGATTGCATAATGCCTACCTCTCATTGTTGTTGTAAAATTAAAATGAGAGAACATGTAAAGCTGCCAGCACAATGTTGGCACTTAGTGAATACTAGTAGTTGCTGAAGTTGCATGAACTCTAGCTCTGTGTTGTGGGATTATTCTTGATTTGATTGGTGTCAGTGCCAATGATTTTCACCAAAATGTGGTGTAGCAAACAACCTTCAACCTCAGTGTCTTACAAAATTGAGCATTTATTTCTTGAAAGAAGGTATCGAAATATATTGTAGGTCTCACGCTTCCGCACAGGACTGGGAATTAAGTGATCCAAGCTGGGTTTGGCTGTGCTTGAATCCAGGCTCTGGGTTCACTTCAGGTCTAATCCATTTGCCTCTCCTTATTCTGGGGTGGTATGTCCTTCTCATGGTGATGACACATGCAAAAAGACAATGCTCATGACATATTTGCTAAAATTCAACTGGCTAAACAAGTCACATGGGCAAGCCCAAAGGCAAGAGGTGGAAAATGCACTGCATAGAAAGAGCAAGAGGGTGAAAATATATAATATTACCTCAGAGGAGCAAAGGATTCAGACCAATCATTCAATCTACAACCCTATCTCATCTATTATCTGCATATATTGTAGCTTCTCCCTCTCATACCTTGTTTTCTCAAATCTTGACATCTTCAATGGCAATTCATTGTGACAATAGAAAAAGTGTTTGAAAGTAAAGCAAAATCCTCGGAGAAAGGTGGGCAGGTTTTTAGCATATTCCCTACAATAATTTTGGAGGAAAAAAATTAGAGGAAAGCGTGACCTAAAGAAAATCTTTCATCTTTTGTAAAAAGATTTTATTATGCAGATGTCTTACATTTTTCAATTTTCTTTAAAGATTTCCCCTTATTGAAAAATATTCCTATGACAAGTTAAATGAAATGGAGATGCTAGGTTGAGGCAAAGAATTTGAAAGAGTTTGAAAAGTACAGGGGAAATAAATAACTATCAGAATGTGAGCAAGAGATGGATAGGAATGAATAGTTGTCCCCCGCTTTTTATCTCCCCACCTCCTACTCACACCCCAACTAACAAACCTGCGTCATTTGAGCTGAAAGAAGAATTCATCTCTGAATATAGATCTGAGTTAAAATCATTTTGCAATGGTCCTACTGTGGTTTTTGAGAACAATGCCATCTCTTAAAATAACTGTTTTCAATCGTGACCTTCAGTGTGTCTGAAAGTTTGTGATGATGAATAGTGAATGCTGAATGGCATGCTACAGAATGCAGTCCCTTAATTGCTCACAGAGAAGTCACATAGGATTTTTCAATCTTTCTGTTTATGCCAGTGCTTGGAAAAGATCACTGAGTTCGGATCTGTGTTGAGCTACCAGGCTGAATCAGAGATAAAATTTTCCATTTGAGCCAGCTACTCAGGCTTTGGTGAAATAATTTGGAGACGTGGGGGGCAGGGAGCACAGTGGGTAACTATGTTGTGCACAGACTCTGGCATCAGACATATGTGGGTATGAATTGTGGTTTTACCATTTCATGGTTGCGTGGCCTTAAGCAAGTTCATTAATCCTTTTGTTTTTCTCTCACAGTATCTGCAAAATAGGCATCATCATACCTCATGGGTTGTTTTGAGGATTTAACATGCTAATATATGTAAAATATTGCATACAATAAGCATGCAAGAGAAGACAGCTGTTGCTGTAGCTATTATAATGTATTATACATTTGTTTTCAGCAAAGAGTACGAAGGAACCCAGCTCTGTGACAAACCTGAGGCATAGACAGGGCAAGGGTGGAGGCTCTGGGGTGGGTAAAGAAAGGGTCTGATAAATCAGGTAGTTGGGTGCTCAGGGAATATACCTAAAGGAAATGTGGACCAAAACCAATGAAAGGGCAACAAAATGACCTCTTCTCTTTAAACCTCTTCTTCAAGGCTAAGCATTTAAAGCTCCTTCCTGAAAAATCATATTCATGTCAATGACCTTGAATTTAGTGACTGCAGCAGTGCACCGTGTATTTTTCAGCCTCTGGAATAATAGAGGGAAGGATGTGATAATTAATTTTATGTGTCAACTTGACTGAGCCACAGAAAACCCAGATATTTGGTTAAGCATTATTCTAGGTGTTTCTGTGGAAGTGTTTTGAATGAGATTCAGATGTGTTTATATATGTACATATATATTATGTATGTGTGTGAAGTATGTATACAATAGAATATATATATATATATAGAGAGAGAGAGAGAGAATAAATATACATATACATTGTATTGTTTCTATTTCTCCGGAGAAACCAGGCTAATACAGAGGATGTTGTACTTCTTGACTTTTGCTTCTAGAGAGTACTTCTGAAACAGTGCTGGAAGTCATTTGGGCTTAAGGTGTGAGGCAAATTATACTAGGAATTCTCCTCCAACTTCTGTGTTCCAAGGAAAGCAAATAATGATCACCCTCCCAGATAGCGCTAAAGGAGAAAGGAAGAGGCAGCTATATGTCAGGAATTCCACCTAGGAAAACCTTTGGATGGCATTGTGCTGGGAATTGGAAAAATAAGACACTTTCTCTACAAGCGGATTGAGCATGGCAGTGGGGAATCACAGAGGCAGCATGGTAAAGATTCTATAAAGCAACAGAGAGACTTCTGAGAACAAATCATGAGTCCAAACTGAGTTAGAAGTGGTAGTGTATTAGTCCATTCTCGCATTGCTATAAAGAAATACCTGAGACTTGTAATATAATGAGAAGAGGTGCAAAGCAGGAGCAAGACAGAGGGAGGAGAGGAGCCACACACTTTTAAACAATCTGATCTCACAAGAACTCACTCACTATCAAGACAACAGCAACAAGAGAATGGTACTAAACCATTCCTGAGAAATCCACCTCCATGATCCAATCACCTCCCACCAGGCCCCTCCTCCAACATTAGAGATTACAAGTTAACATGAGATTTGGGCAAGGACACAGATCCAAAACATATTAGATAGTGAGGCAAAGAATCTTCACCTTGGAAAGGAATGGAACTGGCAACACCAGGCTCCAGCCTTGTCAGAACATATTTGGAACTAAGAAATAAAATTAGGCCTCAATTCATACATGAGGTACAAAATGGCATGTTGTTACCTGAAACCAGGGAGAAGCCTGGTCACTAGGGCTAGAACACAAGGCACGGGATTACTAGAAGCCAATTTGTCCTGATGAGATGCACCTGAACTGCTAATAGGTGTTCTACCAAAGCTGTTTTAACTAGATGAAGGATAGCTCTGATTCAGGCTTCTGTGCTGCCTTTAAGACAAGGGACCTTGATGAGACTTTTGTAATGATCAGACTATTGGTAACTGGGCTTTGGAAAAACGACTCTTTCCAAAACTCTTTCTTCCAGATTTGTGGAAAGGAGGAGGTCCCTGTCTGTCTCCATCCTTGTCCAGGTCTTCATAGTCATGAAGCCTCCCTTGGTGAAATCCCATAAGACAGGACTCCAACATTCCTTCAACATTTCAGACTGAATCCTAGGATTGGCTCAACTCTTTCTAGCCATAATGTATGTGTTAGTCTTTTTTCATGCTGCTAATAAAGATGTATCTGAGACCGGATAATTTGCAAAGGAAAGAGGTTTAATGGACTCATAACTACACATGGCTGGGGAGGTCTCACAATCATGTCAGAAGGTGAAGGAGGGGCAAAGGCACATCTTACCTGGTGGTGGAAAAGAGGGCATGTGCAGAGGAGCTGCCTTTTATAAAAGCATCAGATCTCATGAGACTTATTATTTAATGTAGAGATGTGTCCTAAGGATCTCTCAGGCTGCGCCTGGTACACACTTTTCAAAGTAACACTAGTGCCCAAGTGGTCCTGAATTGAAGCAGTCTCTGCTCTACCCCTCTACTATTTGTCCCTCTCTGACTGAATTTGTTCTGATGGTTCATTAGAAAACAAGACATCAATTCTTTACCATTACTGAACTTCAGGAGGTTGGAAGTTACCAAAGCAATTTGTATGCTCTTTCTGGTTTTTTCCCTTCATCCAACTCTCACCCTCATTGTTCAGCCAGTTAAGATCAAACAGATTGTGAATGAATTCTATGACTTGATGCAAGACAGCCTGTTTCCCAAGCTGTCTTTTTATTTTATTTTATTATACTTTAAGTTCTAGGGTACATGTACACAATGTGCAGCTTTGTTACATATGTATACATGTGCCGTGTTGGTGTGCTGCACCCATTAACTCGTCATTTACATTAGGTATATCTCCTAATGCTATCCCTCCCCTCTCCCCTCACCCAATAACAATCTGGCAATAGCTAGGCAGCCTACTTGACTCAGGCCTTTCCTAGAGTCGTCTTTGAGCTGCTACTTCAAAAGATAAGGGCCTCATGAACATGGAAGTATGGTCTGACTTCACTGTGCCATATACTATCAAGCATCCTTTCCTCCCCTCCAACCCAGGTACCATAAAGCCTATTGAATACCCATTTCTCTGATATACTCACCTTGTTCTGAGACCAACTGAGCTCTATGCGAATTTATACAAATGCTGAAAGCAAAACATCTAAAATGAAGGTTTTAATGAGTTTGAGCTGCTATAAATGAACACCATAGGCTAGGTGGCTTAAAAATAAGAGAAATTTATTTTTTAAAGTTCTGAAGGCTGGGAGGTCCAAGACCAAGAGGCTGGCAGATTTGGTGTCTGGTGAGGATTCATTTCCTGGTTCATAGACAGCTGTCTTCTTGCTATCAGCTCACGTGGCAGAAGGAGAAAAGGAACGTTCTGAGGTCTTTTTAGAGCACTAATCCCATCCATGAGGGCTCTATCCTCATGACCTATGATGCAACAATGAATTAAAAGAGAAAAGTCTCAATTCACTGTGGATTTGCTGTTCTAATACCCCAAAACTCACTTTAATTTATTCTGCCTAAATGAACTCAGTAGATCAACCATGATGTGTTGTTACACATCACAGCATTCAAGAGACAATATACTTCCTGAGTAAAATATTACATAGTATACTACATCTCAAGTGAGCCACAAAAGGCAAGCAAATTCAGTAGATTCAGTTTTACTAACTATCAAACACATACAATGGATTATCTCTGAATTCAAGATTGTTCGCAATTCCCCAAGAGGTCAGAAGCATGAGGACTGAGAATGATGTCTAGATATTGCTTAGAATCACTACGAACTAGGAAGTGACCAAAAAATTGAAAATTAAATGACTTTTCTGGAACTGGAATGTAAACTCCATGTTTGACTTAATTAATACAGAGGCATTCAGAAGTAGTTAGCATTATTCTCATTTTGTAGATGAAAACACTGAAGATCAAAAAGTAAAGTGGCTTTCCTTAAATTACATATTTAGTAAGTGGTAGATTTGAGGTTTAAAATCTGGTCCTATGACTCCAGGCTACAGAAAAAAGATAGAGTATACAGAGGTATAAGCAGTTCTAGATTAACAGGCTGGAGTGAGGGGCAGAGAGAAGAAATAAGATGCAAGAAAATAGAGAAAATGAATTCAATTTCTGTCCATCTCCAAACCATATAAACCCCAAAGAGCCTCTTTCTCCTCCTTGTATTGTCCACATTGTTTGCTTGAACCCAATCTTCCTTCCAGATTTGGCTGTAAAACATGTTGTAGGCTAAAAAAAAAAAAAAAGTCTTAAGAGAGTAACTAAATCACAGATATTCTGGGTGATTTCTGAACTTTTAAATTTAAATAAGAATTTCCTTATTTAAATCAGACACATTCTCTAGAAACTGTCTCCATTTTTTGAGCAATATGAGGAGGCTATTAGTGTTGGCAGGGTTAGTTTGATGGTAAACTGAATAGGTAGGCACTCAACTTCAAAATGATTTAAAGGGATACACGGCTTCAAAATGTTTGTGACTGGAGTGTACCAGGATTTACAATCAGAAAGACAAGGTTTGAAACCTTGACATGACTAGATGAGTAAAACTGAACAATTCACTTTACCTCTTTGGACATAGAAATAAATGTCTAAGATAGATGCTTACCGAAATGCACACTGTAAGATCATGAAAGAACTGGGCTTGGAGCCCAGATCCACTGATACCTAGCCAATCATGTTAACTATGAAATAACCCACAGTAGACCCCAAGTAATTGATTGTTGCTTTCTAATTTGCCTACCTGCAGCCTGGATCCTGGACCCTTTGCCAGGCTGGATAATCACAGAACTATTATTTGTCAAATGGTAAACCCCAAGGGCCCTGAAACAACTCCTTGCAGTTCCTAGGCCCCACCACCATTCCCTCACCAGGCTGCAGCCTAGATAGAAAATGAATGCAACCTAAAAGGAAAAGGAGAGGCTTTTTAAAAATTAGTCCCCCAGGTGTCAAACTTTATGGTGTTTGGAAGTTATCTCATATCTTCATGCCCATTGTTTTATGTCATCTTACAAATTTGTCGTGATCATTATTATTCTCAATTTAAAATTTGGGAAACGGAGGCATAGAGAGGTGAAATAACTTTTCCAATATTGCACTGCTAAAGAGTGGCTAAAACAGGGCTTAAGGTCTACGCCTTTTCTCTGTCCCAAGCTTCCCTCCATGAAATATTGAGAAATGGGTTCATTTGATGAGAGAGGTGTTTATGGACCTACACGATATGTAGTCACTCTGAGCAAGTCCTTAGCTCTCAGAAAAAGGATGAAGGGAGAAGGTCATTTTCAGAGTGGTCTACACTGTTCTCATATTTCTCTCTGTCCTCTACCATGATGGGGGGGTCAAGCAGCTTCCTTCTCTTTCACTTGGGAGATCCAATACAAGAGGCACAACCACAAGACCAGCATCTCTGCTCCCTGGAATCACATGCCCCACACTGCGGGAGGAGACCCCTGGGCTCCCCCTTCACAGTCTGAGTCCCACTTATTTCTTACCCAGGCATCTCTATAAAGATCGAGCTGAAGGAATGCTGGTGTGGCTTTCCATTCCTTGCCCTTTATAACGCAATGTAATTGGTTCTAGTTCAGCTACCTGACAAGTGAAAATCTTCTACAGATTTGCATTAAGAAGAAAAAGCAAGCCAATCCGGCAGAGGGCAAGGGCAGCAGAAATCCTGTGTAGGTGTGTGACAAATGGGTTTATATGATTTCCTGCAAAATAAATACATACATAAATAAGCAAACAAACAAATAACACCAGGCTGCCTCCGTGCATACGCAATGCTCCGCTAGGTGGCAGCACACTCTGCACCTGGCTTCCTGCCTGCTCCGTTGGAGAGTGGAGCATGCACACTCCATAGGGAGGGGAAAAGGGCAGGACAGAAAGCAGAGTGGAACTAATATTTATTGAAGGTCTCCTCTATGCCAGGTCCTAATATAGACATTTTGAAATATATCAGTTGATTTAATTTCCACAACAACATATTGGGGTAGATGTCTCTGTTTTAAAGTTATTCACAATAACATTGAATTTTGAGGATTTACTCTATGCCAACCGTTGTACTAGGTACTCATTACTTCCTCTGACTCCCTTAATACCACTAAAAGTGATTATTATTTTATCCCTCTCTTACAGATAAGGAAACTGAGGTTTAGAGAGGGTAAGTGGCTTCAAAACCATACAAATATTAAGCCAGGACACTGAAATCTGAATTCTGGAAGTATGACATCAGCATCTGTAAACAACTGGGAATGACATTCCCTGAGTATATGAAAGATTAAGTATCTTCAAATATAAAAAGTGAGACTAGTAACTAATGCCAATGTTCCTAATAATAATTTTTCTTAGTATAAAATGAATATATATGGAGAAATTTTACATATAAGATACTGAGCAAAAGATTATAATTATCATCTATACTGACACAATCCAGAGATAACTACTATTATTTTTTCCCATTCTACTTTTGCCTGTGTGCATGTGCATGTGTTTATAATTGTTCCTGATATGGTTTGGCTCTGTGTCCCCACCCAAATTTCATGTGGAATTGTAATCCCCACATGTTGAAGGTGGGGCTGGTGGGAGGTGATTGGATTGTGGGGGTGGATTTTCCCCTGGCTGTTCTCATGGTAGTGAGTTCTCATGGGAGCTGATGGTTTAAAAGTGTGTATCTCTTCCCCCTTCACTCTCTCTCTCTCCTGCCACCACGAGAGGAAGGTGCTTGCTTCCCCTTCACCTTCTGCCATGATTGTAAGTTTCCTGAGGCTCCCAGTCATGCTTCCTGTTAAGCCTGTGGAACTGTGAGTTGATTAAACCTCTTTTCTTCAGAAATTATTTAGTCTCAGGTAGTTTGTTATAGCAGTGTGAAAACAGACTAATACAGTTCCAATCGTATTGAATATAAAGCTTTTGATAATTATATATATACTTGGGAATTTGGATTGTCCAATTTTTACTACTCTAACTTTTGTTGTAATGCACAGCCTTGGCTATGAATCTGAGCACACATCTCTACTTCTTTCTGTAGACAAGTTTTCTATAAATGGAATTGCTGGATCCAAGAATCTGGGCACATTTAAGCTAATACCTACTTCCAAATTATTTTTTATAAAGATTTTATCAGGTTTTTTTAATTTACACAAGCTCTGTATAAGATTGTCAGTTTCAATTGCTCCTGCTGGTGCCTTGATCTTGGACTTCCTAGCCTCCAGAAATGTACGAAATTAATTAATCTTGCTTATATGCCATTCAATTTAGGGTATTTTGTTTTAGCAGCCTGAAGGAATAAGACACCTGTAGTTAGAGTTGAAACTTCTACACTCTAATGAGGTAATCCTCATAATTATCAGCTTGTGTGTATAATTTAGCACCATCAAACTTTCTCACAGGATTTTACTCGGTGAGAGTGAAATCATTTTCATTCTTTAGTCTATGACATTGTACTTCCCTGTTTGTGTCCTGTTTCTGACTAGAATTTTCCTCTGTCATTAGAACATATTGCTCCATGAAAATCTTCACATTTTTACCAGAGTCCACTTATCCTAGTCCTAGCTGACTATGTAGCTTGGCTGTCTTAATATAAACACAAACTTAAACTTTTAAAATTTCTCAAACAAACATAGAGTTCATCCAAGTAGACAGAAAAGGCAGGATACAGAGACATTATTCAAGGCGAAGTAATAGAGCAAAGAATGAGGTAGATATGTGAATACTACTCCCAAGAATGACTAAAGTAGTGTTTCTCCCAGAATTCCAGGGTGTTTGACAGGTGTTGCTCAAAATGCAAGAAGAAACACAGTACTCTCTGCCCCCAATTTACTGTATAAATTTACAGAGTAAAAAGCTTGGAAAAAGTCCTACAATATGAAGACCTATTTAATCCAGTCTTTCTCATATTTATTTAACTATTGGACGTTTAGTGGCAGAAGGTCTAGTGAAATGTAAGTGTGGGAAATTCTGAGCTAGGAAAATGGGGTTCCCAGTAGTGACACTAGTAAGTTAGAGAAAAATGGGTCATGGCAGATCTTAGCTGTACTTAGCTGCCTGGAGTTGCTGGAGGGGCATTGTAGGTGTCTTGTTCAGCTTTGGGGACTGAATAACAGTGTTTGATCAGTTCATCAAGTTGGACTAAATGATTTTTCTTGAATAGATTATTTAATGCATTTACCCAATGGAAGAAACCATGCTTTGTACATAAAATAAAGTAACATTTCTTTAAACTTAAAAACAATTGGAGGGGGCAGGGAGGTGTAGCTCAAATTACACAAAGTTTCAGTTAGATAAGAGAAATAAGTTGAAGAGATTTCTTGTACAACATAGTGACCATAGTTAACAACAATATACTGTATTCCCAAAAATTGCTCAAAGAGTAGATTTTGATTGTTCTCGCCAAAAAAAAGTATGTGAGGTAATGCATATGCTAATTAGCTCAATTTAGCCATTCCACAATTTATACATATTTCAAATATGTTTAACATAATCAGTATGCACAATTATTATTTGTCTATGAATTACTTAATTAAAAGATATTTTACAAGGGAGAAAACTAGCATTTTCTTTTGTAAATAGATAACATTTAGTGTGATATGAGCAAGGGTCTGAAGCCAGGTGATGGATTGAGAGGACTTTGGAGTTGATAGGACTTCTCCCCTAGGACAGGTGTGGTGCCTAATTCTCATAATGGTCTTGTGAGCAGAGAGAAAACAATTCAAAAAGGAGAAGGAAAGACCAAAATTCTGTAGTTGATTAACAGAGGAGGTGAAGTAGAGAAAGGAATCAAATGATGCTCATGTTTATTAATTAATTTATTTATCCAGACAGCAAATATCTGCAATGCTGGTAACTGTAAGTATTAATTAAACCTTCCATAGGCCAGGCATAGTGGTTCATGCCTGGAATCCCAGCACTTTGAGAGGCTGAGACCAGAGGATCACATGAGCCCAGGAGTTTGAGACCAGCCTGGTCAACATAGTGAGACCCTGTATCTACAAAAATTAAAATTAAAAAAAAAAAACTAAAAAGATTTTTAAAAAACCCTCCACGGCCGGGCGCGGTGGCTCAAGCCTGTAATCCCAGCACTTTGGGAGGCCGAGACGGGCGGATCACGAGATCAGGAGATCAAGACCATCTTGGCTAACACGGTGAAACCCCGTCTCTACTAAAAAATACAAAAAAACTAGCCGGGCGAGGTGGCAGGCGCCTGTAGTCCCAGCTACTCGGGAGGCTGAGGCGGGAGAATGGCGTGAACCCGGGAGGCGGAGCTTGCAGTGCGCTGAGATCCGACCACTGCACTCCAGCCTGGGTGACAGAGGGAGACTCCGTCTCAAAAAAAAAAAAAAAAAAAAAAAAAAAAAAAAAAAAAAAACCCTCCACAGCCCCTACTTGTATTCTGGGAATACAAGAGAATGTGGTGTGGAAGGACTTTTTTTCTCTCCTCAGTGCCTCACAGAGATTGAACAATATTAACTATAAAGAAAATATAAATGCACAGAATAATTTTTATATAAGATGTGTATATACAAATAAAATATTCATTTTCTATCAGCCAAGTTCTATTATGTCTGTGTAGGTGTATTATATTGAATATATAGTGAAATATTTAAATCTTATAAGGAAACAAGATAAATCCTCTGATCCAGGCTAATAACTAATATTATCACACCTCCCAGAACTCATGCCCTGATGTTCATGCAGCATTCAAAATTCAGCTTCCAAATCACTCAGATTATTGTTTGTTATTTCATTGCACTGTTTCTTTTTATATTTCTATAATAATGATAATGACCAACTCATCAATGCCTGGTGAGCAGAGCATTCAAGCAGCAGAGAAAATCTATCGTGAAAGATAACCAGTTTCTCTAAGCTGAAATGATACTAAAAAATAAAAACACAGTCAAACAAACAAAAAAGAATACACCATGCAGCATCTGAAGAGAGTAGACTCACTCTTTGTTGCAATTTTAGAAAATGGGATATAACAACCTCTTTTGGTGTGGTGCCTGTGCATGTTTCAATATTTTATAGAAAATGGTAATATAATTTCTAGTCTCAGAAGTGAGCTGACATGACCAGTAATCTTTACTGGCCTCTGAAGAGAAGGTAAGGCAGATATAAATTGCAGCTTTGAAGATATGTGTATACTCACCAGCATTATTCACTGAAATAAAAGCTAGAATGTTATCTTGGAATTGAAATGAGTCAGAAATTGATAAATAACAAATCAAATTGTCAAGTGTGTACTTTGCTGCCTAGTTGAGGGATGCTGCATCCTAAAAAGGCTGAGAAAACAGTGACGTAAAAACAAAAGTGCTGAAGTCACATCGATATGGGTGTGACACCTCTCCCCACCACTGACTAGCTGTGTAACTTGAACAAGTTGTTTGACCTCTCTGAGCTATGATTTCCATTTCAGAAAAATGAGGAAAATCAATTACAAAACACATTTTATGATTTATATATATTTTTTAAAGTGACAATAAGTGTGTGCTGTAGAAAAGGGCTCAATAGCTATTCATTATTTCACCTCACACAACACTCTTATTGGACTAGAAGGTCATATTGCACTCAAATACTTAGAGAACAAGGATGTGGCCCCTAGTCTCAGAAGAGTTGCAATGTAGTTGCAGAAAAAAAATCAAAAGAGAAATAAACTAAGCAATTTTTTATGAGGCCCACTCAAGAAAAAGTAGTGAGCTACTTCTCCGTGAGTCTCATTGTGTAGTGCAAAGAGCAGATGTTTCAGGACAGAGTTAGTCACCCTTGATATACCTTGATCTAGGTGTTGGAGGGTTCAGATGCCACTAGTCATAGAACATCAGGAGGGAGCCCTCCAGGTGGGCAAAGAGTTTCAGCAAATACGATGGCATGAAAACATTTCAGAACATTAAATGATAGAAACCTCATTCCTCATAATTAATATTTGACTATCCATTATTTTATCTTCTACAACTGAAACAAACTTTTCCATTTTAGGCATCACTGAAAAGAGGGTTCAATAATGAAAAAGAAAACAAACAAAAAAGTACAAAAGACTAATACATAGTTTTAAAATATTCAGCCTTGTTAGGAAAGAAATACAAACTAAAATACTTTTTAAAATCATGGTTAACTAAGGGCCGGACATGGTGGCTCACACTTGTAATCCCAGCACTTTGGGAGGCCGAGGCGGGCGGATCACGAGGTCAGGAGATCGAGACCATCCTGGCGAACACGGTGAAACCCCGTCTCTACTGAAAATACAAAAAAATTAGCCAGGCGTGGTGGCGGGCGCCTGTGGTCCCAGCTTCTAAGGAGGCTGAGGCAGGAGAATTGCGTGAACCCGGGAGGCGGCGGAGCTTGCAGTGAGCGGAGATTGCGCCACTGCACTTCAGCTGGGCAACAGAGCGAGACTCTGTCTCAAAAAAAAAAAAAAAAAAAAAAATCATGGTTAACTATTCAGATTTCTAAATATTGGAGAAAAAGGGGGAGGAGGAGAAGGAGAGGGGAAGGAATAAAAGTCTTGGTGCAAATATAGGACAATAGCCATTCGGATGGATTCCTGGTTGGCGTGGATTGGTACAATCTTCTTGGAAGTCAATTTGATATTATCATCATAATTTTAAAAGATTTATGTAATTTAGCCCAGCAATTCTCAAGAAATTTATGTTAAGCATATAGCTACAAGAATGTTCATGACAGCTCTCAGATAATAGTGAATGATTAGAATAAATCTAAATATCTTACGAATGACTGATTAAATGATTTATGTCATATCTATTCATGGACTCCTATAAAATCATAAACATTATGTAATATTTATCATTTTCCACTTAATAATAGAGATATTTCAATATAAACCATTTTAAATGTGGCTATAAATATATACAAATAGAACAAATGTTATTTTGAGAGTGGTCATTGTTTGGTAATACTGTTTGAATTACCAAGTAATACAAATGTTTTAGTTTGTTCATTTGTACCTTCTGAATTTCCTACAGTTTTCCCTTATTTAATGAGATCTTAAAAAACACCAAAGCAAATGAGAAGATATTATTCAATGCAATAAGAACTAATTTTTCAGGATCTACATACAGGATGAAAATCTAGAGGAAAATACAGTAATCTCTATGGTCACATGTAGAGGGAGAATACATTCTAAAAAGTAAGTGGACCAGCGATGGCTAAATTCAGCTTTGTCATAACTTATTCAACAATGATTACTGTGTATCTTGAGAACTATACTGATTTTGACTACGGTAGTATAATGAGTTGTACTATCAGTGGCCATTATACAAGGTTATCATAAGGGCAGAATTTGTCTAGGAGAAATATGACTTTTCCATTGTAAATCATCCTGAGAAGAGGTATCAATACCGGACATAAAATAGTGATTGACAGTAATCTTGCATATAAATATTAAGTATTTTCAGGGCTAGTCCAGGCATATAGCTAATTTTATGATATGGGAAAGTCTTTGTCTATAGTTTCTAAGAATAGTCGCATCTTGTAGAAATTGCAAATAACTTTCCCTATTGAATTTCCCTTCTGTTATTATTGAACCTGTAACGATATTCAACTATGATTTGCCTTAGCTGTGCGAGGGGCATTATGATAAATAGAAGATTAGGGTTATCAAAGCCACTTGAGTCAGGGAGAACAGTGTTCATTAGCTGGAAAGAAAGATGGCTGATGAAGTGCCAGATTCCCAGGCACGGTGATAAGCAACAGCAATGACAGATGTGTAGATCATGAAAGCATCTCCAAGGTTTTTAAACAAATTCTGTGCACTTGAACTGAAGATTTACATTGAATTAACCTAAAATAGAAACGGTGAGTTTAAAATCAAAGTAATTTGGATGTTCAAAGTCTTCGTAAAGTTAATGATACCTGGAGAACTTAGACTGAGCCCTAGGTGACATGGCACAAGCATGTTCCCAAAAATACATCAATTGACTCCAACTCAAGAAATACCATTAGTTCCTGATGCATATTCATCATAGAGAGGACTTAAGATTACACTCTGGTTTCTTCAGGCTTCACCAAGATACAAATACAAATGAAGTCGTATTAATGGTAATAATTGAAATCCTGCAAGGCTACTCCTTAACTACACAATGGATAACGTCTCGCATCTTTTGAAAATTCTGCCCCAATCACTTCTAAAGGCCACTAGAAGAGTTACTTACAATTCACTAACATTTATGCCATGTTTTTACACTGTTAAAGAGTCAATTGATGATAGCGCCTTGATTCTGGCACTGCTGCTAGCATCTATTCTTCATTGCACTGGGGTCATTAATTTATTCAAAAAATATTTGTTAAACAACTACAATATAATATCTGTTCAAGTGGCTGTATAAAACAGAATGGCGTAAATAAAACAAAAATGTTCTTATTCTCATAGAGCTCACATGGCAGAAGACAGAGAATACATAGGTAGGCAAATAGACATACAAAATGCTAGGTTGTGATAAATGCAATGATGACAAATAAAGCAGAGTAAGAAAATGCAGAGTGATGGAGGTGAGGACAAGCTTTTTAAACAGGTGAGTCAGGGAGGACATGTTTATGCAGAGATATGTTTGAAATGAGGGAGCAAGCCAGGTGGTTATCTGTGCAAAGATCATTCATAATAGTGGTATCAGTGAGGGCAGATGAAGATTCGTGGGCCCTTTCTGTGGCTAGTGATAATGTTGAGACTGGGGAGAGTCTGTGTCAAACAGATAATTACTAGTACACCCAAAGCTATATTACCAAATATAAAATTATCAAAGTATCACTAAATGGAGGCAATTCATATTTTATGCCAGAGAGGAACAATACCCATTCTTACACCCTATACTGAAATTTGTCACTAGAGGTATTGAAGAAGCATGACTTTAATGCAGACCCTCAAAGTTTCCAGGGAAACAACTCCCTCTTTCAACTTCTCCTTATAGAATCTTTCTCTTGAGAACTAATGCATGAATCCAGGGATCAGGTTAAAAGTTAGACATAATGCTAACTTGTTCATTCCATCCTTCCCTTCAAACTCTATAGTGCGTATTTACAACCCTAATCCCCTGCCGTGCTATAAAAATGACTCATACAATTCATGTTTTGTTAATACTTTATCTCTTTCATGTAGCATAGTGTGGAAGTTCACAAATGCCCCAAACCAAATTTGAAGAAACAAATTAAACCCACCAGTACCATAGCCATGTCCTGATACATCTGAATGCCAGCATGGGCACAGATGAGACTTGGATTCTGATTTTCCCCAAATTTATGGGAAAATTAATCTGTAGATGAGACAAAGGGAACAGGGAGCTGAAATAATACTATTTTCATAAAGCATTTCTCAAGTTCTGATGGGAAGAGATTGGCTTCCAAACCAAACAGATACAGATTTACAGTGTTTATTTTTCTGTGTGTCTGCCCCTAGACGAGTACATTCACTCATCCATTCTTCACTTACCAGGCTCTTATTGAGGACATACTGCCTTTTGAGCCCTGTTCAGGCACAAAGTATGCAAAGATGAATCAGGCTTTTAAAAATTCTCTTGTTAACTCATTTACTAGTGGGTAAGACAGATAAAAACAAGTATGTCGTTATTCCAGTTATTTAGTGTCTCTAATCCTCAGTTTCATTAAATCTAAAAATGAAGCACAATACCTCCTTAGCTAGATAATTACAAGGATTAAATAGTTAAAATACATCAAACACCTAGCAGAATGTTGGACTCATAATAGGCACCCAATAAGTGCTAAAAAGCAGCACAAGGCAGAAGAAAGAGCATTAGTTAATTCAGTGGATCTCAGACTCTAGGGAACATCAGTATCCTTTGGAGGGGGCTTGCTAAACAGACGGCTGCCCACCCATCCCCCACCACCAGCAATTCAGATTCAGTAGATATGGGGTGGTACCCAAGGATTTGCATTTCTAGCAG
The DNA here is from genome assembly GCF_008728515.1 of Papio anubis. Taxonomy (NCBI): domain Eukaryota; kingdom Metazoa; phylum Chordata; class Mammalia; order Primates; family Cercopithecidae; genus Papio; species Papio anubis. The sequence continues at coordinate 88,707,840 of NC_044987.1, forward strand.
TTCTTAGCTGATGCTGATGCAGTTAGTCCAAGAAGCACATTTGAGAATCACTGGCTTACAGAATCAGATGTACCTGCAATGTCATTCCAAAGCTCTCCTTTACCATATCTGTGGTCATGGATGAGTAACTTAAATTATCTTAGTCTCTGATTACACATCTCACAATTGAGGATACTAATATATATTTCACAGGACTGCTTTGAAAGGACTCACTAATACAGTTTGGCATACAGTACGGGAACAACAGTCGTAAATTAGCTCTTGTTTAGTCTGTTTTCATTTATCTGAGCTCTGAAATTACTATTGAAACTCCTCAGAACTTTCTAATTTTCATGAAAGTAATTTTATAAGATTATCTTTTCTGCTGGACAGAAAGCTCCTCAGAAGAAAGGACATGATTTTCTACATTCTTCGTCTAATATAATGCCTGGAATATGACAGATATTCCCACAATATATGTATATTGTCTTTATTATAACTGGGTCTTTCTAAAGATACTGTATGCCTTTGTTATTTTACCCTTTTGCTTGTTTTCCAAAAGAAGGAATTTCCAATAAATAGAAAGTTGCAGAAATTTTGCTGTCTTTCAAGCATAACTCACATACCATTGTCTATTGATTAATCAGACAAGTTCTGTTTCTAGCATTTAAGCAGTTGTTCGAAAACAATTACATAAACTTTCTCAGATGTGATATTGACCTTTCTTCCTGTTCCCTGACCACTGCTCGTGGAAATGCTGTTTGCAATTATTTCTCCACAACCTTGATCTTGGCGTCATTCTGCTCACTATCTTGTAGTGGCCAATTTTATATCATCTCATACTATTGTGGTACTCAGGGTTATCTTGATAGATGTGCAACCAGTGTAGTCAAACAGGACCCTGGACTTAGAAAGACTCTGTGCTTGGTTTAATGCTCTGTGGTTATCATCTTTAAAGTCTAATTTTTGGACAAGCGACTTGAATTTTTATTTTGCACTGGGCCCTGCAAATTATGTAGCTGGTCCTGCTGGTACTAAAGCTGGGATTCCCAGGAAATGCAGATGCTACATCAACAATAAAAAAACAAATTCTACTTATTTCATCTTTTGCCAACTCATTTGTAGGTTTCTCAAAAACTACATAACCTTGGGAAGATCACTTCAATTCAATGAGTCTGAACAACCTCATCTTAATTGGATGCTTTTTTATGTACTTCTAGTTCTAAAACACTATCAATTTGTTAATTTCTAAATACAGAGTACTTTACAACTTAAAAAAGGAACTGCTACTTTAAGGACCAACATTTGCTAAATCCATCTAAATCCATTCAATGTCTTTTAAGATGAAAAGCAGATGGTGAATGTATCATAAGATACCATTACTTCTGAATTCATATAACTATATACCTTGCATTTCCATGTAATTTCCTGGGGATAGTCAATCCAAGAAAGCTTCCTATACCTTAGCCTGAAAAATGACACATCAACAGCATGCTGAGCCTTCCCATTACCGGGAATGCAGGGCCTATTAAACTGTGAGGATGCATATGCACACCTAATTATGTTTATGCCTCCTTATAAATCAGCAAAGTGAAAGCATATGCATGCTGAAAATTACCCATAATTAACTTTCCTAATTGCACCCAAATAAAGAGGGAAATAATTCACTTCAGAGTATGTTTTCATCCTTTGGGCAAAGCCTACACTCATCTTGTTTAGGTTTTGAAAAATTGTCTTCTTGTTCATAAATGGAAATTAATTCTTTGTATGCCAAACCACAACATAGTTCTTCCCTGGGTGTTGAGCCAGAGAAAATGAAAAGATTCAAATATGAATGTCAGAGGACTAGAGCAGGGATCTAGGTAGCAAAAAAGCATGCAGAGGAAATTCTAGGTAAATGAAAACAATTCCTTCATTCTGATGAAGAGGGCAATGCAGATGGTGACAGGCCAACCGCAGATACAATAGGAGGCAACAACCAGGGACAGATCCTCAGGGAAAAGAAGCATTAAATTTAGATGTCGGACAGAAGATTCAATTTCATGACAGTAATTGAGATCAATTGGGGCACCGTCTGTTCTCCTTACCCACCATTTCCCTTGTAGTTTCTCTGAACAATTACTGTTCTATTACTGGCAGGATTAAGATAAGACAGGCAGGAGTTGTGCATGCCTAATTGGGCTTCCAGATATGGTTTATTGCTATCCTTAGGGACAGGAACCAGAAAGAAAAGGTGTGGAAGGAGAGGATTAAAAACAGGGCTTGGACTCAGGAAGGGGAACATCACACACCGGGGCCTATCATAGGGAGGGGGGAGGGGGGAGGGATTGCATTGGGAGTTATACCTGATGTAAATGACGAGTTGATGGGTGCAGCAGACCAACATGGCACAAGTATACATATGTAACAAACCTGCATGTTATGCACATGTACCCTACAACTTAAAGTATAATAATAATAAATAAATTTAAAAAAAAAAAAAAAAAAAAACAGGGCTTTTGATGTTCACAAAAAGAGAAATCAGTCTGCTGCTAACTCCGAAGTGCAGAGTCCTGAATAAGAAGTCTGAGTATCTGCCTTCTGATCACTCTCACTGGGTGCTTTGCATCCGTGGTGTCATTTAGTCTTCATATCAGCACCGCTGTTGTCCTCATTCACTGTGCAGATGAAAATGAGGATAAAGAAATCAAATAAGATGACCCAATAGTAAGTTGATGGAGTGAAGTTTCAAACCTCAGGTTATTTCTTACCCCTAAGCCCTTCTTTTAGGCTACACTGCCATGCAATTCAAGAGAACCCCAATTCCCAGACTAGATCATTTGCATTTTGGCAAAGATGTAGATGGACTTTTATTTTCTTTTTACTACATTAACAATTTTAAAATATAGAACAAATGAATTATTGGCTTTAAAATGTGTATCATATGACTTTACTGGCTTCTGTTGACCTATGCTAGGATAATGTTTTTATTTGAGCCTACCTACTATCTTTGAAAGCCCTCAATTTTAGTTTTCCCAAATAATAATTTTAGCTTTCCCAAAGGAAAAGGATAGAAAATTTTCATCTAGCCTCTAAAAATAACACTCACTTTTGCAATATTTTGATGAGAACTAAATAACTCAAGGAAGTCATGTGTTTGGACGTTAAACTTCAGGAAAGCAGAATGGTGAATGAGACCAATTCTTCTTTTTTTAAATTATTATACTTTAACTTCTAGGGTACATGTGCACAACATGCAGCTTTGTTACATATGTATACATGTGCCATGTTGGTGTGCTGCACCCATTAACTCATCATTTACATTAGGTATATCTCCTAATGCTATCCCTGCCTGCTCCCTCAACCCCATGACAGGCCCCAGTGTGTGATGTTCCCCACCCTGTGTCCAAGTGTTCTCATTGTTCAATTCCCACCTGTGAGTGAGAACATGTGGTGTTTGATTTGCTGTCCTTGTGACAGTTTGCTCAGAATGATGGTTTCCAGCTTCATCCATGTCCCTACACAGGACATGAACTCATCCTTTTTTGTGGCTGCATAGTATTCCATGGTGTGTAAGGGCCACATTTTCTTAATCCAGTCCATCATTGATGGATATTTGGATTGGTTCCAAGTCTTTGCTATTGTGAATACTGCCGCAATAAACATATATGTACATGTGGCTTTACAGCAGCATGATTTATTCTTTGGTTATAAACCCAGTAATGGGATTGCTGGCTCAAATAGCATTTCTAGTTCTGGATCCTTTAGGAATTGCCACACTGTCTTCCACAATGGTTGAACTAGTTTACAGTCCCACCAATAGTGTAAAAGTGTTCCTATTTCTCCACATCCTCTCCAGCACCTGTTGTTTCCTGACTTTTTAATGATTGCCATTCTAACTGGTGTGAGATGGTATCTCATTGTGGTTTTGATTTGCATTTCTCTGATAGCTAGTGATGATGTTATTTTTTCATGTATCTGTTGGCTGCATAAATGTCTTCTTTTGAGAAATGTCTGTTCATATCCTTTGCCCACTTTTTGATGAGGTTGTTTGATTTTTTTCTTGTAAATTCGAGTTCTCTGTAGGTTCTGGATATTAGCCCTTTGTCAGATGGGTAGATTGTAAAAATTCTCTCCCATTCTGTAGATTGCCTGTTCGTGCTGATGGTAGTTTCTTTTGCTGTGCAGAAGCTCTTTAGTTTAATTAGATCCCATTTGTCTATTTTAGCTTTTGTTGCCATTGGTTTTGGTGTTTTAGTCATGAAGTCCTTGCCCATGCCTATGTCCTGAATGGTAGTGCCTAGGTTTTCTTCTAGGATTTTTATGGTTTTAGGTCTTATGTTTAAGTCTCTAATCCATCTTGAATTAAATTTTTTATAAGGTGTAAAGAAGAGATTCAGTTTCAGCTTTCTACATGTGACTAGCGAGTTTTCCCAGCACCATTTATTAAATAGGGAATCCTTTCCCCATTTCTTGTTTTTGTCAAGTTTGTCAAAGATCAGATGGTTGTCGATGTGTGGTATTATTTCTGAGGGCTCTGTTCTGTTCCCTTGGTCTGCATCTCTGTTTTGGTGCCAGTACCATGCTGTTTCGGTAACTGTAGCCTTGAGGTATACTTTGAAGTCAGGTAGTGTGATGCCTCCAGCTTTATTCTTTTGGCTTAGGATTGTCTTGGCAATGTGGGCTCTCTTTTGGTTCCACATAAACTTTAAAGCAGTTTTTTCCAATTCTGTGAAGAAAGTCATTGGTAGCTTGATGGGGATGGCATTGAATCTATAAATTACCTTGGGCAGTATGGCCATTTTCACGATATTGATTCTTCCTATCCATGAGCATGGAATGTTTTTTGATTTGTTTGTGTCCTCTTTTATTTTGTTGAGCAGTGGTTTGTAGTTCTCCTTGAAGAGGTCCTTCACATCCCTTGTAAGTTAGATTCCTAGGTATTTTATTCTCTTTGAAGCAATTGTGAATGGGAGTTCACTCATGATTTGGCTCTCTGTTTGTCTGTTACTGGTGTATAGGAATGCTTGTGATTTTTGCACATTGATTTTGTATCCTGAGACTTTGCTAAAGTTGCTTATCAGCTTAAGGAGATTTTGGGCTGAGATGATGGGGTTTTCTAAATATACAATCATGTCGTCTGCAAACAGGGACAATTTGACTTCCCCTTTTCCTAATTAAATACGCTTTATTTCTTTCTTCTGCCTGATCACCCTGGCCAGAACTTCCAACACTATGTTGAATAGGAGTAGTGAGAGAGGGCATCCCTGTCTTGTGCCAGTTTTCAATGGGAATGCTTCCAGTTTTTGCCCATTCAGTATGATATTGGCTGTGGGTCTGTCATACATAGCTCTCATTATTTTGAGATATGTCTCATCAATACCTAGTTTATTGAGAGTTTTTAGCATGAAGGGCTGTTGAATTTTGTCAAAGGCCTTTCTTGCATCTATTGAGATAATCATGTGGTTTTTGTCTTTGGTTCTGTTTATATGCTGGATTACATTTATTGATTTGCATATGTTGAACCAGTCTTGCATCCCAGGGATGAAGCCCACATGACCATGGTGGATAAGCTTTTTGATGTGCTGCTGGATTCAGTTTGCCAGTATTTTACTGAGTATCTTTGCATCGATGTTCATCAGGGATATAGGTCTAAAATTCTTTTGTTGTTGTTGTATCAGGATGATGCTGGCCTCATAAAATGAGTTAGAGAGGATTCCCTTTTTTTCTGTTGATTTGAATAGTTTCAGAAGGAATGGTACCAACTCCTCTTTGTACCTCTGGTAGAATTCAGCTGTGAAACCGTCTGGTCCTGGACTTTTTTGGTTGGTAGACTATTATTGCCTTAATTTCAATTTCAAAGCCTGTTATTGGTCTAGTCAGGGATTCAACTTCTTCCTGTTTTAGTCTTGGGAGGGTGTATATGTCCAGGAATATATCCATTTCTTCTAGATTTTCGAGTTTATTTGCATAGAGGTGTTTATAATATTCTCTGATGGTAGTTTGTATTTCTGTGGGATCAGTGGTGATATCCCAATGAGATCAGTTCTTAATGGATGACAGTGTCAGTCCTTATGGTGTCTCATCTTCAACATCCCAGGTGGTATGCCATGGTACCCAAAGTGGGGTTGTGCATTGATTTTGCCTTTAGGCCTCAGAACCTACCTCTTGGCTTCCAGAGATTTTATAAACTACCTAATACTCTTTAATAAATCCTTTTTCTACTTTTGCTGGCCAGAGGGGATGCTATTGTTTGCAACTAAACATTGTAATTTTGACACTATCTTAAATATGAACTCTTCCCTGGCATCCATCAACTTCCCTCGGCAGGTGGGGGGGGTGGGGAACTTTGGTAACATCACCTAATACTTGTCCACAGCAGTATTCTAATCAGTGTGACTCATACCAGGCCTTCCCTGTACTCAGAAAGCAATCCTATTCAATTAGACACCTCACTAGGCTTACTATGCTGGAAATCATAGAGCGACTGGTTTCAAGGATCATTTATTTTATATATTAGTACCTAGACTAAGCCCTTACCTATGAGTAAATATAAGGATCTGCTCATCATCCAGCCACCAATAAAGTTTGCACAAAAAGGAAGCACAGGGCAAGCTCACATCAAAATCAGTCAATTCCCAAACAAATCTCTTCTGCATTCCTGCTTGTTTCCTACATTTGAACACTGGAAATGGCTAAGTGCTAGGAAACCTAAGGTTCACATTTATCTTACTACCTTCATACCTCTGATTTTCACATTTTTATTACAGAATTCTATGACCCACTCCCATCACTTAAGTTAAAAACCTGTTATTTTTTTATTATATCTATACCATTAGTTCTGAATTCAATTCAGTTAATTGTATCTACTTCATATTTTTTCAAATTCTTCCTGTGTCCATCTACTCATTACTTATATCAACAGTCCCCTACTGGCTTTCCTTGCTTCCAGTTTCCTTGCTGTTTTTTGTTCTCCATAAGTATTAGGAGGGAGATTTTTCCAGAGCACAAATATGATCATGCCTGCCCATGGCTTAAACTCTTTTAATCACCTACAGAATAAAATCCCAACTTGCCAGCATATAGGACATACACGATGTGGCAAAACCTGCCCCTCCATCCTCATTTGCAGCGTTCTCCCACCCACAATATAAAAATCAACCCTTGATAAACTGCAGAAACACACACAGTTATCCAGTTTTCCCTCTTAGCAACACATCCTGTATAGAGTGGCTCAAAAACCTCAGCTCTAAGGACCCTTCAATGTCTGTGGACCAATTTGAGTTTTTCCTCTGTGCTCCCATACTCCCAAAATGTCTTATTCATTCGTTCCACCCTCCATTATGTGGTCATAATTATCTGTTTGGGGTTCTGTCTCTTCACCTAGTCTCTACTTCCTCTTATCACTGCCTACAAGAGGGGTCAGATTTGATGCCTGTCTTGTTGGTCAGTGACTGATGCTTGACAGCTTGTGTAAATTGGATTCTCTCAGCTGATTTCCATGAATTATTGTTGCCGTTAGCATAGACATTCTTAGGGCTCTTGAATTCCTCAGAGAACCTCGTGTTACTCTTCAACGAATACACCTGTGTCTAGTAGTGGATGAGACACATAATTATTTTAATGATGATAATTAATAATAATGATTATTATTAGCTACTATTTGCAGAATGTCAGTATATGGCACCAAGTCATTTAATCCCATCACAACACTATGCTAGAAGTAATATCATTGTCACCTTGTAGATGAGGAAAATGAAGTAGAGAATAATTTAAAACATTGCCAAGTGTCATGAAACCTAGAGAAGGCAAAGCCTGCAAATGAACTACACTCTGTCTGATTCTAAGTTTTATGTGTGTAATCATTTAACTTTGTGGAGCAGAAGTGGCTCACTTATTTAATTGGACTGAACTGCATTTGCTTTGCTTCTTTAACAGCTTTATTCACATAATTCACGTGTAGTACAATTTACTCATTTAAAGTATACAACTCAGTAATATTTTCAGATATATGCAATCATCTCCACAGCCCATTTTAGAAATTTTCATTATCTCATAAAGAAATCTGTTGTGAGAAGTCAGGGACCCCAAATGGAGGGACCAGCTGAAGCCATGGCAGAAGAACATAAATTGTGAAGATTTCACAGACATTTATTAGTTCCCCAAATTAATACTTTTATACTTTCTTACACCTGTCTTTACTGCAATCTCTGAACATAAATTGTGAAGATTTCATAGACATTGATCACTTCCCCAATCAATACTCTTGTGGTTTCCTATACCTGTCTTTAATCTCTTAATCCCATCATCTTCGTAAACTGAGGATATATGTCGCCTCTGGACCTTGTGATGATTGCATCAACTGTACAAATCACAAACTGTTTGTAGAGCATGTGTGTTTGAACATTATCAAATCTGGGCACCTTAAGAACAGGATAACAGCGATTTTCAGGGAACAAGGGAGATAACAAGGGCATCTGGCTGCCTGTGGGCTGGGCAGGACGAGCCATATTTCTCTTATTAACAAAAACGGGTAAGAGAAATATTGCTGAATTCCTTCCCCAGTAAGGAATATTAATAATTAACAGCCCTGGGAAAAGAATGCATTCCCAGGGCGGAGCCTCTAAAATGGCCACCCTAGGAGTGTCTGTCTTATGCAGATGTAGATAGGGATGAAACATGCCCTAGTCTCCTGCAGTGCCCCCAGGCTTGCTAGGATTAGGAAATTCCAGCCTGGCAAATTCTAGTCAGACTGATTCTCTGCTCTTGAACCCTGACAATGTGTGCACAGCAGGACATGGAAGTTCATTAGTGATTCTAGTTTTGCCCTGACCTTCTGCCTTGTGATCTTTTGTTGCCCTTAAAGCATGTGATCTCTGTGACCCACACCCTATTCGTACACTCCTTCCCCTTTTTAAAATCGCTAATAAAAACTTGCTGGTTTTACGGCTCAGGGGGCATCATGGAACCTGCTGACATGTGATGTGTCCACCAGACACCCAGCTTTGAAATTTCTCTCTTTTGTACTCTTTCCCTTTATTTCTCAGACCGGCTGACACTTAGGGAAATAGAAAAGAACACTTGTTGAATTATCGGGGGTCGGTTCCCCCGATAGAAATCCTGTACCTTTTAGCCATCACTTCCCATCTCTCTACCCAACACTCTCAGCCCTAAGCAACCACAGCTTACCCTGTCTCACTAGAGATTTTCACATTCTTGATGTTTTGAATGAATACAATCATATAATATGTGTCCTTCTGTGTCCAGTTACTTTCAAGTAGAATAATGTTTCAAGATTCATTCCCTATTAGCATGTATAAGTACTTCATTCCTTGGTGTTTGCTTTGCTTCTTTTGGCTGGTTTTCTAGTCTGTTCTTATCTGAGAACAGTAACTTCCTTATACCAGGGCAAGAAGGGCTTCTTTCCTGGACTTTGTCCTTGAAGGGCACTTCTCTGTCCCTTCTCCACCAGTGCCCAGTGCCCTTTCCTGTGGGGTAAGTCCTCAGGTCCAGGTACCTGGGGCCCAAGAATATCCTGATCAAGTAGCCCAGGGCCTGTGCATCTTCTCAGAGACAATTCTCAAAGTGAACCCCTCCCACCATTGGTGAGGCCACCATTTGTTGTGAAGTATGAATGTGACTTTGACATGAGGGCTGGGGTGTCCATATATATGCAGACAGGGTCCTTCACACAGTCCAGTGGAGCTGGGGGTGGGAAGAAAAGGTGAAGTGCAGTTGAATAACACGGAGAAATTTGAGAATGCCTAGCTTAATCCTAAACTTGCTAAACAAAGCTATATTTGTCAAAATAGGAGAAAAAAGAAAGTATTTAACAGTTTCTAGTTTATAACTAACTTGTAATATTTAGACATATGTTATGTTGACCTGTTTTTGTACTTGTATAACTGACCTTGCAAAATTTTAGGAGTGGGCCTTTTTAAAGCACACGTTAATAGATCAAGGAATAATTTCACATCACATCATTCATAATAGCAATTTTACAGTTTTCTCTCAATGTCACAGGTTTTTGAAACTGACAGGTTAGTCTTTCATCTTCTTTGGAATCTTATTTGTGTCTACCAGATGCAATGCCAATCTGTACACCATGATCCTACAGATATCTCACTAGGTGTACTTAGTGAAGAAATCAACTTGATGGGGTTCCATGCCTCTGTCCATATTAGATTCCTAAATCACATTGAGCCTCATTGCTTAAGTCTGAGAAAATGTTTACCCTTCACATAGTCATTGTTTTGGGTGTAACTCCTGTTGGCCTTCAGGAACAGCACAACCATGATGCAATTCAAGGAAAGCAATCTCCCAAATAACTAGCATACATAAGCCACAAAGAGACAAGTTATATTTTTCCTGTTTAATTTAGGACATAGCTAACAATAATTTTCTAAAACAGTTCCACGAGAGAAAGTAGAAATTGTGGTTTGTATTATGTATCATAATATTACCAGTGGGCATTGTTGAAAGCAGGGAACAAAGAATTATTTTCTCAGCTGATGAAATGACAACCAATTATTGTATCTTCTTGAAGTAGTATGTTATGCTCTCCAAAAATACCAGAAGTCATTCATTGTTCTTAACTGCTACTGCATGTTTTTAATATGCTGGCTGGCTAAGAAGTTGCCAGAGGTTGCAGTCAAGCTCAGGAGTGGTTTATGATCATTGTAGGGAAAGAGCTGCCTAAAATAAATGCGCCAACCCACACTTCATTGACCAGCCAGCATAGGTGTTCATGAAGAGCCCCCATGTGCCCAGCTTTATGCTGCATAGCCCACTCTCTTTGATAGACTAGCACCTTCTCCAGACATTGCTTAAAAGTGTCTTGTAACTTAAAAACTATGTTTCTGTTGACTTTCATTCTCTTTAGAGATGCTTCATCATCATCATCATCATCATCATTATTTTTCTTGCATGTTTTTAATATGCAGTGGGAGGTCTCTCATTCAGAAAGTTCAAGCAACTTGCCCAAGGTTACCATAACTCATGTCTTCAAATGCTCGGTCCTGTACTATATACCACACTGCTTTGTGGTAGAATTTAAATTATATTACGTCTGTATATTACCTTAAATGTATGTTCTGATCTACCACTCCATCTTCTTTTCAAGCTATTCAGTTACTTACTAATGCACAAAAAAAGTGTTTGCTTGCACAAAGAAAATCATTATTCAAATAAATTCTAAAGTGGATTATTTAGTGAAGCAAGATTTGTTTGTAGTCTGTCAAATTCATATTTCATTTTATCTTCATCGTGAACATGAACAATTGTACATCAATATTACATTTATTTAATAAGGCTTACCTGTCATATATAATATAGATTTGTGTGTTTCAATTTATTTATCTTGAATAGGGCTTTGCAGTGTTTTACCACAGTTTAAAAAACATAGTCAAAAAATGGCTGTACAACCACAGCACTTTAATTCTTTGAACCAGAGAGGCCTTTTAAATTCTTGTAAAAGCTACACATTCTCCTCTCTGGAATAAACAGATACATATACCTGCAACATTTTGCATATGATTTTCTAGGGTCAGTGTAACCAAAGAAGCTGTAAGAGAACTCTGTTGGTGTCCAGGACCCCTGATTAAGAACTTTGCCTTCTCATGTGCCTGCCAACCTCTCTTCAATATTTTGAGAAGATTACAAGGAAGGAGATGGTGGAAAAGAAAAGTTGATGTCCCAAAGAGCAATAATTTAGATCTAGGGAAAATAATAGAAGAGAGAAGAGGGAGTAGAGGCATGGATAGGTGAGAATTTAGAGATGAAATTGGCAGAGGCCGGGCGCGGTGGCTCAAGCCTGTAATCCCAGCACTTTGGGAGGCCGAGACGGGCGGATCACGAGGTCAGGAGATCGAGACCATCCTGGCTAACCCCGTGAAACCCCGTCTCTACTAAAAAATACAAAAAACTAGCCGGGCGAGGTGGCGGGCGCCTGCAGTCCCAGCTACTCGGGAGGCTGAGGCAGGAGAATGGTGTAAACCCGGGAGGCGGAGCTTGCAGTGAGCTGAGATCCGGCCACTGCACTCCAGCCTGGGTGACAGAGCGAGACTCCGTCTCAAAAAAAAAAAAAAAAAAGAAATTGGCAGAAATTAACCAAGTAATTTTAAAGATGTCTTAAATTTGATATTCAAATCATCATCTGTGTCTCTTAGTCATGTAAGCTTCTTCTAACACTAACCCTTATATCTCCAGTAAAAGCCCCCTGTGTATGACTGCCTCATAGGAGATGAATTTGTGGGTAAAGAGCTCAAGTAGTACATGCCATCTTCAACATTTAAGTCAATGACAGGGCAGCTACAGAGAAATAGATGCAAGATGCAGAAGCCAGAAATCACAGCCAGACAGATAAGAAAAATAGTTTTTCAGAAACTAAAGACATCTTGGCATACTAGATTTCCCCTAGGATGTAGAACTGACTTTAGAGCCAATTTTATTCTCAAGTGGGTAAGTAACTTCAATTCTTATCTTATTTACTCTGACTTATGACTAATTCTCAAGAATTTGCAAAAGATAAGCACGATAATTATTTTATTTTATCTACTTGGAAAGCCTACAAGGTGGGCTTTCCCCCATCACCTTTACAAATGAGGAAACTGAGGCTCATAGTATAAAATAATCAAGATCACAGACTTGGCTCAGAGAGCTGTCAGGAGCTCTAACCTCTCCCCCTAACTAACCTTGTGCCCTTTCCTCTGGGATGCCCTGCCTATTTGAAAGCAAATGCTAAATGATGGCGTGCTAGTGCTTGGTCTTTGTTGCCACTTCTTCCCTGTTGTGCCTGTGTATACTCTTTCCTGCTGAGACCAGTTAGAGCCTCAGTGGGCTACTAAACACACTATTCTAGATGGTCACTATCATCAGTTAAGAATTGGCAGTCGAGGTGAAACCAATTTAGCATCACTGTCTGAAATGACTTTGGTCAGACTTCTCCCAGAAGTCCATTGAGATTGGGTGAAGAAATCAGAAGTAAGAAGACTTTAAAGAAAAAATTTGGCCATCGGTGTTTTTCAGTTCCAGTTTTGCCTGTCACACCTGTGTCCCAGTTTCAAATTTCCCACAAGACATTCCCATGTGAATACCCTTGTGGCCTGAATAGTCCCCAGGTAAGACAGAGAAGCATATTTGCAGAAGTCCAAGTTATACTGATCACTCACTGTTGTTATTTGTCTTATATTTCACATTACAAAACAGTTTTGAGTGTTCATATAAAGTTCCAAAAATTTTTCCTTGCAAGAGTTGCATTTTCTGATTTTCATGTTGATTAGGAGAATGTTTGTTGTGGGTTAGTACCAGGCTCCTGCACGTTTGAGTGAGTAGCCTGCTTCCTTTCAACATCGCAGCTAAAGAAAGTCCTTATCGGCCAGGCTCGGTGACTCTTGCCTGTAATTCTAGCACTTTGGGAGGCCAGGGGCAGAGGGCAGATCACTTGAGGTCAGGATTTCAAAACCAGCCTGGTCAACATGATGCAACCCATCTCTACTAAAAATACAAAAGTATTAGTTGGGTATGGTGGCGGGCAGCTGTAATCCCAGCTACCTGGGAGGCTGAGGCAGGAGAATTGCTTCAACCCAGGAGGCGGAGGTTACAGGAAGCTGAGAACGCGCCACTGCACTCCAGCCTGGGCAACAGAGCTGACTGAGACTCCCTCTCAACAACAAAAAAGAAGGAAAGGAAGGTCCTTATCAGAGAAGCCTCCCCTACTTCCCCTTTCTAAAGCTTATTAGCGCTGTCCCCAGCCCATTATCCTCCATCACAACTCCTAGTTCTTTTCCCTCTTTCACGCTTATCATGAGTGGTAATTAATTAATTACTGTTTAGTGAAAATCACTTCTGCTTTACTAGGTCCTCCAAAAGACAGGTATCACATCTGTTTTAGGTACTACAGTATCTCCTGGCAGAAGGAATAACACATACTAGGTGCTTCAGTAATGTTTGTGAAATAAAAGAAAGTCTATAAAATGTGCTCATGAATAAATGAATAGCAGTGCCATGTCTGCTGAAGACTAAGTCCAATTAACTATATACTTCTCTTACATCTGTATACACAATCTTCTGAAATGTTCCTCATTCCTACCATTATTCACCAATTGTAGCAACAATGTTCCTCTCTCCCTGAGTTTTTACCTTGGACTGCTACCTGGGACTGACTTCTTCCACTCTGCATTTTCTAGTCCTCACAGAAACTGATTTTATGTCCCCAAGTGTGCCACACTGCTTGGGATTTTCTCACTATCATTCGTTTACCTAATCCTACTGTGCTCTGCCTAAAATAAAGCTTTCCCATTTTTTGCAAAGACAGTGAAACTAAGGCAGTTATTCTCAAACCTAATCAGCACAAATACCTGAGTTTTTGCATATAATAGCTTTTCAGGACCAAATCCTATAGAAGGATAGTCTCTAGGATTAAATATCTGTAAGGAAGTGGTATTTTGTAATAAGCTCCTGGAGTGATTGTTATGATTCAGGGCTAGGAGCTACTAAGGTAGAGAAGAGGTCACCAGCTTTGGAATCATATGTGGATTTGACTCTCTGCTCACAGATGAATTAACTCTACGACTTAATTAATTAATCCAGCCATGTTTCCCAATCTGTACAGTGGTAAAGAGGCCAATGGTAGAGAGGTGGTTTTTACCCCACCTCCACCTTCAGTCTGTTCAGAAGCAGACCAGTTTTTTATACTGACTAATTTTCCATAAAAGCCCAGACTGAATAGTTTTCACGTAAGCAAATAGCTTTTCTAGACTCCAAATCATAAGATGAATTCATTTTCTAGAAAAAAAGTATTCTAATACGAATAAACCAAATAATTATACTTAGACATAAAAATGCCTCATAATATATATCTTTGTCATTTATAATCAATAGCTGAAAGGATATTATTGATGTACTATTGCTACTCCTTCCAAAAGCCCCTTATGTTGCTGCCATCAGGACCCCATCACTGGTTCTACCTCCTTGCTGCAGGTTTCATAACCAGTTGCCTACAATCTTCTAAAAACAGTAGAGGATATACCTCTAAAAGCAGTAGAGGGTATAAAATCCTCTAAAAGCAGTACAGGGTATATATCTACTGCCTTTAGACCTGTGGTCATGCTGACCTAACCACACAGGGATCCCAAGACCAGTAGCTAATATCCCCACTACAGAGCCAAAGGAAACTCCACTCCTGCTGCAGATGTAATTTTATCACTCTGTCCTAGAGTCCCCAATTAATCTCTTCTTTGCAGTGATATTACAAATGATGTATAATATTTTAAAGATCACTGTCAGTAGTATCATAATTTATTTATGTTAAAAGTTGAAGCAAAATTAGCGTCATTTTAATCCCATCGAATGTATACTTTCTAGTCCTGGTGATAGGATTAGCACTATTTCTTTGCATAGGTCATGTTTAGTGCTACTTCCTGCTAATCTTCACTCAGTGGTCAGGGTAAGGTCTATCATTTTCATTGCTATATAGGGTAAGATATACCTCTCCCCCCTTAACTGAACATGACATAGGTGTGTCTTCACCTGGGGACAAGGACTGTGAGCAAGTACACATCTCTCTCTCCTATTAAATACACTTCCCTTGCAACACAAAACTAAACAAGTCTCCTCAGATCTCTGGGAGCCACTCACTTCCCCTGAGTTAGACTACTCTTTTTATGTTCAAGCATAAGATACTCGATCCTGCCTTCCAGGACAACCCTGTTTTTTAGTGCTAAATTTCTGAACATAGACATGGGTGGAATTTTCTTCAGGATATCCTTAGGGCCTGATGAGGGGGGTGTAAAGAAGAATTTAATGCGATCTGGCATAAAGGTTCAGTAGACCCAGAGGGTAACAGTGAAAGGGAATGAAAAACAAAATGTCTTTTTATTTTTTTCTCTCTCTCTTCCAGAAAGAGGAATGAAATAGAAGTTAATTTCACTGTATATTTCCTTGCAAAATTTAAATCAAACATATATTTGTAGTTCTCTCCAGTGTCTCATGGAAATAGAAGGAATATTGAAGTCACTAAGGATGCAGCTAACACTAACCAAAATTATATCAATATATCCAATATAAATATATCACTAAAATTATTTTCATTGGATCATCAGTTTCAAAACATCACTGGCATAAATACTGTTCATAATAAGTATGTTTTATCCCAAGAAAGGGCTTGTTTTTACCGTTAACTTAATTCTAGGAGGCAGTGTCTGATGTAGTTTCCTCTTAGGGAAATGTTTTAAAGGACTGTTCTAAATCCTGATGTAAAGAACTTTATTGAACCTTGTTTTCGCCCATTGTTTTCCCATTTTATTTATGACCCTACCACCCTTAGGAAAAGCCTGTGCATTATTGATCTTAGAGATTGTGTTAGCATTTTGAACATTCAAGTTGAAAAACATACTATAACTTCCTTTGCCCCCTCCCTACCATTTTTAAATACTTGTTTGGGGCTTGATAACCTCTGTTCAAAGATGCCAGGGAGATACCAGCAGAACCAAATTCCTTGGCTCTAATCTCTGTCGTGTTGACTCTGAGGAAAGAGATTGAAATTTGGAGGTAAAAATAGCTTGAGAGATTGTAAATAGCAAAGGCAGAGGGAAAGGGAGGCAGTAAATGATAAGAGATGTAGCTAAATATTTATATGTACAAAAAATGAAAACATGAAAAGCGTTCCTTCTGAAATATATAATTAAGCTCAAGACAGAGTAGGCAGATGGGAGTCAGTAATTACAGGTTCCTAATGTATCCAAAATTCCCAGAGAATGAGAGAGTTGCTACTAATTTTGTAGTTTCACAGTTTATAGCTTGTTGCTGTTTATAACAGGCACTGCTCCATTAACACTTGACATTCCAGTTAAGATAGTTTGCATTTAAAAATAAAGCTAGCAGAGCAAACCCACACAATTTCTGACCTACTTAGACTATTTATGTGAAAATGCCATGTAAAGTAAGGTTATTATGCTTGTCTTGCAATTATTAGCATTACCATCATCCTCATTACCATTACAGGCATTTCTAGTGTCATAGAAAAGACTCTGGATATGGGACTCATTTCACTTCTACAAATATAGTCATGTACCACCTCATGACACTTTGGCCAATGACAGATGACATATATGACTGTGGTCTCATGATTATTATACTCAAAATGTACTGTACCTTTTCTATGTTTAGATTTCTTTTGATAAATACCACTACATTAAAATTACCTACAATATTCAGTACTGTACAGGTTTGTAGCCTAGGAGCAATAGGCTATACCACAAAATCTAGTTGTGTGGTGGACTATACCGTATGATCTAGCTGTGTGGTGGGCTATACCATATAATCTAGGTATGTATTAAGCTAAACTATATAGCCTCATTGTGCCATCATTTATACCATATCAACTAAGTGTGTAGTAGGCTATATCAAATAGCCTAGCTATGTAGTAAGCTAAACCTAGGTGTATAGTAATATATTTTACTATATAATCTAGGCATATAGTAGGCTTAACCATATAGCTTAGGTGTGTAATAGGATAAACCATATAGCCTAGGTGTGTGGTAGGCTACTATAACAGATGTGTAGAAGGCTATACCATATAGCCTAGGTGTATAGTAGTCTATGCCATATAATGTAGATATATAGTAAGCTAAGCCATTTAGCTTAGTAGGCTACACCATATAACCTAGGTGTGTATTAAGCTATACCATGTAGCCTAGGTGTGTAGTAAAATAAACTGTATAGCCTAGGTGTGTCGTAGGCTATGCCATATAGTCTAGGTGTGTAATAAGCTTACCCATATAGCCTATGTATGTAGTAGGATAAACCATGTAGCCTAAGTGTATAGTAGGCTACACCATATAACTTAGGTGTGCAATAAGCTAAACCATTTAGCCTATGTGTGTTTTAGGATAAACCGTGTAGCCTAGGTGTATAGTAGGCTACACCATACAATCTAGATGTGTAATAAGCTAAACCATATAGCCTATGTGTGTAGTAGGATAAACCATATAGCCTAGGTGTGTAATAGGTTATATCATATGATCTAGGTGTATAATAAGCTAAACCATATAGTCTTGGTGTTTCATAGTCTAAACCATATAGCCTAGGTGTGTGGTAAGCTAAACCATATAATCTAGGTATATAATAGATTATCCCATGCAGCCTAGGTGAGGAGTAGGCTAAACTATGTAGCCTAGGTGTGTAGTAGTCTACAATACATAATTTAGGTATACAGTTAAGCTAAACCATATAGTCTAGGTGTGTAGTAGGCTAAAGCATATAGCCTACATCAGTAGTTGTTTATACCATACAACCTAACTGTGTAGTAGGCTATACCATATAGGATTGTGTAAGTACACTCTATATTTGCACAATGACAAAATCACCTAATGACACATTTCTCCTAATCTATCTTCAATGTTAAGTGATGCATGATTGTACTGAGTTATCACTACTGGCTAGGCATTCTTCTGAACCCTTAGGATACACTAGTGAATCAAAAAGACTAAGATTTTTTTTATTATTGGACTATCATTTTAGGGGGTGTTGGGGAGATAGGATATAGATAATAAACAAAACAAGTAACATATATAGGATATTCAGTGGCAATAAATGCTCTTAAAGGAGATGGTACCAGGTCAATGGGCTTATAAATAGGAATGTTTATGGAGAGCATGACATGTGGGCAAAGACTAAGAAATTGGCCGTGTAGGCCGGGCGCGGTGGCTCAAGCCTGTAATCCCAGCACTTTGCGAGGCCGAGACGGGCGGATCATGAGGTCAGGAGATCGAGACCATCCTGGCTAATACGGTGAAACCCCGTCTCTACTAAAAAATACAAAAAACAAAAAAACAAAAAAACAAAAAACAAAAAACAAACAAAAAAAACTAGCCGGGCAAGGCGGCGGGCGCCTGTAGTCCCAGCTACTTGGGAGGCTGAGGCAGGAGAATGGCGTAAACCTGGGAGGCCGAGCTTGCAGTGAGCTGAGATCCGGCCACTGCACTCCAGCCTGGGTGACAGAGCGAGACTCCGTCTCAAAAAGAAAAAAAAAAAAAAAAAGAAATTGGCGATGTGGAAATCTGTGACAAGGGGAGAGGGAACACTCCTTGTGAAAGTCTGGCCTGTTAAGTAATAGTAGGAGGTAGGCTAGAATGGCAGAACTGTAAGATGTGAGCTTGGAGAAGAGGCTCAGGGAGATCCTACCCCAAACCATGTTTGTCATCATAAAGTTCTTGACTTGTAATGTGAGAGAAATTAAAATTTGTTTCTGAAGTGCAGTAGAGTGAAATAAGTTGATTTATTTAATGTTGGCACTGATTACTAAAGGATTTCTTTAGAAAGTCTTCAGATTACATGGGTTCATATTTTATTTTATTTTATATTTATAGTAATAGAAAAAGATCAATCCCAACCAACTCACTCTGAAACAAAAGGAGATGTATAACTTTTTTTAATGTAAAATATTTTATTAGTAATTTTTGTTTTGAAATACTAATATTTTGAGTAAATTGGGTTAAGTAAATATTAATTTTACCTATTTAAAAAGTTTATTATTATTATTATTATTATTATTATACTTTAAGTTCTAGGGTACATGTGCACAACATGCAGCTTTGTTACATATGTATACTTGTGCCATGTTGGTGTGCTGCACCCATTAACTCGTCATTTACATCAGGTATAACTCCCAATGCCATCCCTCCCCTCTCCCCACTCTCCATAATAGGCCCCGGTGTGTGATGTTCCCCTTCCTGTGTCCAAGTGATCTCATTGTTCAATTCTCACCTATGAGTGAGAACATGTGGTGTTTCGTTTTCTGTTCTTGTGATAGTTTGCTGAGAATGATGGTTTCCAGCTGCATCCATGTACCTACAAAGGACACAAACTCATCCTTTTTTATGGCTGCATAGTATTCCATGGTGTATATGTGCCACATTTTCTTAATTCAGTACATCACTGATGGACATTTGGGTTGATTCCAAGTCTTTGCTATTGTGAATAGTGCCGCAATGAACATACGTGTGCATGTGTCTTTATAGCAGCATGATTTATAATCCTTTGGGTATATCCCCAGTAATGGGATGGCTGGGTCATATGGTACTTCTAATTCTAGATCCTTGAGGAATCGCCATACTGTTTTCCAGAATGGTTGAACTAGTTTACAATCCCACCAACAGTGTAAAAGTGTTCCTATTTCTCCACATCCTCTCCAGCACCTGTTGTTTCCTGACTTTTTAATGATCGCCATTCTAACTGGTGTGAGATGGTATCTCATTGTGGTTTTGATTTGCATTTCTCTGATGGCCAGTGATGATGAGCATTTTTTCATGCATCTGTTGGCTGTATGCATGTCTTCTTTTGAGAAATGTCTGTTCATATCCTTTGCCCACTTTTTGATGGGGTTGTTTGTTTTTTTCTTGTAAATTTGTTTCAGTTCTTTGTAGGTTCTGGATATTAGCCCTTTGTCACCTGAGTAGATTGCAAAAATTTTCTCCCATTCTGTAGGTTGCCTGTTTACTCTGATGGTAGTTTCCTTTGCTGTGCAGAAACTCTTCAGTTTAATTAGATCCCATTTGTCAATTTTGGCTTTTGCTGCCGTTGCTTTTGGTGTTTTAGACATGAAGTCCTTGCCCATGCCTATGTCCTGAATGGTATTACCTAGGTTTTCTTCTAGGGTTTTTATGGTATTAGGTCTAACATTAAAGTCTCTAATCCATCTTGAATTAATTTTCGTATAAGGAGTAAGGAAAGGATCCAGTTTCAGCTTTCTACTTATGGCTAGCCAATTTTCCCAGCACCATTTATTAAATAGGGAATCCTTTCCCCATTTCTTGTTTCTCTCAGGTTTGTCAAAGATCAGATGGCTGTAGATGTGTGGTATTATTTCTGAGGGCTCTTTTCTGTTCCATTGGTCTATATCTCTGTTTTGGTACCAGTACCATGCTGTTTTGGTTACTGTAGCCTTGTAGCATAGTTTGAAGTCAGGTAGCGTGATGCCTCCAGCTTTGTTCTTTTGACTTAGGATTGTCTTGGCAATGCGGGCTCTTTTTTGGTTCCATGTGAACTTTAAAGCAGTTTTTTTTCAATTCCGTGAAGAAAGTCATTGGTAGCTTGATGGGGATGGCACTGAATCTATAAATTACCTTGGGCAGTATGGACATTTTCACGATATTGATTCTTCCTATCCATGAGCATGGTATGTTCTTCCATTTGTTTGTGTCTTCTTTTATTTCACTGAGCAGTCATTTGTAGTTCTCCTTGAAGAGGTCCTTCACATCCCTTGTAAGTTGAATTCCTAGATATTTTATTCTCTTTGAAGCAATTGTGAATGGAAGTTCATTCCTTATTTGGCTCTCTGTTTGTCTGTTACTGGTGTCTAAGAATGCTTGTGATTTTTGCACATTAATTTTGTATCCTGAGACTTTGCTGAAGTTGCTTATCAGCTTAAGGGGATTTTGGGCTGAGATGATGGGGTTTTCTAAATATACAATCATGTCATCTGCAAACAGGGACAATTTGACTTCTTCTTTTCCTAACTGAATACCCTTGATTTCTTTCTCTTGCCTGATTGCCCTAGCCAGAACTTCCAACACTATGTTGAATAGGAGTGGTGAGAGAGGGCATCCCTGTCTTGTGCCAGTTTTCAAAGGGAATGCTTCCAGTTTTTGCCCATTCAGTGTGATATTGGCTGTGGGTTTGCCATCAGTAGCTCTTACTATTTTGAGATACGTTCCATCAATACCGATGTACGACTTTTAATAACAGAGATCCTTTTTTTTTTTTTTTTCCTTCAAAAGCACCATGACATTTATCATAAAAGTGGTTTCTTTATCTCTTTGGAAGGCAGCCAGGGTCTATCCTAAACCCACCACCTCTCCCCACTGTTGTACATGGATTCAGTTTCTTTTCCCACGTGTTGAGTCAAGACAGCAATTTAAGAGAGAGCTTCTGCAAAAACGAGATTGCCCCAAAACTCTAATCCATGACCCATACTGCCAACCCCTTCCCTCTCTCGGTTTTGGGTAAGGGTTGTAATTTCTCCAAAACTAAGAGATTGTTACCCAAGTATATCCCTGACCACTTACTCACTGCTAAAGCCATAGATGTGACAGAATTTTTCTAAATCTACCAGAAATCAATTTGGAATTTTTACTTTCAGTTAAGATGGAGAATATAAGGATTTCATTCCCTTCCAAACAACTAGAATTTCTTACTAAAGCATAAACACACACTTTTCCTCAAAGATACTTGATAATTGTGGACATGAAGGTGTCTAAGAAATCTTAACTCTTGAGGGGTAAGTGCTCTATAGGTGATAACAGAAGATGCATTCACAAATAGGGCCAATTGCTGAGACTGGGAACAGATCAGGTGGATTGAGCTTGTCAGGGAATTCTTTGTTCAGAAGTAAATTTCCCAAAATGTTGACAAGCCTGCAAGCTGGTGTTTCAAATTTGAATCTAAAGAAGATTCATATGCAAAGGCAATGCTCCATAACGAGGAATTCTTTACAGTGAAATTTTGCTGAGTAAGCAGAGACTGAGAGCATGGCTGGAAAGCAGAAAGAGATCTGCAGTCTCGGTCTCCCAGTTTCAATATCTGATAATGCCAGTCCAACGGCCTTGCAGTCTTGTGGTCTCCCAGTCTCATTGTGATACCATACTCCTGCAATCTTACTGACTGCTCTTTTGCAGCCAGTAAGTTTCACAGGCTTGAGTTCTCATTTTGTCTGAATCTTATGATTTTGTGCTCTTAAAATTTTATGGACTTGTAGACCTGATATCTCTTAGTCTCAGTCTAGCAAGCTCAAGATCTAGGAAACTTGCACTCCACACACACACAAAAAGAGGCTTTAAGTCACCTTCAAACATCCGAAGCCACAGGTGAAGCAAGACTACCTGAAACTTCAACAATACCCCTAGTTAATGCAATTTCTGCTAAGAACAAATATATCTGTCCTTCAGTGGTCTCAAAAATTTGGAGTGAAGCCAGAGGTGAAGTGAGACTTCCTGAAGCTGCAACAATACTTCTACTTAATGCAATTTCTGCCAAGAACAAAGATATCTGTTCCTTGGTGATCTCAAAATTTTGCAGCTATTACTTACTGATGATTAAATACCAAGGTCCTAAAAGTGT
This sequence comes from Papio anubis, assembly GCF_008728515.1. NCBI lineage: Eukaryota > Metazoa > Chordata > Mammalia > Primates > Cercopithecidae > Papio > Papio anubis. The sequence continues at coordinate 88,730,913 of NC_044987.1, forward strand.
GATTAAAGATACTATGTCCCTAATAATCTCAAAATCTACTGCTTAACTTTTATTGTTTTTTAATATAAAATGACCACAATAAACTTTAAAAATTATCAAATGCATGATGACATGGGATTACTATGACATGTAAAGCTGAATGCCTCCCCTCTCTCCTTCTTTGCATGAGGTTGACAGAGGAAGCATGGCATGCATTCTTGAGGGGAGCAAATACCTCCTGCACAGCAGCTTGCAGAAAGAAATGTCCAGCTCCATGGAAGGAGTGAGGAAAAGAGTGGGTTCAGCATAGAGGGAGGCCAAGGCCCCTCACTCCCATCTCTGCAGCCCAAGAGTGAGTCCCGATAGTCCCACCTGCCCTGGGCTACCCTATACCCAGCCACAGTCAACCAGCTTTAAGTCCAGGAGCCTGAGCCCAGGAGCAGACCACCTCTGGGTTCCTTTGGAAAGGAGAAAGGAGAGAAGAGGGTAAAGCCAAAGTGCACCTGGGGAAGGCCTAAAAGGGAGCTCCATCACTTCAGCCTGCGAGTATTCCAAGCCATGAGCTACCTTCCTGGGAAATCTTATAAGCCATCTCTACTGTTTCAGTCGGTCAGGGAGGAAAGGTGGCCATATAATTTTTTTTTCTTTTACTTTAATAATTAAACAAAAATCTACTGTAGGTGGAAAACTCTGTGCACCTGCAGTATTCAAGGAGTGTTCTGTCTTTACGCACTCTACCTTCCTTTCTTTTGCCTCCTTTGAGAGGAAAGAAAAGTAGATTTCTGTACAGGTAAAGAATTGAGGGACTCACCATACTCTGATTCACCATGCCCGCAGCAATAAGTCTAGGCAGCTAAACTACAATCTATCTCTGCAAGTAACTGGCCTAGAAAAGTCAGAACTTGGTCAATAACTGCCAGTTATCTAATTTTTTGCTCTTGTCTTCCCAAAGCTTTCCCAACTTGAGGCAACCAGAAAAGGTCAAATATGCTCCACATACCAATCATATAAGAAATCCCCAGGTTCCTCATGCCAACAGCTTCCAATGAGTTCCGAAGCCTTCCTCTTTTAATATAAAGCTTTCCTACTGCCCTGCCTACATTGGAATTTCTGCCAAAGGCAAATGATGGGGTCTGATTCCTTTGCTGTAGCAACTTTGATTAGGTAGGCTGTTTTCATTTGCACTATGTTTATTTCTACAAAACCATTTTCTCTCCCTCCCAAAGATGAAAGAGGAGGGCAGAGGGCAGAGAAGTGCCCCCTGAGGAAGCCCATCAATTCAATCCATACAGTTTCTCCCAGGTAGGGACTGAGTGGCAGACTTGGCAGCTACACCAGCTGCCCCCTCCTCTTGTCTCCCAGGAGGATCCTGGAAGGCTTTTAAAGATTCCACTCCTTTTTTCTCATGAAAGTGCTGGGACACCTGCTTTAACTGAACTCTGCCGAGAGATCACCACGGCAGTTTACACACCTCCACCTTCCACTGCATGAAGTGCCTTTGGCCCAGCAAGCCCTGCATGCAAAATGGCATATACTCCTTGTACGGTTCACACACTGCTGTTTACCTCCTGCACCTTCTCCACCTTACACATCATCTCCTTATGTTCCATGGTGCTCATGATCTTCATTCTCCATGGAAAGTGTGGTGGACACATTTGATCTTCATTCTCCATGGAAAGTGTGGCGGACACATTTTGGCCTCAAGAAATTATTTTTCTTTATCATTGCCTCCGCTGCCTACCACATAAAACTATATCTTCACTTGGTCTTTGCTTTCTGGTTATTTCAGGTAGTTTCAAGCAGACCTGAAACTGAGATTTCTCTTTTTTTTTATTTTACTTTAAGTTCTGGGATGCATGTGCAGAATGTGCAGGTTTGTTACATAGGTAAATGTGTGCCATGGTGGTTTGCTGCACTTATCAACCTGTCACCTAGTTATTAAGCCCTGCATGCATGCATTAGCTATTTGTCCTGATGTTCTCCCTCCCCTTGCATCCCCTAACAGGCCTCGATGTGTGTTGTTCCTCTCCCTGTGTCCATGTGTTCTCATTGTCAAACCGAGATTTCTGTGTATGCATTTGAAGGAGAACTTGCTGAAGAAGTTCCCAATAGTTGGCCCTAGACTGGGGTCACAACATATGGACAATTCTGCAGGTCATGCATCTATTCTATTGGAGTATCCCAGTGAGAATGAAGTTTCCTTTGAACACATTCTGAGAAAGTTGGTTCTGTCAGAAACCACCACTACTGCAAAGGCTGTTTGTGAAGCATAAGCCCAAACCCAGGAACATCCTGGGGCCTGGCATTGGAATAGACAAGTATTCTCCTGGGGTCAGGTCTGAGGCAGGATTATGCTGAACCAAGGCCATCTTAGATTCTTGGTTGCTATGGTATGAGTGTTTGTGTCCTCCCAAAATTTATATGTTAAAACTTATATTTATATGATACAACCAATGCAATAGTATTAAGAGATAAGGCCTTTGGAAAGTGATTAGATCACGAGAGCTCTGCCTTCATGAATGGGACTCATGCCCTTACAAAAGAGGCCCGAGGGAGCTTGTTTGTCCCTTTGCCATTTGAGGACACAGTGAGAAGGAGCCATCTATGAAGCAGAGAATGAGTCCTCACCAGACACTGGATTTGCTACAGCCATAGATCTTGTTCTTCACAGTGTCTAGAACTGTGAACAATACATTTCTGTTGTTTATAAATTACCAAGTCTAAGGTAATGGGTTATAGTGGCCATAATGCACTAAAGCACTGGTGCAGGCTGGGAGGAACTGGGGACACTATGGTGGAAGCAGAAGCCATGGAGACCCAAACGCCAGCACAGTTAGGCAGTTTTTGCCATTCTGGATGGATAATTCACCAAGGCTGGCCCTCTCCAAAAGTGGTAAATTTCTGCTTTGATTTGTGCTTGTGGATACGTTGCTTTGGAGGGGTGTTTTTTTCTTCCTCTCCAGACCATGGAGGGGCCTGACAGACACATTGGCTATTCTGCTGGTCTCTGACTCCTGGTCCTCCCCAGGCCACTGATTTTCTGCGTTGCTACTTTGGGTATTCTGAGAGTGGGAATTAAAGGTGAGAACTGGAAGCCTTTCTGGAACTCAGCTGTATAGGGTTGGCAGAGTTGCTGTCCCATACTCTATGGATGGAAAGATACACTGCTATTGCTCAAATCAACTGAAGACTGGGGCTTCAGAATGATGGTGCAGTCCTCCAACTCAGATCTCTTGTAGCCAAGGAACAGATAGGTGGCCGTCACTTCATTGTACTCCTGGCCTGTGAGTGAGTCCTGGGTCTCTTCCAGTGTGTAACCACATGAAATATATCTAAATCTATCTAAGATTGGTGTGTGTGTATATATATACAAAAGATTAGAGAAAGCAAATTGTTCAAATCTTCTATATTTCTTTTTCAACTATTTTATTCCCCCATAACCAAACATAATTTCACCGGGATCAAAATATCAACTAAAGTTGTTTCTTATTTATGTATCAAGTACAGTGGACAATTGGTAACTCTTTGCAATAACTGTGTTCCTTCTACTCCCTTTTACATTCCTGTTTCTCCTAACTCACTGTTCTTTCTATGTGAAGTTAGACTCTGAGAGTAACAGCGGATTAAAAATAACACACAGAAAATAGCTCTAAAGCAATGTACATATTTAATGTTGAAACCTCTGCCTCCTTGATTTTTTTTTTTAATACTTTAAATTCTAGGGTACATGTGCACAACGTGCAGCTTTGTTACATATGTATACATGTGCCATGTTGGTGTGCTGTACCTATTAACTCGTCATTTACATTAGGTATATCTCCTAATGCAATCCCTCCCCCCTACCCCACGACAGGCCCCAGTAGTGTGTGACGTTCCTCTTCCTGTGTCCAAGTGTTCTCATTGTTCAATTCCCACCTATGATTGAGAACATGCGGTGTTTGGTTTTTTGTCCCTGCGATAGTTTGCTGGGAATGATGGTTTCCAGCTTCATCCATGTCCCTACAAAGGACCTGATCTCATCCTTTTTATGGCTGCATAGTATTCCATGGTGTATATGTGCCACATTTTCTTAATCCAGTCTGTCACTGATGGACATTTGGGTTGATTCCAAGTCTTTGCTATTGTGAATAGTGCCACAAGAAACATACGTGTGCACGTGTCTTTATAGCAGCATGATTTATAATCCTTTGGGTATATACCCAGCAATAGCATGACTAGGTCAAATGGTATTTCTAGTTCTAGATCCTTTTGGAATTGTCACACTGTCCTCCACAATGGTTGAATCAGTTTACAGTCCCACCAACAGTGTAAAAGTGTTCCTATTTCTCCACATCCTCTCCAGCACCTGTTGTTTCCTGACTTTTTAATGATTGCCATTCTAACTGGTGTGAGATGGTATCTCATTGTGGTTTTGATTTGCATTACTCTAATGGCCAGTGATGATGAGTATTTTTTCATGTGTTGGTTGCATAAATGTCTTCTTTTGAAAACTGTCTGTTCATATCCTTCTCCCACTTTTTGATGGGGTTGTTTGTTTTTTTCTTGTAAATTTGTTTGAGTTGTTTGTAGATTCTGGATATTAGCCCTTTGTCAGATGAGTAGATTGTAAAAATTTTCTCCCATTCTGTAGGTTGCCTGTCCACTCTGATGGTAGTTTCTTTTGCTGTGCAGAAGCTCTTTAGTTTAATTAGATCCCATTTGTCAATTTTGGCTTTTCTTTGAATTGATTTGTCATTACTCTTCTACAATTTCTTTGAGAAGAACCTTACCGATACCATCATCATCCTCATTATTATCGCCATTATTTCTAATCCTTCTTGAGGATTTATTAAGTACCATGCAATGTTCTAATGCTTGACCTGCATTGTCTAATTTAATCCTCACAAAAAATTCGCAAGTGACAGAGAACACTGAAATTTGACTCAGTTTTCTGAAGAGGATAAAATTTGGTGATTTTATACTGAATGGATTACTTAATTTCCAATTATTTTAGAAACTATAGCTTCTATGACAGTGTAATTAGAGATCCATGTTTACAAATCATTCTTAAGAAAACATCTAACTCCCTGGCAAGATTTATATTTTTGAATATGTATTCTCACCACAGAAATCTCTTTGTTTCATTTTCAAGAGAAATAAGTTGAAAATAGAATATTTAGCCTTTCTTCTATTATTTCTTTTGGTTTGGGAAAAGCTCCTAAGGTCAATTGATACACAAAGGAAGATCTGTAATCCCTGAGAGGCAGCATTGACATGGTGCCATAGAGATGTGGCTGCAGAATCAGCAAACATCTAGGCATGGAATAAACACCAGAAAAAGCATACCAGAGTTAAGAAGTCCTACGTGTGGTGGGTATATCTCACTTATCAGTTGCTGATGAGTCTTTGGTGGAAAAATCACTGAACTAAAGTTATTAGGCTGCTGTTGGTATTCCAGCTTACTCAGTTTTATGCTATGTGTACTTGAGCAAGGCACTTCTCTTGTTCTTAACTTTTTTCTCCATGAGAAGAGGTCCTCAATTGGAAGGGAATCTTATATAGCGGTAAGGGGACAAATTTTGGAGTCAAACAAAACTAGTATTGAATATAAACTCTGCTACTTACAAGTGTGTTTTTTTGATAAGTTACATAATCCCTTTAAACCTCAGCCTATGCCATGGGGAGTTATAGAAATGGAATATTTAAAAATAGATATTATATTTTGTGTAATTTATATAAAGTTAAATAGAATGCTCACTTTTTTGGTTAGTTTTGAGGAATAAATTAGAACATAGCAAAAATGCTAAACATATGGTAGATACCCAATAAATGTATCTGACATCCTCTCTGGCATAAACATTCAATTCTTCTTTCACTTCTATTCCAAGGGCAAACTGAGGATCATCCCTGCTAGAATATGTATATCCTGGTAGCATATAGTATCAGAGTACATGAACGTACTTCCTAGATCTCAAGAGAAAAGATCTCCCCAAAGGACATCATACTGACAAAAAAGGACTTGCAGCTTCACAGCTGTACATTTTTGATGACTTAATCTTTATAGATTGATATTTTATTTAAATTTTACAGATAACCAAAGAGACAGACTTTACTCACATAGGCCAAATATCATGGCATGAATATCTTAGCAAAAGCTGAAGGACATAGATTGCTGCCTTTTCCCAGTTGTCTTGTGGTTGTGTGATGTCAATTTAATGACAACTTTCTCTTCTCCCAAACCTGTGAAGTAAAGGAATAAATTTGGCTTAATTGCCAACATCAGATTTTCCAGCTTTCCAAAATCCAGCAGAGGTGGCCTTACTACTTCTTACCTCGTTCTTTCTTTTTTTTATACATCAACTGTAATGACTTATAATTTACATAAAATACACAGATATTAAGTGCACACCTTAATCGGTTTTGACTAATGTATACATCTATATAAACACCACACAAATCCAGATAAAGAATATCACTGTCACTGAAGTTGCCTAATACCTTTTCTCAGTCCATTCTCCCACCACTGCTTCAAGCAACCAGTGTCTAATATGTTTCTATAGTTTTGTTTGCTTAAACTGAAACTTCAATTGAATGGAATAACACAGAATGTACTCTCGTTTTGACTTCTTTTCCTCAAAATCTTTTTGGAATTCATCTTGTCAGAATCTTTAGTTCATTCCTTTATAATTCCAAATAGCAAACGATTGCATGAATATACCACTATTTCTTTAGCTTTTTCTATAATTTACTGACTCGGTTTGTTTTGTGTGCATGTGCATCTTAAATTGAGATATACTTAAGACAACATAATTAACTATTCTGAAGTTTACAAGCTGATGGATTTTAGTATGTCCACAGGTTGTGGCAACCATCACCACTGTTTAATTCCAGAATATTTTTTATTTTACTTAAAAGAAACCCTGTGGCTATTAGCAATCATTCCCCATTCCTCTTTTTCCTCAGCCACTAAAAGCACTAAGTTATTTTCTGTTCCTATGTATTTGTCTATTCGTGTTATTTCATATAACTGGGATTATACAATGTGTGACCTTTTGTGCCTGGCTTCCTTCACTAAGCATAGCAATTTCAAAGTCCATTTATGTCATAGCATGTGCCAATGTGTTATTCCTTTTTATAGATAAATATTTCATCAAAGGCAGTTATATGATAGTTTATCTGTTCATCAGTTGATGGATAATTGGGTTATTTCCACTATTTGGCTATTGTGAATAAGCTGCTACGAATATTTATGTACAAGTTTTTACATGAAATGGTTTTAACTATCTTGTGTATGTATATATATGTATACTTACATAAGTAGTTGTAGGGTACTCTATTTCTTCATATGGATTTGGATTACAGTTTATGGTTTGGATTACAGGATTTCTTCATATGGATTTAAATTTGACCTTTCATTCAAGACTGAATTACTCTTCTTTAGTAATTTTTGTAGGGCATGTCTGTTAGTGACAAATTCTCTCAACTGGTGTTTATCAGGTAAAGTCTTAATTTCTTCTTCTTTTTCTTTTCAGTCATCCCACTGCCTTCTGGAACCTATGGTCCCAGATGAGGAATTTGCTGTTAATATTATCAAGGATCCGTCGTATATCATGAGACACTCTTTTCTTGTTGCTTTCAATTTTCTGTCTTTGGTTTCTGATAAATTAATTATACATGTCTAGGTATAGGTATTTTTGAGTTTATCTTGTTTGAAATTCATTGAGCTTCTTAGGTGTTTACATAAATGTATTTCATAAAATGTAGGAAGCTTTTGACCATTATTCCTGCAGTATTATTCTGTTTCCCCCTTCTTTTTTTCAGGGACTTCCATCATGTGTATGCCAGAATGATAATCATGCTGCACAGCAATCTGAAGCTCTGTTCACATCTCTACATTCGTTTTCATTTTTGTTCCATATTAGATCTTCTTAATTTGCCTATATTCAGGTTTGCTTATACTTTCTTCTGTCTCTTCACATCTACTGTTGAGACCCTCTAGCACTGAAATTGTATTTTTCAACTTCAAACTTTCCATTTTATTTCCTGAAATAATTTCTAACTTTTTGGTGTTATTTTCTATTTGGTGAAATATTGTTCTCATGTCTTTTTTTTTTTTTTTTTTTTTTTTTTGTTATTTGACATTTTAAGGGGAGGCCCTCCACAGGCCAAACCAATTCTTGTTTGGATAGGTGGACAATGTTGAGGCACAACTAAAAAAAAAGATATCATGGAGGAAACATGATACCTGAAAACATGCATTATAGTTAATAAAGCATTAATGTTAGTTCATTAGTTATGACAAACATACCATAGTAATGCAAGATTATAGTAACAAGGATACTGGGCGTGCAGCATACTCTGTGTTGTTCTTATAAGTTCTCTGTAAATCTAAAACTATTCTAAAATAATATTCTTTAAATATATGAAAGAGACAGAGAAAGAGAATCAGGTGAGGAGTCAGAATGCTTATTCATGACCTCAATCAAGATAATCATCCTCTTTGGTTCTCAGTTTTCTCATTGGTAAAATTAGGGGAGACATTACAGACATCATTTCCTCTAGCTATGAAGTTCTAGGAATCTTTAAATGTATGCATTTTCAAAAATTCAGGTATACATAATTTGAATTTGGGTCCTGGGCTGCTCATTTGATCAACATATGCATCAGAAAAGGCACTTTTAAGGGGGAAGGAAGTATAATGTGCAACCTTAATCATTTCTCACTTGGGGGTTTCTCTTTACACTGACCCTGGCTGCTGTGGTGCCATATTCATTCTCCTGTGAACTTGCAACTAATTAAAATATGATGTTACATGCAATAACAACAAAAACATAACTAAAATATACTGAGCCCTTAATCAGTGCCAGACACTGTTCTACGTACTTAGCATGAATTTTATTTCTAATCCTCACAACAAGCCTATTAGGATAAAGCTATTTTTTCCATATTACTGATGAAGAAATTTGATGTTATAGTTTTTATGGAACATACCTAAGGCCACCTAGATTAAAGATACTAGATTCTAGGATAATCTGACTAACAGACAGTAGAATGGATTACTAAGGAAAGCACCAAAACAATATTTTAAAAAATAAGATTCATATTAGACTACAGGGGTAAATTAAATTTTGTGTTCTTCAGGAAGCTAGGATAATACAAAATTAAGTAACTCAAGGCCTTTTCTAACTACATTTTATTCTTTTTTATCATGAAAGGGTTCACCGAGGCACTTGCCAAGAATTAATTGAGTATCAGTATTTGCAATGCTTTGTACTCAGATCTGTATAAAGAATAGTGATTAGTTGCACCTCAGGGACAAGTGGATTCAGATAAAAAGAAACATGACTCCTGAGGGAAGTGGTGAGGAAAATGCAATTTTGTACAGACTGTATGTTCTCGCATTGTGTTGAACACAATATTTTGTACTCTGGACATTTCAAAAAATATGTTTATGAAAAAAATTTTCTTTAAAATTAAGTTTTGGACAGGCATGGTGGCTCACGCCTGTAATCCCGGCACTTCGTGAGGCTGAGGCAGGTGGATCATGAGGTCAGGAGATCGAGATCAGCTGGCTAACATGGTGAAATATTATGTCGACTAAAAATACAAAAAAATAGCCACTGTGGTGGCAGGCGCCTGTAGTCCCAGCTACTGGGGAGGCTGAGGCAGGATAATGGTGTGAATCCAGGAGGTGGAGCTTGCAGTGAGCCGAGACCGTGCCACTGCAGTCCAGCCTGGGCGACAGTGAGACTCCATCTCAAAAAAAAAAAAAAAAAAAAGTTTTATTCAGATGAGCATATCTAAATGTTGTACCACAATAAAGGTAATTCTCCTCAAAATCTCAGAAAAACACAGATCTGTATCTATTCCTTCGTCTGTTACTTTCTTCAATATCTATTTATGGAACACATAGCAGGCGTCAAATTTAGTGAGGACACGTAAAACTAGGCATAATTCCTGTCCTCAAGGTGAACAAAACTGCTCCCACTGCTTTGGGTGAACTACTTATTCAATAAATAAATATAAATTGAAAATTATATTCTGGCAGTCAAAGGCAGCACTACAGTGTTAAGTAAAAATCAGATAGCTGCTTTTTGTGACAACAAAAAATTCTAAAAGCTATGAGGAAGCATTTTAGTGTTTTACACCTGAGAGTGCCATGAGTAGGTTTGCAATTCAGGAAAATCATGCTGAAAACAACATGAAGGAAGGATTTTTAAGGGAAGGGGCAAGGCTGGAATAAGTCAATAGTAATGCCACTACAATCCTTATTATTTTACTTACTGGTTCTAAATCATCAATGACTCATATTCAAACACCAGATAGGAAATGAGGTTATCAATATTGCCATGCAAGAAGTAGTGTTGGTACTTTACAATGGAATATCTGTAATGTGGTTGCACTAAAGTTTCCCATCTGAGCTTGCTTGTTTGACTTTGCAGTTGCAACAAAGAAGACAAGCTGTGGAAGCTAGGATTTCAGAAAATTTAGATTTAAGGATAAGTGCCAATCAAGGATAAAGCTGAAACTGCAGAAGGCCCGGAATTCAGATTTTCCATTCTCCTGTATTAATTGAATCATCTTATTTCTCTTGCAAACCAAAGATAAGTTTATAAACTTCTAGAAGTAAAACTTCATTTAAAAGGTATAAAGGGAAATCTAGAAACATGCCAAAACAATGTCTCCAGCTTGCCTTTCAGTGCCAATGAGTTCCTACGCAGCCATTTTACTTGCTCTACATCCTAAATAGCAGCTGATGCTAACAGGAAGCAAAAGCCTGGAAGTTGTGATGCAGAGATGAAAACTTTTTTCTCTCCAGCCTTTATGCAAGCCTGCAAATCAGTATAGCAGAGTCCTGGGAAGGGAAAATCTCAGAAGTTGCTTAGGTTCCAGATAGGGGAGGGAGAGAAGAAAGAAATTAGCAACACCTAGTATTAGTATTCCCCATTTTCTTGGTCTTCAAAGAGTTTAGAAAGAGCTTCGCAGGTGGGCAGGAGTTATCCCCACTTTTGACATGCATAGATTATAAACAGAGTAAACAGAAGGCTGGTGACTTATCAGCCTGTACAAATGGCAGACCACCCAATCTTTAACCACTTACAGAACTATCTCCTCTTACTATAGCAAATGAACAAAGACTAATTTCATAATTCCTAAAGTGGACAAACAGAAAAAAAAGAAGATGAGAGAAGTTAAAAGAATTAGCTAATAAAATAGAGGTTTTTAGAAGAGAAAGACAACAATTTTAAACAAAAGTTACATACAAGTAATGGAATTATCAGAAGAAGGGAGAGAAAAAGAAAAAGAAAATTTTTCCAAGAAATATGAATGAAAGTTCCCTAAATTTTAAAAAGCCAATAACATATACATCCTGGAAACTCAGTGAACTCTACGTAGGATGAAAAAAAAAAAAGACTTATAACCAGACACATCATAGAAAAATTAATAAAAGTCAAAGCCAAGAAAAATCTTACAGCTGGTGAGGAAAATAATGTGTCATTTGTAAGTGTCCCAAAAAGATTAACAGCTGACTTCTCAGAAGAAACAATGGATATCAGAAGGCAGTAGAGTAACATATTTGAAGTATTAGAGAGAAATGTCAGTTAAGAATATTATATCCAGCAAAGCTATCATTCAGAGATGAAGGCAAAATACTTTCCCAGATGAACAGAAGTTGAGTGAATGTATTGTTAGCAGACATGCTTTAAAAGAAAGACTAAAAGAAGATTTTCAGGGTGAAAGCAAGTGACCCCACACAGTAATTTGAATCCTTAGAAACAAGAGCACCTGTAAAGGTAACAATTAAATTATAAAAGATGTTTTAAAGGCATATTTTTCTTTTCTTCTCTTAGTATACTTAAAGGCAATGGTTTAAAATGATATGTATATCATATAGGGTTTGTAACTTATAGATATGTACCACATTTGCCAACAGAGGTGAGTTGGAGAAAAAGTGTAATGAACTAAGAAAATGTAGGATATGGCAAAGTAATCATTATAAAAATCTATTATTAAGTTGTAACATTGATTAGATATATATAGCAATAATAACAAAAAAGTGGGAAAGGAAGTAGATCAATGTAAGGAATAATATCTCTATCTTGTTTTCATTGAGCTATTATAAATATGAATCTCATTCTCACAAATTAAGAAATATATATTGGTCAGGTGCGGTGGCTCACGCCTGTAATCCCAGCACTTTGGGATGCCAAGGGGGGCGGATCACGAGGTCAGGAGATGGAGACCTCCTGGCTAACACGGTCTCTACTAAACCCGTCTCTCCTAAAAATACAAAAAATTAGCCAGGTGTGTTGGTGGGCTCCTGTAGTCCCAGCTACTCTTGAGGCTGAGGCAGGAGAATGGAATGAACCCAGGAGGCGGAGCTTGCAGTGAGCCCAGATTGTGCCACTGCATTCTAGCCTGGGCTACAGAGCGAGACTCCATCTCAAAAAAAAAAAAAAAAAAAATATATATATATATATATATATATAATTCTATAGCATAAAACTAAAAATGCTATATTGTAAAACATTCACTCAAGTAAAAGTGAAGTAGTAAAGGAGAAATGGAACAAGAAGAAAGACATAAGACCTTTAGAAAACAAAAGTAAACCCCATCTCTACTAAAAACACAAAAAATTAGCAGGGCGTGGTGGCAGGCGCCTGTAGTCCCAGCTACTCAGGAGGCTGAGGCAGGAGAATGGCGTGAACCTGGGAGGCAGAGCTTGCAGTGAGCCAAGATTGCACCACTGCACTCCAGCCTGGGCGACAAAGCCAGACTCCGTCTCAAAAAAAAAAAAAAAAAAAAAGAGAAAACAAAAGAAAAATGATAGATATATATCAAAATATATCAATAATATTAAATGTGAATGAATTAAATAATCCCATCATAAGGTAGAGATTGTAAGACTGAATTAAACAAATATGACCCAACTATATGTTGTCTGCAGGAAATACTCTCCTATGTTTCAGAAACACAAATAAATAAGTAAAAGAAAAAATAAAGCGTGGGAAAGTTTTTGAATTGTATTTATATACACATTAAATAAACGATTTAAAATAAAATTAAGAAAACAATTCTGTTTACAATAGCATCCAAAAGAATAAAATTCATAGGAATAAATTTAACAAAAGAAGAACAAACTTTATATTCTGAAAACTACAAAATTGTGTAGAAAGATATTGAGGAAAATCTAAATAAATGGGAAAACAATCCACATTCATGGACTGGAAGAATTGAAAATGTTAAAATACCAACATTGCCCAACTAACCTATAGATTTAATACAATCTTCATCAGAAAAATGATGTTGACTAGTTGACTTCTTTGCAGAACTTGTCACATTGACTAGAAAATTTATATGAAATTTTAAGGGATTCAGAATAGCTTAAACAATCTTGAAAGAGAATAACAAAGTTGGAGAAGCTACACTTCTCAATTTCAAAACTTGCTGCAAAGTATCAACAATCAAAACAAGGTATATAGTACAAGGATAGGTGAATACAACAGAATTGAGAGTGCAGAAATAAGCTCATATATATTTATGAACAACTGATTTTTGACAAGGGTGTTTGGACCAAAAACATGAACAACAAAAGGAAAATAGATAATTTTTACTTCAACAAAATTAAAACACTTGTGTTTAAAAGGACACCATCAAGAAAGTGAAAATTCAGAGAAAATATTTGCAAATCCTATATCAAAGTAACATGTATCTAGAACAGATAAGGACCTCTTCTAACTCAATAATAAAAAGATGACTCAATATTTTAAATTTTTTAAAGGGCAAAGGATCTGAAGGGATATTTTTTCCAAAGAAGATATACAAATGACTAATAAACACATGAAGAGGTACTCTATGTCATTAGTCATCAGGACAATGATCAAAGCCACAATGAAATATCACCATATCACCTCACAACTACCAGGGCGGCTAGAATCAGAAAGTCAGAGAACAAGAAGTATAGTGAGGATGTGGAGAAAATAGAACTCATGCATTTCTGATAAGAAGGTAAAATATAGTAATGTAATTTATTAAGAATAGTTAAAGTATGGGAGTACTAAGGACCATCCAGACGCAGTGCAAGTTAATCTGCAGGACTTGACTACTCTGGGATAACGTGTGTCTTCTGTTTGAAAGAGATGTTTGAATTGACATCTGAAGGATGATTACCATTAACTTGGTAAAGGATAGGAAGACCATTTCAAGCAAAGGGTATTATTGGCATAAATACCTTGATCATAAAATGAAAATGATGCATTGCACAGGCAGAAGAGGGAGCCTGCTTGGTTGAAAAGCAATAAGTAAAGTTACAAATGGCTGATGTAAGGCTTGTAGTATAGACAGGGAGCAGATTGTGTAAAAATTGGTGCTTTATATTAAATAGTGCTTTTAAATCTGTTTTACTTTCCATACTGATATGCAATACTTCTCTAACTCCATCAACCATGATTGATTAACCTATTCTCATTGACCTACCTGGAGAGGATGCATTTGAAGTGCAACATTTTAACTCAGAGGGTTTCAAAGGATTGTAATTTTATTATTTTTAAACTTAGAAATGCTCACATAGTGCTTCTTATACTCCTAGAGGGATGTTTAATGGAGTGGATGAGGCTCATCAGTAATTAGCAGCAACATTTGCATATAATTAGTCCTTTGATGCCTTATAAACCAGTTTCTCTCTTAAGTAAACTTCAGAGTTATGTTTACATTTTCAATTTTTTTTTCCAAAAAAAAAAAAAGGATATTTCAAAAACGGAGTGAGTTGAAAGGATTTTACCAGCATCATTTTGCTCCTTTGGGAGATTGTAAATTCATATGCAAGATCTTCTGGAAGAGAATCTGTTTTGATCAGAAATCAGTCACTGAGAAGCCTCCCTGAGGTTTTAGACACACACACACACAGCACGAAGAGATTTTCAACATGGCAAAAATACAAATGTTGAGATTGGGACAATCAGGGAAGAAACACAACGACCTCTTTAAATCAAGTGAAGGAAATCAAGTGTATATGTATATATACACACACACACACATATATTTAAATTAAAGGAATATATTTTATATTGAAAATAAATAGAAAAAACAGGAAATAAGTAGCTGTAGGCAGACCTTTCAAAGACAAGTAATTTATTTATATACATACATAAAAACATATAATTTATGTTATAAAATTATATATGAATATTTTAAAATTATATAAAATTATATGTAAGTATATATTTTCTAATGTAATTATATATTTTTATATAATTAAATATATATTTTTTTCTTCACTTAATTTAGAGAGGTCTTTGTATTTCTGCCCTGATCCCAAAATTGGTATTTTCTCCATGTTCGAAATTTCTTTATGCTCTCAGTACCCTAATTATATTTAGTGCTACACAATGGGGCCAGGAAAGGGGAATGGGAGGGAGAGTTGCAAACAAAAATATGAAACCAAAACCAAAAAATGTGCTGGTTTCTCATACCTGCTCCCCAACCAAATGGTAAAATGTGTGTGATTGTTTATGGGGGAGGCACGGATACATAAGGTTCGTGGATATAAGGCTGTTGAATTTGAGTATTTTTGTTTTTGTGATTTTACATTTGAGTCATTGTGAGAGATGTGAATGT